>NC_092069.1:14410000-15072500 GCF_039877785.1 Chaetodon trifascialis
GCTGGTGGATTGTCAATGGGGCCCATATGGAGACTATGGAGCTAAGCTGACGTCCTTTGGTTCACCAGCCAGCATATACAGGCTCTGCATCACAGGGCATCCCATAGTATCGACCCTGAGGTCGCTCCTTGTGTAATAACGGAGCTCGTGCTGCATTCAGCTCTCCGTCAATGTCCCTCCGTCGACGTAGTACCATTAAAATGATGAAGAGTAGGGCCACTGCAGGGACAGAGGGAAAAACACCAGAGGTTGTTACAGGAAATGGCCATCTACATACACTGATATGTGATATTTTATTCAATCTATGTCCTGTTTGTGGTCTCCGTGTTTCCAGTGAGCAAAAAGAAAAGTCTTACTGTATGAGGCCAAATGATCAGAAGAGTCACAAAGAGTCTCTCTGATAATTCAAGTTTTACTCATTTCCTTTTATAAGTGGAAAAAACAAGCTCTGTTATGCTTCAGACAAAAGGCATGCCTAATATAATCAAAAGGGAGTTATGCACCATTCCTAAATCAAACACGAGCGATCAGTACTTAAAAGAAACTGTTTTGCGGGTTGTCAGATCAGCTTGAAGACTGTCAGCTTTAAGCAATCAGTTTGCAGAGCAGAACTGCAAGTCCAATGTCTTTAACACGGTGTTAAGTAAAGGGAAGATGCATAAGAACAGAAGCTCTGACAAAAACATGCTCGACAGCTACTAAAGCAATACTTTTAAAGGAACTGTGAGTAAAAACAAGACTGCATTTGAATATTTCTTCATTTGCACTAAAACCATAAATGACTCTTTCATGTCTTCCAGCAGTGTTACTCACCTCCTCCTCCAATAACTAAAAGAGCAATAGTGACAGGAGCCAGTTCACAAGTGTCCCCTGCTTTGCGGAAGAATGTCTCCATGCAGTAGCCTGGAGCCAGACTGCCCTTTGGGCAAAATGCATCGCTGGGACACTGAATGGGGTTAACGTCTGGACTCTGAGGGGACAACGCGCTCTGTCACCGAACATGTGCAAGACAGCACACACAGATTTGTGTTTTCTTGGTAGGCAGAGTGTGACAGCACAGTACTCACAGGGCAGTAGTGATTCTCTGGGCATACATCACAGCTTTCCTGGCCCCAGTGGATCTGGAAGTAGCCACTGCTGCAGATTTGACACATAGTCTGAAGGGGGGCCTTGTGCATGCCTGCTCAAAACCAGATATGACCGAGATGGATGTTCACGTATCCCCTTTTTCAATTATGTGCTGCAATAATCTTAAAGATTGCTTAAGAGGGCCCTGCAGCTTTAAGTTTGCATGAAGCCAATTACCTGGCCGGCATGGTGTGCAGTCTTTGGCAGCAGTTTGTAGAGCTTCTGTCCCTCCAGGACACGTCTGGCACTGAGGACAACCAGATGAGCTGTCAGAGGGAGAAAGAACACTTGTTTATGACTGCAAGTGGACAAACTACTATGAATTTCGTGGCTGCCACAAGTAACTTAGAGGCATTTTTTTGAAAAATGCCAAAGGTGATTTAGTCTAAAGCTGCTGTTGCAGCTTGGTTTCACAGTGCTAACAAACATCTGAGCGATAGTTTGGTGTACATCTGTCATTTCAAAGGTCAAGTAAATGTTTGAATAACAATCCACAGCAATGTCAATATTTCACCGCCAAATTAGGAAAATGTACAATTAAAGTAGTTTGAAAGCTTATAAAACCAACTGAGCATGACATCCAAGAGCCAAACGCAGTATGTTTTAGTCAGTGAAAACAAGCTGTGAAGGTAACAGGCCAAAAACCCTCTGGTGGACAGCAGCAGTGAAGGAAAGAGGCTTTTTAGACCAGGGAGAAGAGCTGAGCCTAGAGGTGAAGTTGTTGTCTACCATTGCATCCCTCCAGCCCTTAACTGTGGTCATGAGCTTTGAATTCCAGGTACTAGATCCCAAAATCAGTTTCCTTCACAGGGTGTGTGGGCTAAGATGTGCAGAAGCAGCTCAGATTAACTGCTGTCTTCTCACTCCTCCTCTTTTGCTTTGATAAAGATGCACCTAAAATGTCTCCGTGTGGAGGAATTCTGGGTATGTCAACTGGGACTAGAGCCCAGAGCAGACTGAGAACACGCTGGAATGACTGCATATTTAATCTAGCCTGGGAATCCTCAAGACACCCCTGGGAGACTTTGAAGTCCCTTAGCCTGCTGTCACCGTATCTAAAACCTGGATAAGCGACACAAAAATCTAGGGGTTGATAATGTTCATCTTGCTCCTGAATCTGCATGCCATGTTATATTTCCACGTCCAGTTCTGTAAGCACCATTCATGTCTGCCGGGACATGATTATACATGCCACTGAAATGTTCAGACACTCTGCTGATTAATCAAAGCAGCGACTGTGTAACTGAACCTTGTGTGCGTGGGTGCAGCAGAAACATGGGATGAAAGCATGTGATGCTGGATCTGGCAGTTGGATGAAAGTTCCACACTGATCCCTGGGTCCTAGTTAGGAGCAACAACAGAAACAGAAACCCAGTGACACTCAAGCGCAACTTACTTGCAAAAGCTTCCCGGTGCACATGATGTGCATGAGGTGGAACTCTGCTGTGACGAAAAAAAACCTGAAAGCAGCAGGCAGAAAATGACTCAACACATGTGATTTAGACTACATGAAATTGTGTGGAAATCGTTGCATGTATATGTCTAATTTCTGACAGTAGGCATACTGCTGAGCATAACATTAGTCACTGATTTACAACGGTACTGAGTCTACAGCTAAATAAACACACCTGGTGAACAACTTGTGCAACTGTCACTGCCAGTGTTATTGTTGAAGGATCCAGGAGGGCAGGGCTGACATAAAGGACTTCCAGTGAAACTGTACAGTCGTGTAAAATACAAAAGAGCTTAACCAGTGAAGTAGACAGGAGAATAGTCAATACCATTAGAAGTAAATATGCTTGTATGATCCGAGTCTTTACTTTGTGTAGGAGCCGCGGTCGCAGGGCAGACACTGCTGCTGTCCAGCTAGAGGCTGATAGAAACCTCTGGTGCATGGCAGGCAGGCTCCAGGAAATAGACACAGCCCGGGGTCGGAGCAGCATTCACACAGCAAGGTGCCTGGGGAGGGATAGAGAAGCGTTTCTTAAATGAACTGTACTGTTCGTTCATACATCCTTAAAGACATGACAAGCATCTGACAAGAACGAGGTTAAATCCAAAAGCAAATGTTTCTCTGATCCGCCGCCACACAAAATAAAGAGTCACGTCAGATGACACAGCCTTTGACTCACTGTTGTCGTACTGCGACCCTGGTGCACAGGGCTCACAAGTAGAAGTGTTGAAGGCAAAGCAGCCCGTGGTCGTGCTGCTGAGAATCACGGGAGTTGGAGTCACACCGGTCACGTTCTCGATGAGAGTGGTGTCCGTCACAGCAGGCGTAAGTGTGGTCTGGCTCAGCACTACGCCTGCAAGACAAGGACACTGGAGGAATCAGATTTGTCTTCTGGTAGTGGACTGACACGGGGCTGCAATGCAGACTCAACTATTTCTTTTGCCTGAAAGTGTTAACGAAAAAAAAGGTCAGTGTTGTACTGGTAGCCTTGGGGCTTAAGGGTCTGACCACGTGCTGCAATGTCCCTGGTTTGAATCCTATGCAGGACATTTGATGCATGTTGTTCCCCTTCTCTCTCTTCATTTTTTGTCATCTCTCTGCTACAAACTATGTAATAAAGGAATAAAATACCACACATATAATTTTAAAATATGGCTTATAATTCATAAAAGGGGGAGAAATGTTGATTTGACCAGCAGCTGACCTGTTAAAATCTCTTTGTGGTTTTTGGTGTATGTATAAGACAAACAGTTGAAGCAAAAAAAAAGCCAAATATTAAGCAGGATTAACAGGGCTGGCCGAAGCCTTTTTGGGGCCTAAGGTTATTTGCTTCGGAGGTCCCCCTTCACATGTTCAAATGCATGAAAATACAGATCACCTGAGCAGATGTTCATCTTTGTGTTGTCATATAGAAATTTGGTTTGGAGAGACTTGTGTAGAAATGGCATTGATACTTCAACTCTGTCCTCATCAGAGCTGTACTGAACACGGCAAAGGCGCGAAAAACACAACAAAAAGCACTGCAGGAGGGTGCTGTCACACACTTAGAGAGCTTCTTCATGAAGCTGTGTTATCATGATATCATAAATCACTACACAAAATCTAAAGTATACCATTCAGTGTTATCTAAACACTGAGGGAAGCAGGGGCAGCAGGTAGAAGCACATCAGCAAAACAGAGCTCATATTGTGGCAGTAATCACATTAGCCATGTGCTTAAGTGCTTTCTTGAATATGAGCCATCCTCCTCATGGGATGCAATTGTTCAGAAAGGGGGTCATGTGATTTCTCTCGCCTCTTCTTTCGCCTCTGTTCAACTGGCAGAAAGAAAAGCTGCAATGCTGAAAGTTTGATCAAAACCCATTCAAATGTCAAGAAAGTCCCTACAGACAGATTACTGAAAAATGCTACAATCTAACACAAGTCTTAATTCAACCAAAGAGTACCATAGAAACAAGCCACTGCATTCAGTTTATAGTCATTTTCCATGTGGAGGAGGTTTGTTGTGACGTCTGGGTGCAAAGGGGGCAGATTTTAATGCTAAAACTTTATTTTAACAGGGCCTAAATTACACTCAGTTCCTGCTGAGATCATCTTGACAACAACCACAAGTACAGCAACTCATGAACTTGAGTTTTAGAAAGTATGTCGCACAGATGTCCAGATTCAGTCTAAGCTCCTGCATGCATTTTCATTAGATTTTATACTGTGTCTGCTGCACAGCACAACTCTACAATAAGCCTCTACAACAGACCTACAGCGCTCTTCCGTGTGTCATTTGAATGTCTTACCAATGAGACAAGCGGCGCATATCGCAGGCACAACTCCGCGACAGTCCATCCTCCAGATATTATTGAGCGCTTCCACCAAACAATGTCAGGCTACAGCATCTCATCCCTGACAAGTGGCCGGGCTGCCTTTGTTTTTCACGGAGGACGGCAGTGACGCTCGCTCGCCGTGGGTTCAGTCCTCTCATCAGTATCATATGACAAAACACACATCATGTGATTTTGCTTTAGAGGGGAAAACTGAGCAGAATGGGCTGGATTCAGGCAAATCTCTTGCTGTTGCACGGAACGGCCAGTAGGGGCGCCACTGCCTGTTGTATGGTTGTACTGTATTGTGATAGATAGATAGATAGATAGATAGATAGATAGATAGATAGATAGATAGATAGATAGATAGATAGATAGATAGATAGATAGATAGATAGATAGATAGATAGATAGATAGATTTTGTCACACTATAATGAGGAAATAATTACTTATTCATTTTAAAGTAATAATATTTACTGATACAGTGATAATTATACAGAAAACATTATTACAATTGTTATCATTGTACTTTTTTCTATTTACTATTATAAATAAGCCCATTTTTCCCACAGAAATGTAATATTTAAACCATCCAGATTCCAAAAAAGGTGGGAGAGTTTTACAAAGTGTTCCTGAGCCCATGTAGTAATATCCTTTATACAATCATGTGTTCACAAAGTGGTGAACCTCTCTCCATCCTCGGTTGTGAACGACTGAGCCTTTCCAGGATGCATCTTTCATAGCCAATCAAGTCTGATCTTGTTTGAAACATGTTCAAATTCAGAATAAGCCTATATTTACAAAAGTCAATGAAGCTGATGAGGTCAAAAATTAAATATGTTGTCTTTATAGAGTTTATTTATGTTGTACACAACATCCTGACTGTTTTTGAATCAGGGAATTTCTATATATAAAAATAGAAATGATACTGCATTCTAAAAATACAAGTTATACAGGTTTGCTGTCACATTTCTGTGCTATTCTTGCTGCAGTTCTGCTTTGCAGTGGGTGTTTTCTAGCAGATGATTCTGGTGCATCATCTTGATTTTTGAGTAATGATCGGTGACATTTTGTACAGTAACTTGTAACCAAAACATACAAACCACAGAAATAACACCAACGTTGTTTTGGGGAAGGGAAATTTTTTTTCACGAGTCACAAGTTGAAGATCCACTTCCCTTTTTATGTCACAGGCACAGGTGGGTGGATTTACTTTGGGAGGTGTACTGTACATAACAAACCTCAAAGCAACAGTTAGCATGAGTAGATTTAAGTCATAGGTCAAGAAAACCAGTCCTGGATAAACTCACTGACAGGGAATCCAAAAGTAATGACAGAGAATAATAATCATCTTAGTCATGGAAATAAATCAAACATTTTTACAGGAAGTTTAAAAGGCAACATGTGTCAAATTAAGACATCATCCCACACATTCATTGCAACAAATCTAACTAATGATTCTTCTGATCTAAAATGAAACGTTCACAGGTCCGTGGAGCATGTTGAGATGTCCTCCTGGAGAAACAACATGAGGAGCGTCTCTCTGGATATGACGCTCTAAGCTCAGCTCCAGTTCCTCCCAGCTTTTCTCCTTCAAGCTTTTCTGGCAGGGCAAGAAACAGAGAGACGAGCGGGGAGCATTACTGCGACGAGCACGAAGAATCCCAGCGCTAACAAAAACAGACAGCGCTTACGACTGATTTACTGAGAAGAGTCAGGAGGCCGCGTCTCTGCTTTGGACTTCGCACTCACTCTGTTGTGTGTCTCTGTCTTTCTGACAGTGTGCCCTGCTGCCTGTTCAGAGGCTGCCGTCCTCTCACATTCACTTTGCTTCAGTCTTTGGCGCTCTTGTTGTTTCTCTTCGAGCTTCCTCTGCAGAGCCAAAACCTTCTCATCCTGAGTCACCGCCTGCTGAAAACCCAGCCTGGCTTTCCTCTCCTCTCTCCTGCAATGTGCCAAAAAACCATCATGAACGTGTGTGTGTGTGATATGTGTGTGTGCGCAGTCTAGAACACTGACAGTTCCACCGAATTGAATATTATTACTCTTAATGGGACAAAAGTGGAAAGAGTATCCTTTCATAAATACCTTTGTCACCCAGAAGTGCACAAAACCAATTGTCCAGTAAACCTTTTTACCTGTTATGGACTACAGTGATGTCATCTATGTGCACTCTTCAGCCTCCTGATGCCGTCTATAATTCTGCCCTTCAGTCCATAACTGGGGATGCTTTTAAAACGTGTCGTTATTTACTAAATGAGAAAAACTTGGATGGCAGTCGTTGGCAATAAGAAGAGAACAGCACTGCACTCTAATTATTTAAAAAGCAGCTCTTGGCAACCGACCCGGGTATCCTCCATGTCTTTTTACTATAGATTAAGTTCACACTGGTCCTTGAAAATCAACATATTAATGCTGAGACTGGGAGACTGGCTTTAAAATGTTATGCTGGATCTTTTTGCAAATGAAATGATGATGATGATATTTGTGTGCGTTTACAGTATGTGCTTCACAAACATTTTCCGTCTATCATGATCAAGTCAGAACCGAATATTCCTCCTGACCTGATGGCAGCAGCCTGTGCCAGCGCTCTCCTGTGGAGGTCAATGGTGTCCAGCTGCTCTAACAGCAGCTGCTTCTTGTTCTGCTTCTCCTCCAGGATGCGCTCCCGCTTCTCCTGCTGCTCTGTTTGCTGCGCCTCCTTCAGGAGGGCAAGCCGCTCCCTCAGCTCTGCCAGCGACATCTCTCCCATCAGCTCGTGGCCTGCAGTCTGACATGGGACAACGGATTAACCGTGACACAGGAAGCACGTGATAGTGTGTCAAATGTGAGACGGCACTCAGGCTTTCCTTCTCTCACCGCTGTGTCGTCAAAATTCCTGACTCTAATGTGAGGAAGGGATTCGATGGCACGGATTTCAAGGATGATTTCAAATTTCCTGCTGAGCTCTGCCTGTGCCTCCTCCAGTGCTTGACGAAGGAGCTCTCGACTTTGCTCTGAGACTTCTTTCACTGAGATTTGCATGAAATTGATGAGGACAAAGGAGAAATCAGGAAAAAAGAGATCCACGAATCTCACGTGACGTCAAATGAATAGGCATACCTATACTTTGCTTGAATTTCTGAAGCTTTTCCTTGGCTGTCTTTGAGTTTTTGTGGCCTTCCGCCACTTGTTGCACCAAGTCTCTCATTTCCTTTTCCTCCTGCAACCTTTTCTCAGCATATCTCCTCATCAGCTGAGATGTCTACAAGAAACAACAAAGCAACCACCAGAAAAAAAAAACACATTTTCCAAGCTTAGTTGCAAATCCCTTTAACAAGACTTCTTTAAAGGGTGTTTGCAGAGAACAGCCACACTTTTGTCTACTTCCCCTTCTGATTACACACTTTAAAGCGCTGTGTAATCTTCTGTAAATAAGTTTTAAATCAATTGTTGAGTGATCTGTACCCACCTCCTCTTTCTTCAGCTGAGCGGTCCTCTGGTTGCATTCCATTACGCGTGTGCGAGCCATAGCGGCCTCCTCATAACTTATGCGTCCCTCCAGACGCCTGCGCTCAATACTGGCCAGCTCCTCCTGGAGGTCCTTCTCACGCATCTCCTTCTGCCACCGGAGGAAAGACGAGGGCTCACGGGCCCCCTCCACCAGACGCTCCATTCTGTGTCACAGGTACAAACATAAAGAAATGACTCTTGGCTTGTGCTGACATCTTCTTGCAAGAGAGACCTTAGAAGAAATAATACACAAGTATTATTGAAATTTAATGTTGTCGAATATCGAACACAGAGACACTGAAATGCAGTTTAGCATCTAACCAGAAGAGCAAATAGTCATAATATCCAAAAAATATAAATACAAGTAAGTAGTGCAAGTGGCATGAAGTATAAATAGTTGCGGTAGGTGCAGGTAGCGCAAGTAATTTCTATGAAGCCATAAAAACATGTGCAACATTGTTTGTAAACAGGTGACATGTGCAACAGGTAGCAAGCGGTAGTGCAGTTCATCCCAGTACTGTGTGATGTATAATCCTCCTGAAACAGGTGAAGCAATGGCAGGTCTGTACCTTTGCAGCTCCTCCTCCACCTGGCGGTCATACAGCGCCCCCTGCCTCAGGATGGCTGCACTGTTGAGCTTGATGGGCCAGCTGCTGGTCTTTACAGAATTAGAAAATGAGTTCATATTCATCACTATCACACTGACCGACCCACTGGAGTAACTAAATCTCACCTTAAGACTGGAAGGAGGTCCGGATGAGTGAAACGAGTTGAACTTGAGTTTTGAATCGTAGTCTGCTTTTATCTGAGATATCACTTTCTGCAATAGAAATGATGGTTCATCAGAGGTGTGAACTGACTCTGAGCTGACTTATCTAAAAGAATATGTTGGAATTTAGTGAGAGGAGAAAGGAGCATTAAGGTAGCCAAGTCATATCAGTTTTACTTCAATAGCCCAAAAAAAGATGAAACCTCAGGAGAAGCAACAAAGGGCAGATCCCTCTTCTGTCTATAAAAATAAGCTTGGACGTGAGTCAATAACATTATTCTGGATATCCATACAGAAAATAGCCCCTACCTTAGTGTTTTCAGACTTCTGAGGATTTGCACATCTGAACTGTTTCATATTTGCCTCATAGAGCAGTTCCTTTGGAGAAAAACATACAGCAGTGTAAGATGGTGTCAGCACTGGTGATACAATAAGTACCACTTTCACAGAATTATTTTAACTGAGCATTTCATTTTCCTGCATGTTTTTATGTAACTGTTACATATGCCATTTTCTGATGATCATGCTAAAAGCAGACATTGCACCTCAGTCTTTTGCTGGTTCTTTTGTTTGATCTCCTCCATCTTCTGCTTCTCCTTTGGGGCCCTGTATGTGCTATTTGGTACCTATAAAACAAATGCCTTTTGAGTGATACATCCATCACAGCCTCAATATACAGCTCACTGGCCTGTCTCCTCTCTATAATTCAAACAATACATCTGTCAGCTGTTACACAGAAACAGAAGACAGTTCACACATGAGCTAAATGTGTGGCGATGTTTGAAGGAAATGTTGAATATAACTGTCAAAGAGACTGACTGGTTTGCATTTTTCCTGCTGTGGGATGAGCTCAGGCATAGGCAGGGCTGGAGGTCTAGGCCTGGTGAGAGAGAACTCCTGGGGCACGGTGCTTTTAATTGGAGCTCTTTTGACCTCACTCCCGCGAGATACTTTGACAGCAAGCTGCTCAATGAGAATATCGATCTCAGGGCGCCACCTAAAGGACGGATAGACATACATTATGCTTTCACCGCCTGCCTTTGGAATAACATCCATTGCTCATAAGATGTTTTCCTTTACTTCTCTCACCTCAGCAGAGGACCGATCCACTGTTTCTCCACATAAGCAGCATCATAGATTTTATTCCACTCGTCTTGTATCCACGTGGTGAGGTTCGTGAGGAAGAAAGTCAGGAACTACAGCCAAACAGAGCACAGTAAAAGCGCTATTGATTGCTGTTTTTTTTCCATTGCAACAACACTACTGACACTGACTTTCTTACTGTTTGCATCCTCTTGGCGTCCAGTGATTTGACAATGTGGCTAAAACGCTGAAATCCAAGGCCATCAAGAGCAAATGTGGCGAGGTAACAGATAACTGTAAAACAACACATCATTAGAAACACGTTAATGGCGATCTTGTTTTATGCAGAGTAAAATTTGGATTAGATTTTGCAAGATTTTTTTTTACTTACTGACTAACTGGCTGCGATCACCTCTGGATAGCCATTTCCCATTCTGGCCATAGAAGACACTGATAACCACGTCCAGTAACTTTTTGTGCTCAACACATCCAGAAACGACATCAAGTATGAACTTCTTATGCAGAACGTCCACGTTCTGCAACAAACAGCACGTGTGATTTTAGGGCGCGAGCGCAAGCAGCATCAGGACGCTAACGTGAGGCTGCTTACCTGCAGATCCTTTGAGGCATCCTCCATGAAGTCATCTAAACACTGTCTGCCAGCGTTGAACTTATCGAGCAGCACGATGGCCTCCTTGACAAGTGATCCATAGCTTGGTGCCATTTTATATCGACCTGCAGAAGCTGCTGGAGATTGATAACTGTGGCGGGAAAAGATCTTTGCTGGCAGAAAATCCAGCAGAGCGACACTTTATATCATCAATACTCGGGCATAGATTGTGCCAAAAGTTACATTGTACCAGAAAATTGGTTGATTTTACATAACCTACAGAGGCATTTGAAGCGCTTGCGTTCAGCCCAGCCGTTGCCATGTTCCGCCGTTGCTTAGCAACACACTAACGTAAACAGACACATATCCGAGCTCAAACTCTCAATTTTAAAGGATTAATACTTTACAGAAACAGGAAATATCAGCACGTATTTGAATTAATGAGAGGTGTGTTTATTATTGGGCTGT
This sequence comes from Chaetodon trifascialis, assembly GCF_039877785.1. Taxonomy (NCBI): domain Eukaryota; kingdom Metazoa; phylum Chordata; class Actinopteri; order Chaetodontiformes; family Chaetodontidae; genus Chaetodon; species Chaetodon trifascialis. The sequence continues at coordinate 14,421,319 of NC_092069.1, forward strand.
TCTGTTCAACGTTTAAAACATTCATGCTTGCAATACATCAGATGTAGATTAAAAGTGTGACATCCCCTTCCTTTGTTGGCTGCAACAACAATAATTATGACGTAAATATTGTGACGTCTGTCTGAGACATGCGCTGCCTTCATGCGCTGTTGGAAATATTGCAATAAGCATACCAACGAAACAAATACAGCAAGAAAAAGGGGACATAAGTACATGCTAATAATTATGACCAGATTAAGGCAGCAGGGAGTGATTGTGACAAATAATTGTTAGAGGGAAAAGTGAGTAACTTCACATCGGGGTTTTGAGGGGACATTGAGGAAAAGCTGATTACTGAGCAAATCACATGCACACCGGCTGTAGCCTCACAATGCATCATCTGATTTCCTGCCATAATCTCATTAACATAAGAAGACTTTTGTCGGCATGTAAACAAAGTTATCGGGTTGTCACTCCGTTTTCACTCACACACACACGCACACACACACACACACACACACACACACACACACGCACACACACACACACACACACACACACACACACACACACACACACACACACACACACACACACGCACACGTGTGTGGTAGACCCCTGCCTCATTTGATCTTGTACTGAGGGCCTGTTCTTGTATAGCCATGATTAGTGCTTCTGTGCTTTTAGTCCAGCCTTTTCTAGTCCCCTGTAGAATTTCTTGATATCAGTCAGTTCCTCTATCTGGCGGTAGTACATACCATGAGAGGGCTTGTCATTTCATGACGGTCGGTCCTCCTCTTCTGCGTTTTCAGGTTTCTGTTGCATGAGGTATTCACTTAGCAGCTCATCTTTTGGGGCCATCTTCAGGATGTATTTGTGGATCTGAGTTGTTTCCTCCTGCACAGTGGCTCCTGATGCTCACCAGTCCTCAGCCTCCCTTGGTCTGCTTAGTGTACAGTCTCAGGGTGCAGGACTTGGGATGAAACCCTCCATGCATTGCAGGGAGCTTCTTTATCCTGATCTCAGTGGCTTCTATCTCCTTCTCTGACCAGCTGGTTATGCCAGCAAGGTATCTAATGACTGGCAGTGCATAGGTGTTGATAGTCCAGACCTTGTTCTTTCCATTCAGCTGACTCTTCAGGACCTGCCTTACTCCTTGTAGGTATTTGGTTGGTTATGACTGACTTCCTTGCAGCCTCCTCATGGTTCCCATTTGCCTGTGGGATCCCAAGGTATTGTTCAGTAGCTGTCCTGAACATCTGCAATGCTGCCTTCTGGTAGATCAACTCCCTCAGTTCTGATCATCTTCCCCCTCTTTCATACCACCCACCCACATTTATCTGGTTATCTATCTAGTTTCCTTCTAGGTTATTTACCCCAAATCTTGAATTTAAGGTTTGCACGTAAAAGCATGATTTTATGGCATATTTACTAGTTTAGAAGCCAATCATGGTCCAATATGTGACTTAGACAACTTGACACCTCCAACATTGAGAATGGACTTGGCAGCAGTAGGAAATATACTGTGTCCAGTAGTCAAAAATTTGAAATAAAAAAATAACTTTACATATTCACTGAATCTATATTTTTCAATGAGGGAGAAGGAGTAGATGTAAGTTTAAGATTTTTTTAACTAGGTAATTCAACGTTTTTGAGGAAAAACATCACAGGCAATCAAATGATTCTCGTCTCGTCTCAGTAAACACGCCTGGATGAGATCTTTGCAAAATAAAAACAACCAGTCACACGATAACACTTATGTTCTGTTTTGCCACATTTTCGACCAAAAGCGGTGGGAGCACGGTATTTGGGAGCGGCACGTGAAGGCATCATTTCCTGGGAAAGTGGGAGGTGAATGTTGTCAACGTGACTGTCATCAAGCAACGTTAGAGGGGCAGAGAACAGTAGAGCCGTCGGTGCTCCGCTTGTCTGTGTCGTCGGGACTTGGAAAGTGGCCGGGCGGGGGAGACGGGCAGCCAACCTCGGGATTCAGGGAAGATGGAAATAAGTCGCTCTTTTCGAATATCTTCTTTGTACGCCTTCAGAGCCGCGTTGTAACGCTCAGCACAACTTAGCGTCCATTGTGTTTAGTCCATTTTCCGTTTTGGAACCCACCAGCGCTAGCTAGCTTAGCAGCCAGCCGCGGATACTGTCAGACACACAGGTACAGGAGAGGAGAGGAGGGGTTGGTGACAAAGGAAGGTGGCGAGGTGACGATGAACCGCTTTCGAAAGTGGCTGTATAAGCCCAAGGTAAGTTAGCATGGACTCGCACGCCGTGTCAGCTCTGCAGACACTCATTTTTTATGCATAGCTTTGGAGATAGCTAGCCGAAAACAGCCGATCAATGTGGCTCGCTAGCCCGATCACTTCTGCCACACATCTGCTAACGTTAGCCCGTGTGCCTGATGTTACTGTGTATTAACCAGCCGCTCTCCCTTTGTTGTTGTTGATGCTTTTGTTTTCCAGAGCTAGTCAGGGCTAACAATGTTACAGCTGGCCAGTTTACACTGAATTATACTGACTGCCTCAGCTGTCATTGTCATTAATGTTAGATATTGTTCAAGTGGATTTCTTTTGTTATTATACTCGCGAATAAATCATTTGCAACACCTTAATAATGATGCGATTGTTGATAACAAGAGCAGCAGTAATAATGACAAAATAATTTTCTAATTATCATAATGTTAATGAGAATGATGTTATAATCATTTCTATGTTTTATTGAAAAGTAAACAAAAAGTTCTGTAGCATTTTAGGGCTGAAGCTATTGTTATTTTCACTATCAGGTCAGCTGCTGGTTATTTTCTCAATCTACTGGTTCATTGTTTGATGCGTAAAAGGTCAGAAAATAGAAGAAAATGGTCATCACAATTTACTGAAGCCCCTGGTGATGTATTTATAATGCTTGTTTTATCTGACTAATGGCCCCAAACCCACAGATATTTATTTTACTTCACAGTTGAGAAGCTGAAACTCGGTAAAATGTTTGCCATTTAGGCTTTAAATACGACTGAAATAACAAATTGTTTATCAAAATAGTTATTTTTTTCTCTTATTATTTAATCAAATGATTTATTGTTTCAGCTCTGTAGCATTTGAATGAGTTTGATGTGTTCATTTATTGTAGAGATCACCCCAAACTGGATAAATTCTTGTTAAAAGCAATGCAAACAAATCAGCTGCTGCACAGGACTCAACATTTGTAGGCAAACTCATCACCTTTGGGGTGAGCTAGTAATGGCTGTGCAGGCTCAGAGTGTGAAAACATGCCTGACACAGCAGAGGGAGCATCGAAGGCTTGGTCACCTTGTTAAATGAACAGTTTAATATTTGCCAACTGCAGCACTTCTTAGGATGAGTAAATATGAATATTCCTCCAGGGAGAGAATTCTTGTTAACTTTCAGGTTTTAAGTGAGTCATTTGTAAACTAATTTACTTAATACGATGATTGACACACACGCAAAACTGCATAAATCTGAGCCAAGTTGTCGTTGATGAGCGTATGCTTCTTTTATTATCAAAGAGTTTCACTGGAGTAATAAACCATCACATCTTTTGTGCTCAAGTTGGATTTACTCGGTAGCAGGTCTATCTCGAGAGAATTCTGAGCTCTAAATGTTGTAATGTTTAATGTTGGCTTACAGTCTATATGCATGCTCATAACCTTGTCCTCATTGCTCGTATCCCATTGTGGAAAGTTTGCTCTTTACAAGGAAGACTGAGCAAATATTCCACTGAAAAGCACTTTGCCATATGATGCAAACCATTTGTAATACACACTTAATGTAGCCTCTGTGAAGTTTTCCTCTCTACTCCTTGTCCCGAACAAGTCCACAGTCCTGAATAACATGTTTATCAGCTGAACTGCGGCACAGACAAGGTTGACCTTACGTCGTAACGGCTGTTGATTGTTAGTCTCAAAAGCAGATTTTTCTATTGATGGAAACTAAGTAAAAATATACTGCAGACAGCCTCTTAAAGGAGTTGTTGGCTGTGTTGTGTTTGAAGCATACAAAATCACATTTTTTGCTTCACTTTACAAAGTTTTGTCAACACATATTTCTAATTGGCAGTACAAGTTGATCCCTCTGGTAACAGAAGACGGCTGTGTTTCTAACAATAACAGTCATTGGAGATTTTGCAACAGTAATGTCAGACAGGGATAAAATAAAATGCCTGTGATTACATATTATCCACCTGCTCTTAACCACATACACGCACCTGCGTCATTTCTCTTTTCTCTTTTTGACCACATTTGCTGGCACAGCGTTTTGGCAGTCCATTGTTGGGGTTAGGCCTAAGTGTTGGGGTTCACCAGAGTATTGTCACATTCATGAATGACTACTGACTCTGAAGTGCTGAGCTATTATATCAGTGCCTTTTCTGCCAAATCACAGCCATGGTGGGAATGAGCAGAATTACACATAAGTCTGTGGGTTTTAAATGACCACTTCTGCCTCAAAGGAGTGAAGAGAGAAGTGCTCTGTAACTATGCCAAGCAGCCTGAAAAGACAACAGTAATGAAAGGTGGTTGCGGATCACTTCATGCTCCTGCTGCTGAACGGCAGCTAAGCTTGCAAGTTGTGTCTCTTTTGCACGTAGAGAAAATATTTCTGTGGTAATTAAAATCTGTGCCCAACCCACATATTCTAGCATTTATAGTCGAACACCTCACAGCGTTGTCATTTTGCATCCACGGTAAGCCGTTTATTATTGAACTGTGTTCTCCCGGAGACACAAAAGTGTTGAATCAGCATGTTCACTTGACTGAAGAGGAGCTATTGATATTTCCAGGGCTGCTCTTTACCTCCACAGATAAGTCCCACTGAGGAGGACTTTCATTTTCCCCATGCTACACAATCCCTTCCCAGTGTGTTTGAGAGTAGTGTGAAGCTCTGTGCAGGCCATAATGTACCTGTCTGTTCTGCCAGACTGTGCCATCAAAGCGCCAACTTCAGGAAAAAGATGAATGTGTAAGAATGGATTGTCCTGGTCGTCTGCACGGCTGCTGGGGACAGGCTGTAATGGTTAACTCACCCAAAGTCTGCTGTAAAGTGAGATTTTTCACATTCCCTCCAGGCCTTTTAACTGGTTTAGCTGGTTTTTGTGTGGATACTTAACCCAGTTCTTGGTGTTTGGGGTTCTTTTATCTGACTGCTCACTTGTTGAACTTTGACTGTACTTTCTGCAGGGAGAAGTTTAATAGGCAAAGAGGCTTTGGAGAGGGCAAAATCAGGGGAAAGTATTCACAAACATCTGCTTCATCACTGCAATCCAAAACAAAGACGAGACCTGGCTCAGGTTTCCGAGCAGCCAAAATGGCCGCTGTCTTCTTGCTCCCCCCTGCCACCTTTCATCAGCAGCAAACTTACAGAGTGACTGATGGAGAGAGAGAGATGTCAGGAGGCTAAACCTGTACACTTCCTCTGGAGCCTGTGTTCCTCTCTTGGTTGTTATTCCATCAGGCATTCAAGAGCTGACCTTCAGCTCCACACCACCTCATCTGTCAGCATGACGGGCTCACAGCTCGCATCAGTCCGGGTGCACTCACCTCCATCTACAGGATGCTACTGATTTGCCTTTCGTCCCCCCCCCCTCCCCACCGGACTGCTTAGTGCGATGGGAGCTGCACCCCTTATCCAAATGTCAAACAGATATCAGTGTGTAACAATGTAGGTTGTTAGTAAGAGGATGAACATATGTAACGCGAATGCTCGATTGCTTTGATAAGGTCACCTAACATCCAGCTGAACTACGAAAAAAATGTTTCAGAGTAGTTTTTTTAGCCTAACTGTAGCTTTGATTTTAGTGTATAGTTAAAAAAAGACTTGTAAAACATCAAAGTAGAGTCAACAGGGGTTTCTCTTGGCAGTCCTTATGATTGCGCTGCATTTGAAAGAAATAAAAAGTTGTATTTCAGTGAAAAGATAATATATAGAAACATTAAATCCATACTGGTTGTGAACACTAACAAAGCATGTACATGTAAAACAATATTTACAGCCCTAACTAGGCTGCAGCTTGTGAATTCTTTCGTTATCGGTCAATCTGTAGGTGATTTTCTCAATCAATCAAATAATCATGCATTCTGTGACATGTCAGAAAATGGGAAAACTGAAAAACTAACCCATCACAATTCCCTAAAACCCCAGCTGGCATGTCTTGTTTTCTCAGAGCAGCAGTCCAAAACACAAATGTATTCAATTTGCCCTGCTGTAGGATGAAGAAAACCAGCAAATATTTGCATTTGATAAACAAGAACCAATGAATTTCAGGCATTTGTGTTTAAAAGATTACAAAGAAATTAATCTGTTGTTTTTTTGGCTACTCATTTCAGCTCTAAACAAAAGTTGAATCTACATATATTTAATGCTTTAATGTCAAATCTGATAAAATCATTCATTTTGTGTAAAGAAACCATGGTGTGAAATCCTTTGTAAACACCTTAATGAAACATGATGAGGCATGTGCTCTAAGTATTTACTGTAGTCACGAATCCTTGTCAAGCCATCATAAAAGATGCTTCAGAGATGTTTGTCTACACTGTCAGAATGATCGCTGACAGCTGATGGTTTCCACAAAGCACATTTTTACTTATCGTCCTCTCACGAGTCAGTTTTCCTTCTGCTGCCAGCTGTGTGGGTCCTACTTAAAATGCATCCGTTGAATTTGATTTTGGAAGCAAGTGTTCACCGATGAAGAGGTGGGGATGACACATGGTTAAATCAGCAGGAATCGCTATTTATGTCTTATTATGAGGGATATTATGGGAGGGTCATTTGAGGTATGTTTCCTGTTCCTCGTGCTTCGAAAAAATCTGCGACAGAGCTAATGGAAACATTTTGGGCAAGTTTGAGTTTCACCAGTTTCTTCTGGCACGTTCTGGCCAAGTGGTCTTCATCAGAGCTGTTGCTGTGAAATGTTAGCATGTGCCCAGAATACATTGGTGAAATTGATCCGTGTGTGTGCTGCCTTTTTACCTTTGCATGTTTTGTTTAGCACCACAAGCAAAGCACCGGGCAGGCGCATCCTTTCCAAGAACAGAGCAGTTCCCAGATTGTTTGTAATCATGTAACAAACAATCATCGTGTGATCGATAACCAGAAATGCCCAAAAACTTGCAGCTTCTGAAATTTGAAAATCTGGTTCTCTGTTTTATATAATTTTACATGAGATATTATTGGATTTTGGTCTGTCATTCTGACAAAAAAGCCATTGAAGACATCGCCTTTGGCTCTATGAATATTTATCTATTATTTATTATATATATATATTAATCATTACATTGATTCCATTCATTGTAGACCTAACAATGAATGGAGAAAATAATCGCCAGCCTTACTCGCCTTTAAGTTGATACACATTACCTCTACAAATGCAACAATAAGTCAATAAATCGGTTCGTCTGTCCACGTAAAAATAATGCTACTGTTTTGATAATTACTAGATAAGTCACTTTCTGAGCCAAAATGTCCAAATTCTCTGGTTCCAGCCTCTTAAATGTGAATTAGAAATTTAAAAATGACAGATTCCTATCATTTATATTTCATCTGAGCTTTTTTCTTTGATATATTTTGTCACAGCTTGTAGCAACAGGTGAATCATAGTGTTTGATTTCCTCCTTTAAATTGCTCCTGCTCTGCTGTAGTTTACATGATTTATCTCACCCTCTTGTTTGCCCTTCATTTGTCATTCATCACTGCCCTGCCTTGTTTGTGAATATTGCTAAGATGTGACCACGAGAGCCGAGCTCAGGCAAAGCAATTAGGATCTTGTCTTTGCAGAGTTGTTTCTGCGCAGTTGGCACAGGGCTGATGGACGAGGGAGCAGCAAACTGCTGAGCAGCGGCCAGCGTGGCTTCATATTTAGCCCCGTTTCTGGAGTTCTTTGTGGATGCCCCATTCTGCTTACCCACCAGCCATGCGGTAATTGATTTGGTGTCAGCTGCCGGGATTTAGAGAGCTGACCCGAGTACAGATCGAGACAGGCCAGGCGATTGAAGGCCTTTTTAAATTCATTGCAGGATTGGGGAATAGGGGCCCGCTGTCGGAGGTGTGAGGAAGCGATGATTGAAGGAAAGTAGCAGTGGAAGAAGAGTGAGATTTAAAGGTACACAGACAATCATCTCGTCCTGGTATTGACTGAGAGGCTGCGCTCGTTTTCTGCACCTTGTTTCTTATTGGTCATAATTTGTTCCCTCTCTGATTTTGAATTCCTCCTTTCGTTTTCACTGCTGATCAACATACAGCATGCGCTCCAGGTGCCCTGTGTCTATATCAGGAGTGACTGTTCTTGGAAGAGCCGTAGAATGAAATGCCACCCCTCCTGCTCTGGGCTCTGTCTCAGCAGCAGGGGAGAATGGGAGGGAAAAGGGCAGAGGAGGAGAACAGTAGGCCTGTATTTTTGGGATTAGATTTTGGCCTTGGTTACAGTTGGCAGGAGATGAGATGAGACGATGTCGCTCTTTAGCAGCTCCAGTGTTTCTTCTTACTGGATTCTAGGGCGGCTATGATGAGAAATCCTGAAGAATTGACAAACTGAAACAAGGTTTTTGATAAACATTGATGTTCTGGCTTGTATTTGAACAGTGTGTGTTCAGTGGATGAGTATTAAAACCTGTCTGTGTCCTCTTTGTCCTGCGGAGTTACAGAAGTACAGTCTGACCTGAGGATGGGAGCAGGTGCCATCTTTGAAAAGGATACAGGACATTGATTACATTGTGACAGCAGATTTGCCAGATCGTGATACACAGTATTTATTTAATTTATAAAAGATTGTGTGAATGACAGCGCTCATTCCAAACAGTGCTGGGCAAAAAAAATCTTTGTTGTGGATAAGAGGTTTTATTGGGAGAGGTGGAAAGATGCCAACAGATTACTGCTACGTGTTTATTATTTGCACATTTGCATATTTATTTGTTTATTACTACTGATTTTGCGACTCCGCAGATAGCTTGAGATGTTAGCGGTGCAATTTTAGGTGGAATTTGTGCGAGCGTGTTGACTCGAATACATTTAATCTCCACAGACAGCAATCAGAGATGTGTGTCTGGACGCACACACACACATACTGTTGCTGTCCATGCTGTCATTGTGTGTAATTTGGGACAGCCTGGACAATGGCGGCTCTCAGTGACTGTTCATAACAATGAACTGTATGTGGACAGAATTAGCCTGACTGTGCCCTATGTGCATCCTCAACATCCTCAAATCTTAAATGTCAGGTGTGCCAGTATTTCCTGTCGCTCGTGTTTTTGTGTAAAGACAGGAGCCATGCACCTCCTCCCATCTTGTCATCTCTTCAGGGCTCATTGGCTTTTGTTTACACCTGCCATTAATATGCATCTTGGATTGTACTTAAAACTGTCCACATGCAGTTGGATTGCCCAAGACGCATGTTAATGTGTAAACAGGATCATACACTCCATGGAAAATGTCACGTTGTTGATTTTGTAAATCTAAAATGTCCCTCTTCCCCTCATGTTGCCACAATTGAACAGCCAGTTCTGGGTTGTATAACCAGATTATTTCTTGCGTAAGAACTTCCCTGCGGTTGCAGGGAAGAGGGGTGTCCCCATGTCACCACACGACCATCAGGGGATCCTGAACACACCTCTTAGCCACCTAAATCCTCTGCAGCCCCCCTGTCACCTCGGCCTGTCATGCTAAACCATGTGCCAGGCACACGCACAGGTCATTGCGTAGTCCAAATGCCAGATTAGGGCAGCGCTCTGAGAGGAGACAAGCACACAGATTATGCCATCAGTCCAGATGGGCAGACCACTCTGGATATACTGAATCAGTGAGGAGGGTTCAGCCTGTAGTGTGCTGTGGATCCAACTTTCAGCTGGATGGTGCAGAAATACTCCTCAGCACTCTGTGATAAGTGCCATTAATTTGATTACATATTTATTTCACGTGCAGTTGATTAATATGTCCTAAAATGTGACCAGAGTGACAGTTGCCGTTTATGCCTGAAAGATCATCATCAATAACTTGGTAGGTGCAGACAACAACACAGAGGTGAGGACAGAAACTCCTGATGCAAGCTGAACATGAAAGGAATGACTCGACAGAACTGAGCCCACTTCAGCATAACACTGCATTCTTAGAGAGAGGGCACTTTTTATTCTGCCAGACTTAATATAAATAATGGTCGAAGAAGTTTCCTTGTTTGTTACCAAAAAGATTGGCTCGCCCTCGCCAGGGCTTTTATGCTGAGTCCTGAATAATAAATAAGGTGATGAACTGTATCCGGCTGCTTTTTTGCCGATCTGCCAACTGACAGGAGAAAGGAGAGTGAACTGGTTTCCCCCCTACAATATTTACCTCTGATCCTTGGAAGGCAGCCAGAAGGCAGCAAATTGAGCCTGGAATAGAGTATGGAGGGCAGAGGCAAGGTTTCTCATAAGTCCCTTAAGTGGGCTCAGTGTGCACGCACCGATGCTATGGACGTTCATGAAGCATTAGCCTGACGGCCTCCATCATCCGCACAGTCTGAATAGAAATGAAGCTCCGAATCAGCGGCTCAAGGAGAAAGCTGGCTGAGACGATGTTGATTGTGCAGCAGCAGGCAGTTAGTAACACGTTTCAATAAGAGTCACACTGTCGTCGCCTGTCATTGATTTAATGTTAAACAAAAGGGACAGAAATTTCACTGAGTCACTGCGAAAATGATGTGATTGAAAGGGCTTAACAGTAATTGTCACTCTGGATGAAGTTGTGGGAGCGTAATAGTCTGAAATGATGGGTTTGCGACCACAGTGGATCGAGTTTTTGAGTCATCTCAAAGAGAGGGCAGCCAGGACAACTGACAGCAGGAGTCTAACAGGAGAGTGGTGTGCCGCAGGGGACAGGAGCTGAATCTGCTGAATCATTTCGTCACTTGCACAAGGTAGAGCTGTCATTGGTGGGGATGACACAAGTGGCGAGTTCAGGAGTCAGCTCACAGATTCACACACTTGGAAAACTATTTTGACACCCTTATAGGATGTTATTGTTTTTCATCCCCTTAATTTGATCTGTACTTGTCAGGTTTTTTTTTTCCTCTTTTTGTCATCTTTTATTTATTTTTCTCAGCCTGGAGGTTCATAAAGCTCTAATTTTTTCACTTTTTTAAATAGTTGCAAGTTATTGTTGGACACATCTTTTAAAAACAATTGACACATGTAAAGTAAACGTCAAGGCCAGTATTTCACTCTGTGCCGACCACTGTTCCTGTTTGTAAGCAGAAGAAAACAGTCTGACATCATCATCAGCTGTCAGGAAACATCTGTAGTGCTGTCCAATCAAAATCAATCAGATATGTAAACAGGAAGTCACTGTAGCATTACAAGCTGGAAGTTAACTGCCCAATATAGCTGTTTTAGGAAGCTAAACAATATATCAAACTTTACTGCCGTTCCTTTGAGGTCTGACTTTGATTCATATACAGTGAGTGGGAAATATCTGATTATGCTAACCTAACTGATAATATTTCGTAATTCAATCCAACGTTATTGGCATTTGTAATCTTAGATATATTATGTTGCTTTTGTGAAATCTAATTGAATGAGCAGCATTTTAATCAAATGTCGTGTGTATCTGCGGTATCTGATGACCTGTTTTAGCCTTTGCCTGCGATGCAGTAGTTACACCTTGCAGTCAGTCTGCGCAAATATTTAGTGACAAATAATTTCTACCAAAGAACTAGTTTTTGTGGTTCACCCTGTTGATTTAGTGAGGTAAATCTCCACTCACATTCTAACGAGGCCATAGTTGAACTTAAACCAGCTCCTGCTTCTCACACCGGTGTCAGTAATGGGGATGAAGTAGACGTCTACAGTACATGAAATTCCAGCTTCCTTGTCCGTTCTGACTTAATCTTTTCATACCTTTTTGATAAACCCTGTTTCCATGGTATTTGAACACCAAGCAGCTCAAGCGTTGCCGTCTATCTCAAAGTAAATCAGCATGTCTTGAACATTGCCTGCCTTTGACTTTGCCCCTGTGATGCAATGCTGCAGGAATGTTCCCTCTCGTGTGAGGAATGCAGCAGGACGAGGCTATAGGATGGCGTCTCTCTCAAGTGCTTCTTTCCTTCCTCTGTCAGCGTCGGCCTATATGCTTCACAAATCTCAAAGCTGAATGCCAGCGCTCCGTAGGCCGTGTTGTGCCTGCGCTGGAAAAAGGGTTCACTGTCTCCCACTCCCGTTTCCTGTCTGGTCATCATGACATTTGTGTCATAGACTCACTCATTGTCATGCACTTGTTAAAAGTTCAGTCAAATCTGACTCCTGACTGGTGATATCATCGCCCTTCTACTGCTCAGAGATTCAGTTTGGACGTAAAGAGAATCACCTCTTTTTACTGTTGGTTAGTTTAATTAAGATTTCCTTTATACTCATTTCTCATTAGCCTACACATTCAGAGAAACCCACTTGAATTTATTTCTATTATAGTAGTGCCAGTGCAGTGATTAATAATACTATGTACCATTTTCTCTGTGCTGATTATTTTCTGTTAGGCTGTCTATTCATATTCTTCACACATTTTTTACAACTGCGATTCCAAAAAAGTTGGGACACTGTCTATAGCATAAGTAAAACAGGATTTTGAACATAATTTTGCAATTGAAAACAGTACAAAGACTATATATTTAATGTTTTACCTCATCAACTTGGGACAGGAGCAACTAAAGACTGAGAAACAGATGTTTTTGAGCATTCCACAGGTAAACAGGGTCATTGGTAACAGGTGATAGTATCGTGGTTGGGTATGAAAGGGGCATCCTGGAAAGGCTCAGTCGCTCACAAGCGAGGATGGAGCGAGGTTCACCAGCTTGTAAACACATTATTGTATAAAGGAGGTTAATGCATGGACGCTGAAACACTTTGTAAAACTGTCAGTAAACAGTTCATTTGCAAATGATTCCGTTCTGTTTTTATTATGTTTTGCACAGCCTCCAGACTTTTTTGCAGTCAGGGTTGTGTATATAGAGCATGTATGTGACCTTGTTAGGAAATAACACTTACGGTGTTTTCCTGCTGTACTACAGACTCACAGGTGCCTGATTCAGTTGGGATTAGATGCCTTCTCTGCATTGCTCTTCCAATTTATTCACCAAACACGACTTGGCAGAGCCATCAAAATTCACACACATGAGCAAAATGTGCAGGAATATTATTGATTTTGCTCTGTGGGACACACTGGGTTTTATTTTGGCAAGTATCTGCTCCACTGAAGTCCTTGTTTCAAGAAAAGAAATGTCTGCTCTAATCCAGTGCTGCTCTTCTGTGACTTTAGATCTGATTTACCTGTGATCAGGCATCACGCATTAAAGGACCAAACTAGTTGTTTAAAAAAATGCAAATGATCCTTCTTGCAAACTGTATTACCATCCAACAAAAATATGACTGACAAAGCATGAAGTTACCATTCGTCAACAAATAGCCCTTGTTGATTCAGATTTAGTCTCATTTCGTGACATATCTCCGTCCTCCAAATAACCTTGAAGATGTTCAAAATGTGTTTTCCCCCTCACAGTAATAATGCGACAAGTACCCCAGCTGTAGGTTATATCTCTGTGTTTCCTCCTTGCTGTTTGTTTCATTATTAATGAGAGCGAGTGAGAGAACAGCACCATGTATCATATTCAGAGAGGAGCGAGGGCCCACGGGGTGGAGCATCACGCAACAGGAAGCACTGCAAACTAAAGGGAAAAGGTCCTGTGAGAGGTTTCAGTAAATACCCGGATTCAGGTCGACTTCACGAAAAAAACTACTTCCAGGCAGTCAAACCAAACGAGCCTGTTTACTGCGTTAGCTCTCCCTTCTTCCCGTCTGCACAGTCATGCTGTCCTTTTAAGCTCCCGTGCCGTCATCGGGTACATGTGGTTTGTGATGATGCACGTCGGCATGCGGTCGCCATTTTCAAAACCATTAACCTTTCGATCAACGTGAACCCTCCCCGGGATATGTGTGTGTGTGTGTGTGGGCGCGTGTGAGTGCGTGCGGTGTTTGTTGGTGTCGTGGTTTTAAAAATTGGTCCTGCAAAGTCTGAATCGCAGTTATTTCCTTTTGGGTTAGCAAATGATCAGTTGTTAAGGATTTCTGTGCGCTCCTCACTACCTTGTGTGTTCACACAGCAGCAAAGTGATTTTCTGCGCTGTGCTGTTCCCCCACACACTGAGGAGAGCATAGTGGGAGATAATGACAAAAATCCTCTGCCAGGGCCAGGCTCTCTAATTACACCGAGTCTTCTGGGGAGCTTTCACACTATATTAACCTCTGTTGACTCCTCTTGTCAAAATGAATGCCTTTTTTTATCATTTACTTTCCCGTATTTGTTGAAAAACTGTTTAGGCATGAGTGTGAATTTGTATATTCCATGCTGTGTGTTTTCTCATAAGTCACCGCCGTGGCAAATTAGAGAGCAATCTGTTGTTAAGGTGGCCTATTCAATGGCCTACTTACCTGGTTTTATTTTTGTCCCTACAGGGCATGTTGCTGTGCTGTGCAGCCTTCATGTCTGAGCTGTATTGCGTTGACTTGACTGCTCTCTCAGTTTCAGTGTGTATTTGCATGAGATTAGGGTTTATATCCTCAAAGCAGAAGGCGCCTGAAAGAGTTAGAGTCTCTGCTCGGTACAGCCAATAGGAGCAGGTGAAACTCTGCTGATTGAAATACTCCACCTGTTAGCACCAAGGTGCCGTAGCAGCACAGTGTTGTAACCAGGAGACTTGGTGAATATAATACGAAGTTCATGTATTGACTTGCCCGCAGTCAGAAAGCCACGAAGCATCAAGCTGGTTTTCTGGAGCCTGACACTGTATTTCCCTCATGCACATCCCCTAAACAGTGCACAGCTTAATTCCCCAAAGCACCACTCATGGAAACTAGTGCAATGAATGAACACGGGTCCTTTTCCTGAGCAACTGGTTGACCTGACGGTTAAAATAGAGCAGATGACGAGTGTATTGTATTGTACTCACTCTGTGTTATTGCTGGATTTCCTCTATGTCTGTTGCTAAATTTTGCAGCTGAAATTAATAATTGACTCACCTTATAGATCAACTAGCAGGTTGGACACTGGGGAGATGTTCACATCTCTCACAGCTCAGTCAGACACGAGATTCTGAAAAGAGTAAAATATAGCACAGTGGATCCTGCCTTGGTCCGGCCTCTACTCTGTTTAGAGACAAATAGAAGTCTTGTTTTTGCATTGCAGGGCTTTGCTGTGATCAGACTGAAGTTCACTCAATGAAAGATATTCTGTTAAGCTCCAAAGTTTGGACTGCATCCTTCCTCAGTCTTCCTCAGAAGCTGCATCTTCTGTGATAGTAAACTGAGTATCTTTGGGTTTTGGACTGTTTGTCAGGCAAAACATGACATTGAAGACATCACTTTGTGCTTTAGGAAACTGTAAAGGGCTTTTTGAACTATTTTCTGACATTTTATATACCAAACAACTAAACGATTAATCACTATTTATGTAACTGACAGATTGAGTGACAAGGAAAATAATGATTGGTTGCAGCCTGAGTGCAGACATTGTGGTATTAGGTGTTAATAAATAACACAGTTAATGAATGAGCAGACTTGATCACACATAACTTAGAGAGGGAGTCGACTATTTTCAAGGCCAGTAAGTAAATTAATCATCAGGGTAATCTTGATTTATTATGTTTTCCTGTTGTTTCTGTGCATTGTGTCATAGCTGTTGTTTCTCATGAAGAGCCGTACCTGTATTGACAATGACCTCCTTGTGTCCCTTTGTGTTTCTGCACAGAGGACGGACCCTCAGCTCCTGGCTCAGTTCTACTATGCTGATGAAGAGCTGAATCAGGTGGCCACTGAGCTGGACGGCCTCGACGGCAGGAAGGACCCTCAGAGATGTACCCTGCTGGTCAACCAGTTCCGATCATGTCAGGTCAGGAAGGAGAAATCAGCACACTCAGATTGTAACTGAGGATGCATTTCAGTCTGTCTGAATCACCACTGATATTTCATTCATTCATTATAAATAATACATGAAAGTAGCCCTTAAGTGGAGTAAAGTTCCTCCTTCTCACACTGCCCATTAAGAGTCCCTTCCTAATGTGCTTTCAATGGAAGTCATGGGGGGACTTCTCACTCCTCTTTTTTATGCAGCTGAAGCTGCTATGAGGCTCGTGAGCGTATCCTTTAATTTAATCCCCAGCTTGGATTTGACTCTGAGCCACACATTCTTATGTTTACTCTAGTTTCATTTCATTCACATAATCACCTGACTGGACTTTGGTTAGGCCTGGAAGCTGAAAATAGACAGCGTCTTTATCACCCTCTCCTGGACACAGGTGTGCTGATATGACTGTTGCCTTACAAAACTTTGCTTGGCCGGGCTCTTACATCGAGCACCTTTTCAGATAAGATAAGATAAGGAGACTTTGTTAAGACTTTTCTGTGTCATGTGGGTTGTTAGCAAATGTTTACAAGAGCAGCTTCTTCTGAGTAACTTTATACTGTATGTGAAAAGTGCTGAATGGTACACAAACAGATGTTAATTTAGGATAAGTTATTGTATGAGGTGGTTCAGGTTATTGCTTCAGCTCTTTATGTGGGGAGAGAAGGAGCTCAGAAGGTGATGCAAGGTGTGCATGAATGATGGCTGCCATGCTGCATCATGCTGAGTGAGCTGGAGGAGGTGGAGGGGAGGTCGTCATCTGGCCCGTTGTGTCTTGGCCTCCCCCCGCCGCCACAGCACACAGGGCTGAACCACTTAATAAGGTCATCACTTGATCCCCGACCGTTCTGTCTCTTCCCTCCCCATCCTTCCCTCTGCCAATCTGTCACCTTGTTTTTCTTCGGTATCTCTTCTCACCCTCTTCCTCTTTTCATTGTTCTGATGCTCTTCTTCCTCCTCCTTGTTCTGAGTTTTTAAAAAATTGATTTCGTTTTCACCCCAGAATTGATCGAACTCAGACTCCTTTACTGTTGTGAATGACTAACTCTTGTCCGCGCCTCAAATTAGTCTTTGATTTTCCTCACCCTTCAAGTTGAAATGAAAATGTTTAGACTCGCAGGGTTTTTGGAGAATGAATTAAGCATGATACCCCACAGCCCCAAGGCTCCAAGAATAGAAGGCAACTGCACTCAAGCCAAAATTTTGCACTTGAACCTGCCACTGCAGCTATCGGCTCTTGTTCATGGGCCTCTGTGGGGGTTGCTGGCATGCTGCTCATATTATGTTGGCACGGCTGTTCTTACAGTGTGGCCTGCTGGAACAGGCAGGCCTGTGTGTGTGTGTGTGTGTGTGTGTGTGTGTGTGTGTGTGTGTGTGTGTGTGTGTGTGTGTGTGTGCGCGCATGTGTGTGCGCATGTGTGTGTGTGTGTGTGTGTGTGTGTGTGTGTGTGTGTGTGTTTAAGATGGACAAAGATTGAGTTAGCCCCCATACACAAGAGACAGGGGAAGAGAAAGGGTCAGAGACAGACGGGGAGAGGAGTAAGAGATAAGCTGCAAAAAAGGATAGAAGCTGGTCTTTTGTGGCTGTGGCGTCTCGGGTTTCACCCCGGAGTCACTACCTCTGGATGATTCGAAACCAACGGTAGTGAAGGTTATCACCAGTGTCCCCTGCTGGGAGATGCTCACAGACAGTGGGGTGGTACTCTGAACAGGCCAGGGAAGACACAGACACACACACACATAAAGGAATCGGCGGTTAAGCTCTCCTTCTCAAAGCTTTTTAATCTTTCTCCTCGGGGCGAGCAGAGAAAGACGCAGTGCTGTGCCTGACAAGATTACAGTGCACAGTGCAGCTGCGGTTGAGTGAAAGGCTCATTGTAAGTCATTGTTATGGCTCTTGTACATGCCAGCGGCACATAAGCTCTTGATTAGCTCTTGCTGTGTGTGACACTGCATTTTCACTGCTGGAATTATGGGCTTTAGTTTAGTGTTTTTATTGAGGGAGAATGTCGCTGCGAGCGTTGTAATGGTCTCATGTGCTTGTCAAATTGTTTTCGTTCATTTCCTAATCAATGGTCTTTAAATGCTGCGATGCAGTGGCCTTCTTGAAAGAGGTGAAGCTTGGATTATCAACCAACATTAGCTGATAAAAGTAAACACTGAGGAAATTGCTTTTCAGGAACAAATTTCGACACACTCGTGTTTATCCCTCTAACTAGTTTGTTCGATTTTGTTTTCTGTCCCTCTCGTGCTCATCTGTAGGACAATGTGTTGAACATTATCAATCAGATCATGGATGAATGTATCCCCAACGACCGGGCCAACAGAGACTTTGCTGTCAAGTTCCCCGAGGAGATTCGTCATGACAACTTGGCCGGGCAGCTGTGGTTTGGAGCTGAGGTAATGTATTCCCTCCAGTGTCAGTCTGGAGGAAAACAACCTTATCCAAGTCCCTATATGTGCATAAATATACTGTATTTAATTTTTTACAACTGTGCTGTTTCTTGATCGTCCAGCATGCCATAGTATACATCATACTCGGTTTAATCTTCTTTACAAGGGGAGATAATTTATGAGGTATGTGTTCCTGTGCAGTGTCTGGCTGCCGGCTCCATCATCATGAACAGGGAGATAGAGAGTATAGCAATGAGACCTCTGGCTAAGGACCTCACTCGCAGCCTGGAGGAGGTACGCAACATCACCAGAGACCAGGCCCTGAGAGACCTCAACTTGTACACGGACCGCATGAAGGATGCATTGCGACATTTCGACAGCCTTTTTGCTGAGTTTGAGCTCAGGTAAATGAGACATTATTGGTAGTTACAACAAACTTATTCTCTGTTTATCATCTTCTCAAGCATCTGTTGGTGCAGGTTTGCCAAAAACTTTCAACACGTCATTATGTTCCCGTTTCTTCTGTTGCCAGTTATGTGTCAGCCATGGTGCCTGTGAAGTCTCCCAAAGAATACTATGTACAGCAGGAGGTGATCGTGCTCTTCTGTGAGACTGTGGAGAGGTGAGATTACAGAGGGCTGAACATTTTAAACGAAGAATAACAGCCTACAGAGCAGCTGACGTCCTCTGGAGTTTACCCGATTCTATGTGTGGAGATGAAGTGGTTAATTTCTCACTGCGTCTTCCTCTGTGCTGTTGTCTCAGGGCTCTGAAGCTGGGCTATCTCACACAAGACATGATCGATGACTATGAACCCGCACTGATGTTTACAATTCCCAGACTAGCCATTGTGTGGTAAGTGTTGCCTGTCCTCTCCATTTTTCCGCCCACGTTTTTGTTTTCTGTTCCCTTCTGTCTCTTACAACATTTTAAACATATTTTTTAGTGGGCTGGTTGTATATTCAGAGGGACCTCTCAACCTCGACCAAAAATCAGAGGACATGTCTGAGCTCTTCCGGCCTTTTCGCACTTTACTGAAGAAAATCAGGTAACGTCTGTGGATGTAGTATCATAATGTACTTTTATTTTTCTGAATGATCCTTTTTCCTCGATCAATATGTTACAATGATGCTTTTGCAGAGACCTGCTGCAGACCCTGACTGAGGACGAGTTGATTACGCTGGAGAGGAACCTGTGTATCTCTCAGGATGGGGAGTTGTCCGCTGACCAGGAGCAGGCCACAAATGGCTCACCAGCTCCGGTCCAAGAGAAATACTCGTCCTGCAGACCTGCTGATGACACCTCCAAGGAGGAGAGTGAGGGGGAGCAGGAGCATCTGGCTCTGTTTGTCTGTCCCAGCCAGGAGGAGGAGAAGCTGGCAGAAGTGGAAAAGGGCTGGGAGGAGGTGGAAACCGAGAGGGGGGAGGAGGGGCAAGAACAGGGCCTGCTGTGCGAGGAGGCAGAGGAGGCCGAGTTGGCCTGCTCCATGCAGTATGATGAGGAGGAACTGGAGCAGCTCAACATGATGGTGTACCGCGTTGGTGATGAGATGTCCACTCTGCTGTCGCCTCCTAGCCAGGGTCAGTCCCCAGCACACAAACCCCACAGAGGAGAGGCAGGAGGCTCCAGTGGGGCTTCCAGCACTGAGGCCTCTCCCCACAGGCTGCTCGTGGGTCGGGGAAGGACAGGCATCTATGTGGAGGAGGAGGACAGGGTCTTCCTCATGGAGGACCTGGACGCAGCAGGAGACAGCATCACCAGTATCTCAAGAGAGGCCTGTAATTTTGTCGCCTCTCCTTCCAAAGCACCAGAGTCTGCTCGTCCTGTGCAGCGGAAGCCAGGACCACGGCCAGACTCTACCAGAAACGGCTGGTACAGTGAGGCCCAGTCAGAGCAGCCTTGCCCACAGCCACGCAGCCAGAACACACACTGTCCCAATGCAAAGCTCCCTCCATGCACTTCCGCTCCTGGCTCTGAACCCCTGCCTTACACCAACGGGTGGGAGATGGGTTTGGAGGGGACAGCGTCCGAAACAGCTGAGGTCATCGCCCACCGTATGGGTGGGATGAAGTTATCTGCCACAGTCATCTTCAACCCCCGCTCCCCCAGCTTGACAGAGCTGGCCGTGGACAAGCTGCTTCTGCCTCGGCCCACTCCCTCTGAAATTGAGCCCTGCGGCCCTCTGGTGGCCACTCACTGCCTGCTAAACTCCTGCGTCTGCTGTGGGAGCTGTGAGGATGGCCACGAGGACGCCCTCACCACAGAGACCACCGGTCTCGGGTTAGGCCTGGCCCTGGGACTGGATAAACACTGTAAGACTGCAGCCCCCAGCACTGTCATCCAGTCTTCTGCTTGCCGGCTTCCCCCACGAGGTCAAGAGCCTCACAGTAAGGGTGAGCTCACCCAGTTGACTCCCCCTTCTTGCCGCTGCTCTGCAGAGACCCTGGAAGAAGAATCAAACTTCCAGCTCTGTGAGAAATGCCTGGCTCCAGGGCCAGGCCAGCACGCTCAGGACTGTAGCTGCAGTGGAGGGGGCGGACCCTCCCCATGCAACCACCAGCTGGGTACTGAAAAGAGGCAGCAGGCCAGCGGAGGCCGACAGAGGGACAAGGAGACGGATAAGGACAAGCCAGGAACTAAAGACTCAAGGAGGGACACCAAAGAGGACAGCAGGAGGAGCTCCAGGTGTGCTGTCATTTTACCAGCTTTTTGATTTATGTTGGAGTGATCTGTTTTCTTTGGGGGACTATGACCCCGACACAGTCTTCCATCAACATATCTGTTTTATTTCACCACATTACATCATATATTTTGACTCATTCTGTTGCTTTCATCCATTGTTTGCCTTACGTTGCCTTAACTATGTAGCTGTGTGTTTATTTTACCATTGCGTTTTTTTTGTCCTTCTTTTATTTCTCCCTTTTTTTCCACTATTTATTTGGTTGTCTTTAGTTTTCAGAACTCTCCCCTCAGCTCTGTGTCAGGTAGTGACTGTGAGAGTGTGTCGGTCACCACATGTAGTCTGTCAAGCAGCGCATACACTCCCAGGTAACCCATCACTCATGAAAGCGTGTGTCACTGTCGTATGATTGTGAGTGTTTCTTTTTCCTGCCCATGCTCTGATAGTGACTAAAAAGTCCTTGCAGGATAGATGAAAAGATGACTTCATTCATATCCAGTCTGATTGAAGTGTCAGTCACTCCTTCCCATGTGGTTGACAGCATTAATTTGCTCACTGGCTTAAACAGGAGATTCAATTAGACAGATGTTGGAGTGTTGATGTCCAGTACAATCAGTGATAACAGCAAATTTTTAACTTAAACATTAATGCAGCGTCTGAAGTATGACTTGAATATGTGAATTGCTCTTTGCTCCCTCCAGCCCTGTCAGCAGTCTGACCCCCAGCTCGGGTACGTCAGGAGACCTGGACCAACAGGAGATCCAGCTGGCCCTGCAAAATGCCAAGATGGCTGCCAGAAACAAGATCCGATCACGCTTCCACAGCAGCAGCGACCTCATCCACCGCCTCTTTGTTTGTATATCAGGTAGAAGCCCTCTCTCTCTTTGTACGTCGCTCTCCCTCCACTGCTCTGTCTCTCTCATGCTGGTATCCATTATGTGTGATGCAGGTGTTGCCGATCAGCTGCAGACCAACTATGCCAGCGACCTTCGCAGCATCCTCAAGACTCTGTTTGAAGTCATGGCAACCAAGTGTGAGCAGGGTGACAATGATAAGCAAAAGAGAGGTGAGGAGCATGTCTTGGATATACAGTATGTCACAGTACATTGTCTTTCCCTTATTAATATGATACAGAGAGAACTGACAACTGTTTTAGTATGACCAAAAATGTCTTCAAGCAAATGATGGGAAAGCTGAGTGTTTTCATTGGTCCTTATACTGTATACAAACTTGGCCCTATTGCTGAAATCTTAAATGTGCTTGATTTTTCAATTTAAAATATGTCAGTGTCGTTTCCACTGTAATCAAGGGCAAAAAAGATCAGATACTGCAGGTTTAACTACTCAATGCTGCTTGATTGGTTTGACTCCAGTCTAAAGTCACATGAAGTCAGTGGTTCAGTCCTGCTTTTTTCAAATAAAAGACGCTGTCAAAGCCCCTCCCTGAACCTTTTAGAAAAAGTCATCCATACTTTTATCGTATCTCATCTTGACTTCTGTAATGCCTCCTCATCCTCCTCAGCATACCTGCACTACATTGTCTCTAACTGGTCCATAACTCTGCAACAGGGCTGTTAACACAAACAACAATCAATCACACACTACAGCGGTTTCACTGTCTTCTTTTATGTTGTCCAGCAGGTCCTGTTATGCGTAGTGCAGTGCTAGAGGACTGTGCTCTCTGCCAGGAGACCATTTCCTCATCGGAATTGGCAGCCAAGGCCCGGGAGGGCCAGTTCGAAGGTCGGCAAATCCACGAACAGAGCCACTCAGAGTTTAGTTGAAATGTCAGCCTGTTCCTTTCCCCCTTTTTTTCTGCAGCAAACACACTGATGACTGGAGCCAGGCTGTCTTTGTGTTAACTGTTTCTCGTTGGCTCTCTGTAGACCCTCCGGACTGGGTGCCTGATGAAGCCTGCAACTCCTGCATTGCCTGCAAGGCTCCCTTCACTGTCATCCGCAGGAAGCATCACTGTAGAAGTTGTGGAAAGGTATGATGACTTACAGAGCCAGGTGGCTAAACTCAGTTTAATGTGTAGTTCAGTCATCAAACTGATGACTCATACATTGTGCGTCATCATCATATGGTTAATAGCTAATACATTACATACTGTGTCATTTCAGATCTTCTGCTCTCGCTGCTCCTCCCATTCTGCACCTTTGCCCCGATATGGCCAGGTGAAGCCTGTCAGGGTGTGCACGCACTGCTACATGTTTCACGTCACCCCATTCTACAGCGACAAAGCTGGCATCTGACCCCATCAGGTCTGATCATCATCGAAAAGCATGCCGCAACAGGAGCATATGCAACGGACAAACCCACGGCTGTGTACAAAGCAAAATGCCACACAGGTGCCCTGGTTGAACTTAATGGTCGTCGCAGTAGCTGCTAAGCAAGGCTTCAGAGTAAGGCCACGACAGATGACAGAGCAGAGACAACAGCCACGCAGCCACAAGCGATGATTCGACCTGTTTCTGTTCCTTCGGAGAGACTGGTGCGTCACTGGGAACCAAAGGGTTTGATTTCCAGCTAACACACACATATGATTCACAAATGCCTGTCTGACTATAGAGGCGCAAAAGGGAGAGGGGATAAACAGGCAATAACAGGTTTGGAACTGGCATTGTACAACAGTCATCTGTAGCAGTTTGCAGCACAAACTCAGAACAGGCCACCTTGTTAGTTTTGTTGCTTTCGATGTACATGAAAGGACTTGTGACATATTTTCTTATGCTTTAGCGAGCTTCCTACATTTGTGCCAGAGCTCCCACGGGACTCGGATTACTCAAAAGAATGTAAGTCACGATAAACATGTAAATAAGGATAAATCTGGTAATAGCCACACTGCAATGTCTTCAGTAAATGGTTGCTGTTTATACGGGAACTGGAAAAGAAGTCTCCACCAGGCTCGGCCACCAGTCCCAGTCAAGCAAAAATGAAAAACGGACGGCTTTTATATTGAGATTCCTTCATGCTGTTAATGGCAATGAATGTGTGATCGTGTATCACTTTCGGAAATGGGGGTCTTGGTTCCAACAAGTTTGACCGTTCACCTCTTGATGGCAATGGGCTGTGCCCCTTGCTTTTACAGTTGCACCATAGCATGTTTAGTTTTCTCTGGGGACTCCGCTGCACACTGAGATGGACATATAGGATTCCTTAGTCATCAGTCAGGTCTTTGAAGGCCCCCTAGTGGAGAGTTGACCTCTCGTCGCTCAGTGCTCTCATCCCCCTGTTGGGAACAGTTTGTTCTGAACCAGAGGCCTTCTCAGGTGCTGGCCTACAGACTACAGGCCGATTGTTGCCCACTGATTTTCTCTTCCTCACACTTGATATAGTGCAATATTGTGACTACCAACTGCAATGGTCCTGCACATTTTAGAGACACCCTTTGCTATTTAGATTGTAGTTAAAGCTAATTTCTTAAGAGAAAAGTTTGATTGGGGTTTACACTAAATTATTTTCATCTTTGGCTCCGGTGGTACTGTCAGACAGGAACGGATATTTTGTTCCCAAACTGACGTCCTTTCTGCTCTTGAATCTGCTTCCATTGCAATGACAGCATACAAAGTATCTTCCATGCTCATTATATATTACAGTTTGTACATCTGAATGGTCTCAAGTGGCCGATCTACATATACGGATCTTGAAGCGACAGCGATGAAATATCACATTTATGTCCATTCTGCTCTGACGTAAAGCAGTTTCTCAGGCATTGCATAATCAAGTCACTCACCTACTGTTGGATCGATCTTATTTTCATCAAAGGACATGTAAAATCACTTTGAAAAGGTATGTTTTTTTTTTCTTTTATAAAGAACAAAAGTAATGTATGAAGCTATAATTACTTTAATGTAAAATACAAGGAATCATGCAGTAATTAAAGGGCAGGATATCCTGTTATTGTTTCAGAGCTTTGTCTTATTTTGTAAAATTCCAGGACATTTCCATGATAAGAGCTGTGTGAAATATTCAACAAACAAATGATGTTATATAGTTTTAAATGCGATGTATATTGAAATAAATTACTTTTTCCTGTTTAAGATTAGCGACTGATAAGTTTTCTTTACCTTTACAGCAAAGCACCGTTGGATTTTTGTCTTGAATTGATCAACCTTCTGTCCTTAAAGTCCACTAACCATTTCTAATGTCACAGTGATGTGCAGCTCCACAGGCTGTGAAGTTGAGACAGTGAACACCGACATGCTTGACTGTTGTAATAGTTTAGTATACAGTTGAATAATGATGGACTGAATACTCTCCAAAGATGCTCATTTACTGCTTGAGGCTATTTTAGTTACTATTTGTCAGTGTTTCCTGCCACTTGAGTAGGCAGTGTGGGCCCACTCATCAGATGAGCAACACCCTGCTTTGCTGAATTTCTGAGTTTTCTGGAGGGTTGGAGTGACGCATTTTTAGCGCTTCAGATTTTCCCACATAGTTAAAAGTGGCACTACGCTGACTTACACAGAAAGACCAGTTTACTTGTCATGAGAAACCACCTCAGCCTGTGAAAACAGATAATGAATGTCTTGTGTGGATCAGTGTGGAGCTTTCCAAAGACCCTTTATTCAATCAGTACAATTCTGAGAAAGTTTGTGTTTCAAAATGGGGACATTGAGTTTGAAAGACCTGGGTTTTACCAGACGTGCTGGGTCTTAATGAAATTCTGCTATTGGTTGCATCATGGGAGGTGTAAGATCCAGCTTTTTCGGAGCATCGGCCTTACTACAGCCTCCAAGTCAGGATATCTTTGCTTTGAATATGAATTTTGTTTCTATCCATCTCTTGGAGATAATTTGTGGGAATGCATTGCAAGTTTTCTGCAGTAACCCTCAGCAAAAATACAAGGGTAACTTCAGACATACTGGACCAGCACAGGAAAACATTTTGTCTCCAAGATATAGATGTCAATACTGGATTAGAGGCAAAATGAGCAGTTTAACACCTCTCCTACTGTTGATCCTGCTAACATAAACATAACTGAATGAACGCAGTTAACTGCATTGTGGTAGGAAGTTAGCTGGTCAACACAGGGACCACTAGGTGGCAGCACTTGTTCATGAGGCGTCATTAAAATGGTCTTTGTCCGTCATAGCGCTGGGAAACACAACACTGACCCATACATTTTTATTTATTCTACCTAAAATATAGAAAATCAAGTATTCCAAATGTGTTTCCAGCTGCGACTTCTGAAGTTGATGTTTGAATAATAACGTGGGGGTTTGTGAAGCCTAGCAGTGATTTAATAAGCACATATCATGTAGGAGAATAGCAGTAAAGTCTTCTACCAACTCGCCCTTAATAAAGACTTAATTTGCGGTGATAAGAGTATCACACTCCACAGCTGTTATCTGTATCATACGTTAAGCTGACGGCGGTGAGATAATGGCTTTGTGATGAAGAGGTCTGTGTGGGTGAGAGATGAAGAGTTAAACGTGTCCGGACTCTGCGGGCTGTGATTGGCCCGCAGCGGCAGCTCTGGGACGGACAACCAGTCCCCGCTCCGTGCGCACTGGAGAAGTCACTCGGTGGACGAAGCGGACTGCACAGACTGGACTGAGTTTTTAAAAAATGAGTTTATGAGTTTTTTGGCTGTGGATTCGCGGTGGAGTCCGGTTACGTTTCGGCCTTGAATCCGTTATTTTTCTGTCAGAGGCGAGCGCGTGCTGGTCCGGTGGAGGTCGGTGAACAGTCGACCACTGACACTTTAGATTCATGGACTCAACACGGACTTTAGCTAAAGGCATTTCTGTCAAGAGGCTGGTTCAAGGTTGACTTCATTCATTGAATATCCAGGTACGTTATCGACACGTCCACACCGGCCTGTCCTCCGTCTTTGTTTACATTTTTTCACCACGTATTTGCATGAAAGCTTCAAGTCAGCAGCATCAGTGATGTTTTAGTCCAAACGCAGCAGAGATAAACGAGCTAAAACAGACAGTTCAAGACCTCAGTTAGCTTGTTGAATATTAGCACATGGTCCAAAATGTGCTATTAAATAAACTATGTCTTCTTAAGCTTTACAAGGACCCTAAGAGACCCCAATGTGAAGCCCCAGACAGACCCCAAAGAGTATCTGTCTGTACTGGGACTGTGAATCTCACAGTGTGTGTGACACAGCTAGCTTACTTTTAGTGTGTTGTTATGGACTATATATGATTTCTTCTAACACTGACATTAAACGTCATAATTTTTGGGTTCTTTTTGGACCCTACAGACCCCAAAATGTCCCAGGAGTCTAGTTTGGGAATTACTGAGGTCAACTAAACCAAAGGCTTTACTGAGCCAGAAAAAGTCCTTTGAGTACTTTAAAACTGAGCTGTGATTAATAGTACAGTCCTTGATACAACTTCTGTACATTATGTTATATTTCATAAAGGAAAGGTTCTTTTAATCGTAGCATGTGAAGATTTTTTTCCCCCCTAACTCCTCTTAGCCTCTTTATTCTCCATGGATTGGTGAATATACCCTGTGTCACCATGTGTCTTTCAGATTTAGGGAACATGAAGTGGTCTTTGGACAGTATGGGCGTCCTGAAGGTCGTGCTGTTCATCTTTGAGGCTGTTTTACTGACCGACTGCGCAAGAGGTGAGAGCTGCTTTTTCAAAACCGCCTTTCTTTCACACCAATATTAATGCATGTCCTAAAGCTGGAGGGTAACACCAGCTCATTAACACTGAAGTTAACAGGCTGGTTTCTTGTGAGCGCAAAGAAAGACTCAGTTGGTTCTTAACATTGTGCGCACCGAGAAGTAAGAGACGGAAAACTAAGAGCTAAAAAAACTCTAAACGGAGCCCAAAATCAACACAGGGCAGGGGAATGGGAAAGGGCAAGCCAACCCCTACCCCCAGTTTGTGTGTGTTTCAGTCATGGCTGTGCATGCGAGTGTGTGTGTGTGTGCGCACACTCACTACGGCTAAACCAAACAAACATCATCCATCAGCTTCCCAGGGTGAAAGAACACAAGTCAGTCAGTCAGGGTCCAGCTCTCCTGCTGCTGGCCAAGAGACTGTCTCACACCAGCCTCTGTGTGTGCGTGCGTGTGTGTGTGTGTGTGTGTGTGTGTGTGTGTGTTCATGTTCATGAGCGAAACAGTGGAGAGTGGGAGACCTCAGTCTGACCACAATTCACTGCAGTGTTTGTTGTGCCAGTATCAATACTTTGCTTTATAAAGACAACTTGCAGTGAGCTTGTCAACAGGTCATGAATAACTGTCAAGTCAATTTCGAAGAGTTCATCCACCATAACTGACTACTGAACCATGTCTGATGCAATCCAGTGGCATGAGTCAAACACCGAGGCAAAACTCGAAGCTGCACTCCGGCTTTAATGAGAGAAATCTGAAAGCCAGACACATTTCGCCGGAAGACCACGCACTGGCAAAACAAGCTGGCTCCATAGCGCTCTCTTTATTCTCCAGCTCAGCGTGGAAGTGAATTCAACAGGCGTCTGATAGGTACAATACCTGCATGTGGCCATCAGGGCTTGAGTTGGAGGGGGGCGGCGTTGGCGGCGGTTTAGAGGGGGAGATTAGATCTGTGGGGCTGCAGACAATGCCTCATTCACAGTGTGGCAGCCGTGCCTTCACGGCATGACTAAACCAAAAGTAAACAAGACGTGAAGGCTAAATAAGATTAGATGGGCAATTTTGTATGTTTATAGATTAACAGATGTCAGTGAAGGAGAAACCCAGCGGAGAATCCGACGAGATGGTGGAGATTGGAGGTCCGATGGGTCTAAACTCATTTTGATGTCAGACAAAAATGAAGAATTTGCAGCCTGTTTTTCATAATTTCTCTGAAAGTGGTAACAGATGCACAGGCAGATAGACACATCAGCAGATATGTAGTTGGCAGACAGAGTGAGTGAGATGATTTTGAATGATGCTTGACAATCTGTGAAGTGCAAACATCCCACAGTTCTCCCAGCAGAAGCACTGATACAGTGAGCTCTGTGTTACAGTCCAAATGCAGCAGCTTGACTCTGACATCCTGTGAAATACAGTCGGGGGGTTTTGACTCGCAGCTTGTGCTTTTATTGTGAAGCCAAGGCCAGAAAAAAGCTGTAAAACTGTCCCTGTAAAATTTAACAATGTATGATGACATCTTTGACAAATGTAATTTAAATTATAAAGGACAGGGCCCCCTTTGACTTATGTGTGAAATGGTAAAAAGACATTGGAAGTGTTACTTTACTGCAAGTACCAAAACATTTCAAACAATGCAGCTGAGAAGACAGTATGTTTGGGTGAACGATTGTAAGCCTGTTGCTGTCAGTCATCAGGCGACATCTGACCCTGGACCCCCCGTCCTTGTGCCACTAACGCACACACATACACACACACACACACACAGAGGCACATATGGACCCTCCCTCTCTCCACTGCTTCGACTTTGCGACTGGCCGAGCAAGAATTATTTCTTAAGACCCCCCTAGGAACCCCCGCACTTCCTCCATCCCAGCGCCTTCTTTCCTCCCCCTCTGGCGCTCCACCACCCCCAGCAGCTGGAGGAGGTGCTCACTGATGTGTCCCAGCAGAGTCTCTAATGTGGTGACAGGCCCGGGGACCACTGGGCTCCACTAACTGAGGAATGCGGCGCCCTGGACATATGGATCTGCAGAAATGCACCCTGGGAGAAACAGAGAAGCACCAGGTGCCTGCTGTGCACCAGGACCAGCTAACAACGAACACACACACACGTTCTGATCGGTACTATTTTGATGCATTTTAATTAGAAACAGGCATCAAACACAGTCGTGTCCTTTCGGGCATGTATGTGACTCAGCTTTATCCCTGTTTTCTAACCACGCACATGTTTGCTTCACCTCTGGAGCCATCTGGTGAAGTTTAGAGCATGCAAACTGCTTTGCAACCCCGTTGGAAAATATACATTTTATAGCAGCGTTACATCATGGTTTCATAACAAGAAGGTACTATGAGATAAATTGTATGCCAAGGGCTTTTAAAATCACAAGGCCATTTGGCTCCCAGACAGTTTTCCATTTCCTTTAACCGTAATGAGGCTAGTTTCTCACTAACCAAATGCCCCAAAGTCCTCTTATTTTTTAAATAGCTCCCGAATAGTAAGAAGGTGTAACAGTGGTGTTCTGGCCCGTGGGCCGAGCTGGTGAGACGGGGGGGAAAAGGAGAAAGAATTGCGCTGAAAAAGCTTGGCTGCGCTGCTGTGTTGCATGTTTTTTTTTCTTCAGTCTTTGCCAAAGTCACACTGTAATGCTCCATTTAGGTATTTTAATAAAATCAGTTTCATGTTACGTTTAGTTTTCCAGCCCACACTAAACAGTGGAACTCGAGGGAAGTCAAACAAACTCGTCTTCTGCTTCAGCTCTAATCTGTGTGACTGTTCAATGCATCACCTCCAACTGCCTGCCCCCCCCCCACGACACATGTCTCCCTTCTTTTTCCCTGCTTCTCTCTGCATTTCTTCCCATTTATTACCAGTGTAAAGTTGAAGGAAGTGAGTTAAGTTAATGTGCTGTCGTTAAAACAAGGCATGAGCTGACCTTTAGTCCCACCCAACCTTTCTCAACTCTCCATATAGCCCCTATTTACCGAGTCTGGGTCCATTTGCAGAGAACAATGGATGGATTATTACTTGTGGCGGTCCCCCAGGTTGGACAGGGCAGCAGTGATTAATTTTAAACACTCCTCATCCCTGTAGAGCGAACTTATTTGCCATCTATGAGAGCACACAGTAGACGGGGGACTCTCTTTACCGAGGCGCTGCCATTTAGAGGTGCGTGAGAAGGAGTTACGAGAGTGAATGAGCGCTGCTTTCATGCGTCTGAATATATGTGTGCGTTTTATTAAGCAGGCTGAAATTACCCTGAGAAAAGTCATGATAATGAGACATCCAAGGAGCACAGGGCAATTTGGAAAACCTCAGAGGTATACCAACAACTATTCCTGCCCCACCTCCTTCTCCTCCAAACCAGGTGGAAATAATATTCCTCCTGCTATGATCCCTCTGTTTCTATCACGGAAATAATGTTACCACCACTATAACAATCTGTGTTCCTCATCTATCAGCGCACACTGCTGACCCTGTCAGTTCAGGAGGAAACACTTGGAGAGAGGAATGTGTCAGACTTCACCCCTGCAAGGGGAAAGAAAGGAAAGGACTGTAGCTGTGATAAGTAGTCATAATGGAGGTCACTGGCTGTTTACTTTAGCAGGGTCATATAATCCCTGTGAGCAACACTCCCCTCATTGACTGACTTTAATGGCCACTTCAATTAGCATTCATGTGGAATTTCAACACGGCATTGTCCGCTTTCAGCGTTTGTCACTTTCAGCTGTATGCTAATGCTCAGATGCATTTCCTTTTTGCTTTATTTTTTTTTTTTTTTACAGAAAATCTCATTGAATCATACCAAGGTCTGCGTGTGTGCAATGCTCATTAGTTTGTTTTGGGCAGTTGGCTCCAGGAGTGTTTTCAGACCACACACACTCTTCCTGCTGGCTGAATGGATTTGGGTTCAGTTAAATAGAATTCCTTTTGCTCCCGTTAACCTTCACAAAACCCATGTGGCTGCTTACAAAGTGCACATGGAGGTGCCAGGCTGTCACCATTCAGATGATAATCGACTTTATGCGCTTCCTTGATCTGACTTGTGGGATTTACCACATGTATGAATAACAGATTTTTGTTAATTGACAGCTGTTTGCTGTTAAATAAGCATCTGATGATACTGGACACTGTTTAGACTCCACGGTTCGGGCTGCTGTGTTACACCCTTGGCACCGAGAGAAAGAATGGACGGAGCGACTGGAAGCGAGCCTGTAGGTGGGGGTGAGGGTCCGCCCCGCTGGAACCTTACAAGTGACCTTACAATAACATTTCAGCTCCACAGTGGGAAGTGTTTGTCTTGCGCAACCCCTCTTTCTAAGCCTCCTTCATTTCTCCAGTCTCGCTCTGTTTTCTCCTTTTCTTCCGAGGAGCCAAGTCGCGGAGAGGGACGCCCCCCTCCTCCTCCATCACCCCCCCCCCTCTCTTCATTTTGTGCTCCACAGATGTTCGCCCAGTCCCTTCAGTAAATGAAATGATGAGATTCCAGTTGCTCTCCTCTTTCACCCCTCAACAGGAGAATCCGGTTTTGTTTTCCTGTAGATTTGAGCTTGTGGATTTATGACTCGGGCCATGAGTCTGCATCCAGCGGCAGACAGGAGGTGCAGAAATCCAAGCTTTCTCCCACTTTTCTGTCCTCTCCCTGCTTCTCCTTGTCTTTCCTCTGGCATTGGCTCCTAGTTGCACCTTGGTGTTGAGCCACCTTTGCAAAAAAAACATGTACTATAACAACCTTTTGTTGTCAAGGGGAAACATATCTTTTCTGTATTTATGAGCTGGTGGCCTTTGGGATGCTGCTGAGCAGGTTTGGACAAGTTCAGCAGTTGTCATTGTGATGTTAGTGAATAAAAAGCTGATTTAAACTGCAGAAATATTATCTGGCCCATCTTACTACTTGCCACAGCCTGCTTGACGCTGTGCCTCTGCGGCCTCATACTGACTTATCAGAATACCAAATCATGGCAGCCAGGAGGTACTTGTTGCTTATAACATGATGATGAGCTTCATCTGTTTTTTTTTTTTTCTCCTCCGCACCATCAAGTCTTTCATTGTTTTCTTCATGTTTTTTCATGACTTTGGGAGCAGTTTGCTGCTCGTCCTCTTCGTAATCGGATATCAAACATCGATGCCTCACTTCCAAACTTTGGCTTTGTTTTTCTCCCACCTTCTCCCCTCTGGGGGTTTCATTAGAAATCACTTGCAGTCCTTACAAACCCTCACGCACACACGAACACACCAACCGTGCCATTTTGCAGTTAAAAGGCTGATTGAAAGTTATGGTGGTGGCAACAGCGATGGCTGGCTGAGCCCGAAGAAAGCCGAGCCGGGGGACAGCTGGGATAACAAGCTCTGAATGAGGCCTCCGCTGCCTTCGACACACACCCCCGGACCCTCCTTCCAGTTTCTTCCATCCTCCCCTCCTCGACCTCCCCCCACCCCTTTCAGTTCACCTCCGCTGAGCTTCAATGAGACCCCACATGGCTTTGTGGCTTTTTCACTTCCACTTTGTTTTTCATTAGCGATTCTTTTGAGTGACCTTGGAAATTCTGCGCGCATTGTCCCCATTGATTGAGCTTATAAAGAGTCTGGTCTGGGCGATTGCTTGTCACAGTACGTCAAAATAGGAGTTTTCATTGCGAGCGTATAGGCTGTCATGATGGAATTTGTTTGCACCCATTTCCAGCAGCAGCAGTCTCTCTCAACACTGGGGATGTGGCGAGGAGGCAAAGAGGCCCTGATTTTTCATTCAGGGGACCTCTGTAATGACTGGAAAAATATGTCCCTGCTTTGACTTGAAGAGTGGAATGGGACAAGAGAGGAAAAGTCATTTCAGGAGCAGAGAGTATAATCTGTCATATTTTATAGCAGGGCTACTGCTATCCCAGACTGGAACTCTGCGCCATGCAGTGAAACTGATTTGATTTCCTCATGCACTGGGATGTGAGTTTGGCCTTGGATCAGCCCCCAGCCTGGATGTACTTGGAGTTAGAGGCTTGGCAGATGGGGGCACTGCTCCATTCATACAGTAACTCTGTGTCTACATTGAATATTAGATAAACTGACTGTTTTTGTTTATTTTTAGCCGTGCTAGCGGCATGACTCTGGGGATGGAAATGCAGGGTCTGTCTGTGGGTCAGTAGGTCCTCCACTGTGGTCCAGACTGAAATATCTTCACTACCATCAGATGAATATCCATGAAATTTTGTGCAGACATTCACAGTTCCCACTGGATGTGATGACCCTCTGACTTTTCCTGTAGAGCCACAAGGAGATTGACATTTGTGGTTTCGAGCGAAATATCTTGATCAATATTTCATGGCAATTCAAGGAGCAGGATTTGGTGCATATATTTAAGGTCCTCATGATCTACTTTATTGATTGCACCAATTTTTTTATGCTTCACAGTTATTACTCAGCAACTATTGTTTGGACAGCCATGCAATTTTTATAATATAATAATAGTTATGCAGTACAATACAAAAAAGAATAATTTTAAACTGGCAGTTGTGGTGGCATTGCAGGAGGTACCTTCCTCTGTGTCAGCCAGACACACCTGGCATAGATCTGCACTCTTCATGTTTATTATTTTTTAAGGCATTTTTACATTTATTGGATATTTGGCAGTAGGAAGTAATGAGATTCAATGATGTAATAGAAGTGCTTGCAGCAGGACCTCCGTTCTGATCATCAGCCGCCTGATTCGTCTTTGTAAAAGGACTGTGTAGCTCAGTGAGGACAGTTGATGAACAGAGAAAGAGACAGGCAGACTGGCAGACAGAGATGGATAGAGGGCAGTGACCTTTGTACAGCCGAGCAGTAAGGTGAACTGGGAAAGCACTGAACAAATTGTCACTGTGAAAGGGCGAGTACCACATCGTAATGACAGGCTCAACAGCTCCATGATGACAGATTGATTTCAGACAATATTCCTGGATTGTCAAGAGGCCCCATTGCTGTCAGTGAGAGCTTTGCCAGTTCCTCCACCCCCTCCGTCTGTCTCGCCTTGCTTCTCCCCACTCT
Source organism: Chaetodon trifascialis (assembly GCF_039877785.1). Classification (NCBI taxonomy): domain Eukaryota; kingdom Metazoa; phylum Chordata; class Actinopteri; order Chaetodontiformes; family Chaetodontidae; genus Chaetodon; species Chaetodon trifascialis. The sequence continues at coordinate 14,455,904 of NC_092069.1, forward strand.
GTCTCGTCTCTGTCTCACCCGCCTTTCTCTTTCCCTCACCCACTCCTCTACTACCCTCTCCCTCCCTCCCGCTCGGGTCTGAATCGCTCCATTCTGCCCAAACACTCCTGCTACATCGCAGTCTGTCATTGGCCTTCTCCTGAAAAGACCTTGTTGACAAAGGCGCTGGTGTAAAGCGCTTCCCAGTGTCATGGAGATTGGCTGATCCTCGGACTGTACGCCGGTGTAGGTTTCCTGCAGACGGAGAAATGAGGGGAGCTCAGCGCCAGGCTCGGCCATCATCATCATCATCACGCAGATGTGACCACAACACACAGACACACATACACACACACTGGTCCGCCGGTGACAGCATGTCTGGCTCAAAACAGTCTTGTTTACAGCCTCTGCCAGTCAGGAGAACATCAGACCAACTCAGAGCAACAGTGGTTCGACTTAATAAGACATCTGTATCTCATTCAGCACCTCCAGACTGGACTCCGACTGTGTCAACTGTACACAATGAGCCAAAAGCAGGTTGGATATTTTTTTCCCATCGTGGAATGCAGGAAGTTTGAAGGAAGAGGCATGCAGGGAGTGGCAGGATGCACCTCGCTGTTGACTGATGGAGGCCATGAAAAACATAAACAGAACTCTTGTTATGTGGAGATGATGTTACAGGCTGCCAGGGTTTATTGTCCAGCAAGCAGGCTGTGGAGCAGTGGTTCCCAATGCTTTTGGTGAAGCAGTGTCTGCTTGTGTCATCTGTTGCGTACTGAATGTACAGTTCACAGAGCAGAGCGCCAACCACCAGCTAAAGATTCTCCATTGAGCATTGCACGGAAAACTGTCAAATGTGAAAGCCGGCATCAAAAGCATGCTTGCGTTTGTACTTCATTTATTCTTTGATCTGATCATTTCTGATTCAATTACACGTTTCTGATTTAGGTAAACTCCTCGTTCAGCTGATTGTGTTACTCAACATTGAACATTTGAAAGTTTGGCGTTTTCTTGGATGAAAAAAGCTTTTGCAAAAGAAAATAAGTGTTTCTATTAAGATACACATACTCACCATTAATTAGTTGCTTATAAGCATGTATATTAGTAGCATATTGGCTCTTTATTAGTCTCTTATTAATGCCTTATTCTGGGGGTTAGGGGGTTAAGGTTATTAATGTTTAGTGTTAGCTTATTTAGATTGTCAAGTTGTGTACAACAACTTCCTTACTACCAATTAGGAAGTTATTGATGTGAATTCTTGTAGTAGATGTAGAATATGGTGATGCAGAGTAAGCCAATAATAAGTGCTTTATAGTGACTAATAAAGAGCCAATATGTGACAAATATTCATGCTAATAAGCAGCTAGTTAATAGAGTATATGTGTTCCTTTATATAGAGTTTTAGTGGAAATGCTTTATATTCTTCAAATTCAGGGCTTTAATCTTTATCAGCCTTTGTTGTCTGTGATGGAGGACTGCAGTTTAGCTATATGCAGAATAATCCGAGTCTTTTTGCCTCAAAACCTTCATATCTGCATGTGTTTGTGAGAGAGAATAACAGACAATACACAGGCGGTCCGGAGCAGCCAAAACATGTGTGAGCATCCACACAATGTCCCTTTCAGTGCCAAGCGGTCGGCCCATCTCCAAACATACGAGACAGACAGTAATAAACAGGTGCTCTTTGGTGCCCTGCTCTGCTCTGGAGAGAGAGAGGTCTGTTTGAGTGTGTCATGTGGCTGAGGCTGAGCCCGGGCCAGGGAGTGGGGTGTGAGATTGTTGGGATTCCTGGTTACTGCCGCCTGGGCCCACCTAATCCCCCTTCACTCCCCCATGCAGCCCTCCTCTCCTTATGAGCAGTGTGTTAAAGGAGGCCTCTCTGCCATCTTAGCCTCTGCTCCCCGCCACTCTCTAAATCAGCCCTCCTCTCTTTAACCCTCACCCTCTCTCCCTGGCTTTTTTTTATTTTTTTATTTCTCTCCCCTCCTCTGACCCCTCTTTCTCTGTCTCTGTCTGTCATTCTATCTGGCCTTTCTCTCCCTTCCCAGCCTCCCTCCTGTTGCCTCTCCCCTGATAAGTGGCCCTAAGCACACACTCAGCCCCTGTGTGTGCACCGGGCCTTAGCCTAATGGAGTGAGATAAAGCGACTAGAGTGCCACTCACTGTGCGCTCTCTATGAAAGGACCAGTGAATTACTGACTCACATCTGCGTGAAAAGTTATGCTACTTAAGAAGTGTTTTCTATACACCAAGCATATTTCAGAAAACGTGTATTTGTATGTACCATTCCCTCAAAAAGACGACGACTGACTGAACGCTGGATGCTTTTTTGTGTGTTATATTTGATTGAAAAGTCACACACCAAGTATTCAGTATATTTCTCATTAATTGTATTTATTGTATTTTATTTCTGCCGTTTTTATTGAGAGAATAGAATAATGTTAAACACTTTATGATCTTACTGGACCACCCCCCCCTTTAATAGGTAGTATTGATAGTAATAACCCAAAGAAGTGACAACTTTCAACAGAAAGTAGCCAGCTCTCTGTACAGTGGGAGAGCAGGTAAAGCATCGGAAAAGCAGTAAAAGCAGTAAACTGTTCCAGTAATAAGACAAAATGACCACTCCAAAAACATGATATGAAAGGCCTCTATTAATTCAACTTTCCATAAGGACTCCGTGCTTTCCCTGGCTTGTGGAAGTATGGAAAAGTATGGAGCCCATATGGAAAATCCTTAAGCTGAATTAAAAAGGGCTTTTTATACAATCAAAGTATCAATAAGTTATAGGATGGAGGATTTCTCCTGGGAAATTGTCAGTAATCCAGCTGGATCCTGATGTCTTGTGATCAGTTTAGTGTGTTGATGATAATAAAACAATAGCCACACATACTTAACTTTTGCCTGAAGGTTTATGGACAAACAAACAAATATTTATGTTCAACTGATTTATTCTGGGTTGGATTTTTGTGTCACTGCAGCTGCAGATGATGGTAGTAAGTGTACAATACACACACACACACACACACGCACACACACTGCTTTCCTCTGACAGAGGCAGCTGGGACCGGGAGAAAGCAGTCAAGTTTAATGAAATATAGCAGCTTAGAGTTCAAAGGCTCCACAGTAGGGCCTGTTAAGGGTAGGCCGCGTGATGGAGATGTTTCCAGAAGCTTTATGACGCTGGAGTAATTTCTCTCCTGTTCTTGTGATGAGGGGTCGGCAGGAGCTTGTTGTTCTGGAGCCATTAGTGGAGGAAGCAGACGCAGATTCGCTGCAAACAGGCCGCCACGTTATCCCAGTGACTCTGCTTTAATCAGACAGATTGACTGGAGCATCTTATTCTCCTTACCGCTTTCTTTTTATTCCACCCCCTCCTGCTGTTTCTCTAGTCCCTCATGTCACCCAATAGCTCCTCCTGCACCATTCCCACCACCGAAGCAGTTGCTATTCAGCCAACATCAGATGGTGCCGAAGAAAGAGCCATTGTCCCGACTGGTCTTACCCCGCTCTTATCTATTGATTGGAAAGCCGAGAGGAGAAAATAACGGGTATTGATTACCACGCTGGGTGAAGCTGCTGGGCAGGACGTCTGGAGGGGTAAGAAAAGACGGCATTCTTCACCCTCCACTGCCCCGCTGCTGTCAGAACAGCCTCCATGGCCACTCCGCATATCCAGTCCCCTTTCACCCCGTCACTGCCCCGCCTCCTACCCCCCTCACCTCGCCTCCTTTCTTGGATTGCCAAGGTGGCTCTCCCCCTCTCTTTCCCTCTCTCTGTTTTATGCCGATTTTTATCTCTGCTTGTGAAATGTATAGCGCAGCAGCAAGCTCTGAACAGAAGCTCCGGCCTTTCACACACTCCCTGAGCTGCGGTGTCTGCCTCACCTTTCGCCGTCACCCAGCCCCTCTGGTCTAAAGTAAAGTCACCGGCTCTGGATTTAGTTTCTAGCTTTCATGTCGTGTTTTTTTGTGCATTTTTTTTTTCTTCTCTCTCGTGTCCCTTGAACTGTATTTGCTCTTTCCCATCCATTTTGTTATATTTTTGTATTATACAAGTGCTCCTGAGGTTTTAAGAGATGCATGATGGAGTATTTCCCTGAAAGCACAGGCTCCATTAAACTTCCTCTCTTGTGTTCGAGGTCTGTCTGCTCTTGTACGGTCTGCTGAGCTAACACAGTGCTGCTGAGTAGGAGGAAGCATTCTCTTGCTCCTGTCTGCCTCTCTGCCTCTTATCCTTTAAGTAAATACTGCATATTGAAGACACATTCACTCAGATCAGTGTTTATCTAAGTAATGAATCACTTCAGTCTGGCAGCGTGCAAAAGCCTTTTGATGCGCAAGAAATTCAAGCAGTTGGCTGAAGATTAAGGGCCAAATCCTTTTTATTAGAAGATGTTTACAGTGTTCTTTGAATAACTATATCCTGTATTGGGCAGACGGTGTTGCGTGCATTATCAAGTTGTTCTCACTGCGGTTGGTTAAGTTCCAGGTGTTCGCTATTGGAGCGGCTGTCAGCAGCCAAGCCAACCCTTTATTGACATGTTTGCAATGGCTAGAAAGACCAAAGCACTTTGTATGGGGGGGAAAATGCATGTCAACATCATTACAAATCCACAGGTGTTTTGTAAAAGAGAAAATAAATGAGGAGAGAGGTAGCAGCACATCTGAACATTGCTCAAGTCTGGCAGCCTTTGTAGTTTGTACTTTTTTTCCCCTGCGCTCCTCTCTCCTAACTTATTTCCCTCTGCAGATGCCTGCCCATCAGATCAGGTCGTTTACCCGCTCACAAGGTTTCGTAAAAATGGCTATATTTAGTCTGAATCACAAGAATGCCTCTTATTGAATGTGCCCCTTTCTCTTAAAATAATCCATCACCAAATTGAGCAAAGAAAAACAGAACTAATTCTGAGAGTCGCCAGGCCTCCTCCTCCTCCTCCTCCTCCTCCTCCTCCTCCTCTTCCTGCGCTATGAAAGATTCCATTCACACATGGGCCTCGGCTATAATAAGGAGCGCCGTACCACCGCTGCAATATGGGAAAGCCCATATGGTCATGTGTATCATTTTCCATTTAGAGAGCAGCTAACAATTCTAACAATTTGAGTAAACACTCGCCAGTCTGTCATATATCTGGCGGATTCCCATTCATCACAGCCTCTGTAGAGGACCACAATGCTTAGTTCAGCAACCTGGAGAGAACCTCAGAGGCTGACGCTAAAACAGCAGAGAAAAGTGCAGCTATTGTACCTCCAGTCCAGAGTGATTACATGTTCAAGTCATACATCTTGAACTATGTATCTTACAGTCAAGCAGATAATGCAATAATTACCCTTTTTTCAGAATATGACTCTTTTACAGAGGGCCTCTGTGTGGTAGTTTCAAAGCTTTGAACTCCAAGGTTAAGAGAAACTGTCCTTGAGAGGGAGGAGAAGGAGGTGGAGGAGTCCCCGTTGAAGAAAGGATGGTGGTCATGCACACAGTGCAAATAGTTATTAAGTTATTCAGACGATGTCCTTGATTTCAACACTTCTTCATGCCTTGTTTTTCAAAAGAACTTCAAAAGGTTTTTTCAAGAGCCGAGATGGAGGGAGGAAATCATTTGTTGCACATTCCTTGCGTTTGGAGCGCCAGCCAAAGCTTTCTAGTTTATTAAGCCAAAAAGCTCAGGAGCTGGAGTCGTGTTGAATAACCCGAGTTCAGGATCACATAGACCTTTATCACAGTTAAAGGAATAATTAGACAGTTTGGGGATTATGCTTTGTTTAATCAGCTCAAAAATGATGTTTAAAATTATACATTGTGGTTTCGTGGTGGGTTATGTGGTGGTGGGCATGTTTTATTTCATTTGGACAGAGCTAGCTAGCTGTTTTCACTCTTTGTGCAAAGCTAAGCTAACTAGCTGCTTGATGTAGCTTTATGATCAGCGTGCAGAAATAAAGAGTGGTTTCAATCTTCTCACTTAATGTTCGCCAAGAAAGCGATGAAGACACCATATATTATATTTATCATATAAATAAAAAAAAAACACTCCAAAGAAAAACTTAATAAGAAGCTTAAAAAGAGTGAAGAGGGATCCTCCACTTGAAGGCTTGCTGTGTTAAAGGTGTTGCAAACATCGCTGCAGAGAGGTTTTGTAGTGCACCGTTGTATATTTTTACGAATGGAAAAGAACATTCAGATGTTCCCCGTCTCTTTTTATTTTCTTGACATTTAACTCTCAAGAAACGTCCTTCCAGCTTTCAGAAAACCTTTGTTTGACAGCAGCAGTACCTATACTGGGTCAATGAGTTTTGACATTTTGCTTCAGCTGAACCTTTGACATAAGTCAGGCCTTGTTTTTGTACGTCATTCCCCCGCGTTAATCCAGACAGAACACATGGTTGAGTGGCTCTTAGGGCCATAGCTCAAAGGAGATAACTGAAGCCTATTTGTTCAAGATTTGGTAGAAATGTATTCATGTTTTTACAAGGCAGTTCAGACTTTCAGAATCAACTCGGTCTGTGTGAGCGGCCACAGCACCCAGCCAACGCTGTGACCTGTTTGTGGTCTTGAAGCGGAGTCCGCAGAGTAAGAAATGGAACAGTGAGTGCCTCTGTTCCGCTTTCTTGGTAGCAGAGGAGTGAGATATGGGCCAGCTGACAACAGCCAAAAAACTGTGGTCGCTTTTTCTCCACAGACATAAACAATGACACTTCCAATTTCCTGTGCACGCTGTGGACCAGGAAGGGCCATCCACAGAGAGGAAGGAAAAGTCTGAGCGTGTGTGTGTGTGTGTGTGTGTGTGTGTGTGTGTGTGTGTGTGTGTGTGTGTGTGTGACATGGAAACGAAAAAGGAAGGAGGTTTCGACAGTTTTACGCTCACAACTTTCACTTTTTTTCCGCTGAGTTTTGTGGCACGGCTTATAAACCATTATATGTCTTTTTTTTTTTTCGCAAACACGAGTGAGTTCAGCATTTTTAGCGCCAGAGGTCAACGAGCCAGCAGTCCAGATGTTGTACCTGCAGCTGAGATCCATGTGTTGGCAACCTGATGGATAAAACGGCCAGATGGAGTTACCTGTGTCACCTTCCCCCCTCTCGCACCTCCATCAGTATAATGAACTTCTTGTTTACCATATGTGTGAAATGCACCAAAGGAATGTGACTGTGTGTGTGCTTGAGCGCGTGTGTGTATGTGTTTGGGAGAGGCCATGTGTACTTACCCTCCCCATTGTTTTTACTGCTACCAGACCGGCCATTTGTTCTGGGGCACAGACTGTGCTCTGTGTACTTTCGAGGGCTGTTGCAGCTATAGGGTTTGGTTGCATTTCCTCTCTTTCGCTCCCCCCAATCTCCTGTTTCTCTCCGGTGTCTAGTCTGCTCAGCGGTTTGGGGTTTTGTTTAGCTTTTAGTCGGGGGGTTAGATGAACGCCTGGTGCTGTGCGAGCAGCGGCGCAGGCCTCCTAACACCATCACAGGGTGTTTCGGCCCGCTCCACTTCACCAGATCTGAGGGAGCAGACCTGAGCCAATTAAGAGCAGGGAGAACAGGCTGCTGTCCGTCTCGCTGCGGCCCGCCCCCCTCATTGCTTTGATCTCTTGCACGCAAAACGAGAGCCAGAACACTTCACCCTCTCTGTGCAGGCAGTGGACGACAGGGTTTGTCCAATTATTACAATCTGGTTTCGACATTTCTGGGTAATCAGACGAAAAGATGACAAATTACCTCTATCTCATTCCATCTGCCCACATCCGAGCTGGTTTTTAGGCCTGTGTTTGGCCTGAACTCAGGATTCAGATATTTTATCTGCTGGTTCCAGTACACGCTAGGCAGCCCACTGTGATGCTCTAAAATGTCTTTGCAATGTCATTTGGTGAGTGAACCCATTCAATTCAGTGGTTATATTAAAGTTTTTGAAATTGTTCCAGGGCTGCACGGTGGTGCAGCATGTTTGGTGAAGGGTTTGCAAGATGATAACAGCAGAGGAAAGAAAAGCAAAAATGTATATATCAAAATATATAATGGAAAATCCCCCTTCACCGACATGGCATTATTTGAGTCAAAAGGTCAAAGCCGCTGTCAATCACTGGTGATGATGAAGATGGTGTTTCATTGTTTGCTTCATCTTGACAAGAATAAACCTGTGGGGAATCTTTATACTTTTGATGCTTTTGAAACCAGAAACCCATTTTGAACGCTTTTGAAAAAACCATAGTAAGAAAAATTGTTTTCACCGAATTCCCCCATGTTGTGTTTGTGTGTCCTCAGGACCTCCACGGGTGTCTGAGAAGGTCGCTCACAGACAGTCAGCCCGACTCGGGACCGCCATTAAGCTGGCGTGTCCAGTGGAAGGAGACCCTCCACCCCTCATAATGTGGACCAAAGATGGGCGCAACATCCACAGCGGCTGGATCCGTTTCCGTATCCTTCGCATGGGCCTGAAGATCAAGGAGGTGGAGGCAGATGACACGGGGACCTACATCTGCAAAGCCACCAACGGCTTTGGTAGCGTCAACGTCAACTATACCCTCATTGTCATCGGTGAGTGCAGACAGAGTTGCATGCATCACATTTAATAGTTTGTGTAACCTGTTGCTCTGCTGGTTTGGGAGGTTAGATCACTGAGGTTTGTGATATGTGTCACTCTTGTTAAAAACCCAAGCTCATCTGAGCATCTTTAAAACATGAAGTCACCTGTCTGCTAACTGAAACCAGAGACCATGGCCGAGAGCCTGTCTCCTGATTTGTACGATCAGAGCACATCATCCTCTGCTGTGGTATCTTGGAACCGTATTTCTAACACTTCTCTGCAGTACCACAGTTCAAATGTTAAGAGACAGCATCACTCAGAGGTCAAGGTCTAAAACAAGTGGATTTATGGAGGTTTAGTGGTTGATCCTCTCATCTATTGTATGTGTTACAGCCCCTACCTCTCTCTGCCCAAAGTCAACAGCGGCGCGGGATATTGTTTCATACCCCTTCATCCTCTGTGACTCAATTGGATCTCAAGCTCTTCCTTTTCCTTAGGCTACACTCTGTAGAGGCAGGAGGTCTGCAGCTCTGCAATAAGAAACACATTCAGCGTAATAGTGCCGGTTTGTCTTCAGACTCTCGCACAGCTCTTGAATGGGGCCTGTAGGATTAAGCCCAGTCTGACTGAGTGTGTGACTGTGTGCGTGTGCCCACAGTGCATTTCCTCTGTGCGAGAGCAGAGCATGATGAATGAGCGGAGCGGAGCGTGAAGGTTGTGTTTAGTCTAATTACTCTAAGATGCCTAATTAGGGCCAGAGTCTGCGCTCTCTCTCTCTCTCCCATGGAGGGAGCTGCTGCCTGGTCTTCTGACAGCCGGGCTTCAGAGGAAGAGCCATAATCAGGCAGATGTGGAAAACGCAGAGCACTTCAGAAAATGGTGCTTTTTGTTGCAAATCATTCTCATGAGTTGGGAATAGACGGGACCAAAGTATATTTTAGGGTCCCCCTCAATATGAAGTTGCCAGTGAGTTCAAAGAGAGGGTGTCTGCTGATTGTGCTAAAATGAAAGGTTGGAGATTGAGGCACCGAGCCAGCTATAATGTCAAGGTTCATGCTACAGTTGTGCTGTATAGTATCAAAGTCAGACGTGGCTATGTCTCTGTCTGCACTGCAATTAAAGGACACTCTGAGTTTTTACATACACTGAACACTTCTTTGTGGAACATGTTCAGAATCAATCGTGATGGATAACAACCAGCATGTCACTGTAGGTTTGTGTTAAGGCTCTGTTGATTGGACGCTGTCATAATTCTTGGTACATTTTGATGTGATGGATTAAGTCTTTGGCGGCACGGTGGAGCAGCAGGTAGTGCACGTGCCTCACAGCAAGAAGGTCGCCGGTTCGATCCCCGGGTCGGGCAGGGCCTTTCTGTGTGAAGTTTGCATGTTCTTCTCGTGCATGTGTGGGTTCTCTCCGGGCACTCCCACTTCCTCCCACAGACCAAAAACATGCTCATTAGGTTAATTGGTGACTCTGAAATTGTCCTTAGGTGTGTGTTAGCGTGAATGGTTGTTTTTTGTATATTGTCCTGCGATCGGCTGGTTTCTCTTGCCCGTTGACAGCTGGGATAGGCTCCAGCCCCCCTGCAACCCTGGAAAGGGATAGTCGGGTATAGACAATGGATCAGGTCTTTTTAATGTTTTTCTACACTTCATTTTAAAGGAAGAGTCCCTACGGGTGATGTTCGCCACTTTGTGAAACACGTGATTGATTGTTGTGCTCGGGAACACTTTGTAAAACCAACAGCAGACACAGTTTTGAAAATCATTGCATTGTCATTTCATTTATGTTTACACAGTGTCGCAACTTTTTTATAAATAAGTGGAATTACAAGTTAAAATTGAAGTGCTGAAAGAAGTCAAAGATTTAGATGAAGTTCAAGCAATGAAAGTGGTTGAAATATTTCTCTGACTGCTGGGCTTTGTCTCAGTAATTGAGCCAAATACTTGTACTTGCATGTGTAATTTATTTTTATTTTTAAATGTTGATTTAAAGCTGGGAGATCTCGACTGATAATTTTGATCAATCAAAGCGAACCTACACTCGCGCACACACATACAGGAGACAACCACACGCAATTAGCCAATTCATCCTGGTGATAGATAGCAAGTTTTCCCCCTGTGGTGTGTTTATGTGACAGATCATTTGTCTGCCTTGGCCTCTGCTCCAGTGCGGCTGAGTGAGAACCAAGACGTCAATGAAAACAGTTTAAGGCTGCCGTGATGAAGCTGGCAGGGATCGCTGGGAGATCAGTGCAACCTGACTGCATGCGCTGCTCGACTCCCACTCGGTGATTACTTCAGGAAAAAATACCATTGCAAGTTCAATCAGAAGTCTTTCTTGGAAGCATATTTCCATGAGATTTTTATCAGCCGTGTTTTTGCCCTTTATGGAGTTATCTAGAGACTTCTGGCCTGACTCTTAATCCTGATCTGGTTTGTTCCATTTCCTACTTGTCCTCTGGTGATAGTGAGTGCGTGACAGACTGACTCTAGATACTAAATGGCCAGTCTGCATCTCACAAGAACCCCCCTCCCTTCCCCTCTTTCTGCTCTCTTGTCTGTCATCCCATTAGGCTCTGGCAGGCCATCACCACAGAGTTTGTTTTTATAGGTAATTGTTCCATCAGTGCTGCATTGCATTCTGGGTGCTTTTTTTGCCACAAAGATTAGGGGGCCTCATTGTCAAAATACTTCCAGGATTGAAGTAAGCTTAATACAGCAAAACGCTGTGCAATTATCATGAGCAACACTTTCCATCAACGTTGAATCGTCTAATTGTTAGCTGTTTTAATTTAACTGTGTGCAGTTAACCGTAGTGACCTGCTGGGAGGCCTGTTATGTTGCTCAGAAAGATCAGAGGAGAGATTATTTATTTGAGATACTGTAAATGAGGGGTAGCTCCCAGCATCGCTCCGCATACAGTATCCATCATGTCAGTTTATTATTTTTACTGGATCACAGAGGAGAAAAGCAAGAGAAGCAACCGCGGTCGGTTATAGTGCCGGTCAGGGGAGAAGGGTCGACGAAATCCTGGCAGCTGCTCAAGTTCAAGGCCCAATGTGGAGAGTATAACTTTTTAAACATCGCCTGGGACCCAGCAGAGAGGCCGAGCATGACAGTAAGATAAAGAGACAGCAAAGACGGGAGAGATTGGAGGTGAGGAGAGTGAGGGGTTTTGCACAGTGATGTAAGGAGGGGGGGGGTTCCACTGCGGCTGGAGAGATATCCCTCCTCCCATCTGCCAGCGGACAGCCTGTCCTCCCCTGAGCTATCTGAAGAATCTGGTCAGTCAGTGCAACATGGCGCCTTCTCAATCCCTCCAGCTGGCTGTTTGGGCCCTGTTTGGGGTGGTCTCTTGACAACTGGCCCCCATCACCTCCCAGCACCCCCACCAGGATAGACCAACGCATGCAGCAGCCTCTCTGTCTTCAGCTGCTCAGGCTACAGCAGGCTTCGTATTAACATTAACATGGGATTGTCATATTAACATTGACAGCATTGGGTTTTAATGTTTATGTCTGCACAGATAATATATTACAGAGCTAATACAGCGCTGGCAGTGCTCATAATGTCTACATGGAGATGTTGGCTCTCGCAGCACATTTTTCATTTCGCTCCCCTCTGGAGACGTTGTCAGGCCAACTGTTGGATAAACTTGCCCCGTGTGTGACTGATCACATGTGGTAGCTGTTTGGAGATTTCCAGAGAGTGATGCAAGGCCACTGCGCATAACTTTCCCTGGACATTACAGTGTCCCCAACAACATCTGGAGCTCATTGTGACCTCAGATCATCAGGCCTTTTCCTGCTGTTCAGCTGGCACAGGAGGCCAAGGGAGAGAGTGTGTAGTGACCCGTTTCCTGTGGCTGGATTTGTGAATGAAGTGGGAGGGGATGGCGTCAGACCCTAAACACTGTAGCGAGGCCATGAATGGATCTATGTTGTGTGGAAGGAGGGTGATTGCATTTTAGACAATTTGATACTTCTCTTGGAGCATTTACTTGCATGTTCATGCAGCTGAATCATGATTGTCAGTTTCCATAATGAACCTTTTGATTTCACACGGTACTTAAAGAATAGGGATTTTTGTTTGATCACTGATTCCATAATAAGTTGCAGCTTTTACTTGTTTTTTCCGTGCACAGCAACAGGCCCCTCATATATTTAGAGCCCTTGATTTTATTTTTCAGTCTCCCAAAAATAACAATCATATGGGAGGCATACCTCGCCCATGTCTGCAGTCTAATGAGCCAACATTGTGCAAAGACAATAGTGGCCAGGGCTAGCTTTAACAGGACAGATGTATGAAGGGCACCATTGTTCACTAGAATCGGCAAAAAGTAGAGAGGAAATAGATTCAGAAAAAAAAAGTCAAAAAGAAAACCCCGGCAGTGTGGGACCATGTTCTGTTTGGATTGGGAGGTTCAGGAACCGGGAGGAATGTGGAGAGCCCAAGTGAGCAACAGAGAAATATTTCTTCCAGTGGAGGCTGTTTTTTAAAGGAATGGGTTATTATAGTTGGCCAGTTAAACCCCTTCAAATAGCCATGACATCATGGCTGGGCTTGGTGCTGCAGGGGACAAACAAAGGAGGGTTTGTACCCAGAGAACCCTAGAGAGCTTTGAGGGTTTCGGGGGGACTCAGAGGGAGGCAGAGCGAGGGGGTTAGAAGTCACATCTGGTCTCTTTACCTGACCCAATCAAACCCTGCCAGAGAATAAAGTGTGCCGAATGGCATCTAGAAAAATCCAGCTTTAGGCTGCACCGAACCCAAAATCAGAAGGAGGTACGAAAGGTACAGAACTGGCTCGCAGTTTTTCCATCCTGCCTCGTTATTAAAACATACAGTTAACAGTTTGCAGTTTGTGTTTCCCTTCACGTATTGTTGGCAGTGACTTAGACGACCACATCTAACGTGAACCTCAGTAGTATCATATAAAATCATTTAACAGCAGGCCTTCTCCAATAATCATCTTCTGAGCGTCTCCTCCTGCACGGAGTGGCAGATATTGGCGAGGAACCCGATCTGCTCTGTTAATTCATCAGCGCTTAACTCGAAAAGTCGATACGCATCACAAACCATCGATTAGGTTTCACTCATTATATTTTCTCTAAGCCCTGTCTTAGCTCCGCTGCATGATGTCAGCCAGTGACATAAACTCCACAGCTGTCTCCTGGAACAGGGCTTATGAAAACTTATCATATTACTTCCAAATGCTGCAGAGTGTGACCCGAGCATGCCCCCCGGCTCAGAGGAGCCTATCTATAAATGCTAAATTTACTCAGATAGAGCCAAGAACACTTTGCTGGGCCTGTTTGGTGTTGGGTCGCTGCCATCAGAGCTGTGATGCTGACGCTGACAATAATTGATGCAAAGTTAGTGCAGGCTTTAAAAGCAGAAATTTATCTTCATTATCATCGTGTACACTGCCCTTAATATTTCCTCACAAACTGCAAAATGCATTTTTACTGATTTAAGAAGTATGAGGTTGATGGGAAATTACTGTTTAAGGCTTCAGAATACGTGTGGTGCATTACACACCTATGATCTCTCTCCTGGAAGGAAGTTGAGCATCTGAGTTCATTCTTGAACAATAATCTTAAATCAAGGCCCATTTATGAGTCTGTAATGTGGTTCAAAGCTCCACAAAAGCTGTACAGTTTCATATCTTATATTAAAGTTTAATTGAGCAGCGATTTGGAATCAGCAGTCAGTTCTCCCAGTGGACCACACACATTGAAACTGATAAATTCATTCATTGCAACATCGGTACATACTAAACTGGGCAATATCAATATTTGTGCAATAATGTGAATTCAACCACTGTCTGTTTTACTTGTTATGGTGTTTACTTTATATTTAGCTTTTTTGACTGATGCTGCTAACTATTGGTGCTTCTGTAACACGCCAAAAATCCCCTCTGCGGGATTAGTAAAGATTAAATGACCTCACACATATGTAATATGTATGCATATATGTCATATATCCTGTGCCACCACCTGCCTTTTTGACTCTGAAGTCATGTGCTGCTCGCTGTTTAAGCCATTGTATTGATTTATATAGTCGTTTGAATTCTGTGCTGCTGGAATTTTCTGTCTTCAATGCAAACAAACGAACACCTTGCTGTTTCGTTTGCTCCTCAGCTGTCGGCTAACTGTTGTCCTGCTGTCTCAACAGATGACTCAGGTTCTGATAAAACTGGACCCAGGGCGGCTGATGGAGCAGAGTCTGACCTGGGCACCGATGGCTTGTCGGAAAAATTTGGTAAGAGCTCTGCCGACATGCTATCTGTGACGCAGTGGTAAATTAAATGACCGTAACAGCGGTTCTGCAGGTTTCATCATATTTACCACAAACAGTGAAATGTTTTGCAAACCATGCTGCTGTGTTTTAAGATTTTTGGACGGATTTTTCCCCCAGGCAGCCATTGGTTTCCTTTAATCTCTGTATGATATGAAACTCTATTAGCCGACCCCTGAAACTTTGAGCTGTGGAATCCATTGTAGTGAACATCATGTCTGCGTTTAATTTCCCTCGGAGTGACATTGTTGTTGCTTTGGTGATGCAGTTTAACTGCAGATTTTACTGTGATGGATTAGACGACTTGAAAAAGTTTCAATAATCTGCCATTTGATTTTCATGCCATTGGAAAATGAATAAAAATCAATTGGCGTCAGGAACAGAGAGAAACAAAACAAATGAAAATGTAAAACATCACAGCGAGCATTTGAAAAAGGTCAGCTAAAGTATAAGGTGCTGCACATATGATAGTTAAGGAGCTAAGCCTCGCAGAAATACTGTTATGGTCCTTTAGAAATAGAGTAAATCATCAGCTCAAGTCATGTTCCACTGATAAGTTGCCAAATGTTTCCTCTTCTTTCCCCAAAAGTACGTCCTCGCTTCACCCAGCCTGCTAAGATGAGAAAAAGGGTGATAGCGCGTCCCGTCGGCAGCTCGGTGCGGCTCAAATGCATGGCCAGTGGAAATCCTCGGCCAGACATTGTGTGGCTGAAGGACGACCGGCCGCTGTCGGAGCAGGAGGTCGGCGAGGGCCGTCAGAAGAAGTGGACTCTGAGTCTGAGGAACCTGACGCCAGATCAGAGCGGCAGATACACCTGCAGGGTCTCCAATCGGGCGGGGGAAATCAACGCCACGTATAAAGTTGAGGTCATACGTGAGTATCCCGCTGAGCGGCTGAGCGCTGCGCATACCGAACATATTCACCTGGAAATATTCATGCGAACAGATGAGGCATTAATTTAAATGATTACTGCTGTTTGTGTGGATCATTTTCGTGATCTTTTGTTCAGCGCTGCGGGAAATTCGAATAGCATTTGAAGAACTGTAACCTTTAAAAAAAAATCTCCTCTCTGATCTGCGTACTCCTGACGTCTGATTGCCATCAGCAGGTCTTATTCATATCCTTGCTGCATGGATGAATGTGCTTGTGTAATCATGTATATGAGAAGCACATTGAGGAAGCAGGCTTGAGAGCGAGGGCTTGTGCCCCGGTGTTTGCACGGGGGAGGGGGGGCTGTTCAACTCAGAGACCCTCCACCCAATCTGGAGCTGATTAAAGCCCAGCTGTCTGCCAGACCCCCCCGCCACCCTTCCCATGAGAAATGTGTGCTGTACAACCAGGAGCAAAGAAAGAGAGGAAACTAATCACACATACTTCTAGTGTTACATGTGGTATTCGTCCTTCTCTGTCAGTTACAAGTTCTAAGCCTGAGGCTAATAATGGTATGAACAACTAAGACCTCTTCTGTCCACACAAGGCCTGTCATGTCAAAAGATGTCTGTGTGCGTCCTGACACTCTTTTCTCTGCGTGTCTGTGTAGAGAGGACAAACTCCAAGCCTATTTTGACGGGCACTCACCCGGTCAACACGACGGTGGACTACGGAGGCACCACGTCGTTCCAGTGTAAAGTGAGGAGCGACGTCAAGCCGGTCATCCAGTGGCTCAAACGCGTGGAGTCGAACGAGGAGAGCCGCTACAACTCCACCATCGAGGTGGGAGACCACAGATTCGTGGTGCTGCCCACGGGGGAGGTGTGGTCCCGGCCCGACGGCTCCTACCTCAACAAGCTGCTCATCACCCGTGCCAAGGAGGAGGACGCCGGCATGTACATCTGCTTAGGCGCCAACACCATGGGCTACAGCTTCCGCAGCGCCTTCCTCACTGTACTGCCAGGTGAGGCCTGGGGAATGTCTGTTTCCAGAGTCCCGCTGCCACAACAGCAGGATGCATTGCAAACACACTGCAACAGATCAGCAGCTTGGACAAGGATCTGTGCTACCAGTTTGTGGATTCGATGCCGTTGTTTGTTTTTAGGGATCTGCATTAGTGCACATAACACAATAACATCAGAGGGATGTTTAGCTTAAATGGAAGCAGGACTGCATCAATGTCAGGGAAAAGTAACAAGGACAGATGACAACAAAGCGATGTTAATGAGCAGTTAATGTTAAGTTTTCCCCCGTTTTATATCAGTTTTACACAGTTTTGGACCACTGACTTTAGAGAAACCCATCAAGTTCAGTCGGCATTGAGACAAACAGTTTTAGTTTTTGGAGTTTTTCTGTAAATGAACTGAAAGAAATCAACGAGTTGAAACAGTAATTTATCAATTAGAAAATAATCAACAACAGTTTTGATTCCTTATTAGTCGGTTTTCCCAAACCCCTCGTTAGTTTTTGCTGTCACAAATGTGAGGATTTTCTGCTTTCTCTGTTTTATAGCATTATAAATCAAACATGTTTGACTTCACAAAAAACATTGAACTCGCTGCAGAGCTTGCCAGCAGCATCTCACGGCCTTCCTCAGTGGAAGGAGGTTGGTCAGTTTTCCTCATGTGACCTAAGACTTTGATAACAGAGGGTTGTACATGAGAGGATTCAAAGATGAAAACATCTTTGGACTGTTGTTCAGACATTTTATTAACTAAACACTGAATCCAAAACATAATCAGCAGATTAATTGATAGTAAAAAATGATCCTGCAGTGATCAGCCCTAAAGCACTTCACCTGTGCATTTAAACACACGTTTGGCAACATTGAAGTGTTGGAAACTTGTTTTTTATTTTATTTTGGCCCTCTTTTGCAGACTTGAAGCCTCCCATCACGCCCATTTTCTCACCAGCCTCCAGCTCCCTCCCCTGGCCTGTCATCATTGGCATCCCTGCTGGAATAGTGTTCATCTTTGGCACCGTGCTGCTGTGGTTCTGCCAGAGCAGAAAGCACTGCCCCCCTCCCAGCACTCCAGCTGCAGCGGCGCAGGTGCTGCAGAGCTCCCACCGGCTGCCATATCGAGAGCGGGACAGGGGCTACGTGGCTGCGTCCTCAAGCTCCTCCAGCCCAGAGAAAGACTGCATGAGCTCCATGAACTACGAGGAGTACCTGGCGCAGCAGCAGCTCCTCCTCACGCAGGGAGGACCGACAATCCCCCCGAAAATCTACCCCAAAATCTACACTGACATTCACACACACACTCACTCCCACGTGGACGGGAAGGTACATCAGCATCAACACATTCATTTTCAGTGTTAGCCTCAGTGCCAAATATCCCCCACTGACTCCTCCAGTGTCTCCGCGGGACAATGAGCTGTGGACTGAGCAGCAGCTCCTCAGCGACGTTCACTTGGCATTACCCTTTAAAAAAAAAGACTCATAGCTGGAGATTGCTGGGAAGAGTGTGCACGTGGGGAAAAAACAGTGGCCAGTGATACACACCTTGTGTTTTTACATCCAAACTTCCATATTTGGTGCTCATTTTTTTACCTGTCAGATCCTCCTCACACCACTAAAATCCATGAATCCTTGTTGTGCACTTAATACAAAAAGGACAAGGACATTGTTTCTTTTTTTTTGTGCAGCGTGTGAGTTTAATCGCAGCTATTCAGGCCAGCTGAAGGGTTTACCTCAGCAGCTGAGTTTTGCATTTTCCTACCTGAGGTGTAGCAGAAAATGAGGGTTAGGTTTTCAGCTGTTGGAGCGCAGAGAGCCTCTGTGTGTTTCGACTGGTTGTGGAGACAAAAATGGTACTCAAGATTTACAAAGGGGCCGGTTTTATGCTCCTACTCAGGTAGTCCTTTTGTTTGTTAAAGATGCAAAATGTTTGGAATGCTGACCACTATCCCTGATGTTGCCTTTCTCCATCCCTCACTTTTATCCTCTGTTCACAGTGATATAGAGTAGACTGGTAAGTTTTTATAGCCTTTTACGGCAGGCAAACCTTGCCTAAGACTGCAAGGGATGGAAGAATTGTGTTTCCACATAACTGAATTGGTCTTTATATCATTTTAACATTTTTTTTTAGGTAGAGGTTCCCATCATCAGTCAATAGCGTGTTGAGCTAAACCAGCAGGACAAGTCTTTCAGACCACGACCTTATCCAACCACAGTTTATGAAGCTGTAGTCTTTTATAATCAACTTGAGTCATGAATATTTAATTTATTTTGCTAAAAAAATGTATCAAAAGTTTATTTTTAAGAGTAAGGCGTTTTACATATCTGCATAATGTTATTAAAGTATACAGTCGTTGTCGTGTATAGTACATTTTGAGTACTTCGTCACCCAGTTTAATCACATTTAGTTCATGCCAATATTTAGGTATTTCTGTATGTAATTGGTTATATTTGACAATCCTGTATGATGTACTCTGTTCAAGGCTCAAAAACTAAATCATCTAAAGTGTGATGGTTTGGTAGTTTGATTAAACGACCTGAAACAAATTCAATCTTCACAAAGGCTAATGAATTTGTTCAAGCCATAAATATTCCAAGGTCACTGTCAACGAAGGTGTACAAGAAAACGGTAACAGTAGCCGTCACCTGTCCTAAAACATAAAGTAAAGTCCGGGCACAGACAGGTGAGCTTTCCTCCTTTCAGTCAGTTGAAGAGTCTGCTGAGGGTGACACAGAGGGCAGCCAGCGGGGGGACAGAAGTTGCAGGGATGAATGACTGAATAGATACGGTACAGACACAAGAGCAGTCTCACACAGTCCCTTTTTAGATGAGTGATGGCCCCTGCAAGACTACACCGAGTGACCAGCATCTTTCCCCATTTAAAGTGAATCGACCCTCTCCACCTCACTCCCCCCCCCCCCGGTCCGCACTACCACCTCATTCAACTCCAATCTAGGTAGGATTTCCTTTCACCGTTTAGGAAGTGCATTGTCCTGCTCTGGGAGTGATGTGACAGGACCCTGTGATTGCTCAGGAAAGAAGGGGAGCATTGTGTCAGGTGAGCTCTTGTTTTGTTGTAAGCATTGCAGGATGGGGATGAGCTTTGGCTCCAGACAGATGAGGGGTGAGTACGTTGAATAGCTTGTCTGTTTAAAGTAGAAATTCTACACAGAACTACTTTTTTTGGCCTTCAAAGAGCCATGTTACTTCCATATCCATAAATAATGCTTCAAATCCAAAACCCAGATGACAAGATTGAAAACAATCAGACCAACGCTGCCCCCTAGTGGCTTGTAATGCTGCAGAGGTTTAAATATCAAGCTAATTGAAGAGTTGGCACAAGGATACGAGTGAACTTGTAAACCCTCTTTATTAACTTTTTTTTACAGTATTCTAAAGAACATTGACAACTGGACAAACAAGAAAATGATCTGAACACAAAGAAAAGACTTAATTAAAAGGTACAGTATTTACAAATGAGCTCAACCTTTCTGGACTTTGGTGATCAGTTCATCACAAAGCTTGGTGAGCTCTTCAGCCTCCTTCTCCTGTAACAAAGGGAAAAAGGAAAAGAATGAAGATACTATCTGATGACGATATCTTCAAAACCTCTGCAGATGCACGCTGTCTTGCTTCATCATGACTCACCTTCTGGTCCAGGCTCTTCTCCAGTGACTGCACCTTCAGCTGCTCCCGCCGCAGCTGCGCTTGAAGTGCTGATACCTCAGCCTTGTTCTTGGATCGCACCTCAGCTATTTCTTCATTTGCACTGAAGATGAACAACAAATTAGACACTTCACGTCTTGCAATTTGCACTATTACCACAATAATCTGGTTTCTTACTGGCCAATTTTCTCCTCGGCGTGGGCCTTAAGGGTCTGGTAGCGCTGCTCCTCCTTCTTGATCCTTGCCAGATAGTCCTGAGCACAAGCTTTCAGTGTCTCTTCATTCTGGGAAAAAGGCAGAGAAAACAATTTACCAATCGAGCTGCCACAACTTTTGTTAAAAACCAAAGTATTTGCGGCTTATCCAACAGGGCAAGTGTTCATGTTTTCTAACCTTTTTGTAACCCTGAATAATTTCCTTGTACTTCTCCAGTCTCTTGAAAAGGTCGGAGAAAGATCTCTCCATGGTGTTCAGGTCATTCGACACTTGCTCCTTCTCCAGCAGGGCGTCGTTCAGCTTGGCCTGGAACACCTCCCTCTCATTCTCTTGATCAGCTGAATATTAAAAGAAATAATTAATAAGCTCTTTTTAACACATCATCACATCAAAAACCCTTAAGACTGTGGCTAAAATGTTCACTTACCCATCATTTTAGCAATCATGAGCTCAAACTCCGCAATTATTTTCCTGCATGGAGGAAAGAAAAAGGCATCAAATGTCTTGAAATCTTGGTATCCTTGATTTAAAATGACAAAAACAAAATCAACAAGCTCAGCTCACCTCATTTCTTGACCGTCGTCAAGAAGCTTTTTATACTTTGCGCTCCATTGTTCCTCCTTCTCCTTGGCCTGTGTGACAGAATGCACACTTTAATTATTCTGGAGGTTATGTTTCCCGTTAAGTCAAGTTATTAGTTAATATTAAGAGTCTTTTCCAACCAAATCAGGCAATTTACTTATTTTAATTGAAATGTGTGCGACTGCTTGTTAAACGCGTTCCTTTGATATTAGCAGCTTGTGTTTTATCCAGATTGCACTGTGGTTGAATCGGATTACTGGGAAGTGCTCCAGGGATTGTTTGGAAAACCACAGAAGCCACGCTGTCGTGGTCTGTAGAAAAATGCTCCATTCACACACACCCAAACAAAGTGACTTCAAAATGGGAAAACCTTGTCAGAGTTTGAAACGGCTGTTATTATTAGTCAAATAACAAATCACTGAGCAGCACGTACTTGTGCCTGAACCTTGGCAGTGGCTTCATCCATGTCTTTCTGACTGTACTTCAGCACTTCAATAATGGCGTCCTCTGTGTCTGCTGGCTGGGAGAACGGGGGGACGAGGCTCTCAAGGATCGTAGGAGGCTAGATGACAGTTGCAGTGTAAATAAATCAAGTTAGGAGAAGCAGCAAGGATGCCTTTTCCAAAACAGTGGACAGACACTTCCACTTATTTTAAGTTAAGTCAGCAGGCACAGTCAATCGTGGCAGTTCTAGAGTGACTTACTGGCACTGTAGCACCATCAAATGGTTTGAAATTATCCTTTTGTGGTGCGTTTGCAGTCTCTTTTTCTGCCATCTGTGAAGTTTCAAGCCTGTATTGAGGGGAAAAAAGCACACTTGTGAAGTAGTTTAAGTGGTAACATTTTCAAACAAAATGTCCGAAGCAGAACAAATTCAGCTCTAACGTCCAGTGACAGCAGCAATCAGACTAAGTGAAAACAGAAGTACGTCATACTGTGAAAGTAAGGCACTTGGGCGAGGGACGTGGGTGTGAGCCGCCGGGCCGGCAGACTTCTTTGGGCTCTCTCTCAGGAGGGGGTCGAATTTAAGGTACAGGGATTGTTTCCTCAATGCGGACTCCTTGAACTGCAGACCAAAAGAATCAAACATTTAAATAACTTCAGGTCACGCATGGACAATCAAATAATTTAGTTGTTTGACATTTGTGTCCGAGGTACTTACACTGCTGGACCCAAACTGTTCCAGGTAATCGATCTGTCCATCAAAATCATTGGCCATGACTAGAGATGAAGATCACAGGGTAACATGAAAATGAGTTTTCCGTTTAATGATGCTTCACAAAGAATACATTACAGCAACACATAACGAAGCAATTCTTTAATAGAAGAGTCATTTAACTTCGACCCAATCGCACATCCAACTCTAAAAACCTTGTGGAACCAGACAAAACAGAGTTACGGCCAACATTTACTTACACATAGTTCCAGGAACAAACTCCTCATTGAATTCTGACATCTGTGACGTCTGCTCAGGTTTACACGATTCAGGAAGCTCCGTTAGACTCTCCACGGGTTGTTGAGCTTGTTGAAATCCCTGGTCAGAGGCAGCCTTGTATTCAGCATTCCACAGTAAAATTAGTTTTTGTGAATAGCACACAAACGAAGGCAAGGTGAATGGAAAATGTGTCAGGATTGTATCAAACTTCACTTACCGCTTCAGGGCTGGGCTCAGCAGCTGGGACACTCTCTCCAGTGCTGCATAGGGGAAAAAGCAGAGAAAAATACAGTGAAATAAAGTGTTGTTGGCAAGTGTCTCCAGCAAATAAATGCCCGATATGGTCAGATAAAAAGGTTTACATACCATGCTGGTGATACAGCTTCCTTCTCCACAGGCTTGTCAGTTTTCTCTGGAATGGGGGCTTCCATGAGCACCGGGTTGGATTTCTTGCTGCACTTTGGAGAGTTGTTAATGTTTGATTGTGTGCCAAACGGATTGAAGTCTGGGTTGTCAAGCTTGTCAAAGTCAAATGAGTAAGACCCTTTGGAAACTGGAACATCGCTGACATCAGGCTTCACCGCAGTTTCATTCGGTGGTTTGACGTCAGATGTTCGCTTTCCCGCTTTAGATTTCAGACCAGGTGGCCTTTTGCCAAATTTCTTAGGTGGCGGTTTCGGTTTGACCTGGCTGTCGTCATCGAAGTTGAACTCAAGTTTGACTGGTCCCTCCCTGTTGGGGGCATCAGATGGCTGGGACATGCATTCAGCAGCTGAAGGTTTGGCAGCATTAGTTGAGATTGGGGCCACTGGAGATATGGGTTTCACCTCAGGCTCAGTGGGCACCTCTTGAGATGCCTCTGGTATATCAACAACAGTTGTGGGCGTATCTTCCTTAGTTTCCTCGACAGGTGGGTCCTGGTCTGGCACCTTCCTCCCAAGGACAGGGGAATTCTGAATTTTAGAGCCACCAGTTTGGAAAGGATTGATTGCATCAAGGTTGTCAAAATCCAAGGTGTACGAACCTTTTGCTGCCAGTGGAGCATCATCCACAAAACTGCCTGACACGTTGTCTTCATCAGCATTTTGAGACATTTTAGCAGGTTGTTTTTCATCAGGTGTGGCACTGCATGAATCTGGCTCCTCGACCGCCGGGACCTTCAGCACCGTGACCACACTGCTCTCTGTGGAGCTGATGTCAGAGGAGACTTCTGCCAGTGAGTTTTCCACAGACTGGGTGAAGGGAAGTGTCTCGTCTAGTGCCGACTCGACATTGGTGGGCTCTGCCAAAATACTCTCTGGGTTTGTGTGCTGGGGCTCAGTTTGAGGTGTGGGAGGGTTTTCAACAGCAGGCCTTGCAGGAGAGAGGAGCGTCTTATTAGACCCCTGAAATGGAGTGATCATGTCAAGGTTGTCAAAATCCAACTGATAGCTTCCTCTGCTTTGTATTGGCATCTCATCATCAGGATAGGAGGACACATCTGTGGAAAATTCAAGAAGATTAGCATCAATTTTTTCAGTATTCAGAGACATTCAAGGGAAATAACTTTAGAGTGTTGGACAAATTACCTTGTTGGGGCTCAATGGACGGCTCAGTGGCATCCAGCAGCAAAGTACTGTGAAAACAAAAACAGACTTGATTTAAATTGATTGGTCATTTCACTGGAAGCAATGCTACAGTATGAGAAATGTCACTTACTTTATTTTATCCAAATTTAAGGACTCCATTGCTTTTGTACACTCGTCCACACTTGTCATCTTGACAGACTTGGAGGGAGATAGAATCCTTTTAGTCATCGGGTCTCTTCGAGGAGTCTGAAAACAAACCTACACACAAGTAATGTGATCAGTAGAATGAATGTTAACCTGGATATGAAATGAACTACTGAAGAAATGTATAGTTTATTAATACCAGTCTTTCCCCATATTTGTGAATAACAGGAGCTGATATACTTCACAAATGTGAGCTAGAAACTTGTCCGAGAGATCCACCGATACAAGTGCTCGCCATTTTTTGTTTGATTACAATGTGTTAAAAGTTGTGTAGATCTATGCTGCAAATGCACTGAGGAGGGTCAAAGAATCAAACATTTGAAAGGGTGTTCAGGTGAAACAAAACTACCAATCTCCCTAGCTGTAGAAGAGGCTTAACTTGGTGACGCTTGTAAGTGTATGTAATTTTCAGCCTGGTGTCATTATGGTGTGTGAAAAGATCTAAAGAAGTGAGACGACGCTGTACCTTGGTCCCCTTTGGCACAGTCTTGCTGGGCAGGTTCTCTGTCTGACGCAGGATGGAGGGCCTCCCAGTTGGCTGATCCAAGGCAAAAATGTCGTTGTTCTGCTTTCCTCCAGGGCAGACCCCACGATTTTCATCATTCACATCGACAGAACTCATCCTGGAAGAAGCAGAGAGAGACAAACTGCAAGTTAAAGGGCTGCACTGAGGGAGGTGTCCTCCTGACAGCTGCAGGCAGTTGATAAGGCACTTTTGGTCATGGGGTTTACTGAGGTGTGTAAAAATGATCTGTTAACAGCAGAATCAGGACAAATGTGACTCTGCCAATTTACTTATGTTGGTGAATTATATTTTGAAAGTGCATATTGTTTTTACTGATATAATAAACTTGTCTAAATACAGAAAGGTGTTGCAGCTGAAAAGGGTGGAAAAGTAAAATGTTTTTTCTTGAAGAGCTGAACCATGACCCGTTTAGTTTTTATAAAAAAATGCAGATACACGTCGGTATCTGAGTAGTGTATATTATGACCAATAAGTATCAAGACAGCAGTACAGCAATGCCAAAAGGTTTTGAGGTAGAAACAGTTCGTTCGTTGCATAGTTTGTCCACCAGAGGGCACTAACAAGTTCCCTTTTCAACAAGCGTTAACAGAAGAGGCAACATTCATAGTTGGATGACTTGGTCACCTGATCTGTCTAATAATCTACATTCTGACTTGTCACAGCAAGAGAAGCACTGGTGTAATAAACTGTAATTCATAACTATGCTGTTCCATGAAGGAGACCAGTAAGCCATGCTGGTGAGTAAGTATGCACAATGCAGGGCCCTGGAACTGGATATGAAATGGCTGAAGTGATCTCCAAATGACTTGGTTTTAATTTGCTCGCAAGATTTAAATGATACTGATGTCCATAAATGGGTGGTGGCATCAGAGTCAGCACAGGATTTAACAATTTGAGTAGCAAGTACACAAAATCTAAAATCTTAAGTTTTGAATGATAAATGACATTTTGATTATATGCTGAGGTATTAATGTGTGCATGCAAGCTTTTGGATTAGCTGGTAACATTACTGAAGGTCAAGAACAACCTGAATTCAGAGATTCACCCACACCTCCACGAAAGACATGTGCGCCCACATCGTTAGTGCACTGCATTTTTGTCACACTGATGTGTTTGGGCCAGCGTTGCCAACGTTTTCATCCATCCGTTACTTCTTGGCATGTTAGCATTCAGAGGGCAAACTACTGACCGTGTACCGTGTGACTCAACGTGGACAGCTAAGTTAGTCATTGCCGAACGTTAGCTGGGCATTTTATAAAAGTCCCAACCAATTTCGACATCTATGTTAGGCTAACATTAATATAACCAACTTGCGCTAACAGTTAATTAACAACAAAGGCTACGTTAGCTAACTAAGCTAGCTGTTGACGTTGAATAAACGTTAAACTTTGCTAAAGTGGAGGAAAACTAAAACGTTTAATGAACAAATAACAGCAGTTCGTAAATGACTATATTATGGTCATATAGTCACCACCTACCTCAAAAACACAGATGCAGTTGGCCGAAATTACACCGTCTTTGGTCAAAGCATCAAACTGCTCGGTGACCAACAAGTAATGATGAGCTTTTGAAAAATCCTCGCTTCTCTCTGCGACAACCGTTTGGAATTTAAAAGTCTTGAAACGTACCAATAAAATTGCAGGAAACGTTCAAAGGAAACGCGCTTCCTGGTTAGGCAGCCAATCGCGCGACAGAACGGATATGAGCCAATTGACGACTGCGCCCAAAGAGCCAACTTCATAGAGTATAGACACGGCAAGAAAAACAACCAAAAACAGCTGGAGTGACCCACGCGCGCTACACGCAACAGCAAGAAAATAGACGACATTGTTTTTAACAACACTACCATTTGAGTGCCATCAGGGCATGAACTGCTTTACGAACCACTTTGAAAGTTGCTTTATGTACTAACAGTAGAACACTTTCACTCACTTTCCCTTATATGCGAAACACAATGCTTGATTTTCACTTGAATAAGTAATAACACTGTCTATACATAACTGGGCAATAAAGTGATAATCCCACTGAATACACTGTCAAAACATGATTGCTTTGAGTGTGTCAAAAGAAAAGTGATTTGGATCGTCTCCCGGCTTTGAAAGCGAAGTGGGAAGTGATGCTGAGAGACTTCTCTTGTTGCTTTTTTTTTTTTTTTTTTTTTTTAAATTTTGAGCATCAGTGAATGTTGTGCTCTTTTGTATGTGTTAATGTGATCTAGTGGACGTTTTAATGCCATCAACGGTAAAGATGAGCTGGATGGAAAAACGAGCAAAAGGCTCTCTGACCAATCGTATGCCCAAAACACATTGTAACCTGAAATTAACGCTAATGACTTCTCACCTGACAAAAAAATTCTAAGGCCATTTTTGAGTTTTGCGTGGTTAAAACCTAACATTAATTAGTTATATTTCTACTTTGTATTTATTTAGCGAATTAAATCCTATTCTTTGATTTATCCACACTTACAACTGCATATTCCTGATTTTATTAGTAGTTAATGTATGTAAGTAATAAATTGATGTCTACAGTTGGCAGTATTGCTCCTATTAGAATATTATTAAATTGGTGGAAAACAATGCGTAGGAATTACTTTATTTTATCATCTTCGGGAAGTCATAGACTGACATTCAAAATTCTGCGTAGTAGTGAGTTAGTAGCAGACCCGATATTCATACATTTTTGTACAAGAAACACGTCGATGTTTGTAACTTCGCAGAAAAAGTTGATCTTGAGAAAGTGAAGTATGATACTCAAAACTCCTCATGAAGGCGTGACGTTGCATCCTCCGGTACTGTAGGTGGCGGTGGCGGTGTGGCAAATTTCAGCCGACAGTGAACTACTAGAAGAAGAAGTAGCGCCAGACCAGCCCGCCAATTTCAAGGGATGTAAACAGTGCTGTCCTTCGTCTGACTCCGACATGAAGAGATTTAATTTTACAACATAATGGCGAACATTTCTTTGTCAACAATGAATTCCAGCGGAAAAGGTACTGCACAATACATCCATTTATTCACTTAGCAAACTAATATGCTGTCAAAATGCTACAGTCAGCCAAGCTTATTGACGCTAACATTCACAGCTTCTTGTGGTAACGTTCACAAGCTAATTAGCGTTAACCTAAAGCTAGTTGGAGTCAGCTAGCGTTAACGTCAAGTATGTAACGCTACTATCTCGACTTAGCATACTAGTGTGTATGCACTAATTTATATAGCTGTTAACGTTAACTGCTGCTTTAGGATGTCAAACTACGAGGTGAATAAACCGTTAACGTTATCATTTTGTTGACAGGATGTGGCGATTCAACCGAGCTTGCTCCCAGGTAATGTACCTTTAGGACGCTTTGCTTGTTTCTTTCAAACAAAAATGACAGCACTACGCTGCTGTGCTAACATTAACATTACACATACTAACATATAGCAAACTTAGTCGTGTGCCCATATCCATTTGAATAAGATGTATTATGGTACTGTATCAGGGCTAATACCATAGGTTACATGTACAGTAAGTCTGTGTAATCTGTGTGTGTTTACCTTTATCTTTGTAAGGTAATTGAGAGTTTGACAATCAGGTATAACTTTACAGTGTATATCTAGTAGTCAGTGAATCATGAGAGCAGCTACAATAGAATAAATGTTTTAATGTCCCTCTAAACTTAACTGGCACCTGTGGTAACAAACAATTACTTGTCTTGGTGATGTTTTGTTCTCAACATCATTTATTTGTTTTACAAGTGCTAATGTTTTTATTCTTTTTTATTATTATTTATGGTCCTACAGCACTGACAGCGATTGCATCAAAGTTTTTGTGCGAGTACGACCTCTGACCCAGGGTACTGGGCTGACCACAGATGGCGATCAGAGTCTCTGTCTCTCTGTCACTTCACCCAATACCATCCGTCTGCTCTCAAAGCCAGAACCACGGACCTTCACCTATGATCATGTTGCTGACATGGACACATCTCAGGTTGGGAGCACAGCCTTGCATGAGTAAAACCTTGAGTGACCAATACAGAGGGAGATGTAGCTTGTATAAGGCATAAAGTTGGTCCTAGTGTGATCTTTACATGTGATTTTTCAACAGGACTCCGTATTCACCAGTGTGGGCAAGAACATTGTTGAGTCTTGCATGAATGGTTATAATGGAACTATATTTGCCTAGTAAGTGGTCTTTACATTGTTTATGTATGGTGTAAAATTAACAGTATGTCATGGCACAATCATGCTGGACTGTGCATCATGTGCAGCACCCACTCAATTTCTTGTGTGATTCCCCTCTTGCTTCTGCAGTGGACAAACAGGCTCAGGGAAAACGTTCACCATGCTTGGTGAGAATTCAAGATATTATATGTATTGTGTAACCTCACATTCTTTCAGATCCAGCAGTAGAATGATTGCAGTGACACATTTCTGTCTTTTTTGTTCCAGGACCGTCTGAGTTAGATAACTTCACAGATGAACTAAGGGGGGTTATTCCTCGAAGTTTTGAGTATCTATTTTTTCTAATCAACAGAGAAGTAGAAAGGGTGAGCTGTAACATTTCATCACTGTGAAGGTGTTGTAGACCAAATATTTCATGTTTCTTTATAATGAATTTGGTGCTTTGTTTGTTCTTTTCCCTTAAAGTCTGGCCAGTCCAAGAGTTTCCTTTGCAAATGTTCATTTATTGAGATATACAATGAACAAATTTATGACCTTCTGGACACCGCCTCAGCCAGCCTTTTCCTCAGGGAGAACATCAAGAAAGGTTTGTTTGTTGAGGGAGCTGTGGAGAAGTTTGTCAACTCAGCTGCTGAAGCCTACCAGGTATGACTAATTTGCTTGTTGTGTCTCATAGAAGGTTATTGTTCTGACTGTAATACATGGAAATGCTCATAACTGAATCATTGGTTGGGATGAAACTCCTATATCTCTATATACCTTGTATCCAGTTCCATTATTATTCCATTATCCATGGTGCTGTGCAGTATAAACTGGGTTCTTCTTTGAGCTGTGTCAAATTTTTACTCTAATGTTGACATTAAATTGAGGTGCCATCTTGCAAAATGGACTGTGGGAGTGTACAGAATTTGTGTTTGAAACTTCTTAGGTGCTGTCTATGGGCTGGCGTAATCGCAGAGTGGCCTCCACCTCCATGAACCGCGAGTCCTCAAGATCTCATGCTGTGTTCACCATGACTTTGGAGTCCAAAGAGTCCATCAATGAAGTGGTGAACATCCGAATGTCTCAGTTGAACCTGGTAGATCTGGCAGGGTCTGAGAGGCAGAAAGACACACACACAGAAGGCTCTAGACTCAAGGTGCGATGATTTCAGTCTCTTCTTCCGGTACTGAATATATGATTTTAGCTGTTGCTAACAGCTGTTGTCTGTACTGCTTCTCTTGTAGGAGGCCAGCAGTATCAATCGCTCCCTCATGTGCCTTGGTCAGGTGATCATGGCACTGGTTGACGTGTCCAATGGGAAGAACCGCCACATCTGCTACAGGGATTCTAAACTCACCTTCTTGCTAAGGGTGAGTGTTTCTAAGTGCAGGTTGTAGCTTCAGTGGAGAATGTGCTATAGTCATGTGTATCAGCATGGAGTCAGTTTCCCTGGAATTATGGCATTGTACAAACCGTATGTTCAGTGGCATGGGGTGGTGTGTGTTTATGTGAAACATTTGTAAATGACTAAATGCCATTATTACATAAAACATATGTTTCCATTTTGCTATTTTGTCTACTGAAATCTCTATATTTGTTTTGGAAAGACAT
Source organism: Chaetodon trifascialis (assembly GCF_039877785.1). Classification (NCBI taxonomy): domain Eukaryota; kingdom Metazoa; phylum Chordata; class Actinopteri; order Chaetodontiformes; family Chaetodontidae; genus Chaetodon; species Chaetodon trifascialis. The sequence continues at coordinate 14,486,533 of NC_092069.1, forward strand.
TATATACTATACGTTAAACCCAGCGATGAACCATTTGAACAAATACCGGTGGTGATGTGAGCTGGTTCAAATTGAAGCAAGCATGTATAAATCTTGTACACATTCAGGTGTATAATATTACATTAAAAATGTGATTGCGCTTGCTTTGCAATTTGAATAGACGATATGCACTGTAGCAATTTTATTGTTATTATTGCTATTTCAGGACTCTCTTGGAGGAAATGCAAAGACTTACATCATAGCCAATGTGCATCCTGGTTCAAAGTGTTTTGGAGAAACACTGTCCACCCTGCACTTTGCCCAGAGAGCAAAGTTGATCAAGAATAAGGTATCAGACACAACTCAGTATTGTGTTAAAGCAGACTAAAACAAGTTCTGTGATTTAAAAATTAGAGCACTTTATAGACTCGTCCCTATATAATTATTCTGTCTTGCCAGGCCATTATCAATGAAGACACACAGGGAAATGTGAGGCAGTTACAAGCTGAGGTGAAGAAGCTGAAGGAACAGCTCGCACAGGCACTGGCTTCTCAGCCGGTGCACTATGGGAGAGATGTAGCGCCAGGAGGACCACAACTTCCCAATGGTAATGATACGCAGATCAAACATATGTCTACCTTAACACCGTGAAAGTAACATCCTCTTTAAAGCATTTGCACACATCCAAAATGGAATACACAGATTCCTTAAACACAATAACTCTATTACATACAATTACAGTTACATGTTTTTTTTTGTTTTTTTTCTGGTGTGTTGCAAAAGTGTAAATCAGTGTTTCTCATCAGGTCCATCCACAGAAATTCAACACAATGTCTCATATAAAGCAAAATTTATTGCTGCTGTTCATCTGTGGAAGAAACGAGAAGAGGAGAAGAGGGTATGGGAACTGTTTTTTGCATTGTGTCTGTTTATTTTTTAGAAATTATGTTGCTGTGAAGAAATAATGTTGGTGCAGGGAAACCTACAGTGATGTTTTACTAAACTCAGATGCTGCTGGAGAAACTGGCTCAGCTTGAGGAGGCCTGGACCCAGAAAGACAAGTTCATCCATTCCAGCAGAATGATTGTCAAGTTTCGAGAGGACCACATATTTCGCCTTGAAAAGAAATTGAAGGAGGGACAAGGCTTACTGTCAGACAAGGAGTCTCAGGCTCTGATTGACCAGCTGAAAGAAGAAATAAAGGTCTTGAGTGATCAGGTACAAAATCTAATCCGATTTGAGCACTGCCTAACCTGCTACTCATGACTACATACAGTATGCCTGTATAATGTGTAGATACATTGCTAGTAATGAGGACCTATAATTCAGATCTCAAAACCTGAAGTTACCACAAACAATTCTAGTGAAAAAGTAAGAAATCCAATCCTAAATGCCAGAGATAGGTCTCTTCATAGGTTTGTATCCATCGTCTGGAAGGCACAACAGGTTTATGTTAGATTCTCTATTAGTTGTTTTTTCTTAAAATAATGGCCAAAATGTTAAATCTGTTCAATGCCCTTTCAGGTTGAACATCACCCAAAGATGACTCGGTGTGCAGCGGAGAACTTCAGTCTCAGACAGGAGAACCATCATCTCCGCTCTCTTGAATCAGTGGTGAAAGCTGAAGAGGCTGCAACCACAGTGGCTGCAGAGCTGGAGGAGGTCTTCCAGAGGGCTATGGAGACAGAGAGACTCACAGAGGGTAAGATATTAATCATCTTTATTCGTGAAAAGGTAACAGAACTGTATTATATCCTATATATGTGTGAATAAACTCATGTTGCTCCACAGCTCCAGCAGCCTCTTCAACCCCTACGGCTGCAGCTACAACCGAGAGACTGAAGGCTCAGCTGCTTCAGAAACAGTCTGACCTCACAGCTGCCCTTCAGGCCTTTGAGGAGTACAAAGAAGTCACCAAGTAAGGAGGGTATTTGATGAAGTTAACCACTCTTAAAGAAACCCCTCCAAAAGCTCGAAATATATGCCACCACCTTTTCACCACCATCTTAACAGTAAATAGTCAAAAACGATATCTCACTCTGTTTCATATATCTTATGGTGTAACAATATTCCGATATTGGGCACATTAAAATATTGTACAGCTTCTTTCAAGCCTCAGGACAAAGCTGTTTTTTCCTTAGACCACTACAATATTATAGTTTTCCTCATTGTAAGGTGGATTTATTTTGTGATCTTAATGAAAGCCTTCAGTGCCTTTATAGGCTTATAGAGCAGGTTTTTGCAGAGCTTGATGTGGCTTCTGGGTTGTGCTTTGTGTTCTAGGAAACAGATGTCTCAGCTGGAGTCTGAGAAAAGATACCTTGACAAGTCAAACAGGCATCTGGAAAACATTTTGGAGGCCACAAACGCTCACAAAAAACAGGAGGTCTCTGAGCTCAACAGAATTCATGTTGAAACTATAAAGGTGAGTGGATGCTGAAATTTCTAGTCAGAATACTGTGATCTGAACCCTTCTTATTCAATGAACTTTTGCTGTCATTGTAAAAAAAAAATTCTCTTTTATCCTTCAAATATCTGTTCCACCAGATTCTTACCACGCCCACCAAGGCATACAACTTGCGCTCCCGCCTCTTGCCTCTCTCCAGCCCGGACCACCTGAATGGAACAGACGGTAATGCAGACGACATTTGGGATGAGCAGCCGCCTTCAGACATGACTGAGATGGCCTTGACTGAGGAATTGCGTCAAGTGCAGGTTCAGAAATGTGGATTATCTCTCTAATATATGTCCACAGAACACATGAAGTCCTCTCATTGTGTTATACTCTCCCGAATTTCTCATCAGGAGCAAACTAGCCGTGTCCAGACACAGCTGAATGAGGAGGAGCTGAAGAACAGCAAGCTGTTGCAGCAAATTGCAAAACTTGAGGAGCAGATCACTGTGATATCACAGGAGTCTGACCGCAAGGATGAGGTAGAATTTCCTTTAAGTTCCTCATTGTTGGAAGAGTGTAGCATGGGCCCAGGAAGAGCTCCTCAAATTTTGGAGAGGATTAGAATCACAAGGCAGATACACAAAGTATTTTTCACTTTGCTAACATTACATGATAGAGTATTTGGTCTTGGTGGAATAAATTCCATACATTTTAACGTCCAGTAGGTGGTAGTAAAGTGCAATTGTGGCAAAATAGCCAATTGTAGACACAGTCCAGTACCAGTCGTCCTCTGGGGTAGCTGACACATAGACTTCATGCAAAAAGCCAGTCATTATGCGGCACTTGGGAACTGGTTTCATGGGAGAACTGGTAAAATTGTGATATCGCAAAAAATATGTTGTTGTTTTTTTTTCTCAAACATGTGGCTATAGAAGTGTAAATACACATGTTATGCAACTAATTATTCTCTCACTCACATCCAAAAGTAAATTGTCTCCAATAAACTCCACCAGAGACATTGAGGAAAAATGTTCGAACTCACGAGAACAGGCAATAATGTTGACCGTGAAGTTTGCCCTGGGAGATTTGCTTATCAAAGTGCACTATTGGCCTTTGTGCAGGTCTGCAATCTCTCAGCGCCCTTCAACTTTATAGCTTTATCTTATTGAAACTTAATATTATATTAAATATTTTATTAGATATTAAAAAATATATTTGATGTCTGGGAATAAAAAATGCCCTTAATTATTCTGTGTTCCTAATTGTTTTTTACACCTGATGCAGCTGCTTTCTACTGAGCGAGCTAACAAGAACAGAGATCAGCTGAACCTGCAGCAGAGCCTTGAGTCTGAGCAGCAAGCCGCTGAAGGTGAAGTTCTGATGTTTCTCCTGTGCCGTGTTTAGCCTGTGAATAATCACCTGTCTGGTCTACCAATGTGACAACTCTCCCTCCCAACATTCCCCTACTTGCAGTGTTGAGGAGTGAAATCCGCGATTTACGCCTGGTACTGCAGTCATCTGATAAGGAGCTGGCCACCGTGAAGGACAAGCTCAGAGAGGCCCAGAGCGAGCAGCAGAGAGAGACGAGCCAGCTATCCAACAGTCTCATCAGCACACAGCTCCAACTTGACAAAGTCCAGTAAGCATGAATCAAACACCTCTGCACTGTTGCTCTTCTTTTTCTGATAACTTTATGAGCCCAAAACTACGGTGTCTTCATTCCAGCTTGGAGTGGGAGCAGCTTCTGGAGCAGCATCGGACACTGCAGGATTCATTTGACCAGCTGCAAGCTGAGGCCAAGTTTGAGGCTGATCAGGCAAGACAGCAGCTGGAGGACGGGCAGCAGGAGATTGATAAACTCAAAGCACGGCTCACGGTCAGTGAACTCACGAGCTCAATGAAATGTAGGCTGTGATCTCCTAATTGTCTACATGTTCCACTCTTATATATATTTTTCTTCTGTTGCAGGAATTGAATAATTCTCTGCAGTCTGAGCAAGAACATACAAGCACCCTGATCTCCCAGTTACGAGAAAACAAAGAAAATACATCAAAGTGAGTTTTGTCAGTCTGTGTGCTGGTAGCTTTGTCTTTTATAAAAGGACTTGACAGCAGATTTCAATGTTTAAAATAGCTTGTATTAACATGAGTGACCTTGGTGTGTGCCCTCAGAGAACTTGTTGAAACTGTGGAGCAGAATACACAGCTGAGGATACAAGTCTCAGACCTGACAGCACAAAATCAACAACAGGTCAGTACTAAGAGTATGCATGTTTAAAATTCTAACTATTTGATATAACAGTCATTGCCGCTCAGTAGCTAAGCCTAGTTGTCTGTCTGATTTTTGCTTTTTAAGGCTTCCAAAATTGTTGATCTTGAGCAAAATCTCAAATCTGCCAGTGAAACAATGAAAGGCTTGGAGCAGAAGATTGAACAGGACAAAGTAAGCCTGGGTTGACAATTCTCCCCCTATTCTTACTTTTTCAAATATAACTTCAATGTGTCTGCTACCTTCCTGAATCCCATCTGTGTATTTTGACAGGATGTTGTTTTAGATCTGATTAATCAAACCAGAGACCTCCGCTGTGAGCTGAGCCAGAAGGACCAGAACATTTCCCACCTGTCTGGAGACATCAAAGACATCACAGTACTTTACTCCTCCTATTTCACCCTATATTTGGCTTAAATAGCCTCACTATTTGTAATAGTTACCTATTTCTTTAATCAAACACTTTGTACTGTAGATAGGTTTAATGTTTGGCTCAATCAAGGCATGTTTATTGTAATGATGCCATTGTTCTTCCAGGCCAAGTACAGCGTTGCCTGCCTTGAAAAGGAGGATATCACAGAGCAAAACTCCAAGATGCACACAGAAATCTGTGACCTGAAAGAAGCTTTAGACAGACGTGTAGCATCCAACAATATAGAGGTATGTTTGGAAAAAAAAAATAAAAAAATTAGACATTTTTGTGCCAATTTTAGTAATTAATGTCCTCACCGGTTTTGCAGATAGCAAAATTTTAGGCTAATTAATGAAGCTACAACATTCAGCATGTGTGTGTCTGTCCTCAGGTCGAGGTGTTGCAGGAGGAGATCGCTTATGCCACGGAGGAGATTGAGAGACTCACTAAGGTCTTAGATGAGCAGAACAACCTCCTTCAAGCTTCTCAAGAGCAAACAGCCCAGAAGGATATCATGATACAGAAATTGCAGCAGAAGGTGAAGTTGTTTTTATCATCTCAACACAGAAAACAAATCATCAGTAAAGTATGATTGTTTTCTGTGTGTCAGAATTACTAAATATGAAAACTCTCCTTTTGTACCAGGTGCAAAAACAGCAAGAAGCTGTTGAAAGAACTATTAGACATGGAAGTTTTGAACCCCTTGTTGAGCCAACAGTCACACCCAGATCATTACCTCGGGTAAGACTTTTTTGTGGTTTATTTGTTCTTTAATCCTGTATTCACAAATACAGCTTGTATAGCCTTTTTAATAATTTCCATTCAGAAATGCAACAGGTGCTAATCTTTCTTCTTCGGTTCTTGAATTTCTCTATTTCTCAAGACACCATGCACTCCAGGAAGTTTCAGTAGGGACCTGACCCAGGTGCTGGAGAGCCAGGAGAGGGAGCTGGAGAATCGCCGCTCCTCCATGATGACCATGGAAATTCTTTTAACCGAGTTGAACGCTGAAAGAACTGCCAAGAACGAGGAGATCCAAAGGCTTAAGGTATAGCTTTGTGCTAAGGTTGAATTAATGCACAGCCATTCATTTTTTTTCTACTCTAGACTAAATATGAAAAGGTTTAAGGTCATAATGAACTTTGAAGTCCATCAATATTGATGATGTGTTTTCTCTGTCATCAGACACAGCTGACTGAGAAAGAGATGGTCCGAATAGAGATCCAGACTTTACTTGATGGGTTTTGCGCCAAGCAGAGCCAGAGTGGAAATAATAATAGGTTGAGTTTCTTTATCCAGTTGTTGAGCAGTCCAGTACCCTAAAATACCTCCAGTCATCCATTGTTGAGGGCATAAGTGAGCTGAATAATGTTAATCTTGTCGTTTTCAGTGAGGATTTGAACACCATCAAACAGTCCTTAATTCAAGAGCTACAGCAGGAGAGAGCAGAAAAGGTTTGTATTTCATTATCTGTTTTTGATTTTTGCTTCAATAATAAGAATAATAAACTTGGTTTGTATACATTAATTAAATAATCAATTTACTATTTGTTCCTCTTATTCATTAACAGAGCAAAATAATGCAGAAGCTGTCTGATACTCTAAAAAGGTGAGGAGCTCTGGTTTAGTTAAGTAAATTAATCAACATTTTGTAATTGCATGTCATTCTGATCCTTCACTGATACTGACCTTTGAAAAAACGTCTTTGTTGTTTTTTTGTGTTGTGAATTAGACTGCAGACGCAGGAGTCAATGTTAGCCCAGTCTCAAACCTGCGTTCAGGAGCTGACCACTGAGCTGAGGAACCGCTGTCTAGAGTTGAGAGAGCTGAGCCACAGGATACAGGATGAGGAGAAACTACTCCAGGTCAGAGCTCTGCTCAGTAGATGAGGATGTCTTTCACCAGAGAAAGCATTTTCAGTGACGTACCTTTCAAGTGTGATGAAATGGTAATGCTATCGGTAATGAACTAATGCTAGCTGAACTGCAGTATAAAGACACAAAAAGCAACAAGAAAAACAGTCACTGCCATCCAACCTACTACTCTTGTTGTTTAGTTGCCTTCAAAAAAGGCTTAGCAGTGGGCAGGACAGCCACCTGTCAACTAGCAGGAGGGGGTGCTGTGTTACATAGTGATGCAGACAAGTACCGGAAGATATTCAGCCTTCAGTGACATAAACTGGAGAAAAAAAGCTGCACATCTTCTCATTGGAGAAGCTGGAACCATAATGTTTGTATTTTTACTTGAAAAATCCTTTGATCCACAATTCAACCTTAACGATTGGTCCATTATTAAAATTGTTGCCTTTTAATCTTCTATCAATTGACTAATTGATTATTTGAGCTACAGTACTTATTTTCTGTTTTACAGGAGAACGAGGTTCTCCGTAAGCAGAATGTTCAGCTGTCGGAGGAGAATGGAAAACTTGTGGGGCATAAGAACCACAAACAGAGGATTGAATATCTGGTGAAGCTGAAAAAGGAAAACACCAAACTTCAAGAGGTAACTGACATTTCTGCTCAGCTATGAATGTTTCTTTTTGTTCATCTGTGCACGGTGAATATGTCACTTCAACCAACATTGTGCTTTTCTATTCTTTTCAAGGAAAATGAAAAGCTCAGAACGGAGATCGGCTTGATGCGAGACCACATTGGATGTCCGCCACCAGAGATGACGTAAATTCTTCATTTGTGGTGAACTTGCATTTTTACCAGAGGAAAAAGTGAATTTTTAAAAACATTTTTAACTTTTTTGACTTGGTCAGTTCTTTAAATGGTTTCAAGTACAAAGGCATTATGATTCATGTTTTTATTTTTTACATTCAGGGAATGTGCAGTAATGTTTTCTTATAACGTGCGCACATTATAATAAAATATTTTATTTGTATAACATCTTTGATACAAGAAATGCAGCTCAAAGTGCTTTACAACAAAGAAATCACATACACCGTACTTCTCACAAAAAAATACATGGAATGTGCATAAAAGCAGGGATAGAAAATTAATGATGGATGAAAGATGGTAAATAATTCCCTCTTGATGATAGTATTTGTAAAAATAAGACAAAGATGTATAAAACAGGAATCGAATGCCACAATTAACATAAAATCTGATAGAGAATACAACCCTCTGGATAATATTAGTAAAAAAAAAGACAAAAACAAAATGGAGAATGTGTATGATAAGGCAGAAAACAAAGGCCACCGAATAATACCATTAAAGTTAATTGGAGAGTAAATGAATGTATAAAAAAACATAAAATACAACATTTTAAAAGCTGCACAGCCGTGCATAAGTGTGAGGCAAAGTGCACACAAGGTTCAGGCCTGTATCAGGAAAGTCAAAGCTAGTTCAGGACTAAAGTGAAGACGTAGGTTTTTAGCTTTCTTTTAAGTAGCGAGTCCCTTAAATATCCACAGGTAGTCTGGTCCAGAGCTTTGGAGCATAATCAGCAAAGGCTGCATCCCCCATTGTCTCTCTTCTGTTGCTGTGAACCAGTGCTCTTGAAGGTAAATGGTTAACCGTTCCTCGCCCATTAGGGGCCTTGTATATGAGGAGGAGGACAACAAAGTTTTTGCCTGGAGGCATACTGTACCTTTACAGTGATCTGCTATTACAGCAGCAATGACTGACCAGCTGTGACGTTACTTCCTTTAGTCCAGCTTCAGCTTTTCTTGATGGGTTGTCACATTGGTGTCAGACTACAATGAAATTACAACAATGCTGAATAACATCTTAATGTGAAAACTGAACATTTCTATGTTCAGAACCTAGGTGCTAACGGTTCATCAGGTGCTGTGATTGTTGCTTGGCCACCTCAGTTGTATATATGTCTTGCTTCATGTGCTCATATGCTATTTTTTTCCTGAACAGTAAAGGAACTGAAAAAATAAACATCTCATCATAAAAACTTGAGAAATGTGATCCATGTCTTTGGATGTCTACAGTAATAGTAATGGTAAATTAAAAGTTAAGGACTATTGGCCTTTGGCTTACTAACACTGTGACCTGAACATGTCACATTTCCTTTGTTGTTGTTGTTTTTTTGTCAGTGACGGAAAGTACATTTTATTTGTACACAGTACTGTAGTGCAGTTTGGAGGTACTCCTACTTGAGTATTCCCATTTTATGTTCTGTATATATTCCACTAGATTTTACCCACAAATATGGTTCATAACATATGATGCATTGTGTAGATAAAACTGCCCAAAACTATATGAAGTCAAAATTTGCTCCACAAGTACTTCTTACATAATACATCAGTATTAATATTCTAAAGCAGATAGAGGCCTTTTTGCATGACTGTTTACTTTTGGTACTTCTGTTTGTTACTTATATATGTAAGTGAAACGTTTAGCCGTCAGGGGGCGATGTAGAACACATTCGTCACTTGCCTCGCGCTTCATTTTTCAGCTCTCGCTAGTTTGTATACTTGGACAGACAGGACTGAGAAATGCAGTTATCGTAAGCATCTTCAACATGAAGAAAGTGTTTACCGCTGAACAAATTTCGGATTGGTTCACCTCAGGGACTTCGTTTGCTAACATTAAAATCACAGAAGAAGTGGTGGAGAGAAAAGCGGACGAACCATCGTCGAAAGAATCCAGGTGAGCTGAACGGTAGCTTGAAGTTGGCTAACTTCATACTAGCTAACATCTTTGGATACAATCTAACCTGTAGTGACAAATAAATATTCCACGTTACAGGCACCAGCGTTACTTTATTGAAGCCACAAACCTGTACTGGGCGGACTTTTAGTGTAAACGGCATACAAAAGTGCAGAGTTTTAGCTGACATTTGCTAAGCTAGTTAACCCCGTCTGTCTAAATTTGGGGAAGATGGTCACTGGTCTGTACGCGGACTAAATAGCAGTGTTGTATATGGCTGCCACTAGCTTTATGACGGTAGATGAAAATCTGTATAATAGCTCATGTTAGTGTGACACTGTAATAGTAGAAAGTTGATTCAGCTTAACGGTGTATGGACACACTAATCATTAGACTTGACTGAAAGTGTGAATGAGGTTTCCAAAAGTAACATCATCTGCCTAACTACTTTCCTGTTGAATTTACATATCAGCTCAGTTGTAACCTCTGAGGAAAGATCTTTGCTAATAATACCCACAGTCTAAAAACTGCGTCAGAACTGCAAAAGGGAATTTTTTTGGTGACAGTCATCCAAATTAAAACAGGATAAAGGATGTCAGTGCTATAGCCCCGATTTTAGAAAAGCTGACAGCATGAGTCCTCCTTTCCCCTCTCATGATATATTTACAGAGACCAACAGAAAAAATGTCTTCATCATTTAGATATTTCATGTTATGTTTTCGACTGTTATTTTCTGCATTTTAACCCCAACACTCAGATCTGAAGGGTTTCAAGCCTTCTCTACCCTTTGTAAAAAAGTGCTCACATTTAAATGTATTGGGTCTAAAAACACCACGATCAGTTTAAATGCTCTTTAAAGATAAATTCCAGTAACTGTAAAATGTTACATTTCCTTAATAATAAGTTATTGAAGGTCATAAACTGTTCCTGGTTGGATATGAATCATAACGGTTTAAATTAGTGGTTCCAAAACTGGGGGTAACCGGATGATTAACAAGTCAGGAGATAAGACAAAAAAAAACGTCTATTTCACAAAGAGTTTTTATTGTTAAATACTTTTAACAAAAATTATTTTACCTACTTAAAAACTGTTCAGATGAAACAATCTGAGAGGGAAAAATCAGAAAAAGAGCTAATAGACATTTCCAGCCTGTAACGAGACTCACAAGCCACGTCGGCTATGACCCACTGGTTTGAGTCATCCATGTTTTCACATCCGGTGCCCTTGTGACATCACTCCATTACCTGACAATATACCTTTGAAACGCATGTCCAAGTCAAAGTCTGACAGGTTTGTAATTGGTACTACAGAAAACAGACGGCCCATGAAGTAGGGGTTAGCAAGAGCAGGTGACAAACTAGTTCTTGCAATGGAACAGTCTAATACATTGTCCTAGCCTAACGTCGTCTTCACATTTTTGGTCACATGCTATGATTTAACTACAACTAATACAAATAGGTTTGTGCATCTCCATGCTGTGGATGTGGTAACTGTTTTTCTGATGTTAAACACAGGGCCACAGACAGTTTGAACAATGTGTCCTCTCACAGTGTCGTGCTGTACACCCCTATCGGCCTGTGAGGAACTGGATAGTAATATGGAAGGTCCCAGTCCCTGCTGGACCCTGTGAATGAACTGGAATGCCGCATGGCCCGGTCCACATATCCGGAAATTGTTGGGATCTCCTCTCTTGGGTGGTCTCCACAGTTAGGGACCGTGGGTGTGACAAAGCCCTGCTTCATTTTGTAGCGGCTGGTCCAAGCCTCCATTGGTTGGAGCTGTGCTGGCTGCACAGAGAGTTTGTCCTTTTCTTCATATTCCTTTTGGCTCAGAAAGTCCCTCAGCACCTGCTTGAAGACAGACGCCAGCTCCCAGGGCCTTATGTTGTTCGTGGCAAGCACCTCACGAAACCTGTTAAAGTGTATGACCAAAACAGCATTAATTAAACACTTGTTGAACTAGCAAGGATTAGGAGCAACACCGTGTCAGCATCACACATTTTCACTTGGTGTTTTCTGCTACTGCATAATTCAACTTTCACAAAATTCAAGACGAATATGGTCTTCCAGCTGTTGAATCTCTAGTAGTTGCAAGCACAGATTATTGGAAATGGTACAAACATCATAACACATTTCATACTAAATGTTATTCTTTGGTAAGGGGGTTATGTATGCACACAATAGTGACCCAACAGTGAATTTTACGGCAAATAAGTAAATAGGTCACAGTGCTCAACCGCGTAGACCAACACTTTTTTTTATATATATATATATCATTATGGCTAACAGAGATGAAGTGGAAACCCCGACAGCCTGCCTTCATTCAGCCTTACAGGGCATCCTTCACCTTCACATGTTCACACTCTACATTGCCTGGCTCTCTGACAGTAACACATAATGGCTTTCTTGGCAGCTCGCCCTGCCTCCCATTCCCTTTGGGTCTTCTCTGCCTACTGTCAGGCCTTGTGTTGATGCAGTAGCAGCTAGCCACTGTTGACAGCATACTAATGTGAGGACGGAGAATGGCATAACCGCTGCCAAACACCTGGAGAGCACGGTGGCTGCATGGATGGGTGGAATCTGAGCACATAGGAACTCCAGCTGGTGTAGCTCTGATGTGGGGATGAGGGTCCGTAACTTGGGGTACTTCTGAAACCACTGAAAACCCAGGGCGCTGTGGGCCAGCCTGTGCTCCCGCTCCAGCTCCCTCGCCAGTCGCTCACGCTCTTCCACATGCCACAGGAGCTCTCCGATCAGCATGCGACTGAGTACGACCCCTGAGGTCTTCCGAGACGGTTCTTCATCCTGAGCCTGCACTCTTGTGTCATGGGACAGTTTCATCCATCTGAACAGGGGCATGGCGAGCACAGCGGACAGTCCTGGAAAACTGAAGACACAAGTATTTGTTATACTGGATTGTGAAGTCAGGACTTCCCCGCTGCACCGCTCACCATATTTGAATATGCTGGAATATCTGTTGCTTCAAACCAAGAGCTAATTTTTCTCTAAATGGCACCTACAAATAATAAGACTGCATCAGACCAAGTGACAAACTGCACAAAGGCAGATAAAGCAAAAACAAGAAAGTCTTAACGAGAGAGAAATGGACAAGTAATAGTGTAAAAAAGAAAATCAAACATAAAGTAAAATTAGGTCAAATCTGAAAGTCCTGCTGCTAAAATAATACACCCATCCCTATTTTTTTGCAGTTGTACTGAAAATGTGTTTGCATATTTGGCTTCAAGACCTCGATTAGAAATGTGTGAGAAAATCAGAAGATCAATTCTCAAGGAGGAAATTGTGATTCTCATTTTTTTTACCAAAAATATAGCCTTGGAATGATTAATACTTGAAGGTTGACAGTGAGAGATGGTCACCCTGTAAACTGACCCCTGGTCCCTGCCTGATGGGTGCTCTGATTGCCTTTAGTTCAAGTCAGACTCTGAAGGACGATGTCCCAGGTGTGGGTATTTGGCTTTTTCTCCACACTGCTGGATTCAACACACCTTCCACCTGGGATTCAGATGGATTACACAGCCTGCAGGGTCAGAGGTCAGCCTCAACGAACACAAACTGTATGCGTGGCTCTATACATCCTAAGGTTGCGAAACTGAGTAAGTCAGGTATCTCATATGATTCCTGTTAAAGTGCTCCGATGATAATCAATACTTAAAAAACTGTCTTGTAGCATGTGCAGGAAGGAATTATCACACTAACATCCAGCTGAAAATTCAAAAGAAAGGTCTGTACTTACAAGTGAAAACTGCACCGCAACGCTTTTGTGGAATATTCAGAAACTGGGCAGAGATTAGCTTTTTCACATGGTACGGCCCCCAGCTCCTTGTCTCCATGGGTCAGTCCACGTAACCATCATTCCTTTATTTGCAGTTGACTACGTCCTTTAATGCCATCAAAGGAGGACATCACTTTTGTGTTGGCAGCAATCCTCCAATGTCTTGTTTGTGAGAAGCGTTTGTCCTCTTTGTGTTGTAGTTATTGTCTTGTCCTTATCATCCCTCCCACTGCTCCTGTCATGCAGACTTTTTCCAGGAGAGTTAGTCACACACTGCTAACTGACTAAGAGCTGTCACCTCTCCTCTCCTTTCACCCCTCTCTCCTCTGTGCAGTGTGCTGCTTTGTTGTCAGGTCAGCTGCTTTGTAGCTTGCACGAAACGTGTGCATTGGAGAGAAAGGAAGAGGGCGAGAGTGCATGTGTGCGCACGAGCCGTGGGTGTGTTGTATTTGAGCTGCTCTTAGTACTGTCAGGGTTTGTGCCTGTTGTTGTAATAAAATCCTCCCCTCACTAAGAGAGAGGGAGAGGCAACTGGGAATGCTCTCCCGGCTACAGTGCTGTGGGCCTGGTGGAGCTGACTGGAGGGAAAGACGAGAGGAGGCAGAGACTCGGAGCGGTTTCAAGTAATGAAGTGGGCAGTGCTGCTGGTATGTTCACCCACTGTGAGCTTACATTTCAAGCATACTTTTAATGAAAACCTCAGTGTTGCTCAACAACTGGGTTTTTTTTGTGACACAATTTCTGAAAATTGCCATATTCTCTAATGCATGGCATGTGGAATACCATTAAATGCAGCAGTGCCCAACATGATCCTCAACATACGGAGCAAAGGAGACAACACCTGACAAATTAATGATTAAAGCTCATTCTTTCACTCAAACGTCTCCTTACCAGTGTATGCAACAAAATTTTTATTCAGTAGTTGCACATTTCTTTCCAAAATGCTCCTTGGGACTGTCTGAGATGAAACAAGCAGGTGCAGTCTGAACAATAATAACAATAGCTGCACTGAATTCTTTACTTATTCATTGCTGTGAGCCATTCCGGAAGAAGGACTGTTGTCTAGCGCATACAAGTACAAAAAAGTAAAGGAAACAGATTGTTGTATGGTCTTTAAAATGAAGTGAAAGGCGGTTTTGTCCATAACACATTACGTGAGACTATGCACATTTTGGTGTTATTGCAGTTCATTGGTAAATAAAGCCTGTTTACAGTTGCCTTAATTTTGCTTCAGACCGTCAGACGTTCCTGATGATGGCAGCCTGAAAAATGTGAAATCTGATGGAGGGTTGTTCCAAAAACCAGAAACTGCATGGAGTGAGTATTAAACTGTGTGCTAGCTTTTCCTTATCCTACACGATACCCATTTATATCGTTAGATATACAGGAAAGCACTTTCCGTCCGTATAGTGTAACCTTCGTTTCTGTGTTCTTAGGTAATGCTCCTCCTCAACTTGCCAGCTACAAGTACCCCAGCTTGCCCATAACCAAATACAGACAGGAGGTACTGTGTCTGAAAGTGCACTTTCATTCTCCTAAAGTACAATTTCTTTTGGTCATGTTAGGAGTTTTACTGAAATTACCATCATGTCCTCAGGACACTGGTGCACTTAAGCTTTTACTCTTTGCTCAAGATGAGCTCAGTGTTATTTTATGTTGCAGAACCAGAGCTGACTTTGAATTCACTGGTGTAAAATTTTCTGTTTGACTCTTTGATAAAGAGTCGTGTGTCTATATGTTTGGAGCTCACGCTGTCATGTAAGCTGCACTGTCTTAATGCAGATTATAAAGTGTGGACTTCCAGTTTCAGATCATCTTAGAGCATCCATCTGCTCTATAATTTCTTATTTCTTTTTTATTTTAGTGACACGGCACAAATGATGTTTTAACTGTGCATACGCGTGTGTGTGTGTGTGTGTGTGTGTGTGTGTGTGTGTGTGTGTGTGTGTGTGTGTGTGTGTGTGTGTGTGTGTGTGTGTGTGTGTGTGTGTGTGTGTGTGTGTGTGTGTGTGTGTGTGTGTGCTTGCTTCCAGCTGATTTCTCTCATTGAAAACAACTCTGTAGTGATCATCCGTGGAGCCACAGGCAGTGGCAAGACCACCCAGCTGCCACAGTTCATTCTGGACCACTACAATGAGAAAGATGCCTTATGCAACATCGTGGTCACCCAGCCACGCAAAATTGGGGCCACCAGCATTGCCCGATGGGTTGCCACACAGCGAAAGTGTACCCTGGGTAGTCTGGTGGGATATCAGGTCAGTGCAACATTTAGACACCATCTTATTTACCTGAACTGTGACCTTGTACATACAACCTTAACTTCTACCAATTGCTTGATTTATTAAAAATAAAAATAGGGAAAAAAAAACAGTGCACAAAAGGCACTCATTGCATCTCTATCACAGCTTAAAAGAGTGTTTGTATGCGTGTGTTGAGAATCTCTTGTGTGTGCGTTGTTGCCAGGATGCCTGGCTGTGTTGTACAGGGCTCTGAAACAGCACGTCTAATAATAACTGTTGTCTCCTCCGCTCGGTGCAGACCTCTGGAGTTAAGGATGATGTCACTGACAGTGGGAGCAGTGATAAACAGTTAATGTTAGTTAGAGATGTGATGCTCAAACTATGCAGCATAAGCCGAACATTATTTCATATCAAAGATGCTGTCGAATTTTTTGCCTTTCGAGTAAGAAGAAAGCTCGTTCCTTGTTTCCTTTTTTTTTGTCTTGGTGTGTGAAAGCCATGCAGTCAGTGAAAGAAAAGTTCTTTTGTGCTCAAAGTCAGTGAACCAAAAAGTATTTCCCTGAGGTTGGACACAGGGTAGCACTGGATTTGATTACAGGTCACTGGTATTTTCTCCAAGAGCAACCAGAAACAGCCACATCGGCATTGCAGACATTTGTTTTTAAGACAGTGGAAAAAGTTGAGGCCTAAAGCTGCTGCAGAGGAACCGAATTGTATAATCTTAGTGACAGGAGTTGGATTTGTTTTTAGAAAATATATAACAAAAGACTGTGGAGTTGTAATGGCCTCTGTCGCTCAGTGTGCAGTGCATTAAAATTGTACAAAACACACACAGAAAGGGAAACCAAAACATAGATGGTGTCTTCTCATTGGACATTTCAATAAGCAGTTGAACCAGTGAGTTTTAACTTCCTAGAGTATAGAAAAGAGATGATGGTCATTTTCAGTGCCGCAATAACAGTATATGTGTTGTTGTCCAGATCTATGAACGCAACTTTGCATATTTGTGTTTCAGGTCGGACTGGAGAAGATGGCTACTGAGCACACCCGCCTCATCTATATGACTACAGGAGTGCTGCTGCAAAAACTGGTTCAAGCCAAGTGCCTCGCAGAGTACTCCCACATTTTTGTAGATGAGGTGCATAAACGTCATTTTTAATGTGCTTTTCTCTCTTAACTGATATCTAAAAATCAGTTGGGTTTTTTGTTTGTAATTTTTGGTTAAAGATAAAAATGCAGCTCCATTATACTCACCTTGTTTAATTAAAGTTTGTCGCTTAATTTAGTTGTGGTTATTTGTTGTATATGTTCAGTGTTTTTTGTTTTTGCTGTGGTTTCATCAGCATTAAGCCGCTGCAGGGGTGTGCAGTTCTATGATCTAGTCTGAGATTTATTGAGTCTTTGGTCCAAATTTAACCCTTTAACTACTCTGCCTTTCCTCAAGGTTCATGAGCGCACTGAGGATATGGACTTTATCCTGCTGGTTTTGAGAATTCTTCTTCATTACAACTCTCCTTATGTTAAGGTAGAGGCAGGATCACATAGAATCCCTCCTCTGTCCTCCTCCTGCCTCAGTTCTCCATCATACAGTCTTTCAACCCTATTTTTTCAGATCATCCTTATGTCAGCCACCATTAACTGCAGAGAGTTTGCTGAGTACTTTGGCACCCAAATTCAGGGCAAGATGACCCCGGCTTACGTGTTTGAAGTGGAGGGGGCCCCTTACTCCATTGAGGAGTTTTATCTGGATGATCTCCTCAAACTGTTTCCAGACTGGGTAAGAAGATGGCAAATGTTTGCCGATGCTGCTGTTTCTCTATATTGAAGCCAGATTGTTAATGCGTCAAGTGTGTGTGTGTTTTTGTGTTTGTTTGTCAGGTTGAGTTGCCTCATGTCAGTGAGCCTCACATTTCAGTGGAGATGTACGATCTTGCCATCAGACTCATCCAGAGCTTCGATGAGCTGGAGGGCAAAGATTCCAGGTACATCCTCAGTATTTTATCACACTTGACTGCTTTAACACAGACACATAAAGTAATTAGCATGTGTGTTTGAGCAGCAAAGCATACACAGGAGGTGGCGTGACTTCATCAGAGCGAGGCAGTGTGCTGGTTTTTCTCCCTGGTTTACATGAGATAAGCTACTTGCAGGAGGCCTTGGCCAAGCTGGTCCACAAAAGGTGAGCTTTTCAGCTAATCTCTTTGTTGAATCTTTTGCTGTAGCCAATAACCGTTGTGTTCTTTGTCTGTTTTGCACGCTTCCTTTTATGACAAGTTGGTTTTGTGCATCAGTAATAATAATCAAGTAGCGTCTCTGAAATCCATACTGCTTGTTAACCTGTGCAGCTTTTTACTTATGATGAATGTTAACATTTACCATGAGTGTGCGTCTGTTGTTCAGGCTGCAAGTTTATCCTCTCCACTCCACTGTTACTCTGGAGGAGCAGAATGGCGTGTTTCTGTCACCGGTCCCCGGCTACCGAAAGGT
Source organism: Chaetodon trifascialis (assembly GCF_039877785.1). NCBI lineage: Eukaryota > Metazoa > Chordata > Actinopteri > Chaetodontiformes > Chaetodontidae > Chaetodon > Chaetodon trifascialis. The sequence goes on from NC_092069.1 coordinate 14,504,713, forward strand.
AAAATCCATTTATCTTATTCTGTCTCACACGTGTTCTTACTACCTGCTGTACCGACGATCTGCTCACTTTAACAGGTCATCCTTTCCACCAACATCGCTGAGAGTTCTGTGACTGTTCCAGACGTCAAATATGGTGCAGCTTGTTTTTATCTCTTAATGCCTTTTTTTTTGTAATGAAGGTTTCCAGATTCTTAATGGGTATTGGTGCTTTTTTGGTCATTGCAGTGATTGACTTCTGCCTGGCCCGTCGCCTGGTCTGTGACCAAGATACCAATTATCAGTCTCTTCATCTCACCTGGGCATCCAAAACCAACTGCAACCAACGTAGAGGTACAATACTTGTGCAATGCACAGAACCTGACCTCTGAAGTGTAAATATCTTTTCACTTCTACCCTTTTACATGTTTTTTCTCTCTCTGTCAGGGAGGGCAGGTCGAGTGTCGAAGGGCTACTGTTACCGTCTTGTTACCAATGAGTTCTGGAGGAAAGAAATCCCAGAGTACATGATCCCCGAGATGCTGGTAAGACCGTGTGCAGATGACGAGGGATTTTTCTTCTCTTCCTTTCTTCTTTTTTTAACACTGCCTTAACCTTAATGCGACAGTCACTCCATGCCATACTGTTTGCCTTCTTCTCAGCTTGCCCCGTTGGCCACCATCTTGCTGAAGGTGAAGTTGATGGACATGGGAGATCCCTGCTTCATCCTCTCCAAAGCCCTCTCACCCCCCAGCATTGGCGACATTGTGAGAACAGTGCTCCAACTCAAAGAGGTAAGTTAAGTGCAGATTGACGATTCTTGTCCGAGAGAGCCATTAATGTCTAGTCGAGTATGTATAAATGTGCGGTTGTAATGACGTATCTGGGCGGGCAGCTGACCACCCAGCTCTGTCACAGAGTATTAGACCAGGAGTGCTGTGACAGGAGCCTTGCGTCAGCCAGCGTTAGCATCTCCAAGTCTGTTCGGTGAGGGTAATGAAGGGCAGTGCTGTGTCATTATATGTTTGTGTGAGGAAAAGAAAGTGGAATAAGTGTATGTTAATTCTGGTTTCTTTCCATCACTGACGATACACACATTTTATTTTATACCATCTTTCAAAACTAGATTACAAAGTGCTTTACAGTAGAAGCAGTAACAACAAGACAAGGGCAGTGCATCCGTAACAGACATCGATAAAAGATGCTACTTTTAAAGAGGGCATTTTAAAATATGTCACTGAATCTGAATCTCGCCTGATTTTCTCAGGCAATAAGTGTCAGAACGGAGGAGCCTCAGACAAAATCCCAGCAATCTTCAGTCCCTGGATGTTTTTTTTCTGCAGATGGGCGTGCTGTCTGTGAAAAGCGATGGCAGCAGTCACAATGAGGATGGTGAGCTAACGTTCTTGGGCCGAGTGCTGGCCCAATTGCCTGTGGACCTGTACCTGGGGAAGATGGTTGTCTTGGGCCACGTCTTCGGCTGCCTGGATGAGTGCCTCATCATAGGTCTGTCTGTAGTTGTGCTGCTGGAACAGACCTCAGCTACAGTTGCAGAGACAGCTTGTTCAGCAAATCTCTCGTAACTGTACTCTGTGGAAATGTGTTTTTGTGCATGTAACATGTTTTTTTTGTGGGCTGTTTGCACAAACTGCAATAACAATTTCTCTTATCAGCTGCTTCGCACTCTCTGAAGAGTTTCTTTGCCATACCATCCATGCAGCAGCTTGCTGGCCACAGGTGAGTCACATCCGTCAGCTGCTCTGATTCACAGACTGCCAGGCTGTCAGTGTAGATCATTCTTGTGTCCCTTTAAAGTGGCAAAAGATGTTTGGGACATTACATTGTCATGTTACTGCGTAAAGTCCAGGACTGTCTGTTGACTGTTGACTCACTTTTACGTCTTTAGTCCTGTCACAGTGTTTTTTGACCGATGAGATGCCCTGCAGTAGAAAACAAACACGATGCCCTCTGTGGACATAGAAAACCTCACAGTCTGTGTGATGGCATGTCCAGCTTTACATGCGCTGTTCTTAAATCAGATTCTTCCCACTAGATATTTGTTTGTTTTAGTGACTCAGAGCACAAATGTAGACGCCTATAAGACCCCAGCTGCAAACCTGCAACATGTTTCCATCAGATTGCCTTTAGGCCAGAAGCAGATAGTAGTTTTGTTTATTGTATGTTGTTGTTTTTGTGCAATGAATAATATTTTTTTATTCCAGGAGCAAGTTGGCCTTTGCCCGTGGCATACCAAGTGATTCTATAGCTTTTGTCAATGCCTTCAAGGTAACGTGTCTGATGCCGCGTCATTAGCCAGTTGTGGTGTTTGATAGATTTACATGTTTGCCTGATGGCTGTTTTAAAAATCATTTCCTTTTCCCTGTTGTCTCTTTCTGTTAGGCATGGTACTCAGCCAAAAAGAAAGGAAAGCTGAGACACCCAAAGGTGAACAAAATCAACAGCAAAACATGAGATCACTGAAAAAAACACAAAAACTATGCTGACTTACAAATAGTCTGCTACTGTTGTGCAGAGCCACCTCCCGACACCCTGCAGTTACTCATCTTACATTACATCTAGGTTGACATTGAAGTATGCATACTGAATTAACATTACACTGTGCACGATGTTTAACACGACAGTGGTTTTAGATGGTTTATTCAAGTTCTCTTCAGTTGGAGAAAGGTCTCTTTGCCTGCTTTTTTTTCTAGAAGTGTAAGATTTCTCTGCCTTTGCTGCTTTCTCCTCTTAGGATGAGTTGGACTGGGGCAAGGAGAACTTCATTCAGATCAAGAGGATCAGGGAGGTATGGACGAAAAGCAGAGAGCTGGCAACATTAACGTTGATCCTGGAGTTCATAGTCACGGAATTAATCTTGTCTTGGTTTTTCAGAGGCTTTACTGAAGTTGGTTCAGTCAGACTGTCAATATGGAATCTGTCAGTTTTAATAGTATTTGTCCAGCCAACCTGAAACGTTTCTTCAATTTCCTGTGAAGTTTCAATGGAACGATAAACAATACCTTGTTTACAAGATTTATGTTACTAAGTTTCAGCTTGGTCTTTAAGCTTTATGACAGATTTGATCCAGTTGATGATTATAGCCTTCACCTAACACTTCACCTTCCGGTCTTAATGACCTGAAATTGAACTGTTTGTAAAATAGTGTGGCTCAGACCTCCTCAGCAGTAACTCACTGTCCAGGTTGCAGAGCTGTACGAGGACCTGAAGAATCGCGTGTCCCAGTTCAACATGCATGTGCCGGAGAATGCCGAACCCTCGGATTACACCAGCAATCACAGGCAGAAGTTCATCCTTCAGGTTAGAGTCGGTGCTGCTCATTGTGGGATGTACATGACATACACGACATTCCAGGTCCATATGAAGCTTTACACACCAAAGTGTCTGTTTCACATTGCCCCTCTCTCTGTTTTAGGTGGTCATTGCTGGTGCCTACTACCCCAACTACTTTGCCCAGGGGGAAATAGATGAAGACCTGGCCTCCAAAGATTTGAGTGGCTACAACCCCAGAACAACAGTGATTGTATGACTCACAGTGTTGGGACACAAGAATTGATTACTGTTTGAGCTCATAACATTTTTTTTATTGATCGACACTTTTCTGGTGTGTAATGATCATCAAACCCATTCTGGGCTACTGCTATGGATATTGTCATGTTATGTAGGAAGCAGGGATAATGAAAAATAACCTAATACCACGTGTTGTTTTCAGTTGAGGAACCTCCCTCCATACAGTTTCCTGTATTACAAGCAGCTGCAGTCTCTGTTCCGCCTGTGTGGACAGGTCAAAGCCATTTCCTTTGAGAGCTCCAGGTGCTGATCAGACATATTTTTGCATCTGCACTGACCATTTTATTTAAAGAACACTGAAATGTGCATCCTCATTGTCTCACTGTGTGTTTGTTTTGTGTGCATGTTTGCTCAGAGCGTATGTGGAGTTCTACAGGACATCCCAAGACCCGGGTGTGCTGCCCGAGGTGTCCCTTGCCCTCCTCCTGGCACAACAGAAGCCTCCCATGCAGCTGTCTGTCTACCCCATTGAACAAATAGAAGTCAGTGCTGGGAACAGAAGCATAACTCACATGAAATGCGCACGGTGCGGCTCCTACTCACACATGATGGAAACCAACTGTTGTTCTTTGGAAAATATGTATCTTACATTTACTCGTTGAGAAAAAAAAAGAAATGAGAGCACAAATGTTCGACTGCGTCTGTGTTTTGGGGGCAGAACCGTCCCGTTCTTGACCGTCTTTTTGGTAAATGGAGCCCCCTGCAGCACAATCTGCACTGGTCAGTGCCTCTGCACTGAGCCCTTAATGTAATCTGACATCCTCACACTCTGCATTACTCCAGCTATCACTTGGACTCAGAGGGGAGGTTTTAGGCAGAGACAGCACCAGCTTCTCCTCCCTCTGGGAGGTGAGAGATGGGATGACATTGCACATTTTTAGCTATCCAATGACAATACAGCTCGCAGACTATTCTCACAGATTACTTTCCCTTTAACTGTGGTATTTCTTTCTGCGTGTTTTGATGTCCTGAAATATTTTATGTTTCAAATCTTATTTGATATAATTTTTCTACTGCTCCACCCAAACCAAAGGAACTTGATTCAAGCCCCCATGCTGGCAAGCATCTGCACTGCCAATACTCTTGTCTCATAAACAGCGGTTGGAAAATCATTGCATCAATTGCTCATTAAAATAATGAGTTCTAACAGACAACATCAAAGCAGAAATAAATACAGTTTTCCACATCGCTCAGTGCGAGTACAGTGAAAGTGTACATAATATTTAAGCCCAGTCCTGTGTGTGCTTTTGTTGTGCAGGGTGAATGTAGACTTCCAAAGCCAGTCTGTCTGCCCTGTGGGGGTGGTGAGCAGCACCATTGACCCAGACGAGCTGCCCCCCAACCGCTCTTTTTTGGTCAACATCACAGAGGTCGGTCCATTAAATTTAACCTGTTCTAGCAGAGCTCAATTTCAAAAAAGATATCTGTTTTTTGACTAAATGTCTGAATGTTCAATGTGTGCATCTCTGCTGCAGGTGGTGGATGTGGGTCATTTCTGGGGTTTCCGGGCAGATGAAGCCAGCTTGGAGAAGCAGCGCCATATGACAGCAGAGATAAACAAATGTGTGCTGCACCCTGTAACTGTGTCACTGTATCCCAACCTGCTGTGTCTGGCTCCTTACTCTGAGGTCAATGACATAAGCTTCTACTACCGCGCCAAGATCCTGCACATGCGCGGCAACACAGTGGAGGTGAACGTGTGCTCACACCCTGCAGCTCTCTGGTCAAGAAGTAGTGCTCCCAATAAGAATGATTTTCCTCTTTGTATTCAGCCATGCTGAATGTTGACATGGTGGTACAACTGCTTACATAGCAATGAATAACACTTTTATTCCATTAATGTATGACAGCAGCAGGTTGCACCAAGGTCTGTAGTTATTTTGCTTAATTTCTGAGCAAAATCTCACTTCAACCATTCCGATCCAGTCAGATGCCAGGAAAAGAAATATCTCTACCAAAGACATGAATTGTTGAATGAAAAGCACTTGTAAAGTAGAGCATAGGGAGTATGTGATAGCAGTTGCTGATGTTCCTTCATGAGTGTGTTTTTGTCCTGCAGGTGTTCTTCTTGGATTTTGGCAACACAGCGGTTGTCGCCTGCAGCAGCCTCCGAGAGCTCCCCTCTGACCTCCTGTCTCAACCGTTCCAGGTAAGAATACTGTGAGTTAGTCAGACTAATGCACACTCGTCTGTTTCTCTGTTTAAACTGTGAACAAACAGTAACACGTAAACACTCCGCTTGTGGTCTCAGGCTCAAGAGTTCCAGATCACTGGAATGTGTCCTTCAGCCCAGTCCATCATCCTGGGGAACCAGTGGAGCAGCCGAGCCCGCGACCGTTTCATCGCCCTGGTGAAGGGCCGTTCACTTGTTGTGTCGCTGTACTCCCTCCTGCATGGTGTCATGCGTGTGCAGCTGCTCATCAACACGGAGACAATGAACACCAGTGTGGTAGACATATTGGTGGAGGAAGGACATGCTGTGACAGCTGAAGAGAGCTTTAACTCCAAGGTGAGACAACACTTTGGAGCTCAGGTTTTCCCACATAAAATGCAGTTGACAGTATGCAACATGGAAATAGTTAGACACTGACATGTCATAAGTCACAGATTTGCCAGAATATGGTGAATTATGTACTTTGTGTGTTTTAACAACATTGTGCTCCTCACACAATGATGCTTTCAAATGTCCCTTTTTACTTGCAGTACTGATGTTTTCCAGCAGATGTTGTGGTTGAATGCTGTGAGCCACTTTATTTTGGTGTCATTGAAAATAAAAACATGAATCCTGAAGTAGTTTGGGGGTTTTTGGGCCCAGGCTTGATGATAAAGCACTGCAAGAAACCCCGATGTGTTGAGACGAAACTTGATCTTTAATCTCAGCCATGCTAGCTCACATTGAGAAAGATGCTGCGTGCCCTTCTCATTCAAAATGTTTTATTTTTGTGTGCTCATGCAGCGAAACCATGAGGTGCTGATGTCACTTTACAAGGACATGGAAATGGGTACATATGTCCCCACCGTTGTCAGCAGCTCCTGGCACAATCGCAAGAAAGAGGAGAAGCAACTCATTGACAACCTGCTCACCCACTTTTCCGAGAGCCACCAGTCCTATTCCAGGACAAAGGCAAGATGCATCTTGCAGAACATGTTGATATATGCACTAAAATCTGGAAAATAGAGGGTTTTTGATTGCATAGTAATTTTAAAAAGAATGTTACAAAGTGCTTTACAAATGTAAAGAAAAACAGTAACAAGGATTAAAAGCAAGTCAAATAATTACAATCACATTAAGAGAAGCCTTCATACTAAAATGGGTTTCGAGGAGGTATTTAATAGGACAAAGTGTCTGAGATGTTGATATTTTGGGATTGGATGGATGATGGCATCGCCTCTGCACTGTCTGTCTGTTCCTCTGTTTGTCCAGGAGATGGAGCCATTTCAGTGGCTCAGTTCATGTGTTGGCATTAGTTCATAGGCACACCCATTCTGTCTGATAAGCAGAACAATGACGACAGGGTGTGAATCGCAATAACCGATGGATGCACGAATACGTCATGTGATGTGTCTGACTGCAGCCTTCCTCCTAACACCACAGGTTCCCCTGCATGGACCAAACAGTCCGAATAAGATGAGCGTCCACAGCTTGAGCCGCAACATTCACTACAAGTAAGCATTACCTACACTTATTATACTTGCAGGTCATGAGAGACCCCTCCGCCACCGTTTCTTATGTGTCTTCCTGCAGGACAGTGTGCATTGATAGGAGAAGCATCAACTCCTTGGCCCTGAATGAAAACCCTCACTACAAACATCAGAGGATGCTGGTGGCTGGGACTGTGTCAGTCAGCCCCACAGGTGGATACAACATCTCCTCATAAATACAAACTCATGGACATGAATTACTTTTCCTCATGAAGTTCTTCTTGTAAATGTCAAAATCTGTTACTGCAGAGGTTAAAGTGTGGTTGTGTTGCAGGGACACAGATTCTCCTGAGAGACACCACCATCATGCCAGACATCCCTGGGCTGCCTGCACTCGTCACCATGCTCTTCACCCCCATCATGGAGTTACGGTCAGTAAGACACACAGACTTATCACCGCTCCTTAAAGGTAGTACAATGCAAAACCCATGTTTTTTCCCCTGTTTTCGTGTAGCACTGACAAAGAGAGGACCTGCTACACTGGCGCCCTCTGTGGCCTGGGTTGGAACAGGCAAACCCAGGAGGGCATCCTACCTGAGCGTGACATCGAACTCGCCTTTGACGTCAAATTTGATGTTGAAGACATCACTGAGGTAACGGAGAGGCAGATGTGTTGTGACTGACTGCATGGATGAAGTAAGCAGGAATACTTAAATGACTTTAATGCAGGTTTTGCATGATTTAGTATTCTCTTTCGTGTATTGCTGTTTTCAGATAAATGCTTTGCGAGTGGCTGTAAACCGTCTGGTGTGTGAAGGCCTCTCTGGTACTTTGCATCTGAGTCCTGACAAAATCCACCACCTGCAGGAGGACTGCCGGGACCGTCTCATAAGGTCAACTACACACACCCACAGAAGTCAGGAATATGTTTAAAGATCAAACAAGGAGTATGCAAGTATTGAATTGTGTTCATGTTATGTAATGCAGACTATTCACCAAGTCACCGCCAAGGGAAGCCGTCCCTCTAGTGTACTATGAGAAACCCAACAAATGGAACCAGGTATGGCAGGCGATGATGCTCCTGCAGTTTGGTACCTTTCATTTGACCATTCGTCCTGCCACATGCTGTTCTGTGAGCACATTTTAGTGTTTGTGCATTGAACCTGCAGGTGGATCCTGCTCTGAAGATGAATATTGTTAAGTCTGAAGGTAGAAGGACCAGAGGTGTTCTCTTCCAGCTGCATCCCGTCATTCTCCTCAACAGCTGAAAAGTCCTGCCAAAAGTCTCGCACAAGCATTTGTGTTGAACTGATTCTAATGTTGGACCACAAGCAGTTCAGCAGTTAATCTTATTATGTTCAGATAAGTATATTTTTAAAAGTTCAAATTTTAATTTATGTTCAGAGGAGTATATTTTTTAGTATATATGCATTTATTTTAAGTTCAAAAGAAACATTCGCTTTAAGCAGCACAGCAAAAATCCTCAGTCTTTTGGTTTGTTGTTTGCAGTTAACACTGAAGAAGTTACTGCTAGTTTAAGTAAGTGGCTGTAAAAGTTCATCCTGAAAAGCTCTTTGTAACAGTGCCTCCACAGTGGCCCATTAAAAATAGTTTTTTGCAACAGATGAGGCTTGTCAATCAGTCGTCGCTCAAACGTGGTCTCTTTGTGACCCGGGAGTCAAGTTAAATTTGTCCCCACACACACATACACACACACTAAACTACTACAAGATGAGAGGTACGGTGCGTGCCAAAATTCATTGGCTTATATTTATAGCTCATCTTTCCAGGTCTCCCATCCAAAGTGTTATCACCTCAAACTTAGCCGTGGTGTCATTACTCAAACTCATCTTGACTGACCTGAAGTAGTCTTGAGAACGTGAACTCGTTCAGTAAAATGGCTGAGGAGATGTTCTACATCAAGGTACATTTATTTTCCTTATTCTTGTAATTAAATACATAGTGTAAGTGCAAATAGTTAAAGAGTCCAGGGTCTAAAGAACTACAGAGTATAGTTGAACATAGTACAAAGTTGGACAGTTATTCAAACAAGCTAAATATCACCAGATACTCCTTGTCTTCATAGTAGTTGTACAACAGTACCTAAAACATGAGCATGTGTATTGTTCCTTATGGTTATACAAAAGCAAAAACCCTACAATTACCACACCTAAGACGCATATTGTTAAATTATCTTGTGCTTGGAAACACCAAAAGAAAATCATTTTTGATATTTATATATATTGACATAGACTGAGAGAAGCCCCGTCTGCTAATTCAGAAACATGAAGCAGTATTTAACACTGGCAGCAGAGCACGTCTGAGGGCATTTAGCTTTTTTGTGCCAAACCATACAGTTTGTGGCAAGCACTGCAAAGCAAAAATGTAGCGTGATTTAAAAACTGCACAAAAGATATCAAATATTTATTTACCCAAGGCTCGACTTCATGCACTTCATAATAAGCAACACAAAAAAAAGTCAGTTTCCTTTTTTTGTTTTCGAGTTGTGTACTTGCCTACCTAGAAACAGGATTATGTACGTGTGACTGTGTGTTAGTGTCAAGACTGCTACAGACAGGGTGAAAGGCTTCTCCAGTGGATGCTTTTTAGAGAACACCAAGATGACATAGCACTACGCCCCACAGATGACGACCAGGCTCTTCAACAGTGAGCGAGCTGCCTGACTCTGAGCTGGACTGGACTGTCAGCTTCACGGTGAGACAGACAGGTCTACTCCTCCTTCCTCTTGGCCCCAGGGATCTTAGCTTGGATCCTGTACAGAGAAAACAGGCCTTCATACCACATGTGCAAGAAGGTATTTTCTCAGGATTATGTTGGTCTCATTCTGACCTCCTGCTTTTGTGCTCTCTCTTTTTATGGCAATCCATCAAACCAACAAGACAAGTGTTACTAAAATTGGCAAACTGATGGTAGTCTGCCCAAAAAACTGCAGACAGACTGCAAACTGATTAACAGATTCAATGAAAACAGGCTCGTCAGTTCAGTTTGGCAAAAAACGTCAAAAACGACAATGCTGATCCACTCTGCAACATGTTAGCATCTGTTTAAACAGACTTTATGGTTCAAACCTCTTAATCTGCTGGCAACTGAGCGGCTCAACTGGAGGACTAAGAGTTAAGTGCCTTGCACAAGGGCACATCAGTGGCTCTGATCAAACAACAGCAAGTGCTGCTCTTTCGTCTGATCACGATGAAGATTAGTGCATTGCTTGACGTCCTCTTGTGCTCAGACTTAATGCCTGAAGTTGCTTTTGTTCATATACTGTAAGTGAACTTTGGACAAGAAAGGCAAACACTCACTTCCCCACCACCGAGTTGACCTGGGTCCGTATTAGTCCCACATACTGATCAATCTGTGCCTGAAAACAGAAGGAAGGTTTTGGATGTAAATACAGGACAGCGAGACCAGGCTTCACTTGACTTCTCATGACACTCTGATTCCTACCTGGTGTTTCTCATAGACCACAGGCATGGTGAACATGGAGACCACAGCTGCAGAGGCATGGAGAGAGAAATGGTTGATGTCAAAGTATTCTGACCTACAGTGGGAATGTGCTCAAACAGGAACACACTTGTATGAGCAGGGCCTCTAACACTTATCTACTGTACACTGGAAAAGTAAACACATACTGTACGCGTTCGACAGTGAAGTAAACACGACCAATAAATTAATGTGGTTTTGGCATAGTGATAAGGAAACACTGTACTTCTCATTAACAACATTATATAGTTCTGATCATCAAGTCTTCTGAAGATGACTAAACTTCTGACACACATACTGAAATGCCACAGAGTATGTGAGTCAACAGCAGTGCTTGGAAGTTTGTTGTAGATAAAACGGAGCGGAGCAAGAATCGGGATGACCTCACCTAGGATGAGCAGTGTCAGGCCGTTGAAGAGAGCCCCCACATAGGTCAGCAGCCACATCAACACAGCAAACTGAAACACACACAGACATGTCTGAGTCTTTGTAGCCTGTGTATCTGACAGTAGATACATGAATTTAATGACTCCAAAAAAGCTGCAGCTGTGGAACACATAAAACAGAATGTGATACCTTTTTGACATATACTCAATGGGAAACAGTACAAAGACAATATATTTATTCAGAGATTTGTGTAAATATATGCTTATTCTGAATTTGATGCAGGCGCAACAAAAGACTGGGAAAGATGTGGAATGCTCCAAAAACTCCTGTTCATCGGTAACAGGTGATAGTATCATCATGTTTCACACCCAGATTTTCTTTGGAAACAGGGTTGTCTCGCCAGATTGTTCTGGAGTCAAGAAGCTCCACCAGAGGCCGAGCTGATCTAAGACTGTTGCTGAAGGCAAAAAAGAGTTTGAGGCAAACCTTCAAGGAGTCGACCAGATCTTGTACGAGGAACAGCCTGCGGAGCTCCTTCATACAGGTGTTGGTGTACAGCAGGATTTTGTCGGCATATTTACTAATCTGGTCCTGGGATAGAGCGATTTCCATCTCCAGGTAGGATCTGGAAACAAACACAGGGTCAGAAACACAGACAAGAGCCCTCAGTCAGTTAAATGCCATCGATCTTTTAAAGGACTAGTGTGTAGGATTTAGTGGCATCGCCTCACCCTCCTCTTCCAAGCCTGTAAGAAAACCTATGGTGGCCACTAAAAACGCAAAAAGCGCTCTCTTGTCTAAGTGTTCGGTTTGGTCATTCTGGGCTTCTGTAGAAACATGGTGGTAGACTCCACAGAGGAGGTCCTGCTCCCTCCGTTGATATAAAGAGCTCATTCTAAGGCGATGAAAACAAAATGATTCTTAAGGTGGATTTACACTAATGAAAACAGAATAATGAATATTCCATTTCTGACAACAGAACCCCCCAAATCCTACACACTGGACCTTTAATGAGCTCCATAAGCCGTCAGGTTCAGCAGTCTTCCGTGTTACTCACTTGAAAGGATGTCCCTCATCGGTCTTCTGCACAGCTTGCAGCACAGACTTGTAGATCCTGAAGCTGATGGTGGCAGAGAGGGCTGCCAGGGCTAAGTAGGCTCCGACGCTGACCACGCTGAACTGGGTCAGGGAGAAGAGGAGCAGAAGCACGCTGCTGAACACGGCTCCCGACTGCTTCACATTCCTCCAGTAGAGCAGGTCAATCGCTGCGGGGAAGGACAGAGGAAGGACAAATAGGGTTAGGACCCGCAACCAGCCTGACCTGACCCCTCACTCTGCGACATGTAGGCCTGGGCATCCGTGACCGTATCCTTTTCAAAGTGGATTAGGCTGCTGCGCGCTACGCACCACACATTTGGGTCAAATATCTGGAAGCTGTTCACAACCTGACGTCCTCAGAGAGCCTCAGCTGTCACGTGATCCAGTTTTAACCCAGCTTCCTAACCTAGCTTTTCATTAGGTTAGAGTGAGCTGTGGGACTGAAGGTGTCTGAGTGACGATTCGTCACTTCAGTTTCTTTACTCCTATATATAGAGCGACCTTTGCAGAAGATAATAGCTGACTCTGGCTAGTCGAGCGATGCCTCGGTCTGTGTTGCCGCACTCCAGACCGGTGGGACGTTGCATATTACATCTGACGTGTACTTATCAGTGACACCTGGTGTGGTCTCACACATATACAAACATACATACAAACAGGGAACCGTATTACAGTGAAGGCACACCTGCTCCAGTTGCTCTCAGAACAGAATTAATGATTGACCTGTCGCTCAATGAAGGCAGTAGCAGAAATAGAAGCACTATCAGCAGTTCACAGATAATGCTGCAATGTGACCTGGCCAGTAAAGGTGCTCTGTGGTCAGTAATGAAGGATGATGATGCTTCAATTTAGTGTCTCATCAGTGCAGTGAAACACCTTGAATCCTCCAAACCGTCCCACTCCCACAGGAACAAACTGTTGAAATATACAGCAACCACCATGCCTGCAGGCACTCGTACATCTTACTGCACCATTTTCCCTCTATTCTAACATTCCCTCACTTCTTTGGGTGGCGGGGCCTGTAATTCAAAGCCACTTGCAAAGATGAGAGAGAAGTGAAAACTGAGGATTAGCCCAGTGTACCATTACAGCTCCAGAGGCCGACATGGTCCTCCGCTGGCAGTCGTCTGTGTCGGCTGGAAACATGGGCCTGTTTCCATGAGAACTGTCAGCTGCTTGTTTCACCTCTGCTAAACCAGCTGCCTCCCCGGCTGCCACCACCACTGTAAGTCTAACAGTACTTCTATGGGTTTACCGTTCATCTGTTGGTAACGACACCTGGAAATCCATCAGGTCTCCTGGGGAAGCCAGCAGAACCGGCACACTCGTGTGAAGTTAGGAAGAGAGAATCGCGGCTGTGGTCTCTTGGGTGTATAAGGCCTACTCTTCCTCTCGGAGCTGCCCGCCAGCCTGCCTGCTCTAATTTTAGCTGTGGAGCTGTGAGCAGCATAGTGATGACGGCCATCTTTACTCTCCACTAAAAGGCATCTGTGGATGCCAAAAAGGCAAGCTAAACCTGGGTGGCAACAGTCTTCGTGACCATGTGAATCTCTGCTCCATGCAGACTATCTGTTCCTGAGCTGTAAAATAATCACATGTATAATCTGTCTTTTATGAGTAACCAATAGCAGCTTACAGTACCTATCAGTGCTCCCACCCACCCGCCCACTATCAAATCAAAGACACTTCTCATTCAGAAACGGTTGGAGGGATCCATGTGCCCTCACTGCTGTACATGCACCACTCCCCACAGCAGCCATTGTTGCTGCTAGCAGTGACAAACAGTCCATGTGGCTACTGATTTGAATGGAGATGCTCACACACACAGACAGGCACAGGTAGCACATACAGAAGCTGTAACAACACACGCAGACACATCATCAGACAGCTCCACCAGAGACAGGTGTTGAGCGGCGACAGTGACTGTGCCTCGTGATGTGCTGCACAGACTGCTCGCAGACTGAGAAGCTTTAGCTAGTGCAGTAGAAGCATGTACTGACCTGCGGCTCCCATGGCTGAACAGGGAAAGAGGCAGCTGCTTTATCCGCGGACAAAAGGAGAGCACTGAAGGGGGAGTCCCCCCCCTGCACAGGAGGGGAGGGGCCACGGCCATACCAGCAAATCAGCATCTGCCTGCGCAGGGGGACTGATGGAGGGAGGGAGGAGGGGAAGGAGGGGGCGTCTATGGGGTGCGGTTGCCAAAGAATCACATTGCAATCCAACAGACACTAACACACAAACTCTCTCTCTCTCTCTCTCTCTCTCTCTCTCTGTGAGCTCTTTTATACTGTGGCTTTTAAGCACAGCTCTGCTGACACGTGACACAGACTGCCAAGCAGCAGCTAAAATAAAAGAAAATCTTTTTTACGTGAGAAGATTGCGTCACGACTTCTGTAGCTGAAGACGATACAACCACCATAACAGTGTGCTACAAAAACCTAGAGACTGTAGCTATGTTCTGCCGCTCCATTAAAATGCTTCAGCGGCAAGGATCTGCTGAGCACCTGCCTGATGCAGTTACCATAGTTACCGTGCTCCATTTTCTCCCCACCACTCACTCGGAGATGGAGCGAGGGAGGAAGGGAGGGGCCCAAAAGAGGAAGAGGGAGGGAGGGGAAAGAGCATCCCTTTGGGAACAGAGAGAGATTCATTTGCTCTGAATCTGGGGAATCAGCAGCACATAATGTGTCTCCACACCCAGACGTCGGAAGACAGCCTCTCCCTTTATTGTGAGGCACAAAAGGACAATGGCAGGTTTAACACGAGGCCAGTCAGTCGTCAAGGAAATGAGAAAAACTGCGTATGAAGGATTTGAAATTATCATCTGATAGCATCACATCACAAGCTCAGATGTTTCCAAATTTGAGTCTGACGTCTGACAGATTCAAGGAATAAAACGGCTCTTTTATGAGGCGTAGCACGTTTACATCAGGTGACAGTTGGGGGGACACTGCAATTGTTTACATTCAGTTGAAACCTGAAGCTGATATTCATATGAAGGCATGCAGGTTGACAGTAGCAAAAAATGGAACTGCATGGGTGAGAGTGTAACATGCAGCATGTTGATTTAAGAGGAAGTGTCAGACTTTTGTTGATATGACTCTGAATCTGATACACTGAGCGGAAACCAGAGCAAATGATTAACACCAGTGACAATCATATGATTCCCCCTCCCCCCTTTTCTGTAGTGAAACTAGTTTAGCCTGACCTCATTAAATCACTAAAGACATCCTTGTGGCCTCAAAGAAGCCATCAGCCAGAGTGAGCAAACATGCAAAGGGACTTGTGCTGCCAACAGTCTCTCACTGCTGAGATCCAGCACTCGAGGTTCAGACGCGGGACTTGGACTTGGGGGTGATAAGTTTAGACTTGGGTGTGACGTGACGATTTTGAACTTCAAATTTATTATCAGACGGAGACAGATATCAATCAGACAGCTTGTCCTGATGCAGCCAGTTAACAAAAACACTGAACTGAAACAGCACTAAAAGAAGTTTGAGCCATCTTTAGTGTATTTCTAAATTCTCGTCAGACCTCTCTACCTCTGAACCTACTGAAGAGACTTTTGCATGCTTTGATATTACTAGAGCACAGACTAAATCATACCATGTCATGTTAAACTGACCTATTCTTCTCTTTCTGATCTATCCCAAAGATTGATTTCTTCTGCCGGCGAACAACCAAATAACGACCTGAAACAACAGCAAATTAAATGTGAGCCTGCACACACCACTAAATATGCAGCATACCACAGCAGAGGGTATGTGTTCTGACTTCTGTTCATGTATCTGTATGAGAAACTAAATGAAATAAGGTAAGACTGATTCTGCAGACGCCATGTTTATGAATCAAAACATCTGTCTGTGTGATGTTGTGACGCATTATGGTATATTAATTAATTGACTGATAAAGGCAGCCACTTGATAAGGAACCACTAACCAAGTGTACACAGTAGTGGTAGTATATATTTGGATGCACACATCAGAAAACCTATTGGCTGTAGTGAGTCATCTTGAATCATGTAAGTGTTTATGTTGATTTAATCATGCATGCATGACTCAATTTCGGATATGTCTGCATCATTGTTTGGTAATTCTCGAGCAGCTTGGTGGCACTGAGTCAGTGCTGTGCCTGGCCAGCAACAATGACTACACATAAAAATGTCTACAGCATCAAGGTGATGTGCAAACATTCAACTGCACAAAGTAAATCTGCTCAGTTTCATCCTGTGCTAGCTGTATCAGCTGAATTTGATGTGTTCCTCGTGTTGTGGACAGATCAGATAGACTATTGTGTTACACTTTCATTTTGGCCAAATGAAATGAATAATGACAAATAGGAGTTTCGTCATCAAAAAGCTGCACGTCCACAGACGGGAGCTGTTGTGGTCTCTGCTGGGAGAAAATAAGTAAATCTTTCTATTGCATTTTCACAGCCAAACCTAAAAAGATGGCAGATAATAAACGACAAGCAGCGTGGAGGAAGGGACGCCATTTTCTCTCTCAGCCCCTTCTACGAGCCGTCCATGCTATGGAAACAGACAGACGGAGGATGCTCTTCTCCGGCCCAGTCGCTGCAAGGTGCCATGGCAGCCGAAGAGATAGGGCTGATGTAATCAGGATGGGTGTGCCCTGGTTACCATGGAGACAGTCTGACAGTGCCGTTCAGATGCTCGGACTGCCTTGTTACACAAAAACAGAGTATACGCCACATAAAACCAGCTCCCCTGCACAGTAGCAAAATGGGGAGGGTGATAACAATGACACGCCTTAGTCCACAGCACAGCACTGGCATCCATATTAACATGCACCCAAAACAGATGGCTCCCAGCATGCTGGTCTGTATACACGTATTTTCCATAACACCCATAAGCGTCTCCACCCCCCTCTCCTCTCCTTTGTTTTTTTTTTTTTTTCAGACGCACACACACGCAGCAGAAAGGATCTGTCGTCAGGGCGTGTCCGTGTGAAAGAAGGCACAGGTAAACACTGCTGTTTGTTTCCCCAACATTTGACAAATGCAGCTAGATAACAAATGTACACATGCAAAGCACACATACACACACTCTAGGATACACACCAATAGTGTGGTGAATATTTAACCTACATGCAGAGATAACAGTGCATCCCTCACAGCCACAAATGACAGACAAACTGATGAGTAAATGACGGTAAACACATCAGTACCCTGGCCCTTCCAGCTGCTCCAGGAGCTCTCCTTCTTGGTCACGTCTGCAGTGGCCTGCATGCTGGTGATCAGTTATGTCCCTGTTCTCTTTCTCTCCTTCTCTTTATCGTCTCCGTTTTCTTCTTTGTCTCCCTCTTCGGCAGCACCGACTCACTCAATCATCCCAGAAAGGCATGAATGGTCGAAAAGGATGCGGCGACGACAGAGAGGGAGGAAGGGAGGGAGGAAAGGCTTCCAAGGTGCTGCCGGCTCGCGGAGCACACAGACTGATGCTGTGGAGTGGCGCTGGCTCGAACAGAAGGAGCAGGGAAATTGCGTATGTGTCTGTGTGCTGGCGGAGGGGGGGTGCAGGGGGGGTTAAATTGTAAACACCATACCACAGTTGCTGCAGCAGCAAACCATCCATGCAATGATTAAGAGCCTAAGGGGGGTGAGAGGGTGGGTGGTGATTGTTGGAGGCTCAGCTTTTTTCTTGAAAGGGAAGGTACGCAAGCTTTCACAATAAAAGCCTTAACAGAGCCTCAGAACACACTGGAAAGGGGGGGGGGGGGGTACAAGTAGTGGGAGGGTTATCCCACATGCACTGTGATGAGACACCAAAACACTGTTGTGTACTTTCTGGCATGCTGCTCTGGCTGTCCTTGTAGATAGAGGTTTTTAGTACATGCTACAAATTCTGTGCAACCTAAATGCAGAGCAGCAGTTATTTTGATGTCTGTTGCCATGTTGCACACCAAACAGGGTGCATAGCAGGAAAATATGGCAAACATCCAGATCTGTTATTCTTCATTTGCACACAACAATATTTAATGTTGTAGCCAGAGATTCAAATAGCTGTTTCCACTATGACTCACTGATGACTGTAGAGGCAAAGTGCTTGTACCTTAATAATTCATAACGGGAGACACTGAACATTACAGCACAATGTTCCCTGTTTAGTACCCTCAGGATGTGTTTGTGCTTTACGATTTCCTCCCTAGAATAGCAAGATTTCCTCCCTAGCAACACTTAAAAGCAGATGTACAAGAGAAGCAGCACTGTCACTGTGGGGCCAGCACTGAGCAGACAACAATTCCCTTGTAGTTTAGGGCCAACATCATTTTTCAGTCCCATCAAAGCCATTAGTCCCCTTGGTGGGCCCCCCCCTGCAGACAGCCACACCTCACTCCTTCTGCTCACCATATCCCTGATAGGCTTCAATGCCAACACCAACCAAGAGGAGAGGAAAAAAAAACAGACTTCTCTGAACCAGACTGAACATGCGCCCCATCACTGTTGCCATAGCAACTGACGTGGAAGTGCACCGATGAGTGAAAACAATTCAGTATCTGCTGCTGGTCTTCAACACAGCAGTAATGACAAAGGGGCACAGCGCCCTCTAGCGGTGGAGGAAAAAAACCATGTGACCTGCTTTTTCGCATTTCCAGAACCTTCTTACAGTCTGAGTAAACAAAACAAGGGCAGCCTCTTCTATTTGTCACACCAACTCGTAATGTTACACATCTCACATTTGTAACTATTTACCTGACTCCATTGTCGCATCCTGTCGGATCACAGTGCATCAGCAGCTGTCAGATTCAGGAAGCCCATGCACCTCTTTGGATGCCGCAGAAGAGCCAAAACTAAACAACATTCATTTCAATGAGATTTTCTTCTCTGTAATTGTGTGAAATCCAAGAGGAAGCCTTTGAAGCCCCTAAGTAGGAGTGTGCCCCAGTTTTTCATAATGGCATTATGTAAACCCACTGTTTACAAGGGCAAAGAGAACAGCCAATAGAAGTCAAAATATCAACATCAAATGTGCAGCTTAGACAGCATTAACTCCTGCTGACTGCAACTGCCATGTCTGACATCTAATCACAGGACGCTTCAGAGGGGTGTAAGGAGCCAGATGCCATCAAGAAACAGAAAATGTTTTCAACTTTTTTCAACATGTGCAATTATATGATTTGTGTTGTTTCCAGTGACAGCACAGAGCAGTGTTTCCAGGTTATGCGGTGTAGCTGTTGAGTTTCAGTCGTCATGCGTTGCCATAAATGTGAATCGATTCATTCCCACTCTGCTTTTTTCCTCAAATGTACCACCAGGGGGAAGCAGACCTCAGGAAAGTGCAACACAAGCTATTCCCACCCACCCCTTGCACAGTCACACACGCTCAGCAGAGGAACAACCCCTTTTTCTCGGCAATCCTGTTTACTTCTCTGGCCTTGACAACATGCAGGGAGCTACCAGGAGGTAAACAAACACAAGTACTGCATAAGTGATATGATTAGAAATATGCTGTTGATTTTCAAATAGTTTATATCTCTTAACATGATCAGAAGGGTTTTGAACAAAAACGCACATGCGATAGCTCTTTCATTCAGGCACGAATAGACATCAACACACGCAACACTACTTGTTCCACAAGCTGACAGCACTATTTCTGGAAAGCCAGTTCTCAACATAGTGACTTATAAGCCAAGGTGAAACCGCTGCAACAATGAAAAGATTACAGACACGTTTTGTGAAATCCAATTACTTCCACAGAGAGGCAGTAACGGTATACATTCTCACATTTTTGTGATGGAGTGAAATATGTTTGTTAGAAAAACAACCAATTCTGGATAAAAGAGAAAATCAACATTTTGTAGACTGACCTTTTTGTTTATTAAAGCCAGGGAAGATCGAGGCAGCAGGTTTTCCTAGGTCTCCTTTGCCTTCACTAGTGTGCTTGTGCATGTCGTCCTGGTGGGGCTTCTCTGATCGCACCTCTGGGGGCACGGCAGCAGTGGGGGGCTTGGGCTTGGCGGGGCGATCCTCCTCTGTTTTCACTGGGGTCTTCACCTTTTCTGTGATTAGGGGCTCAGCAGGCACCACCTCAGCCGTGCTGCGGGGAGGGACTGCGCTGGGAACCAGGGGAGAGGGAGGGCTGACTCCCTGTTTGGGGCCACCGAAGCCCTGCTCTCTCTTTGGGCTCTCTTCTGAGGCAGACTCAATGAAGAGATCGCTGTCGAGCTCTGCCTCCCTCTCCTCCCTCAGAATGCTGTAGGCTGTGGGTGGAGCGTGGTTACCAGCCAGGCCAAAACCACCCTTGGCGACTGGGGGATTGTCAAAGGGGTTGTTAGGCTGGCTGAAAGTGCCCTTGCTTTTAGGCGAGTGGTCAAATGGGTTGCTACCGGCCTTTGGAGGCTCCTCAGACACCAGCTCGATCTCTGAGTCTCCAGACTCTGCGCTGCTGCCGTCGTTCTCCCTGCTGCCGGCCTTTGTGCTTGGAGTGCTTTTGGAAGTAGCAGGCTTCACTGCGTCAGCCTTGAACATGTCATGGGAAGTGAATTCTTTTTCTGCTCACAGAGAAATGCAGAGAAAAGTGGACATCAGAGTCTTCATTCACATTACAAATCCAAAGCTAGAGCTAGACCATGTTGACTTTATAAGCAATAAAACACATCTTTGCTCTATTTAGTACACTCAGGTGTTTCTTGTTACAACCTTACTTGTCTGGTGTGACCAGTAGCTTCCAGTGCTAATATTAGCTAATGTTAACATACATTAGATAGTTAGCTTGTTGACTTTATGACTCTTAGTTATTTTTGCTACAAATAGTTACTTAATGACCACTTAGTGGCCTTAAACGTACTCCATTGTGATACACTGACATTCCAATATGAAATCACACATGCCATGATGCAAGATTTTATCACCCACTCTTATATCTGACCATGTGACAGGTGTTTGTGTGTGCTGCACCTACGTGTTGGTGAAGCATTGGGAGTGGAAGCAGGGCTGTCATCCTCTGGCTCTGATAGCGTCACGGTGGGAACCCCCTGTAAGCCCACACTGAGGACGTTTTCACGCTCGGACACGCTGACTGGAGGGGGCTGGTGCTGTGGCTCAGTCTTGGCAGATGGAGGCTGGGACTCGGTCAAAGTGATCTTCACTGGGCTGGCCGTCTGCGGGGTGCCACCGAGGTTTCGGTAAGAGCGGTAGTCTGACAGTTCTTCATCAGATGGCTCCTCCACGTAAGGGAAAGAATGGGAGCCCAGTGCTGGACCTAGGTTTTCCTCCTCCTCTTCCTCCTCTTCATCTCTTCCAGGGTGTTTATCTATGTAGCTGCCCAATGAGTCACGACCAGCTGAGCCAGTGTCCACCAGGCTGTGCAGAGCCCCCTGCTGTTGGTCATGGCGCTCATCCCCGTGGCTGATGTCCATGTAGTTGTAGGATTCTGTCTTATCTGAGCCGAACAGAGATTTTGGTGTGTCATCAGCCAGGTTAGAAGTCATCTTGGTGTTGGAGCTGAAGCTATAGGTGTCACTGGAGAAGTCATCCAGGGCAGAGGAGCCAGAGGAGGGCTTGGATGGTTTCAGGTCGTCGGATAGGTAGGAGGCTTCTCGACCCGATGTGAAGCTCTGATTTGACAGCAGGGAAGTGTAGACATCACCATCATCATTCATAGGCTTCCTAAACAGGCCAGACATGGGGTCATCTACAGAGGATGCCAGGAAGAGAGAGAAGCGAAACTCAGTGAGGTGACACACACCAAAAAAAAAAAAAAACAGGGTAAGGAAGAATGACAGCACTCTCTGTGTCACACGATCATGAGCTGTCTGATTAATGAAAACAGCCAGTTAAACAAGGCTATGCTTCAGCTGGCGGGGAGAGGAGCTGTGGCACTGTGAGAGCAGCACAGTCAGACCGGGTGCTCGGCTGTGAAGATCAGTGAGGCAGCAGTAACAGAGGGTACTTGTACCCGGTGTGGGACAAAGGGGGATTGTTCAGACCCCAAAAACCCACAGTGCCACAACCAGAGACTGTTCTAAATCATGCAGGCAAAGGGCTTTCTCTAGTCACATCTCTGCTCTGTAATCACTAATCCGGCTTCTCCCCTGACAAATCAGTGTCACGAAAACGAACGCACACACAGAAAATATGAACAATGTGCTGTATGTGCAAGCTAGCATCTCCAAAAATGTAAATCACTTACGCTACTCCAGGCTAGGGTGACAAACTGTTCAAGGATACATGCATAAAATGAATATTCCCAACACTCCACACTCACTGCATCCTGGTACTCAGCACAACAATAACACAACTGTAGTGTTAACTGTGTTTTCAACCGCTGATGTGAATTGAAAACCAACAGACAGTGTGTGTGTGTGTGTGTGTGTGTGTGTGTGTGTGTGTGTGTGTGTGTGTTAGCTGTGACTTTGTGTGTGCTCTGCTGTAAACTATCACTCAACATCTCACTGAATAATTTGTAACAGCGCTGCGGGGAAACGTGATGGATGCTCATATTACATATGACTTGCAAAACAGGATGAGACGCACTTGATAGGGATGTTATTTTAAAATCGCCATGTCAGAAGTCAAGGTCAAGTATCCAGATTCGTTGACTTTATGTCCAAATTCCAGTCTTCCAGTCAGGCAACTCGGCCAACAAACACACACTGCGTCCTGTTCATACACGCCTGCACAAGCATAAACACAGGACCAACACACACAATACATCGCCACACATCTGACGCTAATGTTTTTGTTGTGCTGTGTACAAGTCAGAGTTTCTACTTCCACAATCTGAGCTCCTCCTCCTGCCGCTCTGTAGCCCTGCTTCTCCCACGGCAGCGGTGGTACTATAAATAGGCCGAGTCCAGCTGCTGGGCTGGATGAGGGGGGAAGATTTAAAATAGCAGCCTTAGGGTTAGCTCTTGAGGATGCAGGCTTACTGACAGAAGACCCAACAGGTCAGGACGTCACATCCCTCCCTTTTCCTCTAAAATGCTGCACCACCCTTCCCTTCTGCTGTCCTTCCTACTGTACTGCTGCTCCCTCAGTCATTAACAATACATCATACCGCAGCACAATGGCATAAACACCACACACCCATGCAGGGACATGGGGGGAGGGGTGGTGTGACATAGAGGAAAAGCAAAGCAGGCCTAGAAACTCTTGACCTTTACATTATTGTGTATCTGATAGACTCAAACGTCTTGTAGAGCAACATCTGAACTGCTTATAGAGGCAGACATAGATGTGCACAGCTGTTGAGCCAAGTTCGGCTCAGTGACATGAACGCCCTTGATGTGCCGCTAAAGCGAACCGATGTATAATCCTCTTAGTATACTACCATTGTATGGGTCCCATCAGCCATCACCCTGGCAACACTATCATAATCTGACACTCACTGATTCACTGTACTACTGTGCAGATGTGGGAAGCACTCAAAGCCACTACAAACTGTGAAGAGAGGTGATCTCTGGTGCTATGAACTGCCAGTAATCCTGTTGACTGTAGGCAACACACTCCCCCCTCCTCTCTATCAACAGCTTCTACGTAACAACATAGATAAACTCACCAGCAGTTGCATAAGGCATCTGCAACAATAAAGAGGCCGGATGCTTTAACGGTCTCTAACCGAGCAGCTACTTGATTTGGGTTGATGTGTTAAGATGAGATTGAGGGCATTTTGAATGTGCTGATATGGTGTAGCACCCAGACCCTGGGAAGAACCCCCACAAGGCCGAAACAAATGCTTTGCTGTGCTCAGATGGGATTGGACATGACAACAGAGGAATTCTCAGCTCACACTGTAGCCGCACAACAGCATCATGCCACTGAAAGGATGGTGCAGTTAAATAAATAAGTCCCGGTGGATGTGCTGTGAAGGGGCAGTCCTTTTGTTGTCCTCCGTGCAGCCAGTGCAGCTCCGAAACTAATGCAGCCTGACAATCTGTGCTACGCCAAGGCATGGGCTCCTAATTATCAGGCTACAGACAAAAGCATGTGAGCACAGACAATATCAAAAGAGCTCGAGTTGCAAAATGAATATATTACCATTTTGAAATTAAGGGTTTACTGAGCTGCTTGTGGGACTTGGTGCACAGCAGGGTTTACTCCCTGGAAGACACTTACTGATCCACTGCAGTTACTCAAAGTGGGATAAAGGGGAGGTGCTGCTAGTTTCAAAGACCATTACGACAACAAGCTGCACTGACTTTCAAAAGAACAACCTCTGTCAGTCAGTGCTGTCTGAGCACACTTCGTCATGAATCCCAGCAGTAATTCAGATGTTCTTTTAAACATCTGCTTATGTACTGCACTGTCATGATTCCATCACGCCATCCGTGATCCTCTCGACTGTGGTGTTGTCTTTCGAGAGTTCTCTTTCACCGCGTGACTTTGTGGAAACCAATCCATCAAGACGTATCGAGACTGTGCTCTCCTTTCAAAGCCACCTGCGTCTTTGATGTTAAATAGTATGATGCAGCTTTATCATTTTAGGTATAAACTGTCCTGTTTACTGGGAACTGTGCAATACTTTGTTTAGAAGATTAAAAACTGAAATTGATGTTGTGATGATGTTGCACAAAGACTGACTTGACACAACTACACTAATGATCTGGGGGAAGGCTGGGAAGAGAGAAAATTACCCTTTATCAGCATAAACCTTCACATAAATATGTTATTTGAAAGTGTATAGAAGTTTGATTTTTGTTGTTGGATAAGCACAGATGTCTTTTAATCACATGTGGGAAGAGTGAAATGTTTGGCATGAAGCAGGAATAAAAACTACCTCACTACACAGTAACTTCCCAGTGTTATGCTATTTTTGTGCTGTTGCACTACAACATTAAATTTGCTGTATTTGCAGCTACCTCACACCTGAACAGCAGCAACATCGCTACATAAGACAAGCACCTGTTTTTATGATGAAACGAATCCACAAGTTCACGTGAACAATCAAGGCTGCACAAAATTATGGTGATTTTTTTCCCCACTGCACAATCATATATGATAATATATGCTAATCATATTCTAACTAATCAAAATGATGCTACCAATAACACTATTTTCATAAAGAACTTTCAGTATCTGCCTTTTATTATTCACATGGATGGCGACTGAATCACAGGCATTCACACGATATCTTTATTAAGTCCCTTATTCACCGTATTTGTCACAGTTTAACTGAAGAACCGCTCCAACTCTTAATGGGCTCTGGCTTTAAGAGCTTTGGTTACAATAAATTTTATGTCCATATAATGCATTGATTACATTATCCTCAGCTGAACAAATACGCAAAGGCTCGTCACTAACTATCCTACTTTAATGTCGGTAAAGAGGATGAAAATGGAGAGCACAAAGCCATCACATACTGAGGTACAACAAAACTACCAGCAGAGGTCGATTGGGGAACAGCTGTGCTGAGTGATTCAACTGCTCTGAGCTGCATTGATCCACGACAACGAGGACATACAATTACCGTAAGAAACGTCAGTGTATCCACCATTCGTTAAAAAAAAAAAATCACTCGAGACCACACAGGACAAATGTTGTTGTCCCAGCAGCCTTTGTCAAAGATAAATCAATGTAGAGCCAGTTTCGATAAAAGCTAATCGGTTCCCATTCAGATGCTTAGGCTGTGGTACGTACAGTACCTGTCTTCTACTGTATTGATCGCACTTTTCTTGCTTGGATAGAGCTTTATGGATGAATGGAGAGGATGTGGGAGGATCCAGACCAAGTGTCTGCAAGCTGTCTGCTTTGGGTCAAAGCTTTCAATTTAGGGTGACTTTGGACCGGCATTTCACTTTTATTGTACCGACAGAAGTTTGGCATGAGTACAGACGCAGGCAGGAATGCGTCGGCTACAATAACCTACACAAAAGACTTAGATGGACTGCGCTGTTTTTAAGTGTCTCTGCTGATAGTAGCTCTAATCCCATGAGCAGTGTTGCAATACCCTGCTCAGGGATTACTCTGTGCCCACAGGCTAGCGAGCTGGACTGAGGCAGTGAGATCGAAAACATAGCATCATATTTCACATGCTGGCTTTTAATTGTTTTCAGGGTAAACACAGGGGACCAAAGGACATGAGAAATTCTGATTTATAGATATGACGACAGCAGTAATGCTTTGTTATTGTCCCCTGCAGTGGAGCTTTTTGGGCTCGGCCTGTCACGCTTTTATCTGTCCTTTTATCCCTCAGCATTAGCTAATTAGTCCTGGAGACAGATGAAGATGAATGAGATTGGAAACCTGGCAGGTAACACACAGGACAAGCACTTAGGGCCAAATCATTCTGCAGAGCAGACACGTTAGTTTGTATCATACACATTTTAAGCCTTATTTAATTATGTATGATGCTGGACAACACATTTTTAACCACAGTGGCTAATAGTAGCACATGCAGACACCTGCTCTGCTGACCACTGACATCTGGAAGCTACTGAATTAAAGGTGAAGGAAAAGACAGTTCTTTGTATTCCCAGCTTTTCCCCGACAGTCGGCCCATTTGAACTCGACCATGTCACAGCCTCACCTCTCTTGCCATTAAGCTGCTCCCCCCCTCATCCTCCTCCGCCCCTGTATTATCTTGCATCTTTATCATCTACTCTGAAAAGACCTAGCACTGCTCGGCCCCCTGGGAACGGTAGCAGAGCTCTCACCAGCTAAAGGCACAAATGCACTGCGCTGGCTTATGCAGTCCAGCGGAGTCCACTAAGTGCTTTCACTACCCGAAAGGTATGGAAAGGACCCAGACAGACAGACATATGCTGTCTCATCCTTGTCGCTGCTGATATGCTGAAAAGGAGAAACCCTGAGTCTAATCCACCTATCAGGGCCTGGATTGTTTCTCATGACTGATGCACTTTGTCAGGACATGTTAAAGTGACCCATTATAATGCACTGCAAGGAGTTACAAAGAGCTTGATGGAAAAAGGAGGAGGTGTCACTCTTTGTGTCCAGTATGCACGCCATGTGCTAAAAAGAAACTCCACTGTGGGATTATCACAGAAGACCTGGTCAGGATGCAGCAATATCTCCCACAACTTTATTTCTCATGACTCTTTGAAACCCTGACGGGATGGGAAACTTTTGAGGATAAAAGAGGCTGTGCTGCACTGTACTGCCTGTGATCCAAGCCTAAAGTCCTGTCCAGTGGTAATTTAATACAGCTGAAATCAGCATTATCGGCGTCCTGTGGGTAGATCACCGTTGTGAACAAGATTTAGGACAGGCATGGATCAATTACCTCGCCAAGCAATTCTAGACATCTTGAAGAGATACTATTTCACAGTTTGTGCTCTCCACAGGGGGAACTTCTTTTCTGGCCTCAGTAAGGAAAAACGTATAAGTTTCCAAAACTTGAACTCATATCACAAAATAATTATGACGATCCACCAGCAAAGGAGAGATGTAACGTGTGGAAAAGAAGGGCTTGGGAGTGAATGTCCTTGACAAAGATCAGAACAGACTATAACATGTCTGGTCAAGAGGAAACTGTCCACTCGGCCCTGCTGGATGTGATGAGATGTGCACTGTTCCCACAAAGAACAGAGGTGACAGAGTGGATTACTTCACTGGTGTGGACACAGCTCAGCTGGAGCCAGAGCAATAAGAGACAGCCATTCTTTCCTCTTTCAGGAATGAAAACATAATCTGTGTGTGTGTGTGTGTGTGTGTGTGTGTGTGTGTGTGTGTGTGTGTGTGTGTGTGTGTGTGTGTGTGTGTGCGCGCACCTCACACAAGACTTAAGTTTGAGGTCGTCTGGCACACTGATATGAAAGCAGAGCACATCCTTTGTTTTGTTTTTTGTGGAAGGTGAGGCCAAACATAGACTCACCAGTTCAACATTTCACAGATATTTTTTATGCTCAGTCTGCTTCGAGGGGATCATTTTTAGCTTTTGTAAGTTATATAAATTTTGCAGTGCCTTTTTTTTCCAAAGCAACACTTTTAGCTCTGACGGGCTTCTTTCTTGCCAAATTCTGAGCCTCAGAGGATTTAAGTCCAATTTACACATTCAATAATGCTCCTGCATTTAATGGATATACGAAAAAGACACATCTTTATTTTCTTTTTCTTGTTTTGGACCAGCAGCGAAATGAGAAAAGCATGAGCAGCAAAGAGAGGAAACTAGGCTTTTTTTTTTTTTTTTTTTTTTTTTTAAACATCATCTCATGAATTTTTCAGTGAATTCGTGAATGAAAGTGCAGGGCTCTAGTTTTGCTCGCCCAGCGAATAGTGAGCCCTGTTCCTTCAGGATTAAAAATAGCATGAGCCGAGCTGTGCTGAGGAGAGTGACGGACTTGGAACTGAGGTCTGCATGATGTTCCCACAAAAACACTGCCTCCAGAATCCAATAATATGATTATATCATCAACATGAATGTAGCAGCCCTGTCATCATGCAGGCTACTTGTTACAGCAGGACTAGTAAAATCTTTTGGTTAAATCTCCTTCTGTTGATAAACTGCTTGATTTAATTATTTTTTACCCAGTCACTGCCTCTGGAAGCTAAGGGGCCTGTGATCTGTTAATCATCCCTCTACCTCACCATATCCAGAATGCAGGTATTTTACTGTAAATGTAAGCCTACATGTGGGAGCTGGTGCAGCAGTTTTGCCTGTGAACGCTCATAAGCCATTCAAAGTTCAACAGGCTATTTGTTAATGCACGCTGCATCCCATCTGAATCCTGCCAGCAGACTCGGTGCTCATCAACCAAAGAACTGTGTCGACTGATGGGGGAAACAATAGGTCATATCTGATGTTTCATAACCACCAAAAGCTAAAGCTCTAACCAAGTCTGACTGGATTTAAATTTGTCGGGCATCATTCGCTGCAGCATCACTATTGTGACAGCTGATTTACTCTCATCCTGTGGAAGTTACTCGCTAGCATCTTTGTTTCTGTGTTTTCAAACCCTTAAGTTTTAACTCAGCTGACAGACAGGCCGTCTGCCGTGATGCTAGGTCCGGAACAGACGGGCTCGGCTGCGTCTCCCCCGCTGTATTTCCACCTAAACACCGCTGTGGGTTTGTTAATGCCTGGTAAAATGAAAGCTAGCGTGGCGGAAACACCATAAACTGGTAAAACGCGAGAGTTAATTGCGATAACTGCCCGCTTTACCTGTAGATGCAGTTTCCATAGCAACGGGAGGCCTTTTCCCGTCGTCCTGGAAAGGATGAAATTGTTGATCCAGGTCGCTCGCCACCTCGCCGCCTCTCGGCTTCAATTCTTCGCGTAACTCGCCGAACCGGGTCGGCGTGTTCCCAAACAGGCCGTTTCTCTCATAGTCATCCCCAAACCACCTCCCTTCCGAGCCTAGCTCCTCACCGGGCTGAGCAGACATGCTTTTTCCTGTTATCGGACACAAAATATACTAGTGGCAACTAGACTTCTTCCTCGCCTTCTTCTTCTTCTTTACCGTATACCGGGACTGGACTGTTGGTGAGCGGCGGTTACCCTTTTTTGCGCTAGAGTGGGTGACGGAGTCAGTCCAGCAGCGATGCGGGTCCTGGCTGGCGTCTGTCAACTCGAGCCTGGGATTTGTAGATGCCACAGATGAGGCGGTGCGGTCGGTCGGGGAGCAGGAGGAAAGGAGCGAGGGTGATTGTTTTAGTTCACTGCTCCGACGGTGACGTCATGGTGTCCGCGAGGCACAGGGCTGGCACTTCACTTGGGGCAGAGTCAAATATGAAAGGCGTTTTCTGGGCTCAAAAGGAAGTCAACTGTTTGAGACTGGCGGAGTGAGTGACAGCAAAATGATGCTTGGTGTGGTGAAGGAGGCCACAGTGACTCAGATAAACTCAGTGTATGACCCAGAGAGAGCAGGATAAAGGAAGCGAAATTCCCGCGTCACTGATACGAACTGAAGACGTTAAAATAGCAAGAATTTCAAGCATAATGTTTTATAAAACCGTACCCTTCAAATAAAGCAAAATGTTATGTTTTTATGAAAAATTATCTTGCAGTGTGGCGCCCTCACGTGGTAACTCAAAAAATGATCAGGACCGCAAAAGTTTCAACATGGCTCCTTAGCAACCAGACGCTCCTGCCTGGAAACACACTGATGCCAAACATTGCTGAACTCATACGGGCCACGGAGTTTGTGTTTGAGCACAAGTCCGCCGGTGTTATTTAGTTCGTCGTAGAAAATAGTTAATTTTTATGCGAGATTTGACTAGACATGTTGATTTATTTTAATACTGACATTTTTGGCACCGAGCGAACAGTCCCAATATCTGTTACTGAAGTTAGTTAGCTAGCTGGTAGCATAAGTTTAAAGGCTAGCGAAGTTAGCATGAATGTGTGGCGATATTTAACGTGTTTAAGGACTAACCCCAGTTATTAGTTCACATGCTTACTTGAATGCTTAGACGAATTTGCCATGACTTTTTCTTTAGTCCCAAAAGACTATTAGTTAGTGGGATAAACAGTATACATGCATTGTAAAGGCAAACTAACTACTTAACATTAGCGTTTGTTAGCTCAGCTGCAGTTAATTTCCAGACAAAAACGTGATGATACAGAGTGAGAAACAAAAACACCGCGGTGATGAGGAGGTGGTCAAAGAGTTGGTGAGTAATCTCGTGAGGTCAACTTCTAGTAACAACTGGATTCATCAGCTGAAATGTTGTAACACACACACACACACACACACACACACACACACACACACACACACACACACACACACACACACACACACACACACACACAGTATATATTTTCTGTTTATGTTGTTTATTTTTTTCAGTGAATTATTATTATTTTTATTATTATCCAAATGATTATGATTATATGATATGATTAATATGATGGATACATATAATTATAAGTTATTCCCTCACATGAACAGTGCATGGCCAATGGAGTGTGCTATGAAAAAATTGCGCAAGAGGGAAGCAACATCAGCTGCCTGGAGATCTTCTTCTCTGGTTTTCCCCGCATGGTTGGGCTTTCCTTTTTCCCAAGGCTCTGCCAGCTGACCATAGTGGGCCAGAACATAAAACACATTGAAGCACTCGAGTGGTGTCCTCTGCTTCGGGAGCTCTGGGTAGTCCAGTGCCATCTGACAGTAAGTCTCTTATGCTCGTAGGGTTTCTATCATCAGTACTGGCACTGCTGAATCAGCAGTGCTGATAACAACAATATGTTATGCCTTGAATCATTACAGTCCACTGTGGTTTACATTGCGAGTGATTGCACACTGTTCTTAAATCTTTTACATTGTAATCACAATTTTTCTCCTCTGTGACAACAAATCTTAGATGCATGGACCACAATTTATAGATCACAACCTGTAGTTTAAGTCAGACTATCCTGTATAAGCCAATTCTCATATACATTAAACAATAGTCTGTCCTGTCTTCTCCTTTTGCAGGAAATATCTGGACTACAGAATTGTCTACAGCTAGAGAAACTCTACCTTTATGATAATCAAATCAGTGAAATAAAGAATTTAGAATTGCAGGTCAACCTAGAAGTCCTGTGGCTGAACAATAACTGCATGACTCAGATACAGGTTTGGACATTAAATTATGAGTTTGCATGTCTATCTATCTGTATCTCCATACGTGTGTATATGCAGGTTTACCAAAACTGCATTTTTCCACATTTTACCATGACGGTAAATATGATTGTGCATGTTTTGTGAAAGCTGCCCGCTCCCATTTTGAATCTGTTGTCTGTTATGTGTTTATGTGTGTCTCTCTAAAGGGTTTGAATGCACTTGAAAATCTCAGAGAACTCAACCTTGCTGACAACAATATTGAAAAGATTGGTAGGTTTTTGGTATCTTCTGTATTTTCTGTGCCGGGTTTGCTTGAGATTCAGTGACCTGTTTGAAAGCAACAAGATAAATAAATGAATAATCAACTCATTTTTAACTTCTCTTAAGGGCACAGCCTTGATCCCAATGCCAGCCTTCAGAGTCTTAATCTGTCTGGAAACAAGATAAGTTCCTTTAAGGTAAGATTAAAAACAGAGCTATGCTTTTGAAATTCCTTCTTTGAAAAGTTTGCCTGCTTATTTTGTAAAATCTTATTAAAATCCTTGGTCTGAAGAAAGGGTATTTACATTTTTTTTGTGAAATGTCAGGGTCTCAGACAGTTCAGATTTTCAATCAATTCTACAATAGACTCGTTGTAGAAGACCGTCATTGAATTATTGAGCAACATAATTTCAATGATATACATTCATTATTGTGTCTATTTAAAAAAATAATCTTGAAAGACTACCTAAGATTTGCTTGATATATGGATTTGTGCTAGTTCTACATTTATTATATATACTCAGGCAGACACGCTGATTCAGAATATTTACAAGGTTATTCTGACAACACAAAAAAGTTTTGTGGATCTAGCTATGATTGGATTGACACCTCAGATCATATTGCCGCAATCTGTCTTTCATCATTTTGACATTTCTTTTGAGCTGCTGCAGCAAGTGGCACGTTGTAAGAGAAGTGTTTGGCCAAAAAAATGTTGTGTCTTCACAGTGGTTGCCAAATCATTTGTGGCCTCTAACAGCCTTCAAGAAAATATAAAATATTCCAGACAATTCTATTATGTAGGTAGAGCAATGAAATGTGGACCTCGGTGACATCTGCAGCATCTGCTGTTTCCTTAAAAAATGATGTAAAGACTTCATTTATTCTTGAGAATCATTCATGTGTTTAGGAACCCCGTCAGTGAACGAGCCTGTGTGTTCTGTCGTTGTCGTAACAGGAGCTGACTATGCTTGCCCGCTTACCCTGTCTCAGAGAACTAGCTCTGAAGGACCCCACGTCTACCCCAAACCCAGTGTGTCTGCTGTGTAACTATGCCACACACGTGCTGTACCACATGCCAGGCCTCCAGCGGCTTGACACCTATGACGTCTCGAGCAAGCACATCAAGGAAGCAGCTGAGGTATTGAGAGGACCAGCAGGACCCCTGCCACCCCTGCGTTACACTAACTGCGCTCACCTGAATCTCTCTTAGACTCTTGAGAGGACAAATTCTGATTTATGTCCATTGCTAATGATTTGCCAAAGTAATAGCAAAATCAGGTTTCCCTTGATTAATAGAAAAACATAACATACTTTTCTTATGTGTTTTCTTTGCCTTTTTTCCTTTTAGTCCACAGTAATGAAGAAAATGATGTACTACAACATGCGTGTACGTACTGCTCAGAAGAACCTGGCAGAGGCTCAGCTCAGTCTGGCGGAGAGGAAGAGAACTATGTTACAGTTACCCGAGGAATGCATCAGAACAGTCAGTCATGCGCTCAAGAATGTATGTACAATCCTTGAAAAATGATTTTGGCAGCTGTAACAAGAGTGCATGGATGAGTTATTTAGCTGTAACCTCCAGCTGCAGGTTGCTGTTACTGTGCAAAGTTAAGAGAGCTGTTTCCATTTGGATGCATACCTAGCTTGAACGTGAGCTCTCCAAGGTGCCAGCCAGTTCTAAGAAGTCCACCTGCACGCCGGACGATGGATCAACCCACCCAGTCGAAGGTTCGACTGACAGAAATGACCCGACCACTGACATCAGTCGTGATCCTGCCATTGAGCTCAAAATCCTCAGCAAGATTGAAGCGCTGAGGGAGAGACTGGTGCTATGGACAAGGAGGCTGGATGAGTCTGTACATTTGAATAAAATACAGAGAAAATTTTACACTGTTTTATACAGTTTAGTCTCATACTGTACAGTATGTGTTTCTACACTGAAGCATGTGATCAATGAAACCACTATGAAGCCACTATGAAAAATAATGTTCCTTCTTCTACATTCAGGATTGACGCCTGGTATGAGCGGGATTTGGTCCAAGCCACAAACAGGATGGAATATACTGTCCAGTTTCTGTTGATTGAGCTAGAGAGTGTTGGAAATATTCGTTTGGAAGAGGGCTGCTCCACAGACCCGTGGTGCGTACTTGGTTTTATAAAACACAATCATGGAACACCCAATTCCAAAGGACAAAACTTTGTTTATGTTTTATGTACCCAACAGGTTTACTTCCTGTTGCGACCTCCTGCTGTCCCGCTTCTGTCAGTCAGACTTTAAGGTTCACGGCATCACTGGCATTAAGATCAATAGGGTGATCCGCATCCACAACAGTGCTTTGCGGCTTCGCTTTGAGGACAAACTTCACACCCTTCTAGCCAGTGATGAGTCTGCTACCTTTTCACAGTAAGTTAAACTATACTGTAATGAAAAGTGGTAATAATTGTATTTTTACCATTCATTTAGAGACATGGAAATCTTTCAAGCAGGAATTACAGACGTCGTCTGGAGCATTTATTCTACATAGCTGACCCTGAAAAAAGTATTGAGAAGGAAGACATTTTGCGCGTTTTAGAGGAAGGCTTCAAGACGGCTGAGCAATATAAGGTGTGTATACTGCTGTTACTGTGACTTTCACAATTCTACCATCCCTCAACTGTCTCATTACCCAAAGTTTATTCCACTGAGCACCACAAGAGTCAGTTCACTGCTTTTTACCCGTATAGGTAGGACAATGAACAGCATTTGCAAAAATAAGTTTGTAAGCAGAATGCAATGAACAGTGTAAGGAAGGAAAAGTTCTATTAGTGTGAAATTGCAACATATTAAAAGTGTTAGTTGATCCCCCTTTTGAGCTACACCACAAAACAGAATCTGTCATTTCTTAATTGCACATAAACTCCAAAACATGCTGATTTTTGCCATGTTGACTGTGAACTAGGCCTTGGAAAGAGAGGATGCTATACCACTATCCAATAGCCTGAGTGTGACCGAGCAGCCCAGAATTGAACATGCACTGCGCCAGGCCAGCCAAGGCGAGTCCAAGCACAGTACGGATACGATCCCCTTCAGGCATGGTGAGATTGATCTTCTCAAAGGATTATCCTTTTACTCCCCTTAGCTGTGACCATTGTTTTTTTTCTCTGAATAGCTAAAACACTAAAGTTTTTGCCTGTAGGTCAGATTATTGTTTCCAAAGTGTTTGTGGGCCACAGCATGCCTATTCGAGTGGGAGAGCCAGTGGACCGGGGCAGCTATCCCAAAGCCTACTCTGTGTACTGCAATGTGGACACGAAGCAAAGAACTGCAACCAGTGAAGGTATGTGGTATCTGAGAGGGCATGAAAACAATCAATTTTCTGTTGGTATTTTATTCAATCTCATTGCCTCTCTGTGTTTTTGGTTCAGAGAGACCCCGCTCCTCCAAAACACACACTGGCCCTGAATGCAGTCCACGGCGGCGACAGTGGTTTGTGTTTGACCGTGAGCTTGTCTTGCCCGAGTACATCGTGTATTTTGAATACCTCACTGGGGTAAATCATTCATCTGTTTTGTTACTGTTTTTGTCGTAAAACAACATACTGTATGCAGCCTGCCTTGAAGAGCTCAACAGTCCGTTTGAACTTTTAATTTGAGCACAAATCACGACAGTAAAAAAAATTGTGTCGTGCTGAGCTCTGATGCAATCAAAATTCAAGATGCATGTGTTTTTACTAAAACTCAGAGATGATTAAACACTATTCTGATTTGTACTTCTCTGGTTACGCACTTGTTTTATGGTTTCTTTTATTTTAACACCAGTGCAAGTCAGTAATTATGTATCTCCTGGGCAATTCACGTGCTTTACACCTTTTGATATGTTGTTACAGGATCGAGAACAGCCTGCAGGTGATACTCCTTCCAATGACATCATCCTCGACAAGGAAGTCCTCAACATGGAACCCGTGCTGAAACCACAACCCAAGTTGTTGAGCTTGGATGACAAAATTCTGCTTAATGTGGCCAGAGCCAATGTCCTCAGTCAGATCACTGTAAGTATTCTAAAACGACACCTTGATTTTGAAGCCTTTTCATGCATTCACAATATAAGGTCTTCATCAAATCTCCAGGTGCTGAACCTTCATGGCAACAGCCTGAGTAAAATAAAGGAGATTTCCCACCTCACGGCTTTGCGGCATCTTACCATCAGCTTCAATGAGTTCACACACCTGAATGACATTTCCCACATGGTAAAAGTGACAATAGAAAATGTTGTTATTGAGCTTAAACTAAACAGTGTGTCTAACGTCGTAAGAAAGCAGCATTTTAAAAGCAACTTGCCTCAGTAATATTGAGTGAAATTTGATAGTGGGTAGACACATAATATAAAGAGTTTTGGACTATAACATGAAGTGGAAACAAATACCATCTGTTGTCTCTTATATAAATCGCAGCCCAACCTTGAGTTTTTGGATGCTAGCTTTAACCACCTGGTGACCCTTGAAGGGCTGAGGGCGTTGGGACAGCTCAAACAGCTCGACGTGCGCTGGAACAAGCTGACCAAAGCCAGAGAGGATATGGCTGTGCTGAGGAAACACACACCTGCTCTGCTTAGGCTTGATGCTGGATTTAACCCCTGGAACAGGGTGTGTGCTGTTATCACATAAAATCAAACATGTTATACAAGGCACAATGAGGAGGCATACAGTGAAGACGCTTTCCTTTTTCCAGCCTGAAGCAGTCAGACGGACCGTGCTGGGCTGTCTAACGACCCTCACACACCTGGACAACAAGATGGTAGCAGAGGAGGAGGCTGCTCATGCAGTTCAGATGGCTGCCAGATCCAAAATTGACCAGGTTAAGATCTTACACATACAGATGCTTTATTGAGTTAGAATAAATAACTTTCTCCAGTGATGGATGCAGTACAGTATGTGAACATCTAACTGTTTATTTCTGGATGTACTGTAATTCAATCATGCCTGTTGACACTGCTCACAGGCATCTCTTCTGGCTCACTCGCGTAACAACAGTGACCGTCCCCGCAGTCTCAGCCTGCTGTCAACAGCCCAGCTCTTGTGTCTTCTCAGTCCTGCACCATGGGGCTTCAGCCAAGAGCTGAAGCTAGACTGGACTGCAAAGGTGAGCGACAGGCATGTGGGTTTCTTCATAGGAATCATCTCGAAAAAGGCATCTGTAAAGTTTTAGGAAAAATCTTTCCTCCAGGGAGTGACCAGCCTGCTTGATGTTGATACTGAGGCAAGTGTAATTTAAATTGTAACTAAGCTAATTTATATATATTTTCTGTGTTCCCTAACTTTTGAACAGATCACTGCCCTGAACCTTGACAGCCAGAGGATTTCCAAACTGACCAGTCTGAACAAGCTGGTCAATCTGCGCTGGGCCTCCTTTAATGACAATGACATTTCTAAAGTGGAGGGTCTTGACAGCTGCTCGAAGCTGGAGGAGCTTTCCCTCAACAACAACAGCATCAGCACACTCAAAGGTCAGTCACACTGACAGTAAAGTTGGAAAATGGCAGCATTAAGTTCCATCACAGCCATCATTATTTCTGCGTCTGTGTTCGCTCTCAGGCCTGTCAAAACTGCCTTGCCTAAATAAACTGAGTGTTGATGGGAACCAGCTGTCCAGTCTGGATTCCTCAGTCCTAGATCAGCTGCCCAACCTGTCCTTTCTGTCTGTGGAGAACAATTCCATCAGTTCCCTGCATGGCATCCAGAGAGTCCGCTCCCTCCTCGAGCTCTACATTGGCAACAACAAAATTTCTACATCGCAAGACATCTACTATCTGAAGGCAAGTGGGAGAGGAATGAAGGCAGTGGGTTTCAGATTTTCCCACCATTTTCCTTGCATTGTCTGAGCTCATATGGTCTTTTTTTCCTTGTCAGGGATTGACAAACCTCATCATTCTGGACCTTCATGGGAATCCTTTACTGGAGAAACTGGAAAACTATCGGATCTATGCGGTGTTCCACCTACCCTCCCTAAAAGCTCTGGATGGGATTGCAGTGGTATGTACTGACAACAGCAACCAGTTGAGCATCTCAAATATTGTGGTGATGGTAATTCAGTGTTTTGTATTTGCTGTTGTTTTTTCTAGGAGGGAACTGAGTGTGAAACTGCAAAGGATATGTTTGGAGGAAGACTAAACCCTGACATGGTAGCAGAGAAGCTGGGCCACTCAAACTACACAAACATCAGCTACCTCACCTTGCAGTCCTGCTCCATTAGGTAACAGCTTGGCTATGCAGACAGATAAACATGACACACGTCCAGAGATGAACATGATTACAGTGATTTACTGTGCTGAAAAATTAGGCTGATTAAAAGTATTTTGTTTTCCACCCGCAGAATGGTTGATCTGTGTCCAGCAGACCTGTTCTGTAGCCTGCGCAGTGTCAACTTAGACCACAACAACCTCACCTCTTTCTCTGGCCTCGTCTACCTGCCCAACATCAAAGTACAAATTATATCAAATGTCAGAAATCGACTTGAAATGCACCATGGACAAATCCATTATTTCCAGTGTCTTCTTTACAGGCTCTGTTCCTCAACTACAACCACATCGAGTCCATCCTGCCCAGACATAAGACTCATCAGACAAACAGACAGATGCTCTACAGCAAGGTTCACTCCAGTGGTTACGGCCAACAGAGCCCATCCAAAGGCAAAGGGTAACACACTCTTTATGTCAGTAATTCATCTGTATTTACATTTTATAATTCCAAGAGCTTCAACTGAATGTGTAGTCTTTAACCATTAGGGGGCAGCACTGACCAGCCAATGTATCAACTACTTTCTTGACAGTTATACTGTATGTTTATCACAGTGGCCTAATATCATAAAATCTACATGTAAACACACTTTCAAGACAATGAAATTTGATTCAGAATAATACAAATTCTTTGCAGATATACAGTACCAGTCAAAAGTTTGGACACACCTTACATATTCAGTGTTTTTCCTTCATTTTTAATTATTTTATGTTAGGTATACTGAAAACATCAAAATGACACAAGGACATATATCGAGTCATGTAGTAAACAGAAAATGTGTAAATACAACAAAATATGTTTTGGATTTTTGATTCTTCGAAGTAGCCACCGTTTGCTTTGATGGCATCTTTTCATACTGTTTGCATTCTCTCAACTAGCTTCATCTTCTTGAAGCACTTCCCACACATATGCTGAGCACTCTCATTTGGGTTTAGGGTGGGGGATTTTTTTTAACTCTCACCTGTTACCAATGAACCTGTTTACCTGTGGAATGTTCCAAACAGGTGGTTTTGGAGCATTCCACATCTTTCCCAGTCTTTAGTTGCTCCTGTCCCAACTTGTTTGAAATGTGTTGTTGCATCAAATTCAGAATAAGCAGATATTTACAAACATCAATGAAGCTGACATTAAATATATTGTCTTTGTACTGTTTTCAACTGAGCATATGTCAGATATCATGGGAATACTAATGTGATCTTCCAGTCTCGTTTTCTTTTTATAGGAAGCGATGCCTTTGTTTGCCCTGACTGGGACTGCCTTTAGGTGGTCTGCACCTGTGATGTCTGACCAGTTAAATGAGGCAGCGGGAGGGAGAAAGAGATGTTCATTTAACCACAGAGGTTGCAAACTGTCATTCTGTGACTCTGTTTAAGGGAAACTGGGCCCACTGGCAGTCTGGAACCACTGATGGGCAGCCTGGAGGTGCTGCATTTGAGTCACAATGGCATCTCCAATATGGCCAATCTGCAGCTCAGCAGGCTCACCAATCTTAAAGCACTCTTTCTTCAAGGTACATATGGTTGATGTAGCTCCCCTTCCACACAAAGCCTGTTAAAAGTGTGGTGTATAGAGCCTGTGAAAAGGCAAGCACTGAGCAACAAAGTCTCCAATCGGCCTTAGGCCAGGTGGGAGATGAGACTCGAAGAAAAGAAGGAGTGACTTTCTTTTCAACAGCTTTTGATGGCTTTTGATTGAGCTTTGCTTTGTCATGATGTCCCACAAAGCAAACCTTACTTGTCCTTCCTTTTTTGCTTAGAAACCAGTCAAGTCTGTCGCTGTAATTTCAGTTCCTTTAACACCAGGGGCAAACAACACTTACCAGGCAAATATTTATATTGCCTTAAGACATCACCTTTTATTTTGCTTAGGGTGTGCTATTTATTCTCTCATTTTCTTTCTTGAAATATTAGGCTGTTGTTTTAGATATCTTTCCTTTGTTTTGATAAGGTTTTCTTTCTCCCTAGGTAATGAGATCAGCCAGGTGGAAGGATTGGAGGGGCTTCACCAGCTCAGAGAGCTTGTTTTAGACAGGAACCGGATCAAAGCCCTGGCCAATAACTCTTTCATATCCCAGAAAGTCCTGTTAGAGTTGCACCTAGCAGAGAACCGGATCCGGGAGCTCAGCCACCTAGATCCTTTGACTGAGCTCCGCAAGCTCTTTCTTGGCATGAACAAGCTGCAGGTACTCTCCTCCAGCAGCAGTCATCTCCTCACATGCTGGATGTTTATATTCAGAGATTTAATAAAAGTGCATGTGCAAATTTTCAATGAAACTTCCTTAGTGATTCACACCACAGTGGCTCCCTGATGTGACCACCAAGGTCACGGTAAGCTTTTGTGCAGTTTTTGATTTACTACCAGATTTTACTGATTGGTTCATATGTAGAATGTGTCACATGTTTAAGAATGTATTTCATTCAGCATGCAGTCATATTACTTTTCCCTGCATTTGCAAAGTCAGGCATGAAGTATAGTAATCATGAGTCATTACCACCCCACTGTGGCATGCGAGGGGTAGCATTAAGGAGAATCAAGTTTGATTGAAGGTCATGCCCGTGTGTGAAGAAAGAGGTGAACAATCAGGACAACGTGCAATCAGCTTCTCAGTCTGCATCTCCCCCTCGACCAGGGCGAGTGATTTGCACTTTTGTTGCCAGTTCCTGCCTCCCTTCACTTCCTTAATGTTTTCATGCATTCAATTAAGACATAAAATACAGCAATCATCCCAGCGCAGCAGTTCTCACAGTGGGGGCGTCTTTGAATCACAGCCAAGTGCAACCATAAACCTGGGAATGACAGAAAACACCCCCGTGCCCCGTTGCGTGCCCAAACTCTTTCATGAGATTAATGAGAGCTCACACATGTAATCTCTCTCATCAGCTGCTTCTATCCTCCCTACACCAAAATTATGAAAGGTTCAGCTCTGATGCATTTGTCCCCATTATCAACACGCAGCAGGCTACAACCAGTGGGAAAAAAAAGTTAAAAGAGTGGGCAGTGAATGAAAAGGAACTTATCTTTGTAAATTTGCTTTTTGTAGGACACCACAGAGCTCACCAAACTAGAAGTCCTTCCTTCGCTGACAGAGCTCTCTGTTGTTGGCAATCCTGTGAGTATTCCAAGTGTTTGTGCATTACACACAGTTACCGTGATGTGAATGGGAAAAGATATTATCCAGGTTTGTTTTGTCACTATGAGCTTTGCTGTGGCTCTACTAGCTGTAAGTCACAGGATGCTTTGAACTCTGTCACTCTCAAAGAAATTATCAAAAAGCACGCTCACAAGCCCAATTTCTCACTTGCACAATCCAAAACACGATCCCAGTGTAACTCTGTGGTTTCAAATTAAGCGATTACATGATGGGCCATCTGCTGCTCCTCAAACTGGCCAGCATCAGAGACAAATCCGTTGAACAAATGGCAGGGCACTATTGGCCCCGTTACATCACCCATCTGGAGCTCATGGATCAGGCCAGAGCAGAGCCCGCAGCCCACGGGCATCTCCGTCGTCCACAGGGCTATGCTCAGCTGTGATAGCCTCTGTACCGTTCGACCCCATCCCCCTTCTCCTCCCACAGGAGGGGTTAATCCTGCCAGGGGGTAGAGGCCAGTAGCCACCCTAGAGACAATACCTCCTGCTGTTGACAGCATGAGATCACTACCTCACCCATGTTTCCAAGCCAGAATCTGTCCACTCTTCTCCACTGGACATCCATTGGCATGCACTCACAACTTAATCACAGCAGCAGTGTCCTACAGGGACATTAAGTTCTGTGAGTGGACAGGCTGAATTTGTACATTGGCCACAGGATGCCCTCAGCTGGCCACAGAGCTATCTGCTGCTGTCAGCTGGGTCACTGGAATAGCTGTTGGGAACATGATAACTGCGCTGGGACCCACATAGCATCATATTTATCTCAGATGTCACAGGGCTGGCTTCACTGAGAGTCCACAGTTCAAATTTCTGTCAGTGTCATTTATTACCAGGTTGTTTTATTAAACAGATGCCTTTTTTCTTCCAGGTAGCCAGAAATTCTCTCCACAGACCAACAGTAGTACTCCGTCTGTCCCGGCTGCAGGTTCTGGATGGAGTGATGGTTACCCTGGAGGAAAGAACCCGGGCTGAACTCCTCAGTACTGATCTATCAGTGAGGACTGCACACAACATGCATACTTACTCAGAAACACACACATATGCACGTATATACAGGATCATAGCTGTCATTGAGGACACAGAGGTCATGTCCTATTTTTTCTCAGTATAATTTTCCCACTTGGGACTGAAAAATTCAGATCTTTTTGAAAAATAGGTGATTCTAGTATTTTTGCGATGTCAGTTTCTCTACAGCCCTGCGTACATTCAGTAGTCAAGATGTTTTACTTCTAGCATGTTGATAGGATTAGGAATCAGGTTAGTTTGCAGGAAAGAAATCTGTCACTCCCTGTCTTACTCTGCTTTACTCTACTACTATCTTTTTATTTCAGTATGAAACTTGACAACAAATGAACTAAAACCTTGTTTATGTTAAAAGCTCATAATGGGCCTCATCATGTACAATGTGGTCCAACTGAAAGAAACAAACAACAACCAAACCACACCAAAACAGAAAAGGGAAAAGCCTGGATGAAACTCTTACAGTCTGACTGATTTGATGTTCATGTAATGAGAGGCCAGGGCAGTAATTCTACTACAGTTCTGAATTAAAAGCAGCCTAAGCCTGCTGGCATCATCCTGCTGATTAGATGAAATGTGCCCGGCCGATAATGCACCAGTGGATTTACCCCCTATTAGCCAGGTCAGCACGACCCCCTTCGCTTGTTAATCGTAGATGTAGAAATGACACAGCAGAGATCCTGGGTTCGCTCATTAAAAACACAAACACAAACCTCCCCCTATTGACTCTAATAACTGCCATCTCAGTTGTCACACTGCGTTAATGCCTGCGACTGCTGCTGTTTGAATGCACACATTGCTATTGATGAACAGTAATTACTATACCCCTATAGGTGCTCATATATGTGGAAAAAGCAATTTAATCATCAATCCTCTGCCAGGCGTGTTTGGACTG
The DNA here is from genome assembly GCF_039877785.1 of Chaetodon trifascialis. Lineage (NCBI taxonomy): Eukaryota > Metazoa > Chordata > Actinopteri > Chaetodontiformes > Chaetodontidae > Chaetodon > Chaetodon trifascialis. The sequence goes on from NC_092069.1 coordinate 14,547,969, forward strand.
GACACACTGCAGTGACAGTAGTAGCAATATGAAGGTAGAGAAAAAAGAAACAGTTTCGAGGTTGGGTTCTGGAGGCCCTGAGGAGATCATTTTTACATGTTATCTGAATATCTGCTTATCTTTTCCAATGTAATCCTGTCCTGGAACATTACTTCCATCTTCCTTATGCTCCCTATTTAATACATGTCTTAAAGCCATGCTCCCAATGCCCTGGAGCTTCTCTTCCTGCCACTGAGATAAACCTGCCTGGACTGCTACCCCTCATGCCTCGACACACCGCTCTAAGAGGAATGAGTATAAGCGGAGGACTACAGAGCTTAATGCAGGGCCATGATGTCCTGTCAAGTAACATGGACGAGGCCCAATCTCATTACACATACAAGCGTGAGTGTGACGTTTCTTATTACGCATGAGTGTGCATAAAAACAAGCTTTCGATTGCCACAGGTTTAATAAGGATTCACTTTTCAATATAGCAGTTTACCAAAGAACTGTTAAATTGACTTATTTTGCCTCTCGATCCCACACCCTTGTATTAATCCCCAATTCAGACAAGAAGCACAAGCACGGTAATGCTGCTCGAAGCGGGCAAACTGATATTACCTTTAGACACATTCGAAGAACAGGAAGCAACCTGACAACCACAGGCCTCCTTCCTGATGGCAACAGAGTCATCATCACGTATCCCAACCTGGAGCACGACAGCAGGTTGGTAAATCCAAAATCCAAGAGATATAATTATGCTTCTGTAAAATGTGAGAGATCTCTTTTAAAGATAATACTCTGACTGTTCCCTCGTATTTATATTCCAGATTTCCAAATGGTGGCAAACCTCCACCCATGTAGCGGCCAGAGGAGGTGGATCATACACTGATAACTCGTCAATCAGTACACAATCCAAAGGTGAACACATGCGACAGCCATGACTGTGGTGTGGTCACACATCCCAGTGTTTTAGGACATTATTTCTTCAAGATGGCCTTTTTCTAAGTGTGCCTGGATCGTCTGCGTAGTGAACATAGAACAAGAGCAAGAAATAACTTTCTGTAAACATTTTACTTCCAGTGTGTACATATCAATACATCACCTTTGCAGCTCTTTGAATTTTACTTTAAACTAAAACACATTTGGGGTTGGAGAAAATTAGGCTGCTTGAATGTTGATTGTGATGCATCCCTTTCACATGCATTTATAATAACTGTGACCTTATTTTCTATCCACATATGTGGCTCACTAACCATGGTAATCTGAGGATGAGAGGTTTTGGTGTCATTTCTACTGCTATCCCATCCTTGGCCCCAAACAAGTGAAAAAACACCCACAGATGTAAGGGCGTGTGAGGGTGGCACGCTGCATCCATTGGGTCAAATGCATCCCCAACAAGTGGATAATCCAGTTTTAGCACACCTCTCTGTGGACAATAATCTGCAGTCACTCAGATAAAGATGTAATCTTGAATGCGGTCCAAATGGATTTCAGAGATTGTCAGTTTCATCATGTTAGCCTCTTTTCGAAAAGCCCACTGCAGTTTTGACTAATAGGCAAATCTCGTGTGTTGTAACTGGAAATGAACCTACTCCATTTGATATTTATGATGTTAGTTCTGATGAACATGAGACTATAATCCTCCCGGTCCTCCTCACAGTTTAGTAATCTAGTAGTCCTGTAGTTAACAAAAATGCCAGTCTGAGCCTTAAATGTGGAGGATACAACTCATATTATGTGACCTAAAACCTTTTCATTCTGGGACCTCTAAACTGATAACTGTGTGATCAAAACCTCCATGTGAAAAGATTGAGATTCCCATCCATCAGCCGAGACATGAAAGTTATAAAGCAGCAGGGAAAGAAAGCCATTCTCACCATGACTTCTTGTAAAGTTAAATGATTGTTTCTATTAAACCTGTACTTTTCTATAACACATAAATATGGACTTTATGACTCAGTGGTGTTAATGTGACCACTAGGTGTCCTTAGAGCTCCATTAGCACTCCCTTTGTGACACTGCTAATCAGGCCTCAATGAATTTACTACCTGTGCTGTAGGTAGCAATTTATCAGCTGAAGGTGGACACATGAGTGTATGCCTTAGTGTTGTGTTTCCTTTGCTAAACATGTGAGGCAGCAGCCATCTCTAGGCAGCAGAAGTGAAAAGCTCTCCCCAAACAAGCTCCTCTAATGCATGTACTTAACTTCACTTAATTTGTGTTAATTCCCAGCATTAAGCGGGGCTAATGACTGTGCAAGTGAGTGCACTGTTATTACCTTGCTCTGCCTGACATCAAATGGCAGCTGATGGACTGAAATTTAAAAAAAGAAAAAAAAAACCCCTCTAATGCACAGATTTGGGGGCTCAGTGTGAGCTCTCTGGTGCATTAGGTATTGCAAAGGATAACTGTACATTTTATATTCGTGTACAGTATGTGCAGTATGGATATGTTGGAAGTATAAGTGTTTTTAAAACAATTGTACTGTGTATGGAGTAAGCTTATGGTGGGCATACCACATCATACAGTATGTTTCTTTTTGCATATCTGTCACTATTTTTAACATTAAAATGACATTAGCATAAAGATTGTGAATAATTCATCAGTTCTGAGTGAACCCAGATGCACCGGTCTCTCTGTCTCTCTCCCTCTCCTCTCTCTCTCTCTCCCTCTCTGTGAGCAGACCACATGGTTCGTAGCTGGTTTAATGGGATGGAATGTGACAGGTTATGTTTTCATCTGCCTGATATGGAGCCCGGCTCGGGCGGGAGGGACCGAGAGGGTGAAAGAGAGACAGAGAGGGTGGAGAGGGGGATGTGAGTTGGTCTCCACTGCTGCAGTCTGGATTCATAATTAGACATGTTTGTGCTTGTTGTGCATCAGTTATAGATGATGCTCTTTCCCCCATCCCCACCAACACACACACACACACACACACACACACACACACACACACACACACACACACACACACACACACACACACACACACACACACACACAAAACACATGCTCTGTATGGGGCCATTACTGCTGGTCCACTAACTCCCTACATTTGCTGTGTCTGTGCATTCAGAGCACCATTAGTCCAAGACTCTGTAAATAATTGCTGAATGGACCATGTTTTCACTGCTATCTACTCTGGTTCTAGTGTTGGTTGATGTTGTGGGTGAAGTGAGAGGGATGGGTACGTTGATTGATGTTTGATGCCCAAGATAATGCTGCATCTTGTGGGATGCTTATTGAAGCATTATATGCAGTATGTGTAATGGCTGAACAACATTAAACTGCACATGCATTACACACTTACCAGCTTGTATTAACTTCAGAAGTGCTTCGGTAGAGGTTACAATTACACCAACATCACCACTTGACTTGGAATTGCTGTTGTAAAAATGAAATGTCCTCTCCACATTTGGCTGCTGATGGCAAACAACTACAAGTTATCATCAAAATAGAAATTATTTTGTTTCTAAAAGGTGCATATTATGTCCCGAGTTCATTTTTCATCTCCACAAATACATTCTCTATTCAAAAACAATCTCGCCATATTGCCTCTCTTGAAATCTGTCATTGAGTTATTGTTGTCGCTCGTCATTTTCCTGTAATTTGTTACCTGTGAGGCTCCCTAGAATAAAAAGCGGATGGAGTCTGTGAATGGGGAAAATACAGATAAAAGAATGTAGTGAGAGTGACAATTAGAATGAAAAGGAAAATGCTTTTATTTTGTGTAAACATTTTGGATGAGAGCACGCCTCGCAGAAGCATTAAATCTTAACTGCCGCTCATTTCTGGACTTGCGTGTGATTTACCGCATTATTGAACTTGTGTGTTATTTATCACATTATTTCAATCACACAAAGCGTGTTCTTTGGTTAAAATGGCAAAAACAAGGTAACACTAACCAAACAACAGACAAATACCCAATTTTCTTGTAAATTTAACAGGAATCAATTTTCAGAGCACCGTCAGATGGTCTGCTTTTTGTAGATTGTAGCCAATTTAGGCTTTTTTATTTCACGGAATTTGCATTTGTGTGTCTCCTTTAATGACCCTTAAATCTTAATTCAAGTTGATATTCCTCATCAGGCAGCATGACAAAAATGGGGCATTGATTTTAAATGAGTGGTGCTATGGGAGGATTACAAGGTGCAATACATGTTGTCGTGACTGACAGGCTTTTCTGTTGTGGTTTATTGTGTCCTACACAGAGCAGAAATTGCTTTTACAAGATGACAAGGAAGCACAACCTCCTGCCCACCCTTATCCCCTCAGCCCCGTCAAGAATAACAACAACAACTTAATCTCTGTGGCTTCAGATTATTATCTTTCTTTGTGCTGATATAGTGGCCTTTATAGTTGATCACTTTATGATCCTCCTTTTTGCCCTCCTTCTCCCGAAGTAAATCAACATTGTGGAGAGGCAGACACTTTACCGCAATCACTTTCATTATATTGAAATAACAAAACCCTCGTGGGATTTGCTCTTTTTGTATTAAGAACATGATAACAAGGATTTAGATTGTAATATTAATATTTCTAATCCACTGTCAGTTTTTGGGGTCAACTAAGCGCATTAGAATCAGGATTTAAAGATACGGGCAAGAAAGAGGTTGAAAAATGATTTAGGATAAGAAGGATAAACAAGCCGTTGGGATGTGTCATTTGATGTAATTATAATTACAAAGATGGATGGTCTTTTCATTGTTCAGGCGAAAGCACGTTGGAGTGATGAAATCCTTGTTTATTTATTAAGGAGGAGTACCTGCACTTTTTCATTTGATTCTGCATCAGTGTCACCTTTTCTTACAATACAGAAAAACTGACAACCAGAGTCCACTGTGTCCTGATTCATATGGGGCAGACAGCACTGCTTTATGTTAAATGTGGTAATATATATAGCACAATCATTAATCATGCTTATGTTCAAAGTTCTTCCAACTTTCACAAATTTTTGACTTGATGAAAATAAATCCTTTATAGCTTTTTAATGTGTCTTAAAGTTATATACCCATGAAGTCTTTCATAGTTTTCTCTACAGTTGTTAATAATTTGCAGCTTCACAAGTATTTATTATGTAATGCAACAGTGTTCAGTCAATATTTGTGAAAAGAGAGCTAATTTTCTCCTCAATATTCATAGTTGAACCGACTCCAAAATCCGGTGGTGTTCACTGAACTCCAAAAACAGCAAACACAGCAGCTGTGCGCGCGTCTGGCGAGTGCGTGCAAAGGTTTCCTCCGCGCGCCATGCACAGCTCTTCTGTTTACAATCACAGGTCATCACTTATGCACATCTGGACAGGTGTTTGTCTGTGTAACAGGCCGACATCAGATGATGTGACTGTCAGTCATTTGCCCTTTGATAGAGTATGTTGTTGTAATTCGTTGATTATATAAATATATATTTGACATAATTAAAGAAAAAGACGGTTTTTTCTTGCTCCACTTTATATTGGTGTGGTTGTTGAAGGGGCGGGGTTTAAATGTTTTAAACCAATCACAGGACGCGCTCGCCTCTTGTCTCCACTCGTATTGGTTACAATCTGTTTGTGTGTCATGCCGATATTCTTGCTGGGTTTTCAAGCGGTTAGCCCGCAGCTAATGTTAACGCTGGCGATTTCCGCCTGTTTCACCATAATTCAGCTTATATCGTCAAATATTACACAAGGCGTATCTCCACTTGGCTGTTCTGCTCTTAACGGTAAGTTTGTCTCACAGCAGTGACAGCGAAGGCTGCTAACCTGCTGTTATTTAACGTTACCTGTTAGTAATAACAAGCTAACGGCTGGTCAAGCTGTAAAGAATTGCTGGCATCGCTAGCTATCAGTAATATAGCTAGCTAAAATAAAGAGGCAAATACAGTCTCAGAAAGGTACAGAAAACTCTTTACTTTTCGCTAATTACCGGGTTTGTTATATGAGGTATGAGTCGAAATGTCCGGTTTCTAGCTTGAACAGGTTAGCCCATGTTAGCGCATCCACAAGCTACTGCCTCTGTGGTATGTTTTCATGGTAACTCGGCAGCTGTTGCCCATGTAACGTTATTGTACCGTATCTCCTTTTGTGTTATACATTATAAACCGAGGGTTATTCTCGTTTCGTCTGCAATTAAAACATCCCGTTTCAATATAGACTTATTGTATGAGGTGCTAACAACAATGTCAACATGACAGTTAACTTTCCAAGAGTTTCAGGGATGCTCTGACAACTTCGTGTTATTACATTGATGAAGAGATTATGATGTGCCAAATGAGTTCTACTTTTTCACACGTGCCTGTCCAGTTGTAGCTAAATGGATTTAAAATATTTATCTTGTTCAGGAAAAAAATTTGATTTACAGTAAAGTCAGGAATTACGTCCTGAGTTGAGAGATGTTCTCTGTAATTCCTAAACCCCTAAATCCCTGTACAGGCAGCAAACATAGATGGCAATATAGTGCAGGTTAAAATTTTGTTTATTTACAACTGATTTCACTTAAGTTTGTGTAATGTCATTACATGACAGGCGCAGATGAGGGCTGCTGTTGAGGGCAATGATGATATTGTATTGGTGCCTGACTGAAGGTGTGCTTCATTGCAGACAGCTTCGTTGTGCGTGGGACGATGAATGGACACCTTCTCTCAGCTGTGTGGAGATGACCTGCCACCCCTTTGGGAATGGTCAGAATGGGGCCAGATGTGCCCCTTCTTAATGAGTATAAGCAGGAGTTCTTCTGGAAGCGCTTCCCCCAGACAGTATTGGGGGGTCCACGCTTCAAGTTGGGCTACTGTGCTCCACCATATGTCTATGTCAATCAGGCAGTTTTGTTCTTGACACCATGGCTTTTTGGGGGAATTGGTACTCTGCTCTGCCAGCTGCAGCTGCTCCAGGAGCTCCATGCCACAGTTCTCTCTGGTATGCTTATGTTCGGGGCTGCAGTGGGTGTCCAGGCCCTGGCATTGTATGCTGCTCGGAGGAGTGGTGCAGTGGAGAGACTTGGTGCACCTAACATCCTGGCTGATGAGGAGGAAGTGGAATTCACCCACTGTGTCAGCCCAGAGACAGTCCGATTTATTGCTCCTGGGAAGAGGTTTGGGCTCAATGTGGTGCTGCATACAATCCTGGCTGGGGTGCTCTGTGGCTTTGGGACGTGGTACGTGTTCCTTGGCAGACTGACTGCTCTCTACGGCAGCATTGGCATATCCCTTGTCGTCTTTGTCCTGAGCTGGGTGACACTGTGCATAGCTGAGTATTCCCTCATCGTAAATACAGCCACAGAGACGGCCACTTTCCACGCACAGGACACTTATGAGATCACGCCACTCACCCGGCCTCTCTACATTTTTATTTTCATTGCTGTGGATTTGGCTGACAGGTGAGCAACAGTAACAGTTGTCTGATTACTGTATGTTACACTGTTTGCCACTATAACAAATCTTCATGTCTTGCTCTGATTTAGGTTCTCAGGCCCTGTCCCTGAGCTCCAGTTGGCCAGCCAGGTTCTCCATGTGCTGTTTCTCTTCCTACCTCTGCTTTGGGCGCTAGGTATACTGCCTCCCCTGGATGCCCTGCTCCTCTGGGGCATGGAGCAGGCTCTCGTGTTTGGCTTAGGAGGCTCGCCCATGTCCAGCAATCTCAGGTATGTATTGAAAGAGCATGCCTCAGCTTTCATCGTTAGGTTTACATTGATACTGACAAATGTTATTTTTCTAGCTGTGCCTAGAGTTGAAGAATCTGAAAGTCATAAATAACCACAACCTGATACCAGATTATCCCTCCTATGCTTTGAGATTAAAATAAAGAATCTCAAGCTATAATGAAGGCATTGGTTGTATTTATCATTTCATATATCTACAACCCCCGATTACAAAATAGTTGGTACACTGTGTAGAATATAAATAAAAACAGAATGCAGCTGTTTGCAAATGAGCTGTGTTTACCAACAACATTTTTCAGAAGTTTTTGTGAGGCCATGTAGTAATATCCTTTATACAATCATGTGTCACAACGTGATGAACCTTGCACCAGCCTCGCTCCAATTAACCTGTTATAAGGTGTTTTTGGAGCATTCCATAGCTTTGTTGATGAGGTAAAACTTTAAATATATTCTTGTCTCGTCTTCTAGTCTTTGTACTGTTTTCAATTAAGTATATGTCAAAGAGGATTAGCAAGTTGTCACATTATGTTGATACAGTGTCCTAATTTCTTTAGAACCGGGGTTATAGCATTTTATTAGGTGCTTCAATGTAAATGATCTAAAATGCATCCAAACCACATATAAATCCAATCAGAATATGTGTGACACCTGGATGTTAAGTTTTAAAGCAATAGCTTCGGCGTTCTTTACTGCAGCAATTTGAGCAACACAGTTTTTGTTCATTCACATCATGGTTATGTTATGTGGGAAACCAGTCCTCATCAGATGCTAATAGTTCCATTGAAATGACAAGTGTGCCAGTAGTTTGTGTATCATCAGATCTGACTTTCGGTGTGCACGCTGTCCCACAGGCTGCTGTTGATGTTTGGTGCATCTGCTGGTGTAGCTGTGTGTAATTACTTGATCCCGTCAACACTGGGTGTGGTTCTCTTCTCCATCTCTGCGGGATTTCTGCTGAGCCTGGACCTCAGCCAGGTTGGCACGCTGTGCAGAGGTTCCAGGGCAGCCTTTGGGGGTCGTGGATTTCGCAGAGGGGGGTCACCACCTCCTCCTCCCAGTTCATTTGGCTGGAATCTGGGCTGCAGGGAGCTGCTGTTGTATTTGAGCCTGCTACTGGTGGCGATGGCAGAGGCAGGGCTGTTGCATCACTTCCTTGGTTCAGCTCAGCCTCAGAGCCTGGTTACGGGACCCCAGGCTCCTGTCAGCTACCTCCTCCTCGTACTCTTCTGCCTCTGCTGGGCTCTCAGAGAGATCCAAGGGGCCTATGTATTTGGAGGAGTGTTCCTCAATCCCCTGTACCCCAAAGGCATGTCCAGTGTGCAGACTTTCAAGCAGAGGAACAGAGGATTATACATTGCTGCAGCAATCAGAAGAGTCCTTCTTTATCTTGGTGAGTTTGTGATGGATGTTCAATCTTAACATCTCTCTCAGGTGTGAAAACAACAATGCTCCTATGTGAATCTGTCTTTGACCCACATTTACGGTTTTATTTCACAGTGTCTCCATTTGCAATGATTGCTTTCCTGTCTATGGACAAATCTCTGCAGCTGCTCCACAGGGCCTCCCTCAGTGTGGGATTCACACGAGCCTTTAGAGTGGTATGCTCACACTCACAATCAGAGAATCAATTTGAATATGACATGCAGAAAATAATCATCACAGTGATGACTAACTCCAGGCGGATTCGTAATGTAACCATCACAAATCGTAAATCTTTGTTAAAAATAAAACTGAAAAATAGGACAGTGGAAAAACATGTTTTTCATGTTTGTTTCAATTTCCTTTTTTTCCTTAAAATTAACAGGGCCTTATCACAGAGTGTGTTCCGCTTGATTTCTGTACCTGTTGAGCTCAGTGATTGCTCTTTGTTGATGTGCAGGTGTGGCAGAGCTCAGAGGATGCGCTGCTGCAAATGGCAGTGGTGGTCTTGATGCAACTTGCAGCTGGAAACAACATGCTGCCAGGGTGGGACAGCCTGGGCACTGGAGTTCAACTTCTTCTGGTGAGGTCAACATTCATTTTCCCCTTATTTCCAGCCCATGTTAGATCCCTGTACGCTGAATATCATATCTGCATACACTTAAATCTGACCTAAATAGTAGATTGTGCTGCATTGGCTAATGTGTTCAACCAATCAAAGTACACTTACATTTGGACCAATCAGTGTACACTTAATGTCACTAAGAGTTCCTCTTGTGCTAGGAGGGTACACAAGTAGGAGCTAACAAAGCCCTTCAACACTGCATTCTAAGAACCACCGTGGTTCCCAGTTCTTGCAGTACAGACACAATATAAAAGGGGGGTTCTTTCCTCTGGTTCGAAAAAGGCCTAATGCCACTACACCTCACACAGAGCCTTGGTAAAAAAAAAATCTTTTTAAAATACACACATGGCCACTTTCTGAGATACCCTTGTAGAGTTCAATCTGGTTCAATACATGCAGCAAAAATTCTACATTGTATTCAATCACGGCTGAGCTGTATTAGAGTGAATTTGAGTCTACAGGTGGACCTAATAAAGAGGCCACAGTGTATATTAATATTGCAGTGAAACTATCCCAAACTTTTGGTTTGTTTTGGAGATAATAAAATTGAAAAAGTGAATGTAACACAATTCCCTCAGACATACTGTATGTTACTGATAGACTTGATGGTGGTTCAGTAGATGGGTAGATGTGCTTCATGCTTGTCTTTCTGGTCCAGGTGGGCCTCCTGATTGACAGACTGGCCCAGTTCCTTGCCAAGTTAAAGTTCACCCTGACTGTGTTGGTCACGTCTTGGACAGAGAAGAAGCAGCGCCGGCAGTCGGCTGGAACTCTCTTGGCTCTGAACGCCTCCCTGTGCCCACTGCTGCTGGCGGTGGTGACACTATCTGCCCTGCTGTCTGCCCCTCTGCTGCCCCTTTTCACCCTGCCCATCTTCCTGGTGGGGTTCCCCAGGCCTCAGCGCAGTTGGCCAGGCCCCGTAGGTACTGCCTGTCCGTGCCCGGACTCAATCTTCTACCAGCAGATGAGTGGAAGTCTGGCCTCTGCTCTGAGGACGGCCCTTGCAAGAGGGTCACTGGGTTAGTTGTGCATGCTTGATATCTTCTCTGTCTATGTTAGTAAACAGTGATGACTATTTTTAACATTTAGAGATCTAGCATCTGCAAATCTATCTGAATTTTCTATCAAAGTGCAAATTGAGAGCAGACAAGTGCATTTTAATCAGATCTAAATAATGCTGCTAATAATTGTTTTCATGTAAAAAAAATCTACATTTGACCAATCAATTAATAGCTTGGAAATGTTTATTATTGTCACTGAATAACTGAACTTACTGATTATGAAAGAACGTTTTTTTCACTCATAAACAATTGGATTAATCAAAGGTTTCATAATTATATCTAAAATTAAACATGTTATTACGAGTGTGATTAAAATTTTTATTTTCCTTTCAGTTACGCACAGTGCTGCTGATTGTGTTATTTAAAGCCCACAGCAGTACACACACCAGTCTACAGATTCCCAATAATATTTTTCTTATTTTTTTATTCTTTAAAACTAGTGTGTTTTGACTTGTACAATAATTGCAGTGACTGGACGATCCTATAGGTCAAGTATGGATGATGTGCAGACCAAAGAGCACTGAACCATCACCTCATATGGTTTAATAGTAAGAGGAATGTTGTTGTGAGCAGCTCTTCGGTATTGCTGGCAGTAATGTGAGCTCGCATGATCCAGTTAAGCTTCCTGTGAAGTGACCCAAAAAAAATAGCTCTGATCTGTATTCATTACATCCAAATGTTTCCGCACCATTAACCGCGTAATACTCTTAGGCCGAACGGAGCTGCTGCTAGGATTTTTGTTCTGGGCTCAATCAGGAGGGGGGGCAAGAGGAAAAAAAACAGTGCAAATAGAGAATCATTATGTATGGATTGATGATTCAGAACTGAATAAAACTGCTGAGGTGATGTCATCAGTCAATCTAGTTTGGTGAACTCAGTAGCGGTGATGTATAATTCAGAATAAGCGCTTGTTAGGTTGATGCTCGCAGTCTAACGATGGCAGTTTGTGGTGTTCTTGTGCTTTGCTCACACTGGGGGCCATGGAGCAGTGAGCAGGAAAGGAGCCTGCCCAGCATGTCGCTTCCCATCATGAGGTAGCGGCAGGGACTATTCTGAGATGTCGTTATGGGACATGACATTATTCTTGAGCCGAGCAAGCACTAGTCAACTTAAAACAAAAGCCTCCATCACCTCTCCGTTGCCGTTCATCTGTGTTGAAATGAATGTCTGCCCAGTGTCTTCTGCCCAAAGGAAAAGCCTGCATTGTATAAAAGGAGTTAGCTGTTGGAGACTAATGGAAAGCTATGGCCAAGAAAAGGTTCAATATTTAGATCTCTGCGCAGTCAGCCAGTTAAAACAGTATCATGACCTTCCTGTACAATTGTGATGGTACGCGTCTCCCTGCGGCTCATCCAGTTGCCATGTTATCCACATAGTCAGCAGAGAGACGCACAGCTGATGCAAAAGGAAAAGGATGTGCACCAAGAGTCCCTTACTTACTTATATTACATGATGTGCGTGTATTGTGTGTTTGCCTTCCCTCCTGCCCTCAATTTGCACATCACATCTCTTCATATGATAGATGGGTGGATGGCTGATGATTTTCTCCCCCCTGTAGGTTCTTTAGCCCCAGGCTCTCATTTTCTTGGACGCTTTCAGGACCGCATGGTTTGGATAGTGATCCTGGAGAGAGGATATGGCTATTGTACTGTCAACATTAAGGTATTGTGTGTTTCTGTCTGTCTATTAAGAATCACTGCAGTTATTTACAACCAGATCGCACAGTGTGGTTTTGTTTGTCACAGGGTCTGGAGCTGCAGGAGACATCTTGCCACACAGTGGAGGCACGGAGGGTGGATGAGGTGTTCGAGGCTGCTTTTGAGCGCCCGGAGCGGCTTGGTTTCACCCAGGGTTTTAACCTGCATTGGGGGAATGCCCTCACCCCTTGTGCTGCTCTCGCAGTGCGAGTCTACTCTGATGCCCGTAATGTTCTCTCTGGCATCATTGACTCTCATGACAACTTGAGGAAACTTCAGGACGACTTTCTAAAAGCACTGGTCTGGTTGCTCCTCCGATACTGTGTGCAGAAGCATAAAGGATTCCTATGGAGCAGCGACGAAGGGCCGGGGGTTGGAAGCAGGAAGTCCCAGTCTTCCCAGTTGGCCCAGACCACTTGTAATCAGCCACCTGAGGCTGTCATGGTGGAATCCAATGTGTCTTCTCTCAGGTTCAGACAGGACAGCTCCAGTTTGACCTCCTTTGGTGATTGGTCAGATGAGGACGACTTATTTGGACCTCAACCAGCCAGGCGGACAGTGGCATTAGTGACTGCAGAGGCCCAGCCTGGACACACAGGGCTGCAGACAGGGGCCTCTCTGCCGGGCTCTGTGGAGATGGACAGTCTTTTTGAAAACATGGCTCTCTCTGCCCTGCAGCCACTGCAGCCTCTGGGTCTGGGCATCGGGATGCCAGCAGTGGATAAAGGCCGCAATGCAGAGGTCTTGAGAGATAGCCCCGGATCTCTCCCTCAGCTGAACTTCAGCTGCCCCCAGTCAGAGTTATTCAATCTACCCACAGGATGGAGGACAGCACCTCTACTACCATCCCGCTTGCTGCAGCTCAGGCCTTTGTTTCCTGAGGACTGGTTTCAGTTCACCTTGGGGCGGTTTGGGCCTGCTGTGCAGGGTGAAACCCCAGAGGACATGACCAAAGCCCTGAAGGAGGATGAGGCCTTAAAAGAGCTGCATGCACAGGTGGCACTTTCGTGTCTCATCTCACTGGGGGCCGAGTCTGCCTTCACCAGTCCCAGTTACGTCTACAGACTCTATTGTGGAGATATACCATGGACGGAAGGACTCGACTGGCTCTCCTCAAGTAAAGAACTTTACCAGCTCACACATCGTGCTTTCAGGTAAAATTGTCAGTTTAGAGTTTCTAGGTTTCAGTCATTCTGACCACTAGAGCTTATTTATACCAGAAAAAAGATCTGTGTTCATTGAATTCTGCCGCTGTGGTTTTGTTCTCCTTCAGGTTCAGTTTCAAGCTGCTGTTTGATCAAGCAAGTCTAGGGCCCATGGAGTCCCCTGAGGAATTGTTCAGCACCTTGGAGGAGTATGAAAAGGACTGGTACATTGGCCTGGTGACAGAGAAAGGCTGGCACGACAGTGTGCTTCAGGAGAAACCCTTCCTATTCTCTCTAGGACATGACCTTGCGATGGTAATTACACCCATGAGTCCTTGTTTACATTCTGTCTAAGCTGCAATTTAAAAAAGCACGTCTCTTGATACCTTACATCTTATTCAGTCATTGGCATAACATCAAGGTTATTTCCAATTGCAATTTCGATCCAATCTCAGTGAAATGTATGTATTACATTTGTGTGATTGGCTGTCCTTGTCCACAGGGCACATACACAGGACGAGTTCTGTCCCTGCAGGAGCAGCTGGTGCATGTGGGGCGTCTGAATGGAGAGGGGGTGCGAGGCCAGTGGGCAAACCTTTCCTGGGAGCTCCTGTATGCTACTAATGACGACGAGGAGCGTTATAGCATCCAGGCTCACCCCTTCATGCTAAGGAACCTAACTGTACAGGCAGCTGATCCCCCTCTTGGATACCCCATTTACTCCTCAGCCCCCCTTCACTTCCCCTGCCTCTGACCTGTGGCTTCTTCTGCCCTTTCTGCTGAACATACTCTGGAGAGGGAAGAGGATGCTTTTCAGTCAGTAAGACCACAGCAAAATGTACATTCCCAAAGTTAATGGTTATTAGGAAAGTCGTGTGGAAACTATAGCAAAACCAAGAGGAATCTTCAGTCTGTTTTCCTTTTGAAACTGTTGACTCACATGAGTTCATTAGTGTCATGTCCGTGCAGGAACCCACTTTGCTTTTTTTTTTACATGAATATAACTTTTTTGGTGCTTCATTTCCTGCACCACAGAGGAAGTAGCAGTGGCATTACCACTGTACGCTTGTACAAAATACAAAATGTGTTCAGATTTTACCTGACCATGTGGACTACCTCCTAGACCAGCACATTAAAGATGAAAAATTCCCTTTGAATGTTTGTATCTCGAAACAGCCCGATAGGTTTCCACTGACCGAAGCACACAAGTTTTGTGGTTTGTTTATCAATGTTAATGCTTATAAAGAAGTGAAAACATTTGCCCACCTGCCCCCTAGAACGCACCTGCTGAATACCTCTGATTTTATCGTACTTTTTAGATCTCACAATTTTCAGGTGATTCCCCTCCTTGTCCACAAAAAACGGGACAAGAACTTTAATGTTTTGTTGAGAATATCGAGGATGTGCCTTGGGTATGGCTTGCTGTATGTGTAAGGTGTTTAGTGCTATTGTTTTGTTTACAATTCACTTGTTTACAATTTAGAATGAAGAGTTACAATTTGTCCATAGTCTCTTGTACATAGTGTTGATTTTTATAAGTGTAACTGTATATACTTATAATAAAATAGCTTGGCAGAAGCAGTGTTGTGTTGCACAAAACAAACAGAAAATTGATCCACACTAAATTTTATTAAGCATTTATGAAGACATTCAATGCTGCGTGGAAGCCACAATCCTTGTTATAATTCATGTAGGCCCTTGACCAGAAGATCACATAATTTGAAGATGCTTGTTGCAAAACAGCTAAATATAAGCTTCACATTAAATTTGAGAACAGCATAATAAAATGTAGTTAATTTTGTCAGACCGTGCCATGCCCCGGCACGAGAGCAGTCGTGATCTTAAATCTTTTTAATCAAGATGAGAGCAAAGACCCCGAAATTTAAGCAATTAATCTGTTTCCTCTTGCGGGTGTGACTTTCAGGAGGTCTTGGGTTTCGTGAAGTATGCCGAGTCCGCATCCTGGAAGAGAAAAGGCTCACTGTTAATGCTGATGCTTGACATATGCTGCTTCCTGGTGAGGTTTGTAAATCTGGACCAATTGTGTGGCGGTCACAAGCATCACCGTGACTCCAGTGACTTCACTGTTTGGGAATATTGTGCAGATTTTGTAAAGTTGTATAGGCTGCAGCTTCTTTTTTTTGGTCAAGACACATCACATACCTTACTGAAGCATGAGCATGTGATGCTCCAATGTCTGGCCTGTTGGAACATGACCTTTCTTCATGGCCCTCAGCTGTCACTGTCCAGCAGAGGCCAACAGACACACTGGCCAGTCAGCCAGCCAGTCAGTCAGTCAGTACTGCAGGGATGTAGTGAAGCTCACTGTCATGTCTCTGCGTCTGCCACATTCTGCTTTAATCAAGTATTTTCAGTGCTTTGAAATGGTGTGGCTTCCCCAGTTCTGGCTCAAACATACAGTCACCACAAACTGGTCCCATCCCATGAGAGCCCCTTTGATCTGAATTTCACCGGATGTGCTTCCATCCATCCATTATCTATACCGCCTGTCCCTTTCGGGGTTGCGGGGGGCTGGAGCCTATCCCAGTTACAATGGGCGAGAGGCGGGGTACACCCTGAACCGGTCGCCAGCTGATTGCAGGGCCACATGTAATGACAAACAAACATTCACACTCACACTCACACCTACGGACAATTTAGAGTCATCAATTAACCTAATGAGCATGTTTTTGGTCTGTGGGAGGAAGCCGGAGTACCCGGAGAGAACCCACGCATGCACGGGAAGAACATGCAAACTTCACACAGAAAGTGACCCGGGGATCGAACCGGCAACCTTCTTGCTGTGAGGCACGCGCACTACCTGCTGCGCCACCGTGCAGCCCCGGATGTGCTTATATTTGTAAAACTATGAAGCATTAGTACAGGAAATGCTTTGTTAAACGTCCTACACACCCAAACAGGCGTGTGAGCATGTGGCTGACTCTCTTTTAAAGATGCAGCTGTGAAGGTGGGAAAAGTTGATGAGTACATGAAGTTCAGTGACCTCAGTAAACTCCCAACATTGCTCCACCCTACACAGCTAGCCAGTAAGGCTTCACTGTTTAGTGTGATGTTAGCAGCGTATTCAAACTAAGGCTGACTGTGGCTTGCACACTGTCTTGTCCAAAACATCAAATTATTCGGAGAGGTATTAGATCTCAGTCCTACATCAGATGGACGTCACGTACAATAAATCTAGCCTATGCTTTGGTTGAATATGCACAGTAAGCCATTTGAGGAGGGGTGTCATCCTCCTCGTTACCAAAATGACCAAAACGCATCCCCTCTGTTAACCTGCCATCCTAGTGGAAAAGAGAGCGCAGGGGCAGCGGGCTGGTTTAGTTTTAATATTTCAGACTAGTCTGCCTGACTCAGTGATCCTTCATCTGATTGATGTTTGTGCAAGTTCGAATCTACGGCCCTGACCGTGACTCTGAAACATCAGCACCTTGACTCTGCTGTGTATTGATAAATCCATGGTGCTGTCCATGGTGCTGAAGTAGCAGATGAATTTGTAATAGTGCCTTTTTCTCTCAGGCCTGTCCTTCTGTCACTTTCATTTTGGATCTAAAATCCTCTCTAAATTATATACTCTGAATACTAAACACTAGTGGGAATGTGTAGTCGCAGAAGGGTGAGAGGATCATATAGACACACTGTCTATAATCAGTCAGTATTGTCTGTGCTGCTGGAAACACATCCCCACACCAAGCCAGACTCTGTACACATCGATGTGCTGATGTGCTAAAAGGAGATTATATACCTACCAGACCAGCTTTGAAATTCTGCACCCTTTTTCTGCCCAATACATTCGTGATGAACCAGGCAAATGTGGGAGTGTACTGCCACATGTAGTAATACACGAGGAAGGGCTGCTGCGCGATCCACATTTCCTTGACACCGTTGGCAATTCCCACCAGCGTTAAACGCACACAGCGACTTGTTGGCATCTTGTACTCCTGGCTGCCGACTGTGGCCACAGGCTTAGGTAATGGAAAGAAAATGGTTTACTGAAATCAAAGCAGCTGAAGCAGCCTCTGTCAAATCACACAACGCATATCAAATACGGCTTTTTATGTTCACAATCAACAGCTTTAGAGCGAGTAAAATGCATTACCTTGTTCAGTTCCTCTGTGAAGGCATTGTGGACAATCTGTGACTGCACAGGCCCTGGACACACTGTGCTGACGAGTATGTTTGGAAAGTCAGTCAGCTCAGTCCGAAGACAATTAAAGAAACCCTGAAGACAGTACAGTCACAATCAGCAGCGGGATGCACACAGGCCTGGACAGCTAATCACTTAGGTGTTCATTTCACATGTCAAACTAATAAAAAGTTACGGAGAGAGCCGGAAAAACCAGACCTGCTCCTCTGTGATAAAAATATTAAGTCATCAACAACAAAACACTGTCTGAGGACACTGGAAAAATGAGAGAACAAGTGAAAACACAAAGTTGTGAGACCTCTGCAGAAGTATTCCCTTCACCTGAAGAGCATGTTTGCTGGCATTGTATCCTGTTGCCAGTGGCGTCCCAGCGATACCACCCACGCTGCTGACGGTCACAATGCTCCCAGTGCCTCGCTGCGTCATGTGAGGCAGCACCTGCTTAGTAATGGAGACCGTACCCAGGAAGTTGAGCTCCATCAAGGCCTGATACACATCAATGCTGGTCTCCATGCACAGAGAGCGCTGGCTCCGGCCTCCATTGTTGATAAGGATATCAATCTGAAAGAGCATGGGAAAGTGGCTATTATGTAACTGAAAACGAGTAACTTAAATATAGTGATGCAGTGGTTAATCAAACTGAACTGTAATGAAACTAGTGATGAAAAAGTGTTATAAAAGAGCAGCTGCAGTGGCCTTACGTGTCCAAAGTACCGGATCGCAGCTTTCGTCTTTTCCTCATGCGATGCTCTCTCCAACAAATCAAGTGGAAGAACAAGAATATCTCCATTCTGGAGGTCGGAGCACTCTTGAGGAAGGAATGATGAAAAGGATTCAGCTGGTCACAACAGAGCAAGACTGAATGAAAATGAAATTAACTCAGGTGAAGTACTGAAAGCCTTATGCAATTTATTGTTGGTTTGAGAACAGAGTCTGACTGCAAGAAAAAAAGAAAAGGGCCTACGGCGAAGTGTTATCACTGCGTCAGACCTCAGAGCTGCACCTGCACTGGCAGGTTTAAAGAGCTGAAGTATGGGTGAATTTAACGTTTCTTTTAGCCAGCCCATACAATAGCTTGCAATAATAATAATACTAAAATTCTCTCACCCAAACAGCGGCGTTTCACCCGATGTAGCTCATCCTCTCGTCGAGCAGACAGGATGAGACGTGAGCCACACTTTGCCAGCTGGTAGGCCAGCTCCTCTCCGATCCCACTGGAGGCTCCGGTGACCCACGCCACCAGCCCCTTCAGCTTCTTCTCTGGTTAACAAAAAGACACACTTCATGTCACATGCTGGGCCGGAGACTACTCCACATCAACATGACACTCGCTTTTTAAAAAATGGGAATTAGACCGCCACTGGTTCTGGTCTCCCCCCGGTAGCTTCAAAAGAACTTTGTGCTGTATTAAAGATTTTGAGCAAAATTAAAGTATGTGCTGGGACAACTGTTGTACTGACCGATTTAACAAAGCCTGCTATTGCTGCCCCCTCACTTCCAGCCCAACTGTCTACTTATTCTGCTAGGTCTAGCTAACAAAAGGTTAATTAGGTTTTTTTTTTTTTTGATCACCCTGTGTGTAGTCTGTGACAGTGGTGCAGGGTAACATTTACTTAGGTATGATTTTGAAGTACTTTTACTTCGCTTGCGTATTTACTTTTACATTTCGATGGCTGCTGTTTTTTAATATTAACATATAACAAACAATCGTGATATGGATCCCATGCATGCATGCATGCATGCATACATACGTGTGTGTGTGTGTGTGTGTGTGTGTGTGTGTTTGTGTGTGTGTGTGTGTGTGTGTGTGTGTGTTTCAAAGCAGTGTGTTCGTTTGTATAGCGGTAATAAATAGAAAGGACAGCCAGGGGTTGTTTAAATATGTTCAGATATGCATTGCATGATAACGTAAAGCAGACGACTATTAATACTGACTATAACCATGTCAGTGTCGTGCCTGACTACACTGTAAACCTCTTTCTTTGATCATCTAAACGTACAAGCGGGCCGATATAATCAGTTTTTGGCAGACGACCACTTTCTACCACGAGATAACTCGTCTCATCTTATCATCGCCCGATACTTCCCCTGTGTTTGTGAGGAAGAAGCGTGACTCAGTAACAGACAGAGGCAAAGGTCGTATTAACTCACCTGGTTTGTGCCCTGACCAACTGGCCCACAGCAGAGTGAAGTCTGCATCTGCGAATAAGAAACACAGGAAGTGAAGAAGTAAATAAAGAGGTAAAACGCACCACAGCGCAGATACAATGCAGCAGTCCATTTCCAGAAAATGAAGAACTAGACTGGGGACTTCAGCTAAGTAACTGCCTACTTCCACAAAATTCAACAAACGCAACACTGCGCCGGACGGGAACTACGTCACTTCCGCTGTTTTTTCTTTTTTTTTTCTCTCTCTTTTTTCAAAATTAAAGCTCGGCGCTTGTCAATTTGGGAAAAAGAAAATACCAGCAGAAGTGTAGATAAATTAATACATGAATATATTAATTAGACAGTAACAACGACAAAAACAATTATTATTATTGTTATTCTTAGTATCATTGCTGTTGTAGTTGTTGTCATTGTTATTATTATCATATACTGATACAGTGTATGGAATGTTGGAAGACTGCAGCAAACAATGTTGGAATACACATCATGTAATCACAACGTCTATCTATCTATCTATCTATCTATCTATCTATCTATCTATCTATCTATCTATCTATCTATCTATCTATCTATCTATCTATCTATCTATCTATCTATCTATCTATCTGCTGTACTGTCCTTTTTTCTCTGTGTTGAATGTCAGCTTTTTGTAGCAATGACCTTCAACCAAAGCAGTTACACAAGTTAAACGTGTTTGTTCTTTTACTTACAGTTTCAAAGAAAATTCTCTATCAGGACAGAGACAGGAAACAAGTAAACCAAGCTCACCCTCACCATGTTAAAATGTGCAGCAGTGCAATGCACAAAGCACAGAAAAAATGTGTCCATGGTCCCTTAAGTTTCAATGATACACAGGTCAACAGATGACTGTTATTCTGGCCTCTATGAAGAGAGGCACAGATTTTTCGGCAGCAGAATCCTGAATAATACTATTACATAATTTATATTTGGACATAAAACAATAAGTCTCGAAAGTACCGGCTGTCTAATATTTGTCACCAGTTGACAAGAGTGTTTCAGAGCATCAAGGTTATAGACTCCTGTATTGTGCCTTTGTTGTTGAAAAAGGCTGTGCATCTTTTTACATTAAGACATGGCTTGAGCAGCATTGGCTTGCAGATTCCTCTTCTAATTCTGAACACTGCAGAACAATAACATGTTTATCACTTGACATTGCTTGTTAGCATATACCATTGAGGACACTCAAATCATGTCTTCTATATGGGAATCTGAGAGTTAAGCAACCAAGAAGAGTTTTCATTCTAAATTAAAAAACATGACGTATGATTTATTGATTGATTTCAAAATATTTTGACTTGCTATACTTAAGTTTGACCACTTTAAGGTCAACTAAAAAATAAATACTGGAGAATTACTTACTTACTTACTTGTATGTGACAAACACCTTTGAATTCTTGAATCTCAGGTGCAAACTCTGCCAAATCACGAAAGCACATACCGAACTCAAGATGCAAGATTTCTAACAGTGCGACATTTAATCCATGTGGAACATGATGTGCAGGCTATATATCAGATTGTGTGGCGCTCATGGTCTTGTATACATGTCCTCTGTGTTGCCTAAGCAGCCGCAACTCTTCAGGGATGATGTCATGTATGTCAGCATGCAACCTGCAGCATCCGGTCTCTGTGGCTGTGTGCCATGGATGTGTTTAGTAGACGTGGATTACTCACTGGGAACGTAGGTCAATTCCGAAAAAGTCTTTTTTGTAAATAATATATATTCAAAGTCTGGCCATTATCAAGATAAAAATAAATAAATAAATAAATGGGTCAGGGTCTAATCAGAAATCACATATGCACAGTAAGCTATGTTTTTGTAAATATGCTTTCTTAAAAATGTATTAGCCATAATAATCAGGCTAATGTACATGTAATGTATTATACTCCCGTATAACTCCAGATTTTAATATCATTATATTCTAACATGGGTCTTTAAAAGTTCTTTGCAGATTTCCAATTTTGAAAGAATGGCCAAAAAGATATTGTATAATTATAAAGAACAAGTTCTAAACTTTTGAAAAGTTGATCCACAAAACATTCAACATTAATATCGTTTATCAAAATCAATAGCTTGTAAACCACCATCTTTGCATTCCTGGACGGTTTTTGATCTCTTAATGTAATGAACCCAGTTAATCCAAATGAAATTAACGTTTAATTGGTTGATGGTTTTTATGAATTTATTAGTATGGTCATTGAACATGCAGGACAAATGCACCTTGCTAGTGAGGTACGTCCTTCCAAAAACTGTCAAGCCCCTTTGTAAAGATATATTCTACCTATATTTACATTCAAGAATTCTGTCTCGTATATTTAAGGTTTCATTGATTTTTATGACTTTGGTTACATGGATTCTGAGATTACGTTATTCCACAGAAAATTTGGTAGGAATATTATAAACTTCTATGAAGTTTCAATTATGTATGGTCGTTAGTTCACATATTTTTTTGTAAGATTTGCCAACAATTCTCCTGCTAGAACAAATCATAATGGGAAAATGTTGCATCCTTGTTTAACCCCTCTGAGGTACGCGAAGAAGAGTGCTACTGAACTAGCGGAAGTTGTAATTACCCAGTGTGGCCACTACGCCAAAATCGCTTCACAGTCCAGCGCCGTTCCTGGAGGCTTGCTCTGTGCTCAGAAGCTAACGTTAGCTAGCAAGCTGTCAAGCTGTCTGGTGGAGAGGCTGGGACAGACGTTTCAGCTTCCCCCTGGCTTGGCCACACAAAGCTCCCGCCTACAAATTCCCAAGAAAATCTGTGAGAATATACTTTATGTCGCCAGCTGAGATAATGTAATGCATCACGGGCGTACGCAAAGAGGGACCGCCGCACTTAAAAGCAATTTATATGCACTGAGTCTTGAGTGACGATTGCTCATTGCTAGCTAAGTGGCTAGCTAGCCTAGCGAAACCGCTTCAAACCCTCTAGTTTCGTCGGCGTACGTCTCTGGTGCGAACTGCGGCCACTCAGTCCTTGTCACTGTCGTTGCTGTCAACCGGTATATTGGATATTTGGTAAGTTTTAAAATGTTAACTCTTAAGCCAGCAGCTACTGAGGGACGTTGGGCAGTTAGCTGTTCTAGCTGTTAGCATTTAGCGTTAACACCTTAGCGAGGCCGAGGGCTCTCCTTGCCTCAACATAACGTTAGCAAACCATGGCTGAGAGAGGCCTGTCAAAGTTAGCTGTGAGGGACAAGGGTCAAGGCCCGCAACTAGGCAAGGCTGTTTGTTTATTTGGGTTGTGGTCTGGACTTGCTATAGAGCTAACTTTTTCCGTTAGTCCAACGGCAAAAGCTACCCTTACAGAACAGGTTGGTTATGTAAATTAGCTTACCTTAACGTAAGCATTCATGTTTGATTTGTCAGATCTCCTGTAATTGTTCTGTGGTGGTTATCGCGTAACTGGTAAGTCGGTAAGCTAACGTTAGCTCTCCAGGCATGTAACGATGGCTTTAACTAATAATACCCCGACTAGCTTCTGTGGAAAAGTGTTGTGCATTGCGAAGGTCAGAGAGATGCTGCCCAGTGGTGTGTTCATGATACAATTAACGCTAAATAACTTAAGTCAACCCATTACATTTAATGTTAAACTTGATCAGACAGTGGTTTAAGGGCGTTTCAATCCGATCCACACCACCAGTGCTCCTAATATGTAGCTAAAATGTGTACAAGGGTCCACTATTTTTAGATTGTACCAGGGGCCTGAACTCAGCTCCAAGATGCTAGTCTTTTGCCACAAATGGATGGAATATAGACTATCTGTGTTAACCAACTTAATAAAGAGGGTTGTGTCATTCTGTTTATGTATGCAGTATGTGTATCTTTGGGTAAATTACAAGGATTTTTCCCCTCATACCATTGCAGTATCTTCTTTAGAGACTGAATATTGACAAAAAGTTCTGAAATTTGTGGCTGTCTTAGAATGCTAAATTTCTGCCATATTTTGTAAATAGGTTTCTTTCTTTTAATTTGTGTTACAGGTCATAAGAGGGACACAATGGGTGCATTTCTGGACAAACCAAAGATGGAAAAATACAATTCCCGTGGTGAGGGTAACAACCTGAGGTATGGGCTGAGTAGCATGCAAGGTTGGCGGGTAGAGATGGAAGATGCACACACAGCAGTAATTGGTCTGCCACATGGTCTTGACCCCTGGTCATTCTTTGCTGTTTATGATGGGCATGCTGGCTCTCAGGTGGCCAAGTACTGCTGTGAGCACCTGCTGGAGCACATCACCAGCAACTCAGACTTCCAGAGTGCTCTGCAGGAC
Organism: Chaetodon trifascialis; assembly: GCF_039877785.1. Classification (NCBI taxonomy): domain Eukaryota; kingdom Metazoa; phylum Chordata; class Actinopteri; order Chaetodontiformes; family Chaetodontidae; genus Chaetodon; species Chaetodon trifascialis. Next base: position 14,572,163 of record NC_092069.1, read on the forward strand.
GACGCCTCTGTGGAGAGTGTGAAGAATGGGATCCGCACAGGGTTCTTGCAGATTGATGAACACATGCGAACCATATCCGAGAAGAAGCATGGTGTGGACCGCAGTGGCTCCACTGCAGTGGGAGTGATGATTTCTCCAAGCCATATCTACTTCATCAACTGTGGCGACTCACGGGGACTCCTCAGCCGGGGCGGAGCTGTGCACTTCTTCACACAGGATCACAAACCCAGCAACCCCCTGGAGAAGGAAAGGATCCAGAATGCCGGTGGCTCGGTCATGATCCAGCGAGTTAATGGGTCGCTAGCTGTGTCTCGGGCTTTGGGAGACTTCGACTACAAGTGTGTGCATGGAAAAGGTCCGACAGAGCAGCTTGTGTCTCCTGAGCCTGAAGTTTATGCAATAGAGAGATGTGAGGGAGAAGATGAATTCATTATACTAGCATGCGATGGCATCTGGGATGTCATGGCCAATGAGGAACTGTGTGACTTTGTCAGGTCAAGGCTAGAGGTGACGGATGATCTTGAAAGAGTCAGCAATGAAATTGTTGACACCTGCCTGTACAAGGTATGGCATGTCCACGATACTTATGTTGACATATTGTTACACACTTGTCACTTTTGGTATCATGGTTGATTAACACAACTTCTGTATTTGTTCTTTATTTTTCAGGGAAGCCGGGACAATATGAGTGTTGTGTTAATCTGCTTTCCAGGGGCTCCAAAGGTATCTCCAGAAGCAGTGAAAAGGGAGGCTGAGCTGGATAAATATCTGGAGGGCAGAGTAGAAGGTAGGTGAGAACTATTATACTTAGGGTGAGTAGGCCACCATCTCAAGTGGATATTGATGTAATAATCCATTTTTTCTTCCTGTTATGAACTTTTTCTTATTCAAGGAAACCCCATGTTTTCCTTGTTTATTCCATTAGGTTTTAAATAAGGTTAGCCATATTAACTCAGGCTGATGGGGAAGACAGATGCACATGTCTGTATGCCACAGTTATGTGTTCAGCATGGGAAAGCCTGTCTGAAAGAAAGCAGATGCTTTCCTATGTTTCACATATGGTGAGAGAGTATCTGCAGTGGTCAGGGAGGACAAAATTAAAAAACAACAACAACAATAAAAAAAAAACCCCACTACACTGAGTATAAGTGTTATTGTAATCTGTGTGATTACACATAACTGCTGAGGGTTCTTAAACATCTAACAGTAAATATACAGTATATATCGCCACTGTAGCAGCATTTTACAGTGTTTATGTCTGTGAATCATAGTCATGCTGGAAGTTTGAAACACCAACTTTAAGACATTCAGTCTCCACAGGGGGAGGGCCCCTGACATAGCAAGCTTGTTGACACAACTCTAATGTAAAAAGATTATATTTAAAATGCTTTCAGCTAAAGGGCGGGTAACATTAACCATTTGTGTGTCTTTGAAAGATGAGAGCCATATTTTCAAATTGTCGACCATTTCATCTAGGTATTAAACTAACACATGTTGCTCAGTGTTGGCTTGAGAACCAGGAAAAAGTATGTGTCTATAAAACCTTTTTCTGGTTAATGTTTTCCTACTGTAGATACAACTGTAGGCCATAGGTCTCAAAAATCGTTATCACTCCATTTCAGTGTTACACTGTCGAACCTCTCTAGTATTAGAAGGAAAAGTCGAGAAGTTTTTTTTATGTAGGCCAAAGTCACAAATCACAACAATCATTACAGTGTACCAGGCCCTCTGTCCTTATGTCCTTGATTCAGATGAGGAAAAACTCATCGAATGAGAAAGGGGGGAAAAAAAAAAACCCCGGAGTAGCAGAGGGGGTGTTACTCCTCTTTCTATTACTTCAGTGAAAGAGTGTGTTACTCTAAAAAACTATTTAAGAGCAATATCAATGGTGCATGGTATTACTTCAAACCCAGCCCTGTTCTAACTTCTGTGCTTTAATCCAAACGTGAGTAAGGGAGGTTTCAGCGATGATATTTCTCTACCTCACATTCTTCTACATATAGACCCACATTTTTACATTTTGACATCCCAATTGCACAAATCAATCAGAATTGTTATTTCTATGTGTATTTGTATTGTACATTTTTGTAAAACATTTTCAAACACTCTTAATTTTGTTTTCCAACAGAGATCATTAAAAAGCAGGGGGATGAAGGTGTCCCAGATTTGGTCCATGTTATGCGGACGTTAGCATCTGAGGCAATCCCTAACCTCCCCCCTGGAGGAGAGCTGGCAAGCAAGTGAGTGAGCTTTGTGGTTAGAATTGATGACAGCCTCAAACAATGACAAGTTTTTCTTTCTGACAATGATTGTCAGTTTAATCACTGGGTATCTTTTTTATTTTTTCTGGTCCAAATATCTAAAGTTACTGTGCTTTTACTTTGCTTCAGACGAACTGTTATTGAAGCGATGTACAACAAACTCAACCCCTACCGAAGTGATGACACAGTAAGTATCCCAGCTTGTCTTTTAACTCCTTAGAAGTGTGCTCGGCTTGGAGTATGCATGCTTTATTGACGTGTGATCAGCAAATTTTAACCACGTTTTTGCATGTCGTTAGTCTTCAACAAGATGGAACAGGGAAACATTCTTGTCCTTTGAATTTTCCTCTAAATGGAGTCAGATACAGATTGACTCTGCGATGACATAATGACTTGTCCAAGGTGTCTATTTGCCTTCTGTCCAGTTTATGTGAATGCAGAAGAAAAGAGAAAATTGATCAAAGCACCATAATATTCTATTACTACAATTTTTCTGTATGCTGACACTGTTAGAAAATGGTCACATTTTTTCCCTTAAATAGTTCCAGTAAAACAGAAGTTGCAGATCATGGTTTTATTTTGACAAAGGACCACAATTGCATTGCAGGTCCTGTGCTAAAAAGACTCAATTTTGTCCCACATGAGCTGATTTCAAGATGAGAAAGAGCTAATTAGTGAAACTGTCAGGCATTTGTGTGGATGTAATGAAAACCTACATTCTCTCACAAACTTGTTTAAAAAGGGACATTGCTCATCATCCCTTTATACACAAACAGACCTCAAAGCTGTTGCCCTTGTCCACTCAAATATTGTGCTGTTAAATTTTTATCAGATAAGCTCGCTGTGCCAGCTACACTTTAATTGTTCTCGTCATCTTGTCCTTGACAGTGAAAATTTTGAAGTTGTTTCAGTGTTTCACGTTTGTATAAAGATGGACTTTTCAAATTACTGTCACACATTGAATTATCTCTGAAATTAGGGAGCCGTCAGACCCATTGACTTCCTCCATATTATATGGTGCAGCCTGAAAAAAAAATTTGCACAAAAGCACCCAAGGAGAAAGAGAAATTAGCTTATTACAAATGTTTGCAGATTTATTCAAAGTGACTCAGAAATGTTCTACACTATTTGTTAATCTATACTCTCTATTGGGTGAGTAGTCATTTGAACTGCCTTTGGCAGTATTTGCACAGTATTGCACAGTTAAAAATATGATATGAAATCATGAAGCTTAAAAAAAAATAGATTTGCATATCAACTTATTAATTGTGCCTTAAGGAGCGATGACATTTTCTACTGTTTGTTTTGGTCACGTTCCCTTAGTATTCGGTCTTTCCCCTAACAATATGTCTGTAACCACTGCAACCACTCGCTGTGCTGCTGTCAGGACTGTGTCTGACAGCACGTACCATTATGGCTGAAGAGTTCTATGATCTTTTGTGGCTCTTTTTGCCTTGTGCTCTCAGTCTTGCTTTCTTTTCATTGCTGTTGTTTTTCTTGAAGTTCCTCTAATGATCCTAGTGGCCCTTCCTGTCCTCCTTGCCTAATTTCCCAGGTTGGATAGACAACCACCTTTTATGAAGTATCCGCAGTGTTTTAAAAAGTTAAAGTAATGGAGCCTGCTGTGCTTTGTAAAATTTCAACCTTATAGAAATCGTCTTATATCCTTTGCTGGATGTATCAATTCAACTTCATACAAGATCTTCACATTAATAGATAATATTCTGCTGAATATAAAATATGTTCAATGTCAGGTGTGAACACTTATGATGACATAATTGTAGTTCTGTGACAATATATTCTTAAAGCCCATTGTAAAGTCTTGCTGTAGCACCACAAAATATGGAAAGGAGAGGGGTTAAATATGTCAGTAAGGCTATATTATTTAGTCAAATTTGAGTGGTTTGTTAAGAAGGTGTAAAGCATTCTGGCTAGTATTCTGTAGAAGCACACCTTGTAACTTGAATGTCTTTAAGAAAGGATGTCAGATGCAGTCATGAACACAATGACAGCATTGAGTGGTAGGTGGCAATAGGTGAGCTTAGCTGAATATTTTATCTGTCGCCTTGTGAGTCAACTGGGATTCACCTTGGAGACTCTGTGATAGGAATCTTGCATTACCCCTGTGATGGTAATGACTCTGCCTGCACCAGAAATAATAATTCTTTAGAACACCTGCTTGTACTATTTCCTCAAATTTTGGTGTTTTTTTTAAAAAAAAAACAAAAAGCTTGTGGTCCACAACAAAGAAGGGTTAATAACAGAGCAGTGGCTGCCATGCCAAGGGCTAGTTTTTGTTAACGATCTGAGGTATTTGGCACAATGATAAACAAATGATACATCTTATCTATAAAGAAACGTATTGATAATGTGTTTCTTTGGCAAGAAAAAAGCTCACATCGACTTTAGTCTGGAGTTCTGCTGCTCCATCTTTACACTAGTATATTGGTATATTGGATTAGATTAAAACCAGAGTTAATGGTGATTGATGGAATATTGAAAAGACAAACCAAGATGGTTTTGATGAGTTATAGTGTGTTTTTGTCGTGTTTCAATAAGGTGTATTTTACTAAAAGAAAATGACTGTTTCTGTGAATCTGGTGGCTTTGGCGAGAGCAGTGTATCAGCCTTTTCTGGTTAAACGTAACAGATCTTGCTCTTTAACAAAATGATATCTCTGTCAGGATTCTTTTCCACAATATTGTCAGATGCTTCTCATAACAATCTGAGCCTGTCAATGGCAAAAACAGACACTTTTGGTGGACGTACCTTGCTGGTGTGCAAAGGCGTGGACCCAGAAAAAAGGGTAAATATGTCCATGATCAGTTAATATGCTGCGACTAGAATTCATCCCTTTTGTTCGGGAGAATGAAGTCTTCCATAACACTTGGACCTGTGCAACTGCACACAATGTCACTTTCATTGATTGAAGATATAATGTAGGTCAAACTGAAACGAGCACATAATTCAGCAACACGGAATAGGACATTGTGTTATTTATTCTGTAATGTGTAGGTACGTAGTCCTTTTAAAAGATGTTTATCTTGAAGTAATATACAAGTAGTGTGTCTCTCATATTGGTTTTCCCTCTTATGGACAAAATTGGAAAAATACATATTTGAATGGTTCAAGCCTTTGTTGTTTTTTGTTTTAGAGGGAATCTTTGAATGTCATTTTTGGCCAATTTTGACAGCCCCACAGTGTATGCACTGCTGCCCTGCTACACAGGGAATGAGTGGGTGTGCTGATGACATTGCACAAAGTGCAGCTGCTTTGTACTCTTTTCTGCTTGCCTGTATATTACTTTCCACTTCTTTTTTGATATAGACGTCCAAATACACGTAATGTTGGTATCAACGCAAAAACAGTCATCATTACTGATGAGTCCTCCTCCTGCACGCTCGACCCAGGTGCCACCCCTCGCCTAAACCAAACATAGCATTTCCTGTTAGTGAGAAAGTGTCTGACACGGGCAAATGTGCTATACGTGTGAAAGAACAACCCTGAACAATGTCTGGACATGATTCTGCAGACATTGTCTGGAGTTGATGTGAGAAAACGGCTTTAGTGTCTGCTATATATTCAGGCAGAGCAATGTCATAATCAGCTGCCTGCCAAGGTCATGTGATCTGTGCAGCAGGACTGCTTACAATGTTCTCACGTGACCTGAGAGCGACAGTCGGTGGCGATAATGCACCTCTGTTGCACCTCTTATGTTCTCATGAGGAACCTTAAAGCGTCCGCTTGCAGAGAAAGTTTCACGTGAGGCCGTTGTTTTTGTTTGTATGGACATTCCATAAGCAAATGTACGTCACGGTATGGTTATTTTAAACCATTTCTTAATTGAATTGACATAACAATTACTATATAATGATAAAAGAATGGCCATGGTGCCCATCCCAGTTTGTAGACCTGAAACTGTAGAGACGCTCTAAATCGATGCGCTCCTGAGGCGGGTTTGTCTGGGAGGAGCCAAACAGGTTACAGTTTACACATTGTAGCCAGGTAATGTCCCTGCAAGTGTGAACAGTATGGATGTTTTCTTCTGAATTGGGTCAAGTAATGATAATAATAAGTCTATTAATGTTTGGTATCATTCGTTTTGCCCTATTTTTCGTTGACCTCTTACTCCAAATACGTTGATAGGCTTAGATTATCAATCAGCCTTCTAACTGGGAGAATTATAGACATTGATGTGATGTGATCAGATAGATGTATCACTCTGTTGCACACTCGATAATTATACCATAGCATCACAGAGTGGAGCTTCTTCTACACATTCATTTGTCTTGGAACTCGCCACATTTTGCCAATCCAGGTGTCTGAGTCGCTCGCACTACAGCACTAGAATATTTTTTTGTATAAGGAGAGCAGGGCACAGTAAAGACAGGATGCGTATTTGATGAGGTTTTTTAGCCCATGCCGATCCATTTAAATATGCCTGGATAGGCCTTGATATTGATCCTTAAGATTGGCAATTAAACGTGATTGTCAGTGCTTATCTTGCAGGTAGTGCTAAGAGCAGTTATGAGAATAATGGAGGCCATTGTGAGTATATGCTTGAGCTCTTTGCATGTAGTTATTGAACGAGAGTAAATCAATTTATTTTCAGATTTATTCTTCCAACCCAAAGGCCGATCAGTGCCAAGTTTATATCTAAACTCCTGGTGAAAGGTCACTAGGTTTGTGTCAATCTGTCTGAAAAAGTTTGCATAAACTTGGATCCAACTTTTGCTGCAGTCGTCGCTTCCTGTGGCAAATTACACATTGTTTGTCAATAAGAGTTTCCCAACATTGTACCTTCCTTCCTGACTTACAAACCTAAAATAGCCCTGAACCTGAAAAAGAGGAGGCCTTAAATAGATCAGAACATTTTGTAAAGTATGAAGTAACATACGAGTCTGCGTTAGCAGGTGGTTGGTGTCCAGTGTTAAGGGGTGTGCCAGATCATATAGTGTGTGAGAATATCGGTACAGCCTTTAACGTCTTAAAGAAATCCTGTCATGATAATGGAAATATTCCAACTCCTTGAGTCATAATGACATAATGATGTCACACCATTACACACAGCAACAAATAACATTACTACTGGCTTCACGGTGGAGGAGTTATTTCTAAAAGTAGTGTGGAAGTGGTTTAGTGACCAAAGATCAAATGTACAACAAACCATGTTAATACCTAAGAAGACTATAAAAACGAAATGTGCAATACAACAAACAAATATGTCTTGAGCCAAATCAATCACATGTGGATATAGAGTACATGGAAGTAAATTCCAGCAGCATCTGTTTTAAGTGACTTTTGACCATTTCTAGTCAGGTGGATTGGTTTGCCTGATCCAAGGACCAATTATTGCGTCACATATTAAATAATTTAGAGCTTCCATACAGTGAAGATCACCAGGTGTCAGTATGTTATCAGTGTCCTGTACGTAACCAAATATTTGTTGCGCAGTATATTGTGTGAATTCTGAAATATTTGCACATTTTAAACTGTATTCTCATTTTTCCCTCACTAGTATTCCTACAGAGACAGAACTTGTCTAATTTGTTAAGGCACATTAAAGATGATTCAGTTTAATGTACATAAAATAACGGCTTATTTGTTATTGCTAGTTGAAAAATTTGACTTCCTGGTTTTAATTATTTTACTGTATATTTGAAACAAATAGCATAAAATTTAGTATCAGAATCTTCTGACTGTGCATAACATGACAAGGTAGCCTTATAAACTCGAATTACGCCTGTCAGCCAATGAGTAACAAGTGTTTTGTATGGCAGTGATCTCTAGTTAAGTTGTATATTTGAGTAGTTTATCAGTGCAGCATTTATTAAAAGCACATTTGATAAAATAATGACATATTACTTCATCTCCAGATTGATAATGGTGTTGATGCAGAAGTCTCTCTGTCAGCTCCTGGATCATTTTTGTTATCTGTCAGATTGTGTCATACATGTCTAAACCTGTCCAGCTCTTGATAGAGATCTGGTGGATCTAGAGCCAGAGTCTGAAGGGTTTCTCCCTCCTCTTCTCTCTTATCAAGGACTCTGCGTCCACAGACGACATGTGGTAACACAACCTCCTACCACTAACACAGCATAGAGTTTACAAACCACCATCCTCTCAAGACCCACAGCAGCTCAGCTCAGCAGTCTGTCTCTCCGTCACTCTGAGCTTTTGGTTTCTAAGAAGGGAATTTCATGGGAGGAGGAGGAGAAGAAGGAGGAGGAGGAGGAGGAAGAGGCGTTGCATGCACACAAACCTGGAATAGTGCAGCACCAGTCCACTCTGGAGTTCAGGATCCCCACCGTCTTGTCTCCCCTTTATGTTCACCCACCTTAATGCTCTCCTCTAAAGTAATCCATAACAAGCCCACAAGGTCTTCTTTCTTTTTGTTCAATAATCAGCTTAAGTAGTAAGATTTTTTGCTGTAATTAATTTGATTCACATTTCCTTGTGTGTGTTTGTATATTTCTGTTTTTGTGAAGTGCAATTGTCCTGTACAAACAGCCTGTATTTAATGCAGCTTGATTTTAAGTTAAAAAATGAAAGAAATGAAAAAGAGAACCTTTTATGCACTATCTGCCTTTTCCTGCTCTTCTGGAATTGTAACAAAATGTCTATTCAGTGAATATTTCTGCTTGTCCTCCAGGCACAATGTCTCTGCGCTTTTCTTTTCTTTTCTTTTCTTTTTTTTCACTTAGTCTATTCTCCTTTAAGAAACGGGTAAATTGTATAGTTGACAGCACAGTAAGCTCTCTATATCAAACCATTTAAATCCTAATTATTTTTTCCCTGTGCTTTTTTTTATTGTATTTTATTTTTGTAAGTGGTTTTCTGTACATGCTCTAATAATAATGGCAAAGGTGTTTCTCAGTCATTTTGGAAGTGTGAAGTGAAAAATAATCTTTTTGTTTGTTTGTTTGTTTTCATTTCTTCAAGGCATCTAATGAAAATGAGACCCCTGTTAACACGTTTGTCTGTGCACATAGATACTTGCAAGCGTGCGTGGGTGCTTGTGTGTATGTATATGCGCACGTGTGTTAGTGTAAAGGCAGATCTGTATGTGCAACTCTAAATTTTGCTGAGGTGGTTCAAGCAGCAGACCAGGCTGGAGTTTAAGGGAGTTTCTGTCCTCATGCTTGCCCACTCTCTGCCCGTTTTTCAGCCAGTGTTCCACATTGACCCGACATCGGCTTTCACTACTTCTTATTCCAAAAGGCTTTGGATAACAGAGTTTACATGCTGTTACGCTATTTGAACAACTTCAAGCTATGTATCAGAACTATACTGTAACCTGAGATGACACAAGTAGTTCTGTTAACCCATGGTGTGCAATGGTTTGCAGCTGGTCAGGCCTCGGCTGGTTTCCACATCTGATGTGTCATATTTGAATATCAGTTTCTAAACATTCATTTTTACCAGTGCCCGCCGTGGGTGCCATATGATTTGTAATCACTTGTTTCAGCTTTATGACAGCCTATGCCAAGTTTTTTCACGAGATTCAGTTTTTGTAAGTGGTACAGATAGATTTTTAGCTTCTACCTTTAACATCCGCTAATTTGACTGATGTAATCAATTTAAGCACTGACTGTTTTAGAGAAAATCGCCCATTACCAGTCTGATGATAGGAGAAACTGTTGACTCTAAAATTGACAAGGCTTTTTTTTTCCCCTGCGTAATCCTTATTTGGACATTCAAACCAAGAACAAATACGCGAACTGCAATGCGTTCTCATGGTTGTATCGCACCTTTTTATTCCCATCAGGTTTGCTCTGCTTAAAACCTTCTGCTACCACACAAGCCAGAGCACAACACAGTTTGCTGCTATAGTGTGTGATCTGTGGGTTGATTTTCTGTTTTCAGTGAATTTCCCCCTCGTAAAAGATGAATCGTCACTTACTAAATCTGTATTTAACGCACACACACAGTAGAAATATTTCTTGAAGAGAAATGGTTTTATTTCAGATTTATTTTCTACCTTTTTTTTTGTCTAAAATTGCATTGTTGGAAATTAATGTATGTATATATTTTTGACTTACACTTTCAAGGAATAAATCATGTCGCTTGAGTTAGTTTTTTTGCCATGGACAAAATGTGATTTTGGTTTGTTTCGGGGTGGTTAGTTGAATTTGGGTGTGTTTTGGCCAACAAAGGTCTCCCTCTATTCACTTTGGTGTCCAAAGTTAACGCTGAAGGTTTGACCAGTTTCATTTATACAATTCACAATGTTAATGTACTAAATTTGTAATTCTTTATCAAATGACAATCCTAACTATGTCACTGCATTTAGGTTTGAAGCAAATTTTCCAATCTTTAACAAAACAGAATTAAACTGACTGTAATCCTTAATTAGCTGCTTTCCAATATGCTTTAGTGGCAGAAAGGCCAAAGACCACTCAAGTTTTGTTTGTATCATAAGAAGTAATCATATAAAGGAGAATTTAGATGTTAAAGATATGAAGTGATTAGAGAGTGATGTTAGCTCATATATGTTAGATTTTAAAGGTACTCTGTGGAGTCAGTGACCACTGGTGGTGCTATAGAGAAATGTGAGCACAGGGATGAACATACAGGACAGAAGCACAGCTCTGCTGACTGCAGGGGGCAGTAATGTGTGTATGAACAGTTGGCGTTAAGGTAACGTGGCTCAAAAGTGTTAAATTTACAAATTTAAGACAATAAGACTGAAAGCTTAGGTAAGAAGTGCCAGTTTATGTCGTGTGGATTTGCATTGAACATGTACGTTAGGCCTTAAAGACTCGCAAAACACATTTGGGGAAGAAACTGAATGTAAACCTAACTGTGTGTTTACGGTGGGACCTCCACAGGGTACCTTTAAAAAGTCAGTCACCCCAGAAATGATATGAATAACATCGTAGTTCAGCGGATGTCCTGTCCGGACTCGACTGGAAACATGTCAAATAGGAAAAGTTGATTTCGTTGTGTGTGTTTCTGCATGAACATGTGGTTTTACTGAATATTCCCTCCCATGAAAAACGTGAAAGACTAAATTTAAACAAACAGAACAGTTTGAAATGATGATGTGAAAATTTATTTCACATCATTTTGGTTTGAAATTGCAGTATTGCATTTCTACTACAATACTAATACTTGTATACCTTGAACCTAAAAATGAATTCAGTGCGTTTGAGAAAAAAAAAATACTGGTGTTGAAAATGCTTTTTCTTTCTTTAGATGAGCGGTTTAGATTTAATCTGTAAGATGTTTTATGTTGCGTGTTTTCAGCCTCTGGCTGCTTGTTGCAAACCTGGTAGGTGTTGACTCTCGAAGCAACATTGTTCTTCAAGCTTAATAAGGAACAAGCTTTTTTGGCATCTCAAGGCTGCCAATACGCCCTCACCCCTGAACTGTCCTGCATTGCCCCAGAAATATAACAATTCGGGATGTGGCCCTTAAATGATGCTGGTTAGTTACCCATTTCTATAACTGGCTGACTGTATAGAATGAAAAATGTAGAAATTGTCTTTTTAATGCTCAAACTTGCTGTAGCTCAATGTTAGCAGATATTAACAGCAGCTTGGCAATGGCTGTTTTATTTAAAATTTCCATCCCTGTTACTCCCTCAATGAAAAAAGAACAAAAAAAAAAAAGACCCCTCGCACCCATTCTCCTTGTTTTCATGAACTGAAATACCTCATAACATTTCTAGGAAGTGTTTTTGTCTCGTGTTATGTAGATTCAAACTGTTCAGAAAGCAGTGCACGTGTGGAGACTTTAAAGAAAGCAGTTCTTTTGTCACCCCCCCACCCCCACCCCCCCAGAATTTATGATTTGAACACTGATCAGCTTGAGAGGGATACGTCTGTGTTCATGTACAGTATTTGACTGAATCGTGTTGACGTTCAGGAAGCAAGTAAGGATGTAAGTGGCTACTTCAAATGACTATTTTAGTAACGAGGAACACTATCAGCCTTGTCGTATAAGCTGCCCCCCCCCCCCCCCCCCCAACAATGCCCTCAAATGCTCACCTGTGTAATCTCACCCACTTGTCCACTTGTGTCACTTAGCTCAAATCTAGAATTGTATTGAGAGTTCAGGGTTTTAGAAATGTGAGATGTGTGACTAAATGACAATAGTCATATGCACTGATTATCTGTATAATCAGCTTTTTTCTTTTCTGCTCTTTTTATTTTCAGAAAATTGTTATTGTAGAGAAAAAGATTATAAAGCTATTTACAGAGTTACCTTTGGTTGCCTGTAATGCATCGTGTATATTCTTGTACGGAGGACTACCTGGCAGAAGTTGAAGAGATTTTAAATGCTTGCGCCGCCCTCCTGTGCATATTGATGTACCTCGGTTGTGGCGTTTACTGTGTGACCCTTAGCAGTGGTGGTTTATTTGTCCCCTCGCAGGGTGACCTGAGCCTCACTTTGCTGACCTTTTTCAGCTCATAAATAAGCTCACCGATTTGCCTTACCCAATCTTATGTTAGCCCCCTAAAGTACTTCAATAAAACACTGAGGAGGAGTGATGCCGCTGACGTTACAGTCTCACAGATTAAAAGCTGTCCCCATGTTTAGGGTACTTATGCTATCAACAAAGTGACTTTGTCCTGGTTGTCACAAGGTACAACTTTTCAGCCATCGCTGGTTTGTATGCTTTTTTTTTTTTTTTCTCCCGTGTTTTCTTATTGAATCTTGGTCTCGAAAGCTTATTTAATTCTTCACTGCAGATGATGTCATACTTTTAACAAATGCAAGTGTTTTAACATGGTAACCTCGTAAGCATTCAAAATGTGCATACATACATTCATGTCTGCTATATTTATGGTTACATTCGAGAATAGCTTTAGACTGCTGTAGATAAGTATTGTCAATGTTGATTCAAATGCTTCTCAGAGGCCTCTGTGAGTGATTTTACAAAGTTCAATAACTGTATATTTTGTATTATGTTCTAGCTCCAAAGGAATGGCAGAAAAAAAGAAAATGTTTAAAAAAGCTTTGTTCCCTGAACTAAATTGTACTATTTGTGTTGTCGATTGAACAAATTGCATTCCTTGCTTGTGAATTGATGCATTTCTCTCCCCTTAAATTTTCTCCCCTTCTTTCCCTCCTTTCTTTCATTTTTTAGCCTTTGAAGTTTGAATAAAATTTCTAGTTTGCAGAATGTATTACTAAATAAATGGGTTGTCATCTTGTACCTCTCATTTCATCCCTTTTTTTAAATCTGTCGGCCTGTTGCACGAGTGAAACTTCCTTTGGTTCCTACAGTTCTTACAAGGAAAGCCACTTTATAGTATAGCTAATAAAAACATCCAGCCACCTGGCCATATATTACAGTAAGTTTCAGAGTCATGCGCAGACAAAGTGGTGTGTAGATCTGCAGCTAAGTGATGAAGTGACAAATGGCAGTGACTGTGTCTCCTCTGGATCCGTTTGCATGTTGCATTTTTTGTTGTTTTAGGTTCAAATGTAGAAGGCAGTGTCCTGAAAATGACTTTCAGACAGTCCACATTAGCCCCAGTTTGTGCTTCTCATGCATTAGTGTCTGATTTTCCAGAAAAATAAATCTAGATCTTTGAAAGCTGTTCTGAAGGTATCTCTTGAATCTTAAAGACTCATCTAACATCTGGTTGCTCCAATTGCAAAGGTGGCAGCCAGAAACAACATGTTCTTTCTCAGTTTGTATGTGTACCACATTTTTAAAAGTGTATTACTGGTAATATTGTTATACAGCGATTATATACAAATATTTGACATTTTTATACACTATAAAGCGTTAATATTTAAACAAATACCTGTCATTTTGAGTTCCTGCTACCAGGAAATACAGAAAGGGGTTAAATTAAAAAATCATTTTTTACAGTGCAGCGAACAGAATAGTTTCTCATCCAGATGTTAGAAGAGTGTTCGTTTCAAGTGCTCTTCAGTGAACTTGCAGGCTTTCCAAACATCACCTGTTAATTATTTTTCAGAAAATCAATGCTGACCCCCTCTGACTCAAATCTGATGGCAAGGCATGAGAGGCACAAACAGGGGCCGTCATCATGTTACACATTCAATCTCAGCATGCGACTTAATGCTTCAGAGTGTGTATGATAATCAGCAAGCCCTTTCATCGCCGCACGCTTTGAGCCCCACGAGCGCAGAGGTGCTGTCGACTTATCAGGGTATCAGAGCCGTGTTTGTCTGCCTGCCTTTTCTGTCAGTGTGTGGTGAGTGCATGTAAGGGGCTTGGGCTCAGAGGATGGGTCAGGGTAGTCCACGGCCACTGGGATTAAGAACCGTGGGAGGGATTACTTTAAATGTCAACATAATGTCATGAGCTGTGTTAGAAGGTCAAACGTTCAAACGGTGCTCAGTGGCGAGCAGTTAATAGATCAGGTACAATTTGGATTGTTGTGGCTCCTGTGATGAATTTACTAGCGTGCTGAAACGAGCTATTTCTGGGGATACTCTGTTATTCAAAGATGCTGACACAAGGTTAGATTTATCATGCAGTTTGAACTTTGTCTTGTCTCTCCAGCAACTGTTAATGTTGCTTAATTACATCTAAGTGTGTGTTTTATGCACAACCTTTTTCTCAGTGAGTGGGTACCTGTTATTAGATGTGGGACAAAAAGCCTCCCGTGCTATAGTTTTCTCTTTCTAATCGATTTCTGACTGATCCATGCCAAAACAGCATCCTAATCAGGCACCTAGCTAGCCAGAGGGGGGCAGTGTTAATAGCAGAGACAGATTAGAAACACCAGCTGCAGCACTGACACTCAGACAAATAGTCCTCTGAAAGTTAATTGATGAACACAGTCAGAGTCTTTATTAAGCAGATGTTGATGACAGCTTTTAGTTGCATACAATAACAGCATTCAACCCTCTTGACTGCCAAGGTGTTAAGTCATCCTGAATTTATCATCCTTGTGTTTGCTGTTAATGTTCGTTGCTTTTTACTATTAAGTGTGTCCCCTCTGTCGCTCTGGGAACCTTTTTCTTAAAAAAAGAAAAAAGGGTGACGCATCACCGCTAGAAAATCAGAGAAAAATCATAACTCTCATCCACAACAAGCTTGTGTTTTTTAAGCGTGTACAACCCCCACCCCACCCCACCCCGAGCCATTTTCATGTTAGAACTGCACAAAATGTGACTCATTAGATCCCGGGCCACCTGTGCACCCCTAATGAATCATGCTGCCCTTATATTCCTCCACATGAGAAAAAAGCGGCCGCATCGGCTGAGGCCATCATCAAATGGAGCTGGCTCGTCATCTGCCTGCCATTGTTTAGCGCATGTCATGCTCTGCTTCTCATGGCGGAAAAACCCATTTGGGCTTCACTAATGCAGCCATGCAGACGCAGCAGTATAAGAGGTGGGGGTGGTGGAGCACACCGCATACTCTGTGTGGATGGTCTCTGCACTGAGGTCACTGAGCTCCACATTTGCTAATTTGCTTTGGAGTGCACTTGGAGCCGGATTTATTTATTTATTTATTTTCTGGGTTGCTCTGTAAATCGGAGGGAAATTTTTTGATTGTCTTAATCACAGCAGAGCAAGCGAAGGGACGTCGTTGGCGGGTGTTGTGGCTCGTCCGACAAAGAACCAGATGAGGAAATCCAGCGACATTTATTCTGTTTTAATCTCTGCTGCTGCTTCTACTCCCCCACCCGCCATGCTTCCCCTCTCCATTTCCTCGTTCTGTGAGTGTTCTTGCTGCCCGAGGTCAGTTTGTCACAGAGAACACAAGCTTTTCTCACTTGGTTGCAGCGATTCAATGATTGGTGTGTACAAACAAGCATATCAAGCAGGGATGACATGCCACCCCCCACCCCCACCCCCATGCCCTCCTCTCTCCTACAGACATCAAATATGTCCTTCCTGCTCTGTCTGCTTACAGTCTCTCTCTGTCTCTCACTTACACTGAGTGTCCCCTGCATGAGGTGGGTTACACAAGCTGCTGCCCTGGGAATCCCGGGCCAGCTCATTATCCTGCACCCCTGAGACACAGCTCACTGTAAATTAGGACATCAAACCATGCAGGCTTGTTAGGCAGCCACAGATACACTCATTAGCATCAGCACCTTTGCTTGTTAGAGCCTGTATCAGAATTTTGCTCCCACCACGTCGTGTCCTGACGTTCCTCCGCGCTGACTGGAAGGTTTAGGATTAATGTCAGCTCTAGCCAGCAGGTCAGTGCTGTTGTGGTTCAGATATGCCACTGATTGATCAGTGGTGGCGGGAAGCTGTGGAATTTGTTGACAGCTGCCCGCTATCCCCACCACTCTTATCCATATTTCATTGTGTGGGAAAGAAAAAAACCCCTCAGAATAGCTCGTCTGGCAGGTGGCTGACTAGTTGTGTGTCACAGCTACAGGGGATGGACAAAATAACTGAAACCCCTTCCAACAGAACATGACAGTAAACCCATTCTGTTGATTCTCATAATGTGTTCGGCTCTTATTAAACTTGATTGCCAGTCGCTCTTCAGCCGCCGCGTGTTTCTTTATGTTGCTCTGAAAACTAAGTGAACAGTTTTGTCAGACAGATCTGGATTAAAGGGGCAGTTTTACAGATCAGAACAAGTTAACTCATCATTATTAATCATCATCGCCTCGCTTTAGTGCTGTGCCAGTCTGGCTGAACCCCTTATCAATCTGGTGTATCAGGGTAGGAAACACTCTGGCTTGTTTGGCTTTCTTTAAACCAATCACAGCCGGCTTGGGCGGCGCCAAGCCCAGGATGCGGCGATGGTGCCAGTGCAAAATAGTATCAGCAGGGGAGGCCAAGCAGGTTTGCTGCATTGCTTGATCCAGATCTTCGTCAAGACTTGCCATTTTAGGCATGTAGGTTGGTAGCTGAGACGGGACTTTGACACCTAAGAGGAGAATGGTGACAAATAGTCAGCCAATGGCAGGCTTGTACCAACAGCTTACTTCCTGTGAAGTAGACCTGTGGCTCTGGAAGGAGCTTTCCAGTCCAGTAAGATATCCATGATGATGTGGGATGTTTTCAACCCAGATCACCTAGGAATATCGTTTACATGTTGATTAATTGGTTTACTGATTACATTGTCTTTAGAAATGTATTCGCTGCCTGGATTGTGTTCACGGAAAGCATTTTTCTGAATACGAAGGTCAGCACGTTGAGTTCAGAGAACAGGCTCTGCATCCTGAATCCTGTGTGTGGTTAGGTCTACACAACAAGAGTCCAGGTTCAGGTAAATGTTGGTAATCAGATTGTGTTTGACACTTCGAATCACTGCACACTTTTTCTGTATTCAACAAGACCACAGTCTGAGAGGGCATTGTGTCACATCACTGGCACAAATGACATACATTCTCAATGAACATTTTCCTGATACGTTCTGTGTCAACATGTCATTATAGAAAATCCTGTATTGTGTGTCCTTCAAAGCATATTTGCTGCTATAAATTGTTATTAAAATGATTATTAAAATCACCGGAGGAGCTCTTTAAATCTTGTTAATTGATTGTAATACATTACGCAGCTTGCAGCTCTCTATGTCATTGAGATTTACACCTGAACTGCTGGTTCATCACAGCAAACACAGCACAATGATGTGATTTGGGAAAGTCCTAAAATACATGACTTTGCTGCATTAGCAAAGACCAGCACTGGTCGCAAGTAGATGCTCAGCAACACTGACTGAAATAGTCTTCAGGGTGTGTTAACCAGACCACAAAGTGCAACCTCAGAAGCGACTGTTGAGAATTCACAGCCACTCTTTAGACACGTAAGAACGAGATGGAATTCAGTCCGTGAGACATAGGTTAACTATGCAGTCAATGACAAGGTTTTCTTTAAGCTTATTTCTCAGTGCTTAGGCACTTCAAAAGGCGAACAGTGTTTGTTCTGTACCTTCGTCGCTGTCTTCTGTCAATCCATACCAGCAATTTTCTTCATTACTCTGTTTGTCTAAGACCAACTATTGTCCTTTACTGTTAAAATGTATTGATGGGACTGATAGCAAATTGTTTTTCTTTTGTACCCGTGCAGCCTTTTCTTGTTTCCAGCATGCTCCCTCGTCTGTCATTGGGCTGTGGCGAGATGGAAATGTCCATGACTGTCTATAGGTGTCCTGTCATCATGCCATTTTCAGTAGGCACTCAACCATTAATGGCTTTTTCAAAAAAAAAAAAAAAAAATCAAAACACCACAAGGTGTTTTTTTTGTCTCTTTTCTCTGTACTGATCTGTCTTTTTCATTTGCTCTGCATGCTGTCTGACATCTGGTGGCATGCAGCCCGTGGGTGATTGAGTCATTCCCCCGTGCATGCCGTCACTTCACTTCATCTGTATCTATGAACTTCACTTCATCTGCATCCCGCTCTTCTCCTCCCCAGGACCCAGACATCCTCTTCTTCCGTGGTTTCAGCTAGAACAAGAACTAATCAGAGGATGTCGAGCGAGCATTTGTTGCCTCATAGTTGTCCATCGCCTTCATTATCTTCTCTAACTTCACCATTTATTGAATGCGGTTTTCGTGTACATATACATCTGCTGTGCCAATCATTCTCTATATAGTTTTACCCATTTTAAAAACTTACGCACGCCTCTCTTGGACATTACATAACATCATTTCAAACGGGGCCTGAAGTAAATATTTTTGAAGACACTGTGCAGGGATGTGAATTTAGCTTGTCCACTATAATCTAACTTTTTAAATGTGCTCATGTTAACAATTATGTGACCAGAGAGACATCAATCCCAGCAGAATGTTATAGTGTAGTTATAAAGGTGCCCCCACTTCGGTTACTATATTACTTCTTTAGGCCGTTTTTTTTTTTGTGGTCCACAATTGTTTCCACAACTAACCAATTGGATAAATATGTTAATTGAATTTAGATAAGATATCATTTTTGCCCGTCACACTACCCACTGCTAACATCTCCTCCAAAGTTACAGAATTAAAGACTGTGTTATTCAATGTGGAATAAAGATAAGAGAGGACACTGCAGAGGCCCAAGGCTTGAGTGGAGGCAGTTGAGCAACACGTACCTGTGAAATTCACCACAACTAAAAGGAAATTATAGAAGACAGCATCAGCGTCATGACCAGCTAGAATTAGGCAAATGACACCTGCAGTGAAAGAGATGCACATTGCATCTGGTGTCTTCCATATTATGATGACCTTAATGCCGTCTTCTGTCTTGGCACAGCAAGAGATTTCTGTGACATTTTAAATCGTGAATCACGCTTCAAATAATCCACAAAAGGTTGAATATATTTGATATTCATATAATTTCAGTTCATGCAGGTGCGCAGGTGGTTTTTAATGCAAAGTTTTGGAGGTCTTTTGTTTTACTTTATTATGAAAAACCCTCCCTTTCTTAAAGGCAATGGAATGTTTAAGCTGAAATCTTTATTTTATTATGGTCTGATTTTGCACAAGTTGCCTTTGGTTATGATCAGGTCAGAGCTTCCTTCCTCTTACTTAAGAAATAACTTGGTGTGAGAACATTTCCATCCCTTTCCATCCTACTGCAGAATCATTAAACCCCATTTCAAAGGAATCCAGCCAGTAAAAGCTATTGTAACAGTATGTTCGGTGTGACTTTCCATGCAGCATTAACTTCTGCAGCTGTTTGCCACTGCTAAAAAAGTCATTAGCTTTCCTCCCTGACTGTTATCCAGTCTCCATGCGTCTGACTTTTTGACATCAGTATAAGGCCATTTAGAAATGCTGGAATCACATTATGTGTTAACAGGCATTAAGCGAGGCTTCGAGCTGACTTTCAAAGCCCTTCATCTGCGCTGCCAGTATGTTCGACTCAAGAGGAGCCAAGTGGGTTGCGCTCCTCAGTTTTTCCTGGTCCAACACGCGACTCTTAGCTGAATAGTCTTGTGTTAAACAATGGTGCTGAGCTAAGTTGCTGGTTCTAAGGCTGAATCTCCCTCATGAACAGGTAGCACGAGTTTTTATTCCTGCTGCACGACCACAGAGAATTGAACCAACGCAGCCGCGGGTCAGCACTTACAAGTCCAAAACTTAACACTGAACTGTACTGTACATGTTTGTGCCCCAAGAGGTTGAGAGGAACATCTTCAACATTGTTCTGTCTGAGATTTGTGTTGACCAATAAAACCTTGAACACAGCTGTCACTCTATTGTATGTTGTGTCATGTGGAAGCCATTGTAAGCATTCACGGCTGTGTGCTTCAGGTCAACGGCCAATTCAGACGAGGTGACATCTCATCCTTTAAGCGACGAGATTAAGTGCCTTCAGTGTCTTTGTCTACCTCTGTGTCAGTCTTCCTACTTAACACACATACACTCATTCTCACAGAACACTCTGCAATTTGTATACACTAAATTAAGCAGGGTGCAAGAGTGGGGAAGGTCAGGAACTGAACAGCCTGGCTGTGAGGTTTCTGTATGAATTTGTAAATGTATGATTTCATTGTGTCCAAGTACTCAGTGAAGGTGACACTAAATGTCAGCCTTAAAGGATTTCTGCTGCATATCAGTGAAATGAATTATTTTCTAATTCATTAAGGTCTTATTTGAATTTGTGTGCTCAAATACACCACGCTGTACCCGCATATTTCATATAATACATATAGACTATGTATTATCTCAGCAAGGATGTATCCCACAAAACACCTTAGTGTGTCTTTTCCTGATTCTGTAACAATACTACAAATCACCCGATTTGTCAGGTATGAACAAAGCAGCCACTCCACCTATTTCTATTTTAAGTTTTTGCTCAATTAAAAGTTTTAAGTTAGACCATTTTGAACAGGGTTATGTTTGAGGTTTTGAGGAGTAAATGTGCCCTGATTGTTTGTTGTAAATGTGCCCTGTTTTATGTTTGTTTAAACATGTTATGTAAAAAAAAAAAAACATTACATCATTGCATACCAAAAAGTACATACAGTTTCTTCAGTGACACATGCTATTCAAGCCCTCAATACCAGGAAATGAAAATTTCTCTTTACATGTTGAGTGAACTAGCTTCATAGCGTTAAATAACCAGGACATATTTTAATCTTAATAGTTCTCTTTATCAGAGGATTGCGTGTATATGAGTAAGACCTCCTGAATGGTAAGCTTAGAGCATGGTCGTGGTTTCATACCGCTGAACTTTTCAGCCTTGTGATAAAAGTTACATGGAATTGGCAACAGCATCGTGAGGAGAAAGGTCGTGTAAGTGAAGTACATTTAGTGGGAAATTCACGTACGTACATCTTTACATGTCATATCCTCATTCCACAAAGATCTCTGCGCCTTTAGGCGAACACAAAGCTCAGTGGAACAGTTTCATTTCAGAGATTTCTATCACTTTTTCAGAAGAAAAGCAGCTACTGAATATGTTTCTGTGGCCTGTGTGGTTTATTTGAACACACTATACGGACACTGCTGTGCGATTCAACTTTTTTTTTTTTTGGATGTTTCACTGCTTAAAAAAGAGTGCAGAATAAAAGGTGCAACATATAATGTGCTTTTTGATTTCTAAAGTGAAATTACTGCAAAACTGTGATCGTCTGAATGATCTGTGCTTATATTCACTTGACTGTATCAGAGTTTATGTTTTCCTTTTTCACAAATGGCCGAAGAAGCAGAACTCAGCTGGAAATTGAAGGGTTTGGACGCAGGTTGTGAACCTGTTAGAGGAAGCATGCACACTGAACATGACTTCCCATATTGTTCCTCTGTATTCCTGGTATAATAAAGCTGTTTGGCTTCATTGGGGCGTGGGGGGTGGGGGGTGGACTGTGTTGGCAAGAAATTTGGCACCATTCAGCCACTCAGCACAAACAGGCCCTTTTCACTCTGCAGCAGCAGCAGTCATTGAGGCGTCTTATGACTTTCCTGCCCAAACAGGGAATTATTTTCTGTTTGTCAATGACGATTACTCTAATTTGGCCACAAGCTTCTTTGCTGTTTTTGTGAAAGGGTTTTCCTCATTCACCACTACCCATGTGAGGGAACTACTATTTTGGGACCATGCCTCACTTGTATAAAGACACGTGTGATTGCAGTGCCTGAGCCTCATACACAAACACAATTCATCAACAGGTGTGGGAGGAAATTTTTTTCCTCTCTGCAGAAGGATGTTACGTTTGGAGTATGTGGGGTAAGTGTAAGAGAACAAAAGTCGCTGGCAAGGGGTATTCAGCCTGCAGGAGGATTTCCTCGCTCAGCAGAGGAAAGAAGAGAGGGAAGCCTTGATACAGCTGGCTGTGCAGAAGCATTCATTCAGCTGCATTAACTGCACTTGTTTCCTCTTTAATAAATATCAAGATTTGATGATCAATGAAGCTTAAAGTCATGTGTAAGAGTCAGTTTGAACGAACCCTCGCATTCAAGTCAACTTCACAGCCTGTTAAGAAATCTGCAGGGAACAATGTTAGTCAGTTTTGACTTTTATTTTCAGCAGCCTATTGTAGGCTGCTTCTTAAAGGCTACAAAACATGTCTTTAACAATGCATGGTGGCTACAAAAGCAGAAAATGTGAAAGTATCGCATATGCACGGAAAACCATTCATGTGAAATCTTAAAATGTACTTTGAGGAAAGATTAAAGTTGCTGCTTTGGCTTGCTAAGGTGTGACTTGAATTGGAGAGGAAGATAATGGGGAAGGCAGATGAATCTGTATTAGCACTATGTTGATTTGTAATGGTTTTTCTTTAATCTCTTTGATACCTTTCATTTGAGATTTGGGATGCTTGGCCTTGCTATCAGCAATATTTTATTTTAGTTTTTTTCAACATCACGCTTCAGTCCCCTTGAAGGATGTTTTATGTAAAACATGCTTTTTGTACCCTGGAAAGACATTTAATCAAGATTAACCTTGGTATTTTAGTAGCCAGTGGTCTAGCTTTGTGAGGTTTCATAATGGAAGACAATTAAGCACTACTTTGACTGCTGAGGATCTGCTCTTGAGGAAAAAAAAACGTGTATTTATAGCAAGAAATTTTTTTGGCAGTTTTTTTTTTTTTTTTAAAGGTCTGGAGGGAAATTTCTTTTTTATTTTTATTTTTACTGGGTTTGTCATGAAACATGTTGAATAGCCTGACCTGTAAGTTGACCTTTTTTGCCACGTTTAAGTTTTTAAAAACCTTGCTTTGTATTAGCTAATAATAATAATAATAATAATAATAAAAAGGTTATTATAGGCCAAAATAAATTTCTAAACGGTCTCTGCATTAATTGAACAAAGTCATTTTGTCAAAACATATCCTCACTTTAGTAAATAGTGTAGTTTAATGCTGACCATTTCTGGAGCTGGAGGGATTTTTATTGACGCCAAGGCCAGTGGTGATTAATAACTATTTGTTCATTTAAATTACATCTTTGTCTAATTTGTTCAGCTTCACGACCAGCGCTCTGCAGGACAAACTTCCAGGGACTCAACCTCGTCTAATAAAATGATCTGTTTTTGGCCAGAATAATTAACCTTTTTTATTATTTTTTTTTTTTAATATCTACTTTAATCTGTAGGCTACTTACAGCAGCCATTAGCCTGCTGGAAACGTGGCAGCAGGGGAGCACTGCTCTTGTGAATGTTCATTCATGGTTTGTAGAGCATGGCGCACTCGAGTATCCTCACATTGTCTGCGAAGAAAGTGCAGAGAAAATAGTTTTCCTGGGTGGTCCGACTCATTAATACACTCCGCACTTGTTGATTTACGGCTCACAGTTCAACTGCTGCCAATTAACGTGAAAACACGCAAAAAAAAAGGAAAACACAGCGAGAGGGAGGAGGCCGGGAGTCTCCGCCGCACAGCTGAACCTGCCCTCCACGTCAAGGTAGGACACCAGACACTCCTGGAAAGTTCCAGAGCAGCGACGGCCTTAGCATGTAGCACACAGTTAGCTCCTCGCAAGCTAATTCTCTGCTAATGCTAACACTGTGGCTGTGCCCAGGCCTGTTTGAAGTGCTTAAAGTGCATGAAACTGACGTCTTGACTTGAATTATTCTGTTTCAACGGCATGTCAGTATTTTTTTCCGTACTGTCCAACCCGTTTACTTTGTGCTTATTTGGTTTCCCATTGAGAGGAAAATACGAGACGAAGGTAGAAAACCGGCAAGTTAGGCTGATTCATTCACTCCTTTGACAAAACCAGCTAGAAAGTCCAGCAGAAATGTCATTGTGAACGTTTCTGGGCTTTAACAAATAAATCTAAATCCTTCACCTTGGCTCTATATTTCGTTTGATTTAATTTGGATATGAATGTGGTGAAAGGCCAACGTGTTTCTGCAGGCTTGTATCACAAACCATCCGCACAGTGGCTTTTTATTCCTGCTCCTCCAGGTGTTAAACTACTCTGAATTATTGGTGACGTCGCTTAATATGACTTAATATGAAGAGGTCACATGCGCCTGGAAAACGCTGGCATGGCCCCTGGTTTGCACGAGCCAGATTCAGCCTATAAGTTTATTATTCTTATTTTTGAGTAATATTCATTTGCTCTGTCCTTTCGGTTTCATGTGCTTCATTTCAAGGCCGTAATAAAGCCTTTGGTCTAAATAATATCATGAGGTGAAAACACGTGCAGCCATTTCATTTTTCACTGTTGTAAACCAAAAATCACTCAAACTTACCAAAGCAAACAGATATTCGCCACATGACAGGCATACTTATATTGTGTTATATATGTATATGTGAGGGAGCAGAGCTGCAGCTGCAGGTGTGAATGTGGAAAAGGTTTATTTAAGACTGTCACGTCACTGCTTGCAGCCTGCTGCTAACTTCTGATCATCACTGTTTTTTTGCTCCTGAGGCTGAAAGTTTGTCTGCACTGGCCCCTGTTTTAGATTTTCTTGCTGTGTCTCAGTGTCCGTAAAGTGATTATTTTCTTCTCACTTTGGTCGCAGTAAAATCAGCAGCTTTCTGTTGAGGTGGTGCACTGTTGCACGGTACCCTGTGACCTTGTCAAAAGCAATCACCGTGGTGCGGCCGCAGTTTTCCTCTCATCTCCAGACATAATCTCTTTAATTGGTGTCAAAGTTGGGGTCCTTATGGTGAAAGTCCTGAAAATACCCACACAGACAGACACGCTCACTTGTTGACACTTAAAAAAAAAAAGAAGAAGAAAAGAAGCAAATGCAACAGGGCCTCGTCAGTGTGGTGCTGAAACTTGTTAATCTATAGTCTGGGGGTGTGACTGCAGGCCCTCCAGCCACTCCAGTCTGACAGGATCCTTCAACTTAAGTCAGTCCCATCTGACCCCTCTATTCACCCCTTCCTCTTTACACCTGCTCAGTCCCAAGTACCAAGTTAGCATGACAGACAAGATTTGCTTTTAATCTCACAGTTCTTACACCTTGAGGAAGACATTTATCTCATCATAGAGTGTGAAATCCCTTTGTTCATTTGGTCCAAATTAGTGTAGATATGGCTTTAGCTACCATTTTTTTCCTTGATTGACTGATTACTTGTTTTAAAACAGTCAAATAAAATAGTAAGAAATGGCCATTATGATTTCCCAGCAGTCAAGGTGACTTCTTCAAGTTGCTTGTTTTGTCTCATCATCGGTGCGAAACTCAAAGGTATTCAATTACAGTCATACAAAACAGAGAAAAATAGCAGAGACTCGCATCGGAGAAGCAGGAAACAGAATATCCAGCATTTCTGCTTGAAAAATTCAGAAAATGAATCTGGTTGCTGATTAATTTTCTGTCAGTCCAAAATCGATTAATCAAATATTTGTTTATATACTGTGAGGTTATAGAGATTTTTCAATGAGTGTTTTGCTATATTTTCTGCCAAAGTAGTATTAATATCTCTGGTTGATAAACCTATTGTAGGTAATTTTGCAACTTGTATTGCTTTACGTTGTCATTGGATTTACAGGATTTTTCCATGAACATAATGAAACAACCTTGATTTTCAAAATAGTTTGGACGCTGTGTAAAGCTGAAATATAAATAGAATGCAATCATTTGCAAACTGCGTTTACCGACACAGTTTTACAAAATGTCCTCATGCAGTAATATCCTTTAGACGATCATGTGCTCACAAGGTGGTGAACCTCCCTCCATCCTCGCTTGTGAATGACTGAGCCTTTCCAGGACGCCCCTTTCATACCCAATCATGATACTATCACCTGTTACCAATCAACCTGTTTACCTGTGGAATGTTCCAAACAGGTGTTCTTGGAATGTTCCAAAAACACCTGTTTGGAACATTCCATCTTTCCCGGTCTTAATTTCTCCTGTGTTAACTTGTTTGAAACAAGTTGCTGCATTAAATTCAGAATAAGCAGATATTTACAAAAATTAATGAAGCTGATGAAGTGAAACATTAAATATATTGCTGTTTTCAGTTGAGTATGAGTCAAACAGGATTTGCAAGTTAACACATTATGTTTCATTTATGTTTGTTGAAAACCATGGTTGTATTTGATTTGTCAGGTGTTTGGTTCATAGGACTCGCTGAAAACCGACATCCCCATTTTGCTGATTTTATTTGTAAGGTTACAAGCTGAAATGTATGCAGTCTCATACAACAGTCCTAAGAAGGATATGTCCCATGTTCATTTTCTGTTGAACCTGTTTTAGAGAGGCACTGATTCAACTGTATGATGATTTTGGTGGATTTATCACAAACCAAATGACCATAAAGTTGAATCAAAGCCTCTCTAAAACATTTAACGTAATAACATTCGTGAAAGTTGAATTTGACTGCATACGTTTAGCTTGTACCTTATAAGCTGCTGCTCGGTGTGTATTGCTCTTGCAATACAAAATTGAATGTATAATGACAGAATATTAAGTGCATGTCAAGTTCTCATTTTTGACATAAGATAAGTAGGACAGCAGTGAATAGCAGGCGAATGTTCAGCACTGCTTGATGTGATCATGAAAGCATGCTGGAGGATGTTCTGACAATCCATATAATTCTGTAAATACTGTGAGATTCAATACCATGAGCCAGGATCATGAATGACTCTGCCCTTGCACCTGCAGATAAAGGTGTTGTTTGTCGTGAAAGCCACAGTTCAGCGTCAGGGTTGCATGAGCCGACCCTCAATCTAGGCCTCCTAGACAGAAACCTAAAGAATACACTTGAATATCAGTGAGCAGAGGTCAACCCTGTTTCTTCTCACCTTTGATCACTCAGCATACTCGCACATAATCACAGTTTCGTGGGGATGCCTATGAAAATGGGAAAGACTTAAACCAATTAAATCACTGAATAGATGGCCATAGGGAGGGTGACAGGAAACCCAGAGGGAAGACATTAGCTTCTGGCATAAATCATATGTAACATGACATTTGAAGCATCAGAGAAAGGTACTGGGAGGCTTTTTTTTTTTCTTTTTAACAAGATGCAAAATTTGGGATAGTGCAAGTGTGCAGCCCTCTCAGAGAATAACTAAACCTCTTGGTCTTCAGCTTGGAGTTGCTTAAATTTTCTCTTTTCCAGGCTTAGACATGCACCTGAATGCTCCTCACCTTTGCCACAGGAGAGCAGTGAGGAGAAAAAGGGGAAGGCAGATGAATGTGAAAAACGTGCATTAATAAAACAGGAAATTGGGGGCTAAAAAGTGCAAATAATCACTGGTTGTGAATGTGTCCATTGAGGCACTCTTTTGGGTGCTAGCCTGATGCTCCCACTAATGGCCTGTTTCACTGAAGTAGCACCAGGAATGCTAACCTTCTCAGCGCTTCACAACTCAGGGCAAGCATGGCAGCACTCCCATTTGTGTATGTGTGTGCATCTGTGTGTGCCTCGCTGTCGTTATCCTTTCTCCGAGTAGGGAGAAAAAAACTCATTCTAGCATACTCTCCCATCCTGTAATGAACAGGGTCTACATATTTATGTTTTTGCCAGAGAACACTTGAAACACAAGAGGGGTTAAAGTAAAGAGTGGGGAGGTCTTTGGACCATTTTCAATATTTCCCCCCTCTGTGCCCCATAGGGCAAGTGAGGGGTTGCTTCTTTACAATAATCAGGTGACCAGAGGAAAATAGTGTGGCCTTAACAAGCCCAAATTAAAAAAGAACATCATTTTCATTATGCAGTCAAACACAATTACAAGCAAATGTTTTCTCTGTGGAGCTGCCCCTGCTTTCAGGGTCTTTGTCCCTCGCTCCTTAGTGTGTGCAGAGAAAGGCCCCGGTGGTCAATGGGCAGCTGAGTGGCGTGTTCAGCGGAGGCCCACATCCTTAGCCCCCAGCGCAGAATGCGTTTTGTTCGAAGAGCAGCCATACATTCTGAGCAGATTTGTTGAATTAGAGAGCGCAGCAGGAGACGGGGAAGCGGGGGGTAAGTGATGGGGAGGACTTGTTGCTAGGTGACTGACATACAACTGCAGCATGCCAGTTTTCAGAGCTTGGCACTCCTTGTCTGTTTTCCTTTTTATTTTGTTTTCTTCCTTATCAACCCCCCTCCACACCCATCCCTCCACCTCACCTCCCCTCCCCGCTCCACCCTCCCATCAATTCACTTGTCTAGCTCTCCTCGTTTCTGAAGTGTAGATAATAAAATGAAGAGAAAATAGACAAAACAGGATGAATCAAGGAGGATTCTACAGTACACCTCTAGCACCTACTAAGAACCTAGTCATCAGCTTTTCAACTATGTCGATACTTAAAAACCTTACTGCTGCTAAGTGTTGTGGGAAAAGAAAAATGCTTTTATGGGGAAAGTAAAGGTGAATTCCCTCTTTCTAATGTGCTAGTTAGTATACAATCTGACATAAAGCATTAGCCTCATGGAGACACTTTGCGCTATCAGCAAAAAAAAAAAAAAAAAAGGCTCTTCCTGGGGCTGGTAAGTGACACACAAGGACAGGCAGGATTTCTCTGAGCCCCCACCTCCCTGCAGGCATTGCTGTGTGGGAGATTTGCCATTTGAAATACTGATATTATAAAAAACACGATTGTTACCTCCTCGTTGAAAGCTAAATTCTGTCGATAATTAGAGCCAGTATGAGGAGGGTTATTAAGATTTTTCTGACAGGCTCAGTGAGTTTTCCTGAGCAGACACTTCCTTCAGCTCTCCCCTCGTTCGATAAGTGTGTTGTCCATCTCCTGACTGCCTGACTTGGCAGTGTGACCACTTACCTTGTCAGCCCCAGTCACTGCGTGTCAAGCATCTCAGCCCCGTGCAGCCACACTGACCCTTTCATAGGACCATCTGCAGACAGAAGTTAGGAGTAAGTAAGTAAGGTGAGGTGAGAGGAAGACGCAAATAGAGGCAAAGAGTTCCCAGTCCACAGCAGCTTCTTCCTGTTCTGGTTCCAGACTCTAAATTCCCATAAATATTTGCATGTGCTGTCTAAAAGCGGTGGGTATTTCCCCTCTCTGTCGCAGCTTCATCGCCCAAAAGGTTTTGCATAAAAGTCTACGTGACAAAGGCGTTAGCATTGAGTCACAGTCACATACATAATATATTTTTGATTGTCATGTATACTGTAGGTATACGTGTGCAGCACTTCTGCCTTCGAGGGTGTTCAAAGTAAAAAGAAACGACTGCGACTGCTGGTGCTGCCGTTTGTGGAGAGGCATTACCCGCGCACTTCGTCTCTCCGTTTGTCTGAAAATGTATTACACTTTCAGAATTAGACATTTTTTTTCGCCTCCATTCATCTTTGAACATCACATATTCATTCTATGCCAGCGCTGGGTGTAGGGATTCAGGGTCATCGGGATTTTTGATTTCCCCCTCAGTGTCGCGTTTATTTGAAGCTCTGTCTGAAGGTCAAAACCAAATCCACCCAAACGAAAAAGCCATTGTTGATCTGTTTCTCCACCTCGTGCCTCCCTATTCCTTTTCACCAAGAAAGCATCTTTCTTTCTTTGTGCTGCCGGAGGCTTATGAGACTATCGGGGCACACCTGTGCCCTGAGGAAAATTCCCCTGCTCTCTCTAAAGCTGTATTATTCAGCACAAGGCCATGACAGTCAGTGTTTCTAAAAGCATTTGGAAGATTGTAAATGGTGATGCTAAAAACTGTCAGGAGCCCACGGAGATACAAAAGGAAAAAAGATACCGTATACAATAGCTCCCTTTTATTCGTGTTAGCCCGACAAATTGTCTGGAACAAGATATAGGCTTCACATTTGATAGTAAAATCACCCTTGATATAGCTTCCATAGGCTAAAGAAACAGAGTAGCTCGTGATTACCTGAGAAGATGATATATATTGTGTTTAATGTAGGGAGGACACTTATGGCTGTACAGTCAATAAACCTGGAATTTACATTTACTTTTACATTTATGCATACTTTGTCTGTTTTAGCTCTTAATTAGACTAACAGCATTATTATTAGTATGTGAAATATTTAATAAAGAAGTTATACTCTCCACCCATATCCAGTAGCAGCTATTTAATATTGAACAGTAAAATTATATATATATATATTTTTTTGTTATTTGTAGCTATAGTAGCTTATACTATAGAGCTTGTTTTCAGAGATTTTACACGCATGAACAGATTGCACGTGCGTGTGTGTGCGTGTGTGTGTGTGTGTGTGTGTGTTTAAAATGAATGCCTGTAGCAGTGTTGTGTTTTGTGTTTGCGAGTGGGGTGAAGAAAGAGCAACAGTAATTGATTAGCTCAGCTCAGCTCAGAGCCCGTATAGACTTGTGTTTTAGCTGATTGGATTATCAGACACCTCTCCTTGGCCAGGCTCCACACGACTCCCAGTCTAAGGTGGCATATTAACACCGTCTCAGGTTTTAGCGGCTCAGCCTCCCTGCCGCTGTCAGCGCTGATGTGCTGCAGTGTGCCAAAGCATTTGGCAGGACTTTAATGAAACTGGATGCTGATGAGACCACAAACAAACTTGTATCACAGTCTTAAACAGTGTCGCGACACATGCGTTCTTTTTTTTTTGATAAACGTATCTTCTTTAAATGACTGAATCCAGCCTCTCATGGCTGATTTCAATATGGATGTTTTTTTTCCTGGACTATCTGATTAATTGCACAGAACCCTGCTTGTGCTGGTTTCAGCATCGTAGTTAGCGCTGCCATATCATCACCACAGCCGGCCCTCAAACTCACAGCCAGGACTTTTATTGATCATATCGTCTTCTTTTATGTGATATTATTATTTTTACCTCTTTAGAAAATCCACTGCTGACTTTGGTGTCTTACAGCTTGCTCATTTACATTGACCCGAATCCCCAGCATGTCTGTTAAGTAGAGTGATTTAATCTTCCCTGGCAGGAGCACCCAGAGCACCCCTCTGCTTACCCTCCAAACATGCATTTTTAATCAGTATATTAAGATGTCACATAACAGTCTGAGCTCATCACTAGTGCCGCTGGCAATGGCAGATATGGATTCAGCTGTTTAGAGCGGTATTAGACCCTGGCTGCTGGCTATTAGAGAGTAATCGCCGAAGGAGGATGGCTAAAATGTGTTTTTCCTTTACGGGAACTATACCAAAAGTGATAATGCAGCTGCAAATAAAATGTAATCTTCATATCTTTTTAAAAGGCGCTGTAGGATGTTACATTTACCGTGCGATAGAGAAGCAGCGACCAGCGAAGAAGGAAATTTGACTCATCTTCTCAAGGTCTCTGAAGTCTCCACAGGGCCTTGTCCTTGTAGCAGAAGACTGCTGATGCCACACAGCGCTCTGAGAGGGCTGCGCACGGATAAATATTTGAGTATGTGTGAGTGGCGAAAGCGAGATGACTCTCAGCCTGTCAGTTGTGTTTGGAGTCGTGGCATCAAGCAGGGACCTGCTCAGTGACACCGGGTAACTCAAGCAATGACATGAACACATACACATATACTTTCTCTCTCTGTACTCCCATCAGCCTCCCTCGCCCCTCTCTGAGTATCACACACACATGCACGCAGACACACACACACACACACACACACACACACACACACACACACACACACACACACAGATAGCCCTGTCAGCTATCTCCTGTCAGAGGCATCACCCTCTAGGTACAGTGGTGAGCTTTGTGCACACAGTGATCAGGCAGCTTGCCAGCTCTGCCTTCTCCTGCCTCTACCTAGACGACTCCCTTCATCCTAATGAGCTCTGTCAGAATGGCATTTGACATAAGCCATCAATAAAGCACAACTGACAGACTTTAAGAGTCTGGAAATCCAGGATATCCCTGGCCTCTGCCCCTCGTAGTAGACGCAACTCTAAAAATCTGAGTTAGTGCACCGTTTGCAATCAGGGCGCAGGTTATTACATTAAAGGTTTGATCTGATTCAGGGCTCCTGGATATCCTTGAAATGATCCTTTTTTCAAAAACACAACTCCCCCATATCTCTCTCACCCTGATTTTGAAACAAGCTGCTTTCAGCACAGCTCTGCGTTTGCAGACGAGGATCATTACTGTTGCACCTTTTGCATTTCACGGATAAGATCCTTGATTGGGAAAACAACAACCTTAGCCAACGAAAACATCTCAATATTCAATGGAGGCTGAATGTAATCGCGCTGCATTGTGCGCGGAGGCTGTGCTCCTCGCCGCAGCTCACAAATTCCTGCTCATCTGTGTTTGGCACTAATAAAACACTAGGTCGAGGGAAACAATTGTGTTTTATGGAATCTAATGAACTTAAAGGAGTCTTTTTGATCCTTGTAGTATAGGAGACTGTAATGCAGCGATGAGTGTACCATTTACTATAAAGTAATTCTGAGCTCAGGGTGAAGTCACTGCTCTGCGAGGGGCTCGGTATGAATCATCCCTCCGAGCTAATGGACGCAGTTCAGGCTTCTGTTTTTATTTTTTTCCCCTCTCTGTCAATTTGCCAGAGCACGTATGGGTAGTTATTAGGGGAACACGTAAAAGTAATTGCCTGAAATGAATCGAGTGTGCCATATATATACAAGAACGAAGTATTTGTGGCTGGTTTCTTTCTTCATACAAGCTTATTTTTTCTCCTCCCATACAACACATTAAATCGCACATCCTAAAAAGCCTATGTGTAAAGGTCACCGTAGAAAAAGCTGCGATAGTGCAGACAAAAGAGCAAAGTCTGTTGCTAGAAGAGACATTTATTGACAGTCATCCGTGTGTGTGTGTGCGCGCGTGCGTGCGTGTGTGTTGACTAGGAGGCGAGGAGGCTCTTAGACAATGTGAAGTGGAGGTGAGGCCCAGGCAGCATGGCTGCGGCATTGTGACCTGTGCCCTGACTCACGCATCACGTAGCTTCCTGGCGCCAGAGGAACTTCTGACCGTGATGAGTTTTGACTCCTGTCACCTTCGGGTGTCGTCAAGATCCTCTGACATGGACAGGACTTTTTCTTATTTCTTTTTTTATTTGGAGAGCGTGCTTTTCTGCGGCCTAAAACGCTTTACGGGTGACCACTGTCCCCACTAGTGAGGAATAGAGAAGAGAGGAGACATTGAGGAGGCTTTTCAGACAGAGTCAAGACACCAGAAAACACAACAAAGACGCTTTGCTGTTGTCACATACGGGCAGAATAATTGGGAAACTATTCATAGAGGCTTGTTCTTTAGAAACCTCCTGTTATGCTTGACAATAACGGTGTTACAAACTTAGTCCGAAACTTTCAATGCACTGGTATCATAATAGATGTAAAGATTAGGATCTTTGAGATGTTATGTAAAAACCCTGCACTTATGCTCTTCTATTGTATGGCCGATGTATTGTAAAGTGCGTTTGTTAGGGAATGAAATAGAAAAAGGGAGACGGCGTGTGGGTGGCTGCAGAGGAAGACCGAGCATTCAATCAACCCACCTGTTTTGATAGTTTGTCTGTGGGTGCATCAATACATTACAGTCAGTGAAAAGGTGGTTTTCTTTATTATTATTTGTTAAATATCTTCTCATACAGTACACAGGTTTGACAACCGGACCATTGTGTTGGATATTTTTTTCAAAAAAACGCACTGATTTTGGACAATTCACATTCATTCACCGTTGCACTCGGCGGTTGCAGTTCAATGCAACTGAAAACAAGGGAGGGACTGAAAAGAAAAGCGCACCACTGGATGCCAATTTCATGTATATTTTGTACGTGGAAAATCACTTACTGCTTGTTCAATTTCAGTTTCAAGCATGCTGTACGTGACTGTGCGAGAATACAGGATTTACTGTTCATAATTACCAGGTTGGCATTTTAGCTCTAACGGCGAACTGCTGCCTCACGCACACAATCACTTTGTTGTGCGAGTACTATAGGCGATGCATGCATTTGTTCATTTGCAATTTCTTATCGCTCTTGCTTTGCCTCTTACACAAACACTCACAAGCACAGGTAATATATAGCCAGGCGGTGTGCATCGTGCACTCTCCCCAGTTTCATTTAGCCCTTTATCTGGCTGGAAATTGACTGCATTCAAGAGTGGAATGGATGTAATAATTGCATGCACTCTATAACATGCTCCATAAATGCATTCAAAAATAGAAGAAGGAAAAGGGTGGGTTTCAAGGTATTCTTAATGGCTTTTTGCCGAGGATTCGAGGTTCACTCTCTCTGTATTGTCTGCATTGTTCTGTGACAGCTAAACGTAGTTCTATCAGTTTCATTTGCGACCTGCGAGGAACATGAAACATGGGAGATTCTGGGAAATCTTCTACAAAGGATCTCACTTTTTATGCCGCCTGACAATAGCGGGATTCAGTGAAGTTAAGTTTACGGGCCACAGATGGTTGATAAAGCATGTCATACTATGTATTAGCACTCCAGGGATTTACACAACGGAAAATCTCTTTGGCCAAGGTGTAATGGCAGTCTCCGCTTTTGTATGGCTTACGTGATGCACTGCTCTGTTACTCTTTTCATAGCAGCACTGAGAATCTGTACTTCAGGATGTAATATTTGGCACTGCTGTCAGTCTCAGTTTTGAAATGGGCATTATGGAATTACATGTTCTATTCACCATACTAGTGTGAATTGGCTTAGTGGACATAAGGTCAAATATCACGTGCACCGATAATAATAACAGTGGTGTGGTACTTGTGAAACAAAAGCCTAGAGGGGAGGAGTATGTGTGTCAGGGCAGGGCTGGCCATGTGTGTGTGTGTGTGTGTGTGTGTGTGTGTGTGTGTGTGTGTGTGTGTGTGTGTGTGTGTGTGTGTGTGTGTGTGCGCCCCCCACGCTGACTGCTGCAGTGTATTGCCTCTCCTCTAGCCTTGTCAGCTGGGCTGTGTGACTGAACGGCACTGGATTACGTACACGGGGGGCCAATGGGTCAGTGGATAAGAAGTCTTCTCTGTTACCACAAATCCGCAGATTAAACGCAGCGTCTAGAGCTAGTGCTGCCCCGAGGGCAAATGGGTCTGAAAACACAACTCTCAGAGAGCTTTGGCATAACCCTCCTGTCACTGTGGAGCCACGAGGCAACGTGTGAGCGAAATGACTTCCCTTTAAGTCCCACTGCGTGAGCCTGGCCTTTAAATACATCCGGGGCATCCAGGGGTTATGGGTAGTGTTGCTGACATGATATCTTAATTGGAAAGTTAATCCTGCTGCTGGGACAGCTGACTCTAAGTTAAAACAGCCTGTCGTGCAGAGTGAAGTCAACAAAACACTGAAATCAAGCAGGCAGCCTGTGAACAAACACAGTAATGTCTGCATCCTCCATCTTTCCCTACCCGCCCCGGGCAACTATAACAGCATACATTAGCATTGTGTGGCACTGTTTTACATCATTGCCTGCCTTCTCTTGATGCTGTTTAAGTGCTTTAAACAGGCTCGGCGCCTGCACAGACAGATCAGAGGATATTTACAGTAACGGAGCATGTTCACACTAAGGCGATATTATGGCTTTCAGATTCAGATTGGCATTTACTAGTGATGTTTTGGTGTGAGCACTCTTTGGGGTGCCTGCCCCTGTACATGCTTGCACACATCTCTGTGGGTTTCCGACTATGAGGAGGAGCACTGGGAAGGCAGATGGAGAGAGAAAGGTGCTGTAGGTCTGCATGGGATAGTGGCAGGATGGCTGTTGGCGACAGGCTCTTGTAGCGTCTCATCTGCTCCAGTGATCCTAGGGAATCTGGGTCATTTCCAGCCTGTTCACATGTAACTATTCCCCACTCCTTCCCTCCCTCTGCCCAGGGCAAGCTACGACCCAGCTACATGCTAATGGTGATGCAAAGTAAGCGTTCTTGTCTGTTACTGTAAATTGGGAGATGGCAAGGTGTACCACACCTCTGTGCTGTATCAGTCCCCTCTTCACCTTGTAGTCCCTGTAGTCGCTGAAAGTGTATTCAGCGTTTTCTCTTTGCCAGTAATCTTCAACAGTTTAATGCATTGAAGGACCTGTATAACAGCAGCTATGTAAGCAGCTGGTTGTGTCCATGAAGCACTACCGAGCCTTCAATACTGCTCATACAGTAGTTCAAATAACCTGTGCACACTGTAAACAGGCGTCTAATGTTATTTTACTCTAATCTGAAACCTAATTAATATTTTTAAGACTTAAGGTTCTTTTTTGACCCTGCAAACAGCAGTTGATAAAACACTCACTTACTAAAGGTCCATTTATGAGCTGTCTGAAGCTGTCAGTCTTATCACCTGATCTGCATTGACAGCTACAGTGCTGATGGAGTTGAAGATTTTCATTTTTCTAAATGACCTCTTTTTGTTAATGTTTTACTATAAAAATGTTAAAATAAAAAAACATTGTGCTCCGGTCTGTCGTCTGCAAAAAAGAAATCTGACAAAATAGACCTGAATGCAATAACCCTGCAACAAATACTGGTTAGCATGGTCTGTTTTTGTTTAAACTCTGTCAGAGAAGTGCTGAATTATATTTCTACTCATTTTTTCAGGTCTCGGTTTGAGTGCCCTGTATTGTCAGGCGTTCTTGTTATTTTGTCCACCTTCTGTACCTCCACACTTGCTCACCTGGTTTCCACGCTCAGTGGTTTTGGCAGGGAGATGTAATTCCAAAATCAACCAGGCAATCGTTATTAAAATCTAAAACTGAGACAGGAGCCAATTAAAAATCAACAGGTCCAGTATGGAAGCCGTCACAGTCTGTTTTGTCTGACAGAGGACTGTGTGCAGGGACGCCAGTGGGATCCATGAAACAAACAGACAAAAGGGGAAAAAAATAGACGTGTTTGAATGAGATCTACTGTGTTGCTGTGCTGAATGTGCGGAGATATTGGTGTCAGGAGGCCTACTATCTCCTGACACAGTGACATAGGCCTGCAGTCAGTGGGATACAGTAGAGCTTATGCCACTTCGGCTGAGTCAGAGTATATTTACGGTGACATGCAACATTGATGATTTCATATGGAAGGTAACCCGATATGGGTATTAAATACAGAAGAGATGTGAGGAAGGCTGCAAGCATGCGAACAATTCAAATAATACGTGAATGAAAATCGAATATTTGCGGGTTTCCAGAAGATTAATTTATGTAGACGCAGCCACCGGTTTGAGTCTAAAACGCGAATTCACTCTGAGAAAAAAAAATGCATCCAGACCTTCTTTTTTTCAGTCTATAAATGTTTTAGCAGTGCCTATAACCTAGACGTGTTGCTTACAGAGCATCGGCTACAATTGTTATTTCCAGCCTTCCGTTTAAGAGATCCAAAACTCAACTATATTTTATTGATGCGCGCTTCCTCGAAAAAGCAGTGCAGTCCTTGTAGATTTAGGTTGGGGTGGGCAGCCTGCAGGGATGAAATATTTACAGGAAGCTAAATATTTCAGAGCAGCACCTTGTCAGTCGCCCTCGTAATTTACTTCCACTGATGCATCTGATGGAGGTCTCATCCTTTATTTACCTATATTTACCGGTTGGTGTAATAATATGTGTGGATGAAAGACGACCCCGATAGACGGAATCATCCTAATCCGTTCATCGCTCACAGTGGCCACGCTCTCTGCTGTAAATTGGAAATTTCATCAAGGCAGTGCTGCCGGTTTTGTTTGTCAAATCAGACCTATTTCTCCCAAACAAATAGGTCCCATCAACATTAAAAGATGACGTGCAAATTCGCCATTGTTAAGATTTTCATTTTTTTTCTCAAATCCGTAATTTGATGAAGCGGTTAACCAGCAAGAGAATGAACAGCTTCCTGTGCAGAAGGCATTTCATAACCCCGCATCAAGAGTCTATAATTCATGCAAAAAGAGCCCGAGGGAGATTCAGCTTGAGTGTTTGTGTGCGTGCGTGCGCGCGCACACGAGAGAGAGGGATGCAGAGCAGCGAGAGAGAGAGTGTGCGTGTGTGTGTATGTGTGTGTAAGGGGTGGGGGGGGGGGGGTCTGTGAAAATAATATCAGGCTTTTCCGTCAGAATGAACTTTACTACTGTATCCAGCCATGAAATAATCTGACCCGACACTTCAAACCATCTGCGCTATCTATCCGCCCTCTTATTTACTAAATCAGCCTGTGCACAAAACGGAGTGTGCCTGATACTAAAGCCGAGTAGCCTGGCAGGGCCGTGATAATCCCATGTACACAAATATAACGTTTCTCTCCTGCCATGTTTTACAGCCCTCGCAGGCTGGAGGCAGCCTCCCTGCTCTGCTGCTGCTGCTGCCGGCACTGATATAACCATACTGTAGGCTAAATAAAGGCACACAGCTATAAGCTGCTGTGCGAGCTCCAGTCTGCACAGCTGCCCATATAACAGCAATCAATTAGCCTTTGTTTTCGAAAAGAGCATTTATTCATGCCCCACATGAAAAGAGCATGCATCATCATAACTTAGGCTCTGATATAATTCATTATGCTTAATAAATTATCACTTTTGTGAGGTTGAAAAATGCGGGAAGCCTCGACTAACTCTGTTCAAGGTTGCGAGACTGAGTTGCCTGCAAATTCGCAGTCCTGTTGAAATAAAGGCCACATTGACCCTTTTTGAGTTATTTCTACAATACAGCATCGGTATATAAGCGTGTGAGGTCAGGGGTATGTATGAGCATGAATGAAACGAACTATCGTTTTATTTTAAAAATGACAGAATGTGCTCAAATGTTAGGCCTATAGAAACATGTGGGTTCATTATACAGTCAAATTATAGGCCTGCTGAGACTACGGTAGATTAAGAAGCCTCATAGGTGAGTTCACCATTAAAAAAACAAAAAACTATTTAGCAGTTCAAACTTAACATGGTAGGCTATATTACTAACTAAATATCATGTCTAAATGGGCTAATATTATGTGGTGATTTCTCCCTCAGGGCGGGACAGGGTAGGGTGTCATTTTGCTGTGTAAAGCCCGTTTGAAGAGCTCTAAAGGGGGACTGAGCTGAGCGTGTTTGCCTGCTTTGCCACTTCACTATATAGGCTGAAGAGTCTGTGTTTAACGCCGCCCGCCGCACAAAGGCACGGGGTGTTTGGAAAGCACGGCGGGGCAGCGAGACGTTTGAAGACGCCAAGCAAAAAGGTCAAAATGTTTATATTATTTCTGAAAAGGGAGGCGCTGAGCTCTGCTTTCCGCCTGATTGGCCGAACTTGACAGTGATTGACGTGCATCCATGGCAACCGGGCAGCCAATCTGCCAAGTCCAATAGGAAATCATCGGAGGGGGCTTGACTGTCTTTTTCTCCCCCCCCCCACCCCACCCCCCCTTCAAAAATACATCTCGGCTCCGGCTTTAATTCTTTCGTACTTTCAATCCAAGCCTACCTTGAAAAATACATCGTGGCTCCGGCTTTGATTTCCTCGCACCTTCAGCCCTTTGCCTGCCAAGTTTGCCAAGCCCGAGGATGCGGTAGCGGGCCCCCACGCAGCATCGTTCCTCCTCCGCGGCGTTTGCTGTTTGCGTTGTTTCGCGGCTGGTCACACGATTGGTTCGGTAACTTTCGGATTGCCTTGTTTTTTGGGTGTCTTGCACTGCCTTGGCGCGCGGAAAGAAGAAGCGGAGGGCTCGAGCGAGAGAGAGGAGAAAGGAGGGGGAGAGGGAAACACAGGAGAAGCCTCCATGTTTCAGTTGCCCATCTTGAATTTCAGCCCCCAGCAGGTCGCCGGGGTCTGCGAGACTCTGGAGGAGAGCGGGGACGTCGAGCGCCTCGGCCGCTTCCTCTGGTCGCTGCCCGTCGCGCCAGCGGCCTGCGAGGTCCTCAACAAAAACGAGTCGGTGCTGAGGGCCCGGGCCGTCGTCGCCTTCCACACCGGCAATTTCCGCGAACTTTACCACATCCTGGAGAACCACAAGTTCACCAAAGAGTCGCACACGAAGCTGCAGGCGCTGTGGCTCGAAGCGCACTACCAAGAGGCTGAGAAGCTGCGGGGACGCCCGCTGGGGCCGGTGGACAAATACAGGGTGCGGAAGAAGTTCCCCCTACCCAGAACCATTTGGGACGGAGAGCAGAAAACCCACTGCTTCAAGGAGAGAACCCGGCATTTGTTAAGAGAATGGTATTTGCAGGACCCCTACCCGAACCCCAGTAAAAAGAGGGAGCTTGCACAGGCTACAGGACTTACACCCACACAAGTAGGAAACTGGTTCAAAAATCGCAGACAAAGAGACAGAGCGGCGGCTGCCAAGAACAGGTGAGCTGCATGCATCTTTTGGATGGTTTCTGATCATGATAGCTGCAACAGAAAGCCAGTTATTTAGACACAGAGGAGAGGAAAGGCTCCCTGCACGCTGGCTCCATGTATGCATCGTGTTATTTAATAGTCATTCATCTTAATATAGCAAACCAGGCAATAACCCACGCTGCACAGACCTTCAGTCCTGACATAATTTCTCTGGATTTGAGATTCAGAATCATCCTGTAATCCTGAACTCTGGGGATTTTTTTCTTTCCTAATAAATGCTGCTTACAGTGTCTGTAATGATATTATATTTTAAAGGGGTTGAATTTCAGAAAATGGCCCAAAAAATACAATGTTTTCCTGTAATTTTGCATTATTGTGAGAGCCAAACTCTGGATAAATGATTTTACTTTCAGTGAAGATTAGCACAATACAGGAGGACAGCACCGAGGCTAACATGAGGAGAAAGGTGCATGTACATGTTATTTTACGCCTATTTGATTGTTCGTGCACATCAGCAGGCCAATGCATCTCTAATTATAATAATCTAATATTTTAAATGTAGTTTAGGATATAATGTGCTGTTATTTCCAATTACAACTAGCCAATCTGCTAAGAGGCCTGTTATTACAGTGTAGGTCGAGGTCACACTGCTGTATTAGTGATGTTTTACGCACATTAAACAGCCCATAATTTTCCAGTAGGTATTTTAAGTGAGTGGTATTTGCTGCACAGTGATTAGTGCGCTCTTCCTGAAATTATCCTATTGGTACATCTTACTATATTGTAAATAAACGGTCTTGCTGTGGTACTGGTACGATTAAATCTGCCACAACAGTACAATTTGTTTTTCCACGGGACATTTTCAACCGTGCACAGTACAAAAAAATGCCCCTTTTACGTGATTTAGTTTCATATTGTCTGTTTTATAGAAGTGAAAGTGGAAAAAGTGGAGCTAATGAGTACCATTTGTTCCTCTCCTGTTTGTTACAGGATTCATTTACACACACACGCAGGAAAAGAAAACGCAGCAGAAAAATACAAAATAAAATGACCCTCAGTTCAAGAATATGCTTATTTTCTCCTCTATTTTTTTCCCAGTTGTTTTCAGAAATTTAAAAAGATAATACAGGACAGGCTACATGTCCTGCGCAGTGGACGGTGTTTATGTCATGCTGTTCCGTCTCCGTGTCTTCTGCCCAGGCTCCAGCAGCAGGTCCTGTCCGGCGGCTCGGTTCGCTCTCTGGCGGACGAGGACGGCACCGTGGACCGCCTGGGGAACTCGTCCAGTCCGGAGGCCAGTCTGTCCAGCAAAGCAGCCGCCTCGGCCATCTCCATCACCTCCAGCGACAGTGAATGTGACATCTGACGGGCGGATCGAGGGTGTTGATGAATTAAAAAGGGGATGCGACTGAAAGACAATCTAATAAAAACAAGTCATAGTGCCTGCGTTGAGTTATAAACACACACACACACAAACTGATATTTGACGGGTGCCAAAACATGAGGGGATCTGTGATCTGCGTCGGACTGCCCGTCCTTATCCTTTTAGGCCTACTTTTTTTTTGTTTGTTTGTTTGCGTTTTACCCACGTGTGGATAACTGAACTTAATACGGACGAAACATATTTGACGGACTAATAAACCAACGACCCGAGATGAAAAGTAAAAAAGAAGAAGCATTAAAAAAAGAAAAAAAAAAGGGATGAAGGCTTCCGAGCGCCTAACCTGCTGTTCTCTGTGGGTATTTCATGTTGAAAAAGAACTGTGATATTTTTACTTTACTTTCAAAGTTTTATAAATAATGTTTATTTGCCTATTTAAAAACGATCTGCTCTGTCTCTTCGAATTTCATATTCATTTGCTTGGTGTTTTTAATACTTACCTTGTACACAGGTGAACCTGTTGAGCATGCGCGCTTTAGTGAAAATGTGTTTCAGTAAAAGGAAAAAAAAAAAAAAAGTAAAGATAACTTAATAAAATAATCGTTGATCAAGAGAGTATAAGGGTTAGTCTTATTTTTTTATTGCTGAGTTTTTAAGATATTTGTCAACCTGAACGGACCCTTCGCTGCTTCCACGGGGAGAAACTTGTCGTGGTCATCGCGCCTCGGTGCTGCGTCCCCTCACACGTTTTTTAGAGCGAGGCCTAATTGGCCAACATGCTTTGCGTCCTGTAATGCAGGGTGACAGCGAGAGGTCACAGAGAGGCCGACTCACTAACCCGGATGATCTGCGAGAGAGATCATAGAGATCAAAACACAGCAGATTGTGGAAATAGGCTTTATTCTGCCCGTGGAGGAGGACGGACAATATATAGAAAGGAGCTTCTTAAATCGTGCAAGTGTCCATCTTGCACGACTAAACAGCCTGAGCCGCGCGTGGTGCAAATATATTCCTTAAATTAACAAAAAAAAAAAAAAAAAAGGCTGACGCATTTATTATAAACGAATCAGTATCATATTTTGTACTGCATAAATGCTCATATATGGTATTATCTTAAAAGCACAATTTCTATGTGTTTGGACTGTTTGTTTAATAGATTTTTGTTGTCGAGTTGTGATTGGCTGCAGGCAAAAATCAGCACAATATTTTCCCTCTATTGGCATAAAACGACTCGAATTTATTTCCGTGGTGGACTGTTTTTGAATAATGTTGTTTCGGGCTTTTTATTTGCAGTAATACGCGTGCTGCATCTTCTCAGACTTAAATCTGGAATTACAATATTCCCCTTGAAGACAGTTTCAGTCGAATATATTTACCTGCACAGGGGAGCATTTACCAAACATTTCCACTGGACTGTAAGTGGACATTAAATCCAAACAAAGTGCCTTCGGTGAAGTCATGACGTGATGAGAAACAGAAAAAGAGCAAAGTGAGCAAAGCAGAAGTTAAAGTTGAGCTTTTCCGTCTGATGGGACAGACACCTGGTTTCGTCCAATTTGCTATTAATTAGGCTACAGTAACTTCTGAAACACACAAAAGCCTTTCAGCTTGAAGCTAAATCTGTATGGACAGAGACAGAGAGAGGAAACAAGTGAAGGGAAATAAATGGGTTTGGGTCGGCGGGGGTTGGAGGGGGGGGTTCTTTCTCTTCTTTCTTTTTTTTTTTGGCTGCTCCTCTTTCAAACCACGGGGACAAAATGGCTGAATATTTCCGTTTCTGTTGAAAATAAGGACGACCGGGAGACTGGATGAAAAAGTCTTTCTCGCAGTCAATAAGGTTGTCAAACTGGTCAGCGGTAATCAGTGCTAATGATGGGTCTGGGGTCCCTGCTCGGACAAAAGGGGCCCTGCCGCTGTTTTGTAAAGGGAAGCGACCGCGGGTCCCTCTCCAAAGAAAAGACTCCTGTGAGGGTAGTCTGGGGCGCGGAAATCACGACTTCTGTGTGTGTATGTGTGTGCGCGTGCGTCTGCGTGCGTGCGCTACAGCGCGAGCTCATGGCTTGGCCTGTTAACAGGATTTAATTGCCAGTTGATTGTTTTCTGACTTGTAGTAGCCTCGGCGCAGCGCATA
Organism: Chaetodon trifascialis; assembly: GCF_039877785.1. NCBI lineage: Eukaryota > Metazoa > Chordata > Actinopteri > Chaetodontiformes > Chaetodontidae > Chaetodon > Chaetodon trifascialis. The sequence continues at coordinate 14,616,275 of NC_092069.1, forward strand.
TGCCTCAGAAATGCTTACATCTAGTTGGTGGGCGGCTGTAAATGAAATAACAGGCCACATCTCTTTGCCCTCTTCCCGTAACCCGATCTTGCAATCGTAGAGAAAACATTTCATCTTGTATTGGTCTGAGTATATGCTGGGCTGGACTTACTTCGCCAGGTATTTCAGCTTCGGAGCATTTCGGCAAGTTAAAGGTTGTCGGATAAGTGCGGTTAACTTGCGTGAGCAGAGGCTCTTTCAGCTCGGGTTGTGATATGCATTGAAGGGCGAGCTGCAGCCTTGACTATACATCTTCATTGTCATTGAATCTGTCCGCGTCGCACAGCGCACATCGCACATACACTCTGAAGCATCGTGTAGTTTGTCATCATAAATGTCTGCTCAGACATGACATGTCTGCAGAGCTTGCCTGCACTGAATGGGATTTATAGCTGTTTTTGATAAAGCCTCAAACTGTTTAAGACTTTATTTAATACCAGAGTGTTATACATGCATAATTACCCTATTATACTAAGCGCTGATTAATACTGGAATAATGATAATGTGTTTTTATTGCATGGGGAATTCATTGGAGCTGCTTCATTAAAGGAGAGCAGTGATTAAAAATCAACAAACGCACAGAGGACCCTTGACTGTCACAGCCAGTGCTGCAGCGTGATGGGAGTATTTACATCCCTTTAACAGGCCTAGAAATGTGTGAGTCCAAGCAGGATTTGTGTTTCTGAAGCGAGTCCTTTGCAGGGCAACTGGAAGGGATTTTCAAGTGTCGCTGTATGGCGATGTACAGAGTAACCTGTTATTTACGATATGCAGCAGAGGGAAGGTCACAGATGCGAGATGTTGTACAAACGGCCTTGTCCAACTTTCTCCCCCCTTGAAGTCGCTGCACCAAACTTGAGAGGATGAAGGACAGTTTGTGCTGCAGCAGCTTATGTGGAAGGGAATCGTTGCTTGTTTACTCACATCAACGGGGGCAGGAAAGGAACACCTCTCAGTGTCTGAAAACCAAACGCCACGTTTTGTGGACGTTCACAGCCTTTTAACCTCAGCTCTGGACTTTCTCGCCACTGTTACGCCGGTATATTTTGAATTCACCAGTTAACAAAGCAGCTGTTGAAGGGCACACCCTGCATGGGCTCCAGTGCTGATGGTCTCTCACCTGTACAACCTGCTTCCTTCAGACTCATTTCTGTGTGCCAGGAGGTCTAAAATCCAAAATGATAGAGTAATGGACGCACCATAGGCTTTGTCATGTGCTGAATTTGAGCTTCGGTCGTCTAATCTGGACCCACTGCCTCCGTGGAGTCCTGTTAACCCAATATTATCTGCGGATTTTTCAATCAGTAAAATGTTTTTATTAATCTGGGAGTGAAGGGTCGTCATGAGAGGGGTGTGTTTGTTTTATACTTCCACTGGTGGATCAAACACTGTGCTTAAGTGCAATTTTGAAGTACATGCACTCGAGTATTTTCATTTCAAGCTACTTTATACTTCCACTCCACAACATTTCAGAGGCAAATCTTATACCTTTTCACTCCACTACATTTATCTGAAAGCTTTAGGTGGTAGTTACTTTGCAGATTTGAGATTATTACTACAAAATAGTCTCAGGGTGCAATGCAGGTGTACCTGAATGCACCCGGTGCATTCAGGTACACCTGCACAGTCTGATGTAATGCAGTACAGCTGTTCTGCCATGCAGGCTGCTTTCATGGCCCTTATAATGTTCAGCTTTTGTTTGTTTTGACACTGTCATATAAATAAATGATGTGCTTTAGCGCTGAGGTCTTTTTTTAAAGGAGCTGTTGTTCTGGGCTGCTTTATACTGAGAGGTGTTTGTTATTCTGCCCCCTCTTTTATGGAAATGTGACAAAAAAAAAAAAGCAACAGCCCCTTTAACTATAACCTCAGTGCTGAAACATATTATTTAATTTCCACACTGACACAGAAGTGAACATTGGGAGCATTGTAAAGAAGAGCTGTTGTACAGGTGTAGCGTACCTGTGCTGCTGAGCGCATCATCAGTTACTAAATCATGATGCTTTATTATTATTATAATAAGTTAAAATGAGTCTGAAAATGACCAGCTTCAACATTATTGATTCTTGCATGTAATTCTGCATAAGGAGTACTTTTACCTTTGGTACTTTACATTGATTTTGATGCAAATACTTCTGTACTTTCACTTTTGAATGCATGACTCTAACTTGCAGCAGTGTACTTATACCTTGTATTTCCACTTTTTGCCTCTTTAGAAGAAGATCTGAATCCTTCTTCCACCACAGGATCCTTCCACACAGCAGTCCCTGCTGATAATCAGCCCTCAGTGTCCTCACAATTCAAAGTGAAGTGAAGCTTTTTATTTTTTAGCGTGAAGATGATAAATAAATAGGCCCACTGTTGCATAATGCTATTAAAAACAGCGCTGCAGCAGTGAAGGGCTCAGTCTTATGCTGTCACGCCGTCACATTTTCCCTCTCAACACGCCTCCTGAAGTGGAAGAGGTCACCCAGCAGGAGAAACTTGGCCTCGTCAGCAGGGCTTTTGTTCCTCACCCTCTCCGTTTTTCAGCTCAAACACTCTCCATCCTCCCCGCGCTCCGACAACTTTTATTTTTAGAGATACATATTTTTTTAAAAAAAAAAACTCCCCTGCGTGTTGTTTACAAGGTTAAAGCAGATCTCACTGGATGACCTTTTGAAAAACCAAACAAACAAACAAACAAAAAAGAAAACTCGCCATCAAAATAGTTTGTTCCCATGCGCCAAAGGCATCAGCAGCGGGCGCGTGTCTGTCAGCTCATTGTTCGAAGGCCATGAATTTATATCAAAATATTCATTCGAAAAACGCTCCGTCCTCATTTCCAACACTGGAAATACAAATATTTCTCTATGGGCTCCTAAACTGTGTTTCTGTTTATGTGCAAGTCAAATGTGACAAAAAAAAATAAAAATAAAATGTGAATTACGCACATTTCCATCAAGCGGCTTGGAGTGAATAAACTAGGCTACACAAAGCGTAGGTTCATCAGAAGGTGGCGATATAGACTACATTACACATGGCGGTAATAAACAGAGCAGAAGAAGATCAGATCATGAACCAGAAACAAAACCAGTTGTTTGCAAACCACCAACAAGTCTTGAAGAAGAAGAACAAGAAGAAACAAAACCAGTTGCTCCTACCAGCCATGTGTTCATGTGCTGTGGGAATATCCAGGAAGCCGCCGACAGTGAAAACAGCTTCTTCTTCTTTTTTCTTCTTCCTCTTCTTCCTCTTCTTCTTCTTCTCTCAGAGTAGAAACAGAGACTCATGTAAATTAAATGTTCGCTGTCTCAGACTTTGACATGGTGCCTTTATTTGCATTAACTCTTTCTTGAAAAAGGAAAAAAAAAACACCTCAGTGAACATAAAAACCTCTTTTTAATTAAAAAAATATTGACTTAGCTGTTTCCATCCTTTTTAATGATGCTTCAAAATAACACATACATCACTTCTGGACAACAATGGAGCACAGTGGCACAGTGGAGGCACGTCAGGCGGTGGCTACACAGGAAATACTTCAGTGGGATCAGTTGGTTGTTGGTTTTGGTCTTTTCACAGGATTTGCCTGACAATAGGAAAAAAAGTCACCAGATTTGTACTTTAAAGCAGGGTACGTGTATTTATATATATATATATATATATATGTCTGTGTGTGTGTGTGTGTGTGTGTGTGTGTGTGTGTGTGTGTGTGTGTGTGTGTGTGTGTGTGTGACATGTTATTGTGACCTGGTCGACGCGTTTTTTTTCCTGTCGCAGAGGTTTTCTTTTCAAGGAATAACAAACAGTCTCATGTTTGGTCTGTAGTTGCTTCGGCTCCTGAAGGCTTCACAGCTTCGCCATCACGGTCAATTGGAAAATGGGAAACTGTGTGCTCGCGGCGCCCCCTGGTGGCCATTTTTTTCTCTCAAATTGTTCCATATGAGGAATCCTAGAAGTCGGTCAAGCACTTGTGTGGGTTTCCTGGCTATTTAAGTCCAGAACCAACTAAAATGAAGTTAGATTCTATAATATAATATAATATAATATAATATAATATAATATAATATAATATAATATAATATAATATAATATAATATCATATCATATAATATCATATAATATCATATAATATAATATAATATATGCTGATTCATTTGAATTATTGAATTGAATTGATTGAAATTGATTTTATGTGTTTCCTCATTGACTCAGGACCTCGTAGCTCTCCTTCTTAAAAGAACAACAAAAAAGTTTTAGAAATCTTCAGGAAATGAGTGCAATTTCTCCAAACATCAAGAAGTTTAACTCCACGTTGTGTTGATTTATGTTTTTATCCCACCTGTGCTGTCAGAGAAACATTAAATCCATTTTGTTTTTGCTTTATCTTGCAATTAGTGATTATTTTAAGCTCTGAATTAGAGACATTTAAAGACACTGACTCAAAAAAGAAAAAAAAAGAAAAACCTCACCACACTGTAGTTAACTCCTTAAAAATCACTAGAAACACTGAGGGACATCAGTCCTGTGTCCTCTCAGTGGTAGCTGCCCTGACTAGATTTAAACACTGACATAATGCACATACATAACATTTCAGTTCACTCAGCCATGTCCCTCAGAAGTTGAATTTGGGCAAAGCTGACTCGTGTCACCCTCAGTGAGGCTCTCCGCACCGCCCTGCACCTGCTCTTCCCTTAATTCATCAATAATCTGCCCCATAACTGATCACATCATGACGATATCATCAGTGTTATCTGGGGGAAACCTATAGTGCGCCGTGGCTTTGAGTTTGCACAATAAAGCCAGTGCAGTGTCGTTTGTCTGATGGTGTGTTCAGGCTCGTCTCCCGCAGAGCGAACAAACCGCATTCACCAGTTTATTCTCACATTGGATCACTCCGTTTTCAAAGTTCTTCCACCCATTTCTGCCTCATACACCAGATTTAAAAACACCTCTAACGGTGGTCAAGACAAAAACGTGTGAGTCTTGGACACGACATGATCTAAAGTGTGTGGACACCCGAACGTCTCACCGACATGTCAGACTAAAGCGGTGCTGCTCAGCTCGACCCTGTCTGCAGAGAATTGGCCCCATGCAGCCACGAGCGCGTGAGAGCAGGCTGGTCCCTCCTGCAGACCCGCGATCAAGGATCTTAAATTCTTCCACACCAAACCACTTCTGGGCATGGATCAGGATAATCGGGAATGGGCTTCCTCAAAATTGTCTCAAACATCTGCGTAAGATCTAGCATTAAAACTTTAAATGAGACCTATAAACTTATTGGGCCTTTGATCTGATAAATGACACATCAATTCGCGACCGACACATCACTAATTCCTCTACCTGTTCCACTGTCATAATAAATAAAGAAATAAATAATAAAAGAAAAAACAGCGGCGCAACTTGTCGTGGGCGCTATCCTGGTCATTTCTCTGCGTGAGAAATACAATGTGTGGCGGGAGTGCGTGACAAAAGACCGAAAAGCGTGACTGTCACGCTCAATGCGTGAGGCTTGAGAGCCCTGCTTCCTCATTGGCTCACATCTCAGGGAATCGGACGACTTATTGATCACTTTCAATCACGCGGGGTTCTGCAGGTTCTAACTTCAGGTGAACTCTGTCAGTTTGTCTTGACAGACATTTATTGACCTCTTTTAGTCTGCTTTCAGTCGTGTTCAGGCTCTGGATCAATCTGTCAGTCGATGCGCGGCTGCGACCTGGGCCCGTCCGTGTTCAGCAGACACAAAGTGAGGCGGGTATGAGGCCTTTGTGCGATCAGACTGCTCCGCTCACACAAAGAGGACCGATGTCGAGCTGTAGGTGGCCTTTGATTTGACATGCGCCAAAATCTGATGAGAAAACACCCCGTCTGTGCGCAGGCCTGGTGCATTGTGGGAATGCGAATATCGACGGAGCGGATCGCGGATGGAGCCGCAGATGGAGGTCAGAGGGCCCGCAGCGACGTCAGAGACTAAAAATATCTGTACAGCCCAGTGAAAAATACGTAAATGTCACATAATGATGCATAATGTCGCCAGTTAGTTTGAGGTGATCAGTGTGAGGATTTCTCCGGTTATTGTGATGCTAGAAGATCAAATCTATTCGGCCTGTTAATTATTAAGTTATTCAGAATGACTTCTTCAGTGTTACAGAATAGAGAATCATTCTACAGCAATAGGTTGCAGAGCCAGATGAGCCCACCGAGGGGGCCGCAGAGCGTCCCCAAAGTTAGTGTGCAATAATTTCACAAAAGGGAAATTTATGTCAACTTATGTCAAAATGAAAGGTTTCAGCCTTTTGACGTGTTGCATCAGGAAAAGAACATGTGTAAATGATTCAACAGATGAATCACTGTCACACTGTTTTACTTGAATAGAACAGGGCCGTTGTTAATGTTCTGAGGAGAACTTGTGCTTTTCCTGCTATTACAAGTCAGAATGTCTCCTGTGAAAAAAGTCTTTTATAACGACATTTGACACGAGGCCCCTTTACAAGACAGGGCCTCAGGATTAGGTTACTGTTAAATGCAGCGTAGCACCCGAAGGCCTGACCAATCCACTTTATATTGTGCCCCAGTGTTGCATTGTCAAAGATATTTGCAAATAGTCAAATGACCACAAACTAGTCGCCACACAAGGAACCTGGGTTCTTTTTGGCCCCTGAGGATTTTGGGCTCCTAAGGCCTTTGCCCACTTTGCCTGACTGATAATAGCACTTTGACTAGGTGTTGTGATAATAATATTTCTGGTTAAATTCACCTTATAATTCATCGTATTTTATGACCTGGTGTTTAGAATAAAAACCTATCTTCAATATATTCATCAATAAGAAATATGAATTCTCCCAAAAAATTGTGCTTGAGTAGAAAACCTTGGCCTCCCAAAAAAGTCCTCCTCCATACTTTGTGATGGAGTTTAGTGAGATACATTACCAGAACACATATGTTTTATATTTTGTTTTATATTGAGGGCTAATTATAACCCGAGAAAGCCCAGACAGGGAATTGTTGGTCCTCATTTTTCATAGGTCATTGGTTGTAGTACCGCATTTGACCTCTAGATGGAGACATTGATCAAAGAAAGAAGCTTCCCTAAAGAGGACAGTCATCAGTCATTTATGTGTGTGTGTTTTTCTCTTCAGTATATTTTTCTGCCATTTCTTTACGTTTTTATTTATTATTCTAATTTTAACCAATATTTTATTTATAGTTCAATTATTTATTTAATTTTAAATATAAAAAATATGTATATACACATTTTTAAATTCAGTGCTAATGTATCTCTTGCTCAGATAAGCACTGTGACAAATATTTCTTTTTCTTTTGTTTTAGGAAACAATAGTTTTTCAAAAATCAAAAGACAAGCTGATTTTTATTGGTTTATTTAAAGCAGCGTTTCTCAATTCCGGTCCTCGAGCCCCCCTGCCCTGCATGTTTTAGATGTTTCCTGCTCCAACACACCTGATTCAAATGAGCGGCTCGTTATCAGGCCACTGCAGAGCTTGATGACGAGCTGATCATTTGAATCAGGTGTGATGGAGGAGGGAAACATCTAAAACATGCAGGGCGGGGGGGCTCGAGGACCGGAATTGAGAAACACTGATTTAAAGCAAATAAAGACGTTTTTTCGCATCAGATTCCGTACTTGTAGTTCTGCCTTATGGCCACAAGATGGTGTACAAGATCCACAGTAGAGAGAAAACAGTCGGTAGCGCTGCAGCTGCAGGTTTTTACTTCTGTCATGGACTGTATCATTGCATGAGTAGTTAAAAACAATGGCTCACATTGTGGAAAAAAAAAAAAAGCTTTAATTACCGCTTTCATTTAAAAAAACAAAACAAAACAAAAAAAACATCAAAGAAGAGACTGAGAAGACAATGGCCTGAGAAGACATACTGTAGTTTATTTTTTGTTTTTTGGAAAATTTCAGGCCTCCATTTAGGCTCCATTGAATGAGAGGACCCACATTAAGAGTAATATCAAACATAGAAAGAGATAGATTTTTGACATGTTACAACATGTATACAAACAAACTGCAGGTAAATCTGGACCCCAGTGTAAATGAGCGTACAGCATTACTGAGCGGAGGGTGTGAATATACATGTGTAAGAAAGTGTTGAGGCAGGGCAAGGGCACCAGTTGGGATTCGAAGAGTCTATATTTAAACTCTCTGGTTTCCAGTTTCTGCAGCTGTCGCCAAGTTTAAGTTCAGCACCTTGAGCCTTTCTCAGCCATGCTCTTGGGTCATAGTTATAAACCTGCCAAGCTCTGATTGGCAGTGGGTGAAGCAGAGACTTTCAGGTCAGATCTCCTGCGGCTTCAGAAAGTCCAGATTTTTCCAGTGGCCCTGAACTAAAATGCCTGCCTGCTATTAATTAATGAATTATTCTTTTTATTATAATGCATCACAATATATGCCAGCACTACAGCATTTCTTCTAACACGCTTGAGACATGGGTTTAGTATAAAAAAAAAGTTATTGGATCTCTTCACTCCTCTAAAATAATATTATTATTAATGATTCAGCAGGGAGGTTTGTTTTGTCTTGGTTTGTTATACTTCTTGTTTTTTTCCTGCTTTCTAATCATTTATTGTAGAAACAAATAAATATTACTGTAGAATGTGCAAGCAGTCCCCAGGTTTTTTATTGCAACTGTCTGTGAGGGAACATACTGGATAAAACCAACACCTTCATGGTTTTATTGTATTTATTCCACTTTTAGGACAAACTCAATATAAAGCTCATTATTGTTTGTGTTTTGGGAATGAATTTATGGATGGTAATAATTTTGCATGTATTATTTGAGTTCCATATGAAAGCCACGCGAAATGCATGTACTGTTGTGACACAACAATGATTTCTGCCAAAACAACTGTGTTGATTCAAAAGATGGAACATGTGGCAGTTTCTAAATGTTATTTAGTGCTTTTCCACTATCTATGCATGGTTGTTTAAAAATCTTTTTTGTGTGGCTCACTTTGACAGGACTCGTTACCTGAGAGGTGAAATTATGAAAACACTTTGATAGTGAATTCCAGTCGAATCCAGAGTGCATCAGCGTCTTCCTGTGTGTGCTCAAGTGCTGCATGTAACCAGGATGTCACAAACTCACCTGCCTGCCGCTTGTCCTCTGCAGGCACCAGCGGTCCTTTTGAAGACATGCGCAAGGGGGATGATGATGAGAAGGCGTCTTCCTCTCTGCAGCTCCTTTGATGGGTGAGTGGATTTGCATAAATAGTTTTTCCAACTCCTCCGAATTCAGCTTTAATGAAGACATTTCAGTCATTTTGGTGGAGTGAGATGACAACTTTTGTGTGCATAATTACAGCTGCTATGTGATAAAAATGTTGCCCACTTATGACAAAGATCCTACTAATTTAGCACGTCAGCCTGTACTCTCTAAGCAGTAAGACGACCATTCCTGAGACAGACAGACAGGCAGGCAGGCAGGCAGGCAGGCAGGCAGGCAGGCAGGCAGGCAGACAGGCAGGCAGGCAGGCAGGCAGGCAGGCAGGCAGGCAGGCAGGCAGGCAGGCAGGCAGACAGACAGACAGGCAGGCAGGCAGGCAGGCAGGCAGGCAGGCAGGCAGGCAGGCAGACAGACAGACAGACAGACAGACAGACAGACAGACAGACAGACTGTGTGTCTGCTGAAGTAGCGCCTACTGTCCAGTGGCAGCTCTGTGCCTAATAACAGAGCTTAGCTGGCATACCAGAGCCGGTGGCACATTGGTGTAGCGGTAACTCAGAGAGAGCCTGGTAATTACCACCGGCCACTGACACCATGCTGCAAATGCACCAGTCAGCACTGACAGGACCAGCGCAGCATTCCCCCCTCCTCCCTCTCTGCTGCCAGGATGCCCTGGTGATCGGCCATGTCTCACCAAACTGCAGAAAGGCGAATGAGTATTATCTCCTTCCTGTCTCTTTCTGCATCATTAATGAACGCCTGAGCATCGAGAGCAGGCTCGGATCTGTTATTTTACTCCTCTTTGTCGATGCAAAAGTCTTTCTCTCTGTCTGCCCTGATCTTGGATGCAGTCGACCGGACCATAAGCAACGAATGAGGAGTCTCTCACAGAAGAGGCCCGCTGGGAAACATACTGCAGGGCCGGAATGGGAAGTTTATTTTGCTTGGTGCATGAATATCTGCGGGATGTGGGGCTCCGAGCAGAGTTCATCACTGCAGCACCCTCACCTCCACCTCCTCCTCCTCCTCTATCACCATCTGAGGAAATTATTTAAGTTCATCCCCACTGCTTCCTAGCAACTCCTAACTCCTCACACATTTTAATCCCATGCCTCCTCTTTGCTCTTCTCTCCCTCCCTGCTCCTCTATCACATGCAGGCTAAAATAGGCCCTTGTCTGGGCCTTTTGTCCCTGCTCAGGGAGACGTTTGGCACACAGAGGATCGTGTTACAACTTTCATTTCCTGATTTTTTTTTTTTTTTCCTGCGTGGAACCCAGAAGGGTATTTTATCCCTCTCTGCAGTATGAAGATGAAGGGCGAGGGGAGCGGGCTGGCAGCTCAGATTCGGGCTGCTGTCACTCCAACTTCTGCAAACAAATAAAGTACAAACTGCGCATAGCTGCAGGGTCCTGGTGGAGGATAGCCGTGTGGTTCGGGCACAGCGGGGTGTGGCTCACAGTGTGTGAAGTGGCGGGGGCTCAGTTACTTGAGCTATTTGTGAGCCCCAGGATAGGTGAAGTGATGCCCCTCGGGAGTGTGAGGTATATTTCATTATCCCATATCCCATACCACTTCCTCTTGTTGTGTCTGCCACCCCCTGCCCCTCCCCAAAAGGCCCTTGAGCCCGGAGCGGTGACGTGTCTGCATTTAGACTCATGGCTGCATATAGAAGTAGAACAGCAAGCAGTTTAACAGTCGGCACAATGATCAATTATTAATTCTGTTGTAAAATAATGCCCATAATATGACACTAAACCCAGTCGTTATGGCTCGAGTTTTGTCTGGCTCCCTAAAAGAAGTCATCAGGGCTGGTTTATGTTCGGCACACACAGTACTGCACAATAACAGACAAATCTCTGGGTACAGTAGAGTAGATGTCTGTCTTGTTGAAAGAGTTGCTTTTTGTAATATTGTTTAATCCGTATATTTACTTTAAAGGTTGAGGCTGGTGTCATTCTGTATTTTTTCTTATCGTAAAAAGACCAGAATCAACATTGTCTTCGTCCACGTCTCAATACCTTGGTACCTTCCTTCCCCGTCTCCGTCCGTGTGTGTGTGTGTGTGTGTGTGTGTGTGTGTGTGTGTGTGTGTGTGTGTGTGTGTGTGTGTGTGTGTGTGTGTGTGTGTCACCCTGGTATTTATCATGTTGTGGGGACAAAAATCTGTTTACACAGTCACATTGTGGGGACTCACCTGCCTTATGGGGACAAAATGCAGGTCCCCTTAATGCTCCAGGAAATGAATGTAAGTCAATGTAATGTCCCCACAAGTGATAAAAACACAATGTGTGTGTGTGTGTGTGTGTGTGTGTGTGTGTGTGTGTGTGTGTGTGTGTGTGTGTGTGTGTGTGCGCGCGTGTGTGTGCGCGTGTGTGTGCGCGTGTGTGTGTGCGTGTGTGTGTGCGTGTGTGTGTGTGTGTGTGTGTGTGTGTTCAGTGGACAATTAAGCTCTCTGGCATGGAGGAAAAAGCTCTGTCAGGACTATTTGAACGTCATCTCGCTTCACTGTTGGTTTTAATCTTTTCATGGGATTTGTCGACAATAAATAAGTATATAAGAATATTTAAGAGTATATTACAGATTGTCACCAGATTTCTTTAAGTTATAGTACCTCAACACATGCATAGCAGAGTATGTGTTGCCATCTTTCCTTGAACATCAACAAATAAGGAGACATTTACAGTAAAGGCCCAAAAATCCCCTTCGAAACAATGGCCTCTTGTGCAAAACACTGACACACACACACACACACACACACACACACACACACACACACACAGACATATATATATATATATATATATAAATACACGTACCCTGCTTTAAAGTACAAATCTGGTGACTTTTTTTCCTATTGTCAGGCAAATCCTGTGAAAAGACCAAAACCAACAACCAACTGATCCCACTGAAGTATTTCCTGTGTAGCCACCGCCTGACGTGCCTCCACTGTGCCACTGTGCTCCATTGTTGTCCAGAAGTGATGTATGTGTTATTTTGAAGCATCATTAAAAAGGATGGAAACAGCTAAGTCAATATTTTTTTAATTAAAAAGAGGTTTTTATGTTCACTGAGGTGTTTTTTTTTTCCTTTTTCAAGAAAGAGTTAATGCAAATAAAGGCACCATGTCAAAGTCTGAGACAGCGAACATTTAATTTACATGAGTCTCTGTTTCTACTCTGAGAGAAGAAGAAGAAGAGGAAGAAGAGGAAGAAGAAAAAAGAAGAAGAAGCTGTTTTCACTGTCGGCGGCTTCCTGGATATTCCCACAGCACATGAACACATGGCTGGTAGGAGCAACTGGTTTTGTTTCTTCTTGTTCTTCTTCTTCAAGACTTGTTGGTGGTTTGCAAACAACTGGTTTTGTTTCTGGTTCATGATCTGATCTTCTTCTGCTCTGTTTATTACCGCCATGTGTAATGTAGTCTATATCGCCACCTTCTGATGAACCTACGCTTTGTGTAGCCTAGTTTATTCACTCCAAGCCGCTTGATGGAAATGTGCGTAATTCACATTTTATTTTTATTTTTTTTTGTCACATTTGACTTGCACATAAACAGAAACACAGTTTAGGAGCCCATCCATTAGTGACATGTTCCTTGGACACTGTGGTTTAAAAAAAAAAACACCTCCCATCACTGTAAACTCTCTCTTTAGCTCCAAGTGTGTATTAATCCGCCGCTGAAAATAGTCCCCAACGAATGCGCTATTAACTTCTGTTTGAATAACATACGCTAAAAACTACACTGCTCAGCTGTTTACTAAAAATATAGATCTTTCAAAAAAAAAACAAAAAAACAACAAACTATGTTTTTGTGACCGACTTTTAAAGATTTAGATCTTCAGCTGCTCCTGCTGCTGTAAGGTGTCCTCCTCTCAGCTCACTCCTTTCTTTGTCTCTGCTTCATGAGACATCCGTACATCCCATCACGCAGTGGAGGAAATAGTTCAGTGAAATTCTGATGCTTAGTGTTTAGATCTGTCAGAATTTGACCTGGAAAGGCTGAAACTAACCAAGAAAATCTGTTAAGTCCTCACAAAAGTATTAAAAGAAGACGCGAGACTGATGTCACTTTCCTGATCAAACATATGAGACTAATGCCGCTATCAACTTTCTCTCCGAGCTCCAAAAATATACATATCTGATTCTCAGCAACCAGAGCCGGGTTTTGTCTCCGGAACAGTTCGTTATATGAGCCCGTGCCTTCGGGCCACATTTCTTTTATACAAGTCCTCTTTCGCAGACATTACACACACGTCTTATCTTGTCCTTTGTCTTTTCCTCTTGTAACATATTAGAAATTTCCCCCCCTTTCATCAGGTAGCGTATATGACGCCGTCCTTCATTCGCTTGACACAAAACATGCTATTTAACACCCTAATAGGCAGGGATTGTCTGCGGAGTCTCCTCCTCCTCCTCGTGCCTGAACCCCGGGTCATGCATCACTCATCCCGACTGGAAGAAAGAGATAAATATTTCTTTCAGCTCTGTCACATACGAGCTTCCTGCTGGACGAGAGGCTTCCTGCGCTAGTGAGTGGAAGCTGTCTTTGTCCTCGCCGCTCCTGCATCAGAATGATTTACATATTTGTTCGGCAGAGCAGCATAATCCCTTTGATCTCTAATACGCTTATGTCATAGAAACAGAGCAGACGCCTGCCACCGCCGTCCAGGAGATGCTTGGTGAGTTTTACTCCAATCAGTTGTATTTCCTCAGATACACACACACACACTTCGAGTCTGGTACACGTGAGTATGCACACACACACACACACACACACACACACACACACACACACACACACACACACACACACACACACAGTGCCTGCATCTGCCTCTGGGTACGTCCAGGCAGGAACATTGTCAGATCCATGCATCATTGGTAAGAAAATCTCTCAAGCCCCCCTCCCCTCCCACACCAGCAGCCCTGCCCCTCTGAGGCAGACCTGAAAAGATTCTTTTGTCCCTCATCACCCGCCTGCCCCCGACTCCCTTTTCTCCCCCTCTCTGACACACACCCCTCATACAGCCCCTGGTCATGGATACCTGGGACTGTCTTACACCCGGGCTCCCATGTGGGGTAAAGCTACCTGCAGGCAGCAGACCATGGCGAGGCAACCAGAAGTCCCTCAGCTTTGGATTTTGTCCCTATGAGAGATGCACGCCGACTGATGCCAGAGAAAACACGAGGCCAGACGGCGCAGACTCATGCAGGCTACTCTCCATGTTTATTTGCACACGTCAGGGCCCTTCCTGCTGTTGATTTAGAGCCACTGCCACTTACGCCTATGTCAAATGAAATGCCCTTTTGATGACTCGGACTCTGTTTGCCATCAGCAGCTGCTGTTACTGGCACTGGTGTGCTTTTCGCTGACGTTACCACCAGCTTTTGTCATCTGGTCTATAGGCTGGAGCACGCCCAGCACTCACACTTGTTGCATGGCTGATGAGGGGAAGACACAGCGGCTGATGCAGCGGATAGATTTATGGCTGCAGACTCTGTCCCTCCGGATTCGGAAGCGAAGGATTCGAGAATGATTAAAAGCACTGTCAGAGTTTCCGTGTTGGATTGATTTTAGTCTCTTGCACATCCTGAAGGTGACTCTGATATAGCCTCCCTCTGTCATGTGACACAGAGCCCGTTTAATCCTTGCTGTGTCTGTACCCTGCCGGACATGCTGTCATTAGATTAACAGGTATGAGGAGTCACTTTGGTGGCTTTGTGATCACCTGTTTGTTAATTTGTGAATATTTAGCCACACTGTGTGCCAAGAGTGAAGGACATGTGCCGTGCCAGAATAACGTTTGATCTGCAGGACCTCTGCTCTCTGCCGACCTCTGCTGAACGTGACATATGGCCAATACTGAGGTTTAAGTATAGGCTATTATAATAAACAACTTTATTTAAATACTCTACGACTTACAGGTTAAACCATTTGTATTTTCAATCAATCAAGCTGTCCTGAGCTACAATGCAATATGTTCAAATGCCAGAATATACTTAATGCTTTTAATTTGATATTTAAAATATACATCTGGTCAGATAATCCGCACTGTGAGTAAATCAAATATTACCGATGATCTACAGTGTTGTTTAGCTTTTTGCCAGACATCATTGCGTAGGAACACATATGTTATATTTTTGGTTCCATTTTGAGATTAAACTTCATATTTTCTGCTTGAAGTTAAACTGCTGGATGTAGTTTCCCCATTGGTGTAATGTTGAGTAACAAAGTGCATTTACTGAAGCACCAGACTTTAAGGCCCTGAAAACATATCTGCTCATCCAGCCTGAGTGATGGGGTCCTGTGAACACACAATTTTCTGCTTAAATTAGAAATGTTTTTGTTTTTTGTTTTTCATTTAAGAGATTTCTGTATTTATGTTTTTGTCTCTGTCTTTCTCGTTGGTGTCGCAGGCGTCGATTAAATCTCATCAAACCACACCCATACAGTGAAACAAATTAGTTTATGAGTGTTAGACAGTTATTGAATAATACTCAACCATGTTTTTCCAAACTTTGACTTTTTCACATTTAGTCTTAAATATTCACATTACAGGAAAATACTGATGATTTGAAACCAAGCTTTCAGGCGCTTTAAGTGCAGTTTTGAAGTACTTGTACTTAGTAGTATTGCCATTTTATGCTACCTTGAATTTCTACTCCACTGCATTTGTGGAGGAAACATGACCTTTTTACGGCCCTGCGTCATCTGACTCTTTGCACTTTTTCTTCTTTTTTTTTCTTACAAATAAGCATGTCGTAATTTGATCAAATATGAGGGATTGTTAAACAACCAAACAGTGCAGGAGTTAAAATTAGCCTCACATCTGCATCTGTGTGATCCAATAACATGATAAAAGACTGATGGGGCTTTTCTACATCGTAAGCATTTACCTCTGATAATTTAAGTATCTTTCTGCTGATGTGTTTTTAAGTACATTTTTTAAATGTAGGACTTTTACAAGATATTGAACCATTTAAATGTGGAATTTTTACTTTTACTTAAGCAAATGATCTGAATTCCTCTTCCATCACAATCTCACGTTAGATTAAAAGTGCAAAAAAGATGAAACACTGACCAAAAGCCTGCTGATGGAGGACTGCTGAGGACAGCCAGACAGACACATCACTCAAACGAGCCATATGGACGTCTGTGGGTGATAGATGGGGAGCACAGCTCTGGTGTTTTGAGTAGACCTGAGGGGCTGGGAGACAGAAAGAGAGCGGGAGGCCTCTGGGATGCAGAATACCTCGAGGTCCCTCCACTGAAGCCGGGCGCTGCAGCCCTGCAGCCCGGCAATCTTCGCAATCAGGCAGTAATGCTAGCAGCGACTGTTTCAGATTATGCTCAGGAAATCCTCTGTGCTCTCTGCTCAAAACAATTTACCCTGACATGAGCCCGAAGAGAGTGTAGGGGGTGGGGGACAAGAGAGCTGTCCTCACCAGATTCCTGCTCTCAGGCCACCGTATTCTCATATTCTGCCCTACAAATAATCTCAGTTTATTATTATTATTATGACATTGCTGTTGTTTATTGTGGATTTTTTTTATGATGACATCTTAAAGAGTGGGAGTGTCTGAATTTATCTGAGCAGTTTTATGTCTGAAACCTATTTAAAAAGCCCATATAATTAGTTTTATTTTGTTTAAAGGGTATCTGTGCTGATTTCATTAGGCAGTGAACTTTAAACCTTTTTTTTTTTTTTTAATATAGGATGTTTTTTTTGTTTTTTTCCTTTGGTCAGGATATCCAGAGCTGGTAGAGGTTGAGGGTTGAGTGGTGGCTCTTTCCCATGGCCCGGAACCGACAGAACAAACTCTCGGAGAGAGCAAAGAAAACACGGCAACAAAAAGCCAATGATCCGCAGCACTCGAGCTAAAGAAAATATGACGGAAAAAAAGCCTTTCTCCCTCAGCCAAACATGTATAATGGAACAGACACGATATTCAAAGGCACCAGAGCTGCCTTCATGTGTACACAACAGCCTCCTGACGGACAGCTGCTGATGCTGACTCACATTCGTGTAATTAAATTTGCCTTTATGACTCTGTGTTTGAATTATGTCTTGAATCACCATAATTATCGTAAAAAGAAAACAAAGAAGCCGTGGAGCAAGCTTTAATCTCCACCGCAAAATGACTCACAATATTTTTTGATTGAGAGTCATATCCCACCAATGTAGATCTGATCGCTTTCTTCTCGTTTTTGAATCTGTTTTCTAAAATTTTATCAGGATAAAGTCTTTTTCTGCAGCGGGCAAAAACTAAATAGCTGAACTGGTTTTAAAAAATGTTTTAAGAAAATGTTGATTCAAGATTAATTAAAGATAAATTCAATGACTAAAGTCCCGACACGGGTTTGAGGGTCGGAAACTTTACGCATTAACGTCTATTGGCTATTTTCTTTCTCTAAATACACAAATAACACAGAGACAAATGTATTACTTTAGTTTTATTGGAAACTAATTGCCGTGACTCTAATGAAAACGTTACCTCTTAGTTTCCATCGCAGGAGATTGCTATAATTCTTTAATCTCAACAAAGTGTCATAAATTAAGCAAATGGGCAGTCCAGTTAAGTGTTTCGTTGAGTTAAGAGTTTCAGACAGGTCCTGTTGGTGTGTTTCCATGTGCAGGAGGTCAGAAAAGCCTCCTGTCAGGGGGGGATATACAGCTTAAGCGCATAAAGGAATTTTGTTCTAACCAAATTTAACGACAGACAAGTCAGTCTATATTATAAGGTAGGCTACTATAGTGTTACTTCATACATGTACTCAATCTGATATCAGTCTTCTTTTTCTGGGTTTTGTTTTTGTAAAATAGAATAATAATCTGGCAGCTTCTTTAAGAGCCCAAATCCACAAGACTGGAGGTTAGAGGTCCCAACAAGGAGTCCTGCAGTTGGTGCGGGTGTCCGTGCATGCTGTGCACCGGCTGTGGGGCCCCCAGGCCGGACATGGGGTAAGCGGAGGCCCCGGGGTGGCTCATGTTGCCCTGAAGCAAAAGCGCTGAGTTCTGGTCAGGACTCTGAGGTGGAGAAAACTCGTCCTCCGAGCTGGACATGAGAGACTTTCCGCCGTCCAGCGGGGACAGCTGGTTCTGTTTGTTGCCGCCTGCGTTGTTGTTTTCACTGTTCTCCCTGAAAACGACAGCAAGGGGAAAAGTGAGGGGAAATACGCACATTTTGAAAGATGGCATGAAATCCCTGTGACCGGCCTGCAGATGACATTCTGGAGCAGAGTAAAAGGCAGTCGTAAATATTTTTTGTCATAACACCAAAAATATAGCAGGCCAGGGCCTTGAGGAAAAAACAACGAGAAAGGTTTAAGTTTCGTTATTTACCTTCTCTACAGTGCTGTTTAGAAAATGTTTTATTTCTCCTTATGTTGGATGTTATTTGCCGATAACTCTATAAACCGACTGAGCAGAGTGATGTGTTATTTTATTCCACTGTAACCCAGTTTAACCTTTAACACGCGTCTTAAAAATAGAAACTTTGTCAAAAAATGTCACAATATCGCATTTTCTATTTGTCCATCATTATTAGATACTACATTATCCTCTTTCCTGAAGCGGCTGCTTTATGTGGGCTAGTTTAGGTTATAATCCACGTTAGACGGGACAGATTCTAGAAGAAAGCCCATCATTTGTCAACAACACGCGTCTGTTTACTATCACTGTTACCAGGACACGACTGATACGGGGGACGAAACATGACCAAAATGAGTAAATAAGTTCAAACTTCATTCTGAAATAAAGTGAGCCAATCAGAAATGCTCGTCTTTTAATTTTCCTACTTTTGCTGCAGAGCTGACTCCTGTGATTTCTGCACTTTCTTATACTTTGCTTGTTTCCACATTTGGATAGTTCTTCCGAGTCGAAACCTTTTTGCTCTTGAAACACGCAAAAACAAGAGTCAACATCTTTGTCTGTAAACTAGGAGCAGCACCGAGGCGGTGGCCGTGAACGTACCTCTCCTTCGCCTCTGCGGCTCTGTCTCTCTGCCGTCTGTTTTTGAACCAGTTGCTGACCTGCGTGGTGGTCAGTCCTGTGGCCTCGGCCAGCTCTCTCTTTTCCCGTGGAGACGGGTAGGGGTTATGTGTGTACCACTCTCTCAGGACGCCCCTGGACTTCTCCTTAAAGCAGTAGCTGGTCTCCTCGCCGTCCCATATCGTGCGGGGCAGCGGGAATTTCCTCCGCACCCGGTACTTCCCTACCGCTCCGAGCGGCCGGCCGCGCAGCTTTTCCGCCTCCACGTAGTGCGCCTTCAGCCAGAGCTGCTGCAGCTTTGGGTGGTTGTGCGGAGAAAACTGGTGGCTTTCCAGGATCTTATAGAGCTCTCTGAAGTTCCCCCGATGAAAGGCCACCACCGCCTTGGCTTTGAGGACGCTCTCGTTCTTGTGGAGGTGATCACAAGCGGGTAGAGACCACAGGAAGCGGCCGAGCCTCTCTAGGTTTCCTCCCTGCTGCAACACCTCGCAAACGCACGCCACTTGCTCCTGCGTAAACCCGAAGGACGGCAAGATAGACATGATGTCCGAGCTCACTCCTTCGTCCAACACGTTGGTATCCAAAACGATGGCTGTCGTTTACTGTCTGCGTTTATTTTAGTGTCTAGTCGCGATGCAATCCGGTGCAGTCCGTCCGCGCGGCACAGGCCTGTCGGCTATCCACTCCACTCCAGCCCCTGGTGCGCGCAGCAGATTGGGATGTTGATTGTTGGGACAATTTGTTCCTGTTGGAGATATGTCAGGCTTAAAGGGAGCCTGTGCGTTTCGGTGATTGGCTCTCCCTCTGCCCTGTACCGTGTACAGCAGAGTAGGACTGAGTTTGCAGCTCCGTTTCCTCCCCAGAGGCAGTGCGTCAGGGGCTGAAATAGGAGCGCTCCCACCTCCCGCCCCCACAGTCTCTCTCCCGCTTCAGCTGAGGGAGCAGAGCGGCACCTAAACACTAATCAATTATTACAGACCTCTTAAAAAGCCTTATTAACATGTTTTGAATATACATCTTCCACAATGTTGGAGACTGTAGGCTCCCAGGTTTCCCACGCGGGTCAAACCACACACTGCATCTCCACACGTTATCAGTAATGACAGTCAGTGGAGGGCAAACCCGCAAAAACACAAAGCTTTTTATTTGTGAATTAAAGTTTAGCCTCTTTTAAAGGCTGAAGCGTCTTAGTGACGCTCCTAACACAGACCACATGATTAATCCATGTTGGTACAGAGCCTTTTTATATAAAGAAACTGCACAAAACGTACAATATTAATTGATTTTTGGACATTTTGGCGTTTGGTTTTTTCTTTTTCATTAACGGGATTTCTGCAGGTTTATTTACCATCACAGCTGATCATTGTCGACGCCCACCACCTTAATTACATGCAGATTGCACACGCTGTTGTATTCCCACCTTTCATCGTCTATTAATTACTGAAGCCGTTTATTTTATGAGGTGATATAATTTAATAAGTTCCTATGATAGTTGAGTCCATGCGTACCGTTACGCACGTCTTTTATATGAGAAACTGGTACTACCTGCCAAACGCGTTATGGGACATAGACCACCAGTAGGAAATCAGGCACTTAAGTGCGTGCCTGTGTGTGCGCGTGTGTGTGAAAGAGAGAGAGAGGGAGAGAGAGAGAGAGAGAGAGAGAGAGAGAGGCTGATGTTAAATGCCACATGGTCCAAGCTTGTTAGACAATTTGACAAATGTCTTCAGGATAGGAAATCATAGACAAACACTCCGCGCACATTCAGCAGCCTTCACACTTCCCACACTTGGCGTAAACTGCCAAAATAAAGTGTTTTCAGAGCCCAGGACTTCACTGTATGTGTGTGTGTAGGCTTGATGTCAAGCAGCAATTTTGTTGATTCGTGAGAGTCAATGTTGGTTTTCTGCGCATTGGAGATTCCTTTTTGTTTACAGATCTGAAGATTACTATTAAATGCGACACACACAACAGGCCCCTCGCTCTTTTTATATGCTGTTTTATGCTTTTTTTCTGCATTATCACGTGTTTTCCAAGACATCCTTCTAGCCTGTAGCCTGCATATATATTTCAGGGATTAGACGGGCACCGCACTGGCTCCAGTGTTTTCTGTGGGGTGAAACATTAAACCAATCCATTAGTAAATGAGTTCTCTGCGACACCGCTTCTTGGTGGTGCAGTTGTTGGTTTGAGACATATACGTGGGTCACATTTCTTTATCGGCTCCACAGTCTGAAACTGAACCCCCCTTTCAACGTGTTAAGAAGCAAGATTTGACCTGGAAAATAATATTTAACTTCAACAAATTCACACAGAGCGTTTAGAGGAGAGGAGCCCTTAGTTTTATTTTAGAGGTAAAATGCTTTGGACTGTTTGTTTTTGTGGCGAGGGACACCTGAAAAAACAGCTCTGAACATCTCCGGAGAGCCGTGTGTGTAATTTAACCTGCACGATTTTAATGGACAAATACGATTGAGGTGGTTTTCAAATTCAGACATATTGGTTCTATTTTTAAATCAATATGAGGGAATGTGGGCATATATGTACTGCTGCAAAAATAAAAATCAAATTCAGGCAGAATGGCTGTGATCAGGTTTGTTCAGGCCGTATGATTCTCCCATTTCAGCGTCGAGTATTGAGCATGCTCGCTGTGTACAAATGCAAAAAAAATAAAAATAAAATAAAAATAAATAAATAAATAAATGCAGGTGAAACTTGATCATAAGTTAACATTTTAAAACCTTTTCTTTTTTACATTGCTTGTTTTGGTCATGTATCAGACTACACTGGACCTGCGCAGCTGACATCCTCGATCCTTGTATCCCACCGTGCTGAAATTAAAGCGTTGCCACAGGAAATATCAGATTATTGGCTGAAACATCCGAAGTCATTGTTGCCTGCGAGGTTTTGGAGTTAATTACAGCTGTTTTTAGCCGCGATGTTAGCCGTTTCATCGGCCTGCAGAGCGACAACACGCACACCGTTTCACGATAATTAAAACGTCAAGTTGGGCTTTTGCAACGATGCGTCATTTTACAGATTTAAAGTTGATCTTAAATAAAAAGCTTAATTTTCTTGCTTTCAGGCAGCACTGGCTCAACCAAAGCCATCCACGCTACATCGCTTAAGCGTGATTCAATTAGTGCGTGTCCTGATGTGAATGCTGAACCGGATCTTCAGTGGACGCGCAGGCTCTCAGGCCACTTTGGCTCGGCTCTGGAGCTGCACTCGGCCTGTGCGTAAAACCTCACTGCTTCAGTAAATGAGCTGTCTGATGAGCGGCTCTCGGGTTTCTCTAATATCTCTACCACATTGCGCCGCGCCTCCTCCTTTAACCCGAGCAGCCCGGGGGGCGAGATTATTTCAAGATGTGGACTCTCCGCCTCCGCCTCTGCCACGGCCAGTGCCGGGCTCCTCGTCCCCCCGACAAGTAATGCAATACCCCGGTTGGCTATCACTGGTTATTCCTTCCAAAACGGGCCGTACAGAGGTTCCTTACTGTCCTTACAGGCTTTTTCTCTGCGCTCAACTCCTCCGTTACCTCCAAAAGCGCAATAATCCGACCTGCCTCCTCCGGAAAGCTCAGGGCTGCTAAATATCGCGGATGGTCCAAGTTTTAGTCATCGATTTTCCGGAAAACTCAAACGTGTCACAATGTTTTCACCCCGGGAAAATAAACATTTTGCCATTTCTCATTATACTGATTTAATGTGAGGCAGCTCCTGAGGGCCCTTTCCTCATGGGTTTGTTCCACCTCAACACAGCAGTTTTAACTACTTTAATATTTATTTATTTTCTTACAGACTTAATGCAAGTACAAAAATATTACAAAATGTGTATTTACTGGTGGGTTTAATGACGCCGCTGGGCAAATTTCGTGACGCTTTTGCATTCTGGGGAAACAAATGAGATGTAACGGAGACGCTGCGGTCCTGTGGGAGACAACGAGAGAAAGAGAAAGGCTGCGCTCAGCGCACTTCATAAAAATGTCATCATCAAAAAGCCCGTGTTTCCTATTGGAGGCTTTATTTTCTTGAAAAGATGGAGGAAAACTGAAGCGACCACTGGCTCACTGAACAGATGTTTTTCACTCCATCCAAATCCAAAGTGCTATTTCAGCTGTATGGACTGGAACAAAGCCGACTCTGTTTAAATCAGGTGAAAAATGTCAGATTTGGTCATCAGGGGTTTTTATTTCTATGCATTTTTGGGGAATGTGTTTTGATGACTTTCAAAGGGAGAAGCTCTGAAAAAAATATTTATCGACAAACAAATGAATCTGATCAATAGTTTGACATCGGCTTGAAGTTTCTGGTTAATTCAAGATACCCTTGTCTGAAGAGTTGAAGCGGTTTATTCGGGAGGTGGGCGGCAGCGAGAAAGGGGGGAAAAAGTCGCTCTTTCTCTCAAAACAAAACACAACTGTTGACATGAGTGAGTTAAATGAAATTGGAGCTGCAATTATCAGCTTAACAGAGTTTCCTGTCATGTTGGAAAATTAGACCTGGTACAAGTGCACTGGGGTTATAGTCCCCCCCCCCACCTCAAAATCATTACGCATTTCCTCAGAGGACCACCTCCACAAATATGCAATTACGGCCTCGGCTTTTACTGTGCTCTGCTCGGTAAACACCCCCCGGGCTTATAGATGAAGACGTTTTATTTTAGGGAAAGCGTGTGTGTGTGTGTGTGTGTGTGTGTGTGTGTGCTGCAGGGCTTGGAGTAAGTAAACAAACCAGGCGTGGAAACAAACACGTAAACAAGGGAAAGATTTAAAAAAACAAAAACAAAACTGGGTGTGCAGCTACCATGTGTGCCTTCCTGGCAGGGAGGGGGCGCCATGACGATACTATCATAGAAGTCCAAATGTGACTACTGAGAGGATGAGTGGTTGCATGTGTTTGAGTAAATGATGAAGAGCAGTTGAGCAGCAGCAGGTGTGTGTGTGTGAGAGAGAATGAGAGTGTGTGTGTCCGGCTCTGCTCCTGTTACAAAGTGCTGTTTTTCTCTTTGGGAAATACCGTTTGACCACTGTGATGTGGACATGATGCTGCCTCCCAGCTGCTGCCGCTGTGTGCGTGTGTGTCCCTCACTCACTCACACACACACACACACACACACACACACACACACACACACACACACACACACACACACACTGAAAAATCTTCTGATTTTTCTGTCCTTGCAGCCCAGAACAAACCAGTGAATCATGCTGGTTGCATCTTCCATTTCCCGCACTGGATGATGAAGTGGACATGTGCACATACCTTCTACTCTGCCAAGCAACAACTCAATTATTTTAAGTGGAGCTAAGAGAAGAATCCACAAGGGTTGAGGACGTTTATTTCCCTTCTAGTCCATAAACACCACCCAGTTTCCACAAGCCTGGAAGAACCGATAGTGGATTTTGTGTCTTCCTGTGCCTCGGCCGGTAGTGGTGGGTCTGTGCGAGCAGGCTGGTACCCGCTGACCCCTGCCCTCTCATTAGTGGGACGTGGAGCAGTGGAGTACCGTGCTCCCCAGGTCATGTTACATATGGCTTGCAGTCTGCTGCGCCGCATTAAATGTCAGCTTTGAAACCATCTGAAAGATCAGAGGTCAGTGTTTTTAATAAGGCCAGAGTTCTGGGGGAGTTCCCTCTTCTTTTTTTTTTACTGCACACTCTAGTATGTTTTACATTTCATGTTTGAGATTGTGGACAAAATGATTCACTGCTATTTCGATATGGGGATATCCTGATTTTCACACCTGAAGGAAGCAGTAAAAATGTAAAACTCAGTAACAAACTGTCCCTGTGTAAAAGCTTCTGCATGTCTTCTGTGAGGAAACATTTGTGCTCCTCTGCTGTCTAATTTATAGGCACAATACAGAGGTGGAATTTGGAGTTTTCGGTGGCCCCCTCCCCGTGAGAGCCACGGACCATGGGCTCTTACTGCGAATGGGATATTGTTCTGGGCTCCAACAAAGCTGTTTTCACCCTCTTCAATATTACAGGAGGAGTTACCTGATACCTAACAATCAGCTAATCCACTGCCCATGGCGACGAGGTCACCTGTGCACAGGTAACTTTATCCCCGTTGCCTACCTCTCCCTCCCTTTCCCGCTAGTGTCTCCCATTTTGTCCTCTCTCTCCCTGTGCCTCAACAGTGAGCACAGACAAACAGCCTCTATTTATTTAGGTCATCAGTTAGATCATATATAACTCCTCCAGCCAAGATCCGCTGAGAGGACAACTCCTATAATCCATCACAGACACACTGTGAATAAAATAAAATCCCCTTCTGTTCGTCCATTTGTCAAACTTTGTCCCCATCTTATCTCTCCCTTGCCGGTTTGGTCGGGTGCCCGCTGAGTGAACAAGTATTGGTTGGATATTCATATTCATTTAAGGAGAATCCCCCCCTCTAGCCTTGAGAGGAGTTCAGGCTCTTTTCTGGATAGAGACTCAGTGTCTGAGTGACGGCACCTCAGATTCATTCCTCCACATGTTGAAGTAGGGGGTACGTCAGGAGCGGGGGGGGGGGGGGGGGGGCGGTTGTTCAGCCTTCACTCGGGGAAAAGGCCATAGGATTGGACTTAGCTGTGGGGAGCTGCAGACCCCCCACCCAAAAGGAGCTTTACCTCTGGAAATCTCATTGCTGTTTATTTGAATTACAGGGGCTGAGATGAGAAAAGGAGGGTTAATGAACTCCAGGTTGCCAGGCATGTGCAAACGATCACTGCAGGTTTGCAGAGAGCACCATAAGGCCTGCTGGATTACTGCATACCCCCCCCCAATCCTCACAGTTTGGCTACATAGGACTCTTAAATGTTGGGAAGACATATGCTTTTTGTCTTACATTCATTACACACATGTTGTGTCCCTGATGCCATGTTTCCACCGCATGGTACGGCTCTACTCCACTCCACTCACTCTTATTTGATTTTCCACTGTCAAAAGTTGTGAATACCTGGTAGTGGTGTCAGGTCAGGTTCCAAGTGAGCTGATACTAAACGGTGGAGTGAAAACAATGCTGACCACTGGCTGGTCAGAGAGGATCTCGTCACTCGTGTGACACTGACATTCTGCACACCGACCGCCAACTTTTTATTCACTTGACCCAGATTTTTAAGAACGACAGCCTGTAAAAGCATGGCATGGACAGCTGACAAAGTGCAGACATTCTCTTGTTTGGTTGCTGATAAAAGGATCTCGAAAGGAAACTATATCCTTTATTGTTCCTGTGTTTGTGGGTTTATACTGTGTTGAAGATCCAGCCCACGCTGAGGGGGTACAAGCTGCAGAGGTAAAAAACCTGGTACCAACAGTGCATCGAGTCCAGAACATTTTTATGCCATGCAGCGGAAACACGGCTCCAAAATGAGCTATCCTTAATTTTCTCACTCATCGTGGTGCAAAATTTGAAAGAATTTAATAAATATCAGTTTTATGTTTTTATAAATATAAACTTTTATTGCAGTATGGAGATTTAGAAAAATACATTCACATAATTTCAGATAACAAACATATAATTCAAACTAAGGTTAAAAAAAAAAACAAACAAAAAAAACAAATGACCATCAGTTTTACTATTTGCCCACGACTCATTTTTGGTATATGACATTAAAGCACTGAGAATACTTTCACTTAAGTGTCCATTCAAATTGATGGGATTATGTCATAGATCCTGACAAAGACAGGACTTGTTCGTCCACCTGTATGAAGATGTGTGATGCGCTGATAGAGGTGTATGGTGTGAGTTGGCTGTGAGGCTGAAATGTGCTATTACGGTCATGTATGACAGCAAGGATCCAAGGCTCCAGTTGTGAAAAGCACCGGGCACACTTGACAAATGGGCTCCACATTCTCTCGTCTTTCCCCTCAAACGATACCCGACAAATGTGCCAGTGACGGCGGAAAATCTCTGAAGCTGCGACGTCACTGCCTGCACTCCTACGCAAGAGCTTCTTTCAGTGTTATTCACAAAACAAAAGTAAAAGGCACTAGTGTCCAAAACATTATGACGCCATGCAAAGAGAAATTATTACAATCCCTTTATAGAAAAATATCATTCATGATTACTGATATTTGGAGAGACACATCAAAATGAAACAGGATATAGTATAGCATCATCACATCTAGTTAACATACTATGAGCTGCAGCATTATAAACAACGTATGATGAACGGCATGTGAAACCCACAGCGCGACCCCTCGATCACCATTCATATCTTGGACTCACAGGTTGATGATGAGGCTTGAAATATGAGCCGTCACTGAAATAGTGTGCATTTCGCTGAGGTGTGTCACACATGACAGACCCTCCAACGTGAAGGCTGTTTGAAGCACGTACATTGTAGTGTCTTTATGGTAGTGCAAACGCCGAAACAGACCGATGCCATTGTGTATTTAAAGTAGCAGAAAGGCACATTCGTCTTAACTCTAGTCCCATACTCGACACTCCTGGTTCATTTGGTGTGATATAAAGCACAAAAGCGGGGTTTTGCAGTGACTTGAGAGGCATTCAGAGAATTTAAGGTGATTACCGAAGGACACTTTTTCCTAAATCAGCAGCTTTGTGTGTTTGTGTGTACTCTCCATATGTGTGTGCAGTCCTTTAGTCATTTTCACAGAGGCTCTCTCCGTCTTCCCCCTACTGAATGACCTTTTTGGTTTGACCCAGATGACGCATTTAGTTTGGAGGAACATCCTAGTCACATGACCAGAGGCATCCCAGCACCTGCTTCTGCAGATCAAATCCACTCAACAGGAAGTAGCAGGTGTTGTCTATAAAAATGCACATTTAAACACGGCTCAAACACATACAGCGACTTCTTCTGTGAGCACGTAACAGTCGTAATGCTCCTTCTAACGAACGGGGGCTTTTAAAACACGTCATAGACCCTTTTTTACTTTTATGATAAACTCATAATGCCCACCCACAGGGCTCCTCTCTGACTAGAGTGCATTGTAAAAGTCAAATGAACTACAAATAATTTAACATTTAAAGGAAATGAATGGTAAAAAACACACACACACACGCACGCACACACAAAAGTAAAAAGATTCACCATATCGCTGCACAGGGCGGACATGAGTGCTTCTGCGAGGAGGGAGGCTTGAGGTTAGAGGTCAGCCATGTCCTCCTCCATCTGCACTGTCTGTAGTTTGGCTAGCTCCTTCCCCTCCATGGCCTCCATCTCCCCACACATCGCCCGCACCATCTCGTTCACGCCTCCCGAGCCCGAGCCGCCCACCTTGTTCTCTGAAAGGTTCATGTAGTCGCTGTTCATGCCGGGGCCCATCAGGTGCGAGGCTGGAGGGCCCCGAACCTCGTGGCCCCCGAGATACTCTGTGGGCTGGAGGTGGTGGCTGCTGGGGTCCGTTTGGGCCATCAGGGGCGTGCTGACGGTGAGCGTGGTGTAGACCTCTGGCTCAGGGCTGGACGAGCTGACGGCAGGGACCTCGGTGGTCGAGGCGGGACCTCGGCTGGAGGGAACCTCGTCCGAGCTGGGGGTGGTGTAGCTGAGCTGACCGCTGGGGTCCAAGTGGAGGCCGTGGTGGTACGAGGAGTAGACACCTCCCTCCAGAGGCTCCTTCTTGATGGACGGCTGGCCGGCGCTGCTCATGTTGTAGAGGACTGTACTGTGGTGCAGGGACGTCATGGTCAGCTTGTCCTGCTGCTGGAACGAGTCGCCATTGGAGGAACTCACTGCTACATTGTTCAGAGGCATGGTGCCTGTGGTAATACAACAATGGATCAATACATGCAGTATCTCTACCTCTACCAGTGTGAGTATATCCCATTCCCGCTGCTGGATCCCCTTCTCATTCCTCACAGTATTATACGTTTCATTTACAGCAGGCCTTGGCCCCAGAATTACCGCTGTGTGTCTCACACACTTTGTGCTCCTTAAACTCGACCCTGCAGTGCCCCAGAGTACGAGTGTAAAAGCCTGCCAGGACTCAACAGCAAGCTGCAATTTTCTGTTTTTGGTTATTATTCACCCTCGTGTAGATACTCTGCTTTATGTCAGAGTGAGTGCTGTAATGGCTTATTCCCTGTTAGTGCGTTTCATGGCCGCTGATTGTCTGAAACATATTTCCCCTCCTCCCTGCTCTGCAGATCAAGAGTGCAATGATGATGAGTGATGGTGACTTCAGAACTTGTTTTTATTCATCTCTGGGGTTTTCAAAGGACCACCTCTTCTGTGCGTGTGCATGCATGTGTGCATGTGTGTGTGGCCCTTCCCTGTTTCCTCTGCTCTGTGTTATGTGTAGTATCAGGCCTTTGGGCTACGGCCCAAACACAGACAAGCCAAGAATACAGCAGGCTCAGATATACTGGGTGGACGTAGTAAAGACCTGTTGACAAACCACCACGGACGTGTTGCGTTGCACTTGAACATTTAAAGATGGCAAAGGGCACCACTGAGCAACTATCATGACTGGAGATATCAAACATCAAACAAGTGTAGAGGAGATTATGTCTGGATTTTGGTTATTCTAATACAGTGATGTGTCTTAATTTGGACTTTTCCTGGTCTTCAGTGCTGCTCTACATAAAAGCAAAGTGATTTTTAATGAATTGACTTATTGCTTAAAAGGAGGAAATGAGCAGTGAATGCCTCTAAATCCTTAAGCAGTATATCCCAATTACTAGACAATATCACCCAAGCCCATCTAAAATGACGTAAGTTCAATTAGTCATAATCAAATTGTCACATTATGAATTAGATATTGAGCCAAACATGCCTCAGTATATCTAAATATAGCTTCCAAGAAATCAGAACAGGTTTTAAGTCAAAATATGGTTTTCTGAACCCACCTTGTTGTGTGATTGCTGAGGAAGATGAGGCAGAAGAGAGCTGCAGTGGAGGAAGACCTACGTCGCTGTTGAGTAATGAGCTGCCATCGCTGTCTGGGACTCCGCTTGGTACCTGGACCAAACTGTAGCCACCGAGCTGCAGCGCGCCTGACGAGGAGCTGAAGGTGAGCACAGAGGAACCACCGTTCTGGGCAGCCATGGTGTGAGCCCCCTCCAGCTTCACCTCCGCTCCGTTCACACAGCCTGAGTAGGATGCGTACTGCAGGGCCGAGTCCTCTGCAGAACTGCCCAGTCCCTTCTCCTGACCCATCTGCATGTCCACACCCGAGCCCCCCAGCAGCACCCCTCCAGACTGCCTCAGAGGGTTGAAGGCCAAGGGCTGGATGCCCAAATTGAGCCCGTTGAAGAGGATGTTTCCAGGTGTGTGGAGGTAAGATGAGCCGCCATTGTGAAACACGGTGGAGGAGGTGTTACTGGTCACTAGACTTCCGTTGTAGAGACCACCACTGCTTGATCCAGAGGGCAGCTTGATGTCCCCGATCTGCTGGATGACCACCCCACTGTCCAGAGGCCCTGTTTGAAGGGGAAGGGTCCCGTGGGTTATCACCCCATCTGAGGAGTTAGAGAGGGGCCGTGGAGACAGCTCCTCCTGGCCTTTGCTAGACTCATCCTCTGTGCTGTGGTTTCCATCAGATTCACTGAGGGAAAAAAAGACGGAAAAAATGACAAATGATGTGTCACAAGACGAAGGAAAGCAAAAAAAAAAAAAAAAAGGCTGTTGTAAATTATTGTTATAGGGTGATTTTAAGCCACTTTTAAGTAAATAAGTTTGGAAATGTTCCTGATAAAAAGTATGTTTCACCCCTTTGTGCCCTTTTTGGCAAAGAGGAAACACTCTAAAGCGCTATTACAATATAAATTCAATAAAATACAAATGTACTCATCCTGCCTGCACTGAAGACAGAGCAGACGGAGTCACATTTGCTGCTGTGTTATTACACAGCTTTGAAGAGCAGGCTGTGTTTGTGAGCAAGGAGCCCTCTCTTACCTCATGGAGAGCTGAACTGACAACAACCAACCAGCGTCAACAACCGTGCAACCATTTGCCGCAATAAATTCTGGCGTGACAAAATGCCAGCCCTGGTGGCGTGACAAAACAAATGGCTGAGAGTATTTACTTGAATTTCTTCCTCCAATTTAACACGGTGTTGGAATTTCATATCCATACTTTTCTGTTTTCATGAAGTACTGTATTGGAAATGATACACACGTAGATGATACAGCTTATTTATAAACTACTTTTTTTTTTTTTTAAGATTGATTCAAACAGCTGCAGCCTATCCAGAACGCACGCTCGCACGCACGCACGCACGCACGCACACCCTTTCTTTCAGGAAACGGGACAAACAAAGACAGTAGTTGTTGCAAATATGAGACGATTTGTTGAAAATATCCACAGGTTATAAATGTTGTTTCTGAATAATTTAAGTAGCGACTTAAAGCAATACAGTGAGTGTGTGTGTGTGTGTGTGTGTGTGTGTGTGTGTGTGAGAGAGAGAGAGAGAGAGAGAGAGAGAGAGAGAGAGAGAGAGAGGGGTCACCTCCACCAGGTGTGCGTCAGCTTTGTTCACAGAGAGAGAAACATGAAAGAAGCTCCATGTCTGCCTGTTTGTGTGGAGGATTATGAAATGAAACGCAGGAGCTGATGGAGGCTCCGAGATCCCTTTTTTTATCCGAGAGAGCCTGGGAAAAAAAGTGATAATAAAAAATGATTTATGTGCTGGGCTAGGGGACACGTGCACGCGCTAGTGTTCACCTCTGACTTCACGCGCGCACACAAACGCACGCGCACTCCAAGTAGATAAGAAGAAATTAAAGTAACTTTTCAAGTCACCTTTGTTAGTTGTTTCACCAAAGTCACCAGCTCCGCGTGTGTGACAGTCGAGGCGCTGGACTGTGGGAGTTGTGCTGCTTATGGTTTCCATGCCCCTTAGCACCAACACGCTTGAAACCGGATCTGAATGGCAACCGCTTCATATTTCAAAACACTAAAAGCGTGCTCCAAACCCTTTTACGCATACTTTCTTTCGGTTCTTAATCATCGAGAGTTGAAGATTTCCATGGCAAAGCCGTATAAGTGAGTCGACGGGAATTGTGAAATGCAGGGTATTGTCAGTCACAGACTTGAGAGTAAATGGTTGTAAAATACAGGCACCCTCAGTCGGAATACGCTTTCAAATGCTTTGTTAAAATTAGCCTGAGCCTATTTCAATGCGCCTATTACGCACAGCACACTTAGAAGTATTTCATTAATTTGGTTGGTAAGACTTCAGATCAAAATAGTCTACAGCTCGTTCGTTTTGTTGCCTCACCTTTTTGATTGTGCCTCGGACGGGTTTCGGTCTCTCTGCCTCCTGTTTTTGAACCAGTTGCTGACCTGGGTCAAGGAGAGTCCTGTAATCTTGGCGAGGTTTCGTTTCTCGGCAGGAGAAGGGTACCTATTCTGATTATACAGATCCTTGAGCGCGTTTCGGGACCTCTCCTTGAAGCAATACACAGTCTCCTCGCCGTCCCAGATAGTCCTGGGGAGAGGGTACTTTCTCCGGATCCGGTACTTGTCCACGGCGCCCAGGGGTCTCCCCCGCGCCTTCTCCGCCTCGGTGTACCGGGCCTTGTACCACAGATCTTGCAGAAAGGTGTGGTTGGACGGACTGAAGCTGTGGTTCTCCAAAATACTGTACAGCTCCTGATACCGAGCCTGGTGGAAAGCAACGAGAGCTTGGGCTTTCAGGATGCTTTCGTTGCCGCGTAGCAGGTCACTCTGTGGCAGGGACCACAGGAACCTGGCCAGCCGGTCCACATTGCCTCCCTGCTGCAAAGCCTCGCAGACGCAAGCCACTTGCTCCGGGGAGAAAGCCAGGGAGGAAGCGGCGCTCACCAACAGCTCCGTGCGCACCGCGTCCGTGTTGGGAGTCGCGCGCTCCATGGACAACTCCGCCGCGTCCAGCGCCACAAGCTTGATGCACTCCCGCGTATCCACCTCCTTCACATTTTCCCTCTTGATGTCATTTGCTGTTGTGACTTCTCCGGCAGAAGAAGAAGACATTTTTTTTTGTTCAAGCCTTCCCTGCTAAAGTCACTCCTCCCAGCTCGATCAGGTTACCTCCTCGCCATGCGAATGCGATCGGATATCTGACAGCAGCTGTAAGTAGATATCTCTCTCCCCTTTTCCTTCCAACGTGACTTTTACTCTGCGGGGACTGGAGCTGGAAGGAGGCACACTAGGGTCTATCTGCAGGAGAGCCACGCTATTGGCCGCCGAGGGCCCCTGAAGGGAGGAGCAAGCGCGATTCAGACACCAATGTTTGGTTTTCAGCTGTCACTCATATAACCTACAGTATATTCCCGTAGCTCACCTGTGCAAGGTGAGTGCTTTTGGGATCGTGGGAACGGGATATCCTTATTGTCTGTATTGACAGGAGCTGACTTGGCTTGATGCAATAACAGAAAAGCATTTTCATTCCCGTATCGAGGTATGAACATCCAAGAGGAAGACAGTCCTCGGACTATTCCAGACTCACTGTCTCAATCTAAATTTTTCTTTCTTTTTTTTTTATTCCAAACGAAGAACATTAGTAATGTATGCGACTGTTTGACATATTCTCCAACCCAAAAGGATTTTTTTGAATGACGAGTCTTTTTATCTTACATATCACATATCTTAAGTTTTGATAGTTATTAAAGATCCAGCCTCTAAAAAGCAACATTTTTACACATGGAGTCATTTTAAACTTTCAGTACAGACCCATTACAGTAGAATGAGGAGTGAATCTTGCCAGCTTGTCTCTCAGAAGCCCCTCACACAGCAAGTCACAGCAAATACATAATGATCCCAATAAGCAATGTCAGATCAATGTAGAAACCGACATCACATTCACAATTCACATTCTGGACATTTCTATTATGTCATAAAGTATACCTGTTGTGATATTTTTGTTCTCCAGAAAGTAAAAAAGCTTCAAGTTTTCTTTTCACCTTTCACATTTCTCAGACCTCCAAAGCAGCATCTCCGTCTATATATTCTTCCATGAATATGATCTCAAATAACAAGATATTAACGCCTTCAAAATGAGGATTAGTAATACCCTGAAAAGCACATCTAAATCTGTAAAAACAAACAGTATATTAGTCTTGCAGCATTATCCTGACAAAATCTTTTTTGTCACTTGCAAATGCTAATTGTCAGTCAAATGGGACACTGGAGTCTAACTTAGTGGACCACCTTTTTGTCTGATCAATTACTG
The DNA here is from genome assembly GCF_039877785.1 of Chaetodon trifascialis. Classification (NCBI taxonomy): domain Eukaryota; kingdom Metazoa; phylum Chordata; class Actinopteri; order Chaetodontiformes; family Chaetodontidae; genus Chaetodon; species Chaetodon trifascialis. The sequence continues at coordinate 14,650,588 of NC_092069.1, forward strand.
ATATTTATTCATAGTCAATAAATCATTATGACACATAAGATAGGCCTGGGCTTTGATCAATTGTGTTAGAATATATGTATAGCTTTTGAAAAGAGTGAATTTAAATGTACGGCTGCCTGCCCTGAAGTTAGTGTGTTATTCCTATTATATCATAATACACCTAGTCTGTCTTCATCATACATTGCTAATATAAGATAATAACCACGTGATCTATCCATCATCCTTGGTGAATTATTTATCCAAACAGTTCCACATTCAAGCAGAAAATATATGACGTCAGACGCCCTGAGGAATAACATCTGGGGAGGTTTTTGGCTTTAATTACGTTTCAGTGCAGGCTTACATTAAGGAATGTATGGGAGTAATCTATATGGTACTGCACAGAGGAGACAGTGAAACCTATAATCAAAACAACCATTCTATACATCCTCTCTAAATACAACCTTTGTGTGGATGAGTGAAAATAAACCACTCAGCATTTTTACCTCAGACCCTCTGGGACTCCTGGGGGACCCCTGGATGAGCCAGCAGCACAGTGTGACCACACAGAGGTTGTCATTACACAGGAACTACTCCTTTTAGTGACGTTTCCCGTCGGACCGCATTCTGTGTAACGCAGCGGTTCGCTGCCTTGAAAGTGACAGGAGAACCGCTAGTTGTTGACATTTTTCTCAAGCTTCTTTATTTCGTGTTACGCCGACAGAAATGGACGACCAGGGGTGTCCGAGATGCAAAACAACCAAATACAGAAACCCGTCGCTGAAGCTGATGGTGAACGTCTGCGGCCACACGCTGTGAGTATTTACATCTGACAGCTAAAGAAAAACAAGAGTGACGACGTTTTTACTTCAAACTGTGCAAACAGACACACACGAACACAAGAAAACCCCAAATTAGCTTTATTTCGTCCTCTAAATCTCAATAGTTGGACATTAACGGACAAAAGACGTTGGAAACATGTTTTAAGCGTCACGAGCTTTTTAGCTAACAGCCAGCCGTTTGTTGAGCTGCGATGTTGTCAATAAAGGAATTTGAAATTTACGACTTCCTGTTGGGTAGAATCACCACATTCTTATTGGTAACATGATATTAATACTGTTAACTGAGACTAAAGATAGCATCAACCGGCGAGCTCCCAGTTCATAGATGGGTTTTTAGCCCTGCACAGCAGTCAGTCAGTCTTTCTGGACATTGTTAATAAACATGGCAGGCAGTCAGCTCTTATTAACTCTGCTCTGGTCCTTTTTTAACTGGCCTGCACTGCCTGTTTGTGCCTCTCTTTAAAGACTGGTAGAAGAGGATTCAAGGATGTTTATTTTTCACGTGCACAGAAGTACGTGGTAAAGCATGCAGTGATATGAGGGGGATGCACAGTTCAGTTACTGCAACAATAATAGTAAATAGATAAAATAAAATAAAATGGAATAAAATTTAATAGAAATTGCCAGTGCAACTCTATATGTGCTGAAGCTTAAACCATATCATGTTTAGAAAAGGTCAGCATAAAGGGACAAATACAATGTAACCTACGCTATGACTGCACTGCATCATCACAGTGTGACTGATATGCTTTCTGTCCTGAACTGAGAGACAGAACTCATCCCAGACCATACATGGACCTAACCTGAACCATTAAAAATGCAACCTAAACATAACCCTTACATCTTCATAAATAAACTTAAACATCTGATCTCTAAACGTCTGTAGCACCTGCTTATCTACTAAACCACCAGTGGTAGGTGTGGCTGTGGTGGGTCAGTTAGATCAGCTCTACCTGCAGTGTAACCCTGGTGGGATTTGTACTTTTTCATGAAACAGAAAATCAGTAACAAAATTTTGAGTTAATTTGATTTATAGTATGTAAAACAAAGAAATGTAAGTCTTTGCTTTTATTATTAGCTTTTATTTGCTCTCTTTGTGTTCTTTTCATAGAAATTACCAGTCTACACTAATCCTATTGAACACCGCGCTACTCTTTTGATTGTGTGTCATCTTCGTGTCAGTACGCAGTAAAACATGTTTGTGGTGCATTTTCCAAAATTCAGCCTTGTCATCTGTTTAAAGAGCTGGTCATTTAAAAGAAGAGCTCCATTCAGTGGCAGTGGCGGCCTGATGAGAGCATATTTTTTTCGACCCTGTCTGTTTATTGACCGTGCCATCAGGAAGTGGCCGTGCTTTGTCATCAGGTCAGTGAGCTCATAACTCACCGCCTCTGTCTGGATGCAGGGCTACACACAGAAAATTAAAATGATTCTGCAATGAAGCAATTTGGAGAGATGTCCTAGCCCAGGTCACCTTGGATTTGTTCCTCAGAGCCGGTGCGACAGTGAATTAATGCAGCACTTGGAAACTGCTGTACTCTCAAACTGTATTAGTATTTTCATCACTGATATCATTTGGCGTTTTGTTTGCTGCAAGGCTTCCTCAAGAGTCGGTGGATACGGAGACTTGCACTGTGGTGTGAGCAATGTGTTTCAATTTCACAGTTACTGATTTCCCATTTGGTGTAAGCAGCGACTCTATGTAGAAATAGTGCCTAGGAAAGAAAAGGAAATATTACAATTTTTAAATTAGAAAGGCAGCATGTACATATACATACAGAATGTCGATGCATGCTCAAATCCACGACTAGCTAACAGAAATAAGTGTAAAGATGCATCATTCTATATACCAAGTGCAATTCTTGGTTTCTGCTCTCTGCAGGGAAAGAGAAAGCCCCAGACTCAAATCTGTCCTTTTAGTCTTAGCGCAGTTTATTATCATTTCTTATGTAAAGTTTGACATAACCAGCCATGCTATCCATTTACAGTACTTGATTTTAGAAACAGAAAACCAACCAACAATAATTTTAATAATCTAGTCATTGTTTAAGAGGCAAGACATTAAGTGGATCCAGCCCAAATATGAGAATTCACTCCTTTTCTCTGTTTTCTAATCACTAAAAATAGATCGCTTTGAGTTTTGGGCTCGGTTGGATAAAACAGGTGATTTGAAGATGTCACCTTGAGCTCTGGAAAACTGCAGTGGGTATCTTTTTCTCTGTCTTGTGAATATAGGCTAAATGATTCAAATTGGCATTAAATAATCAATGCTGAATTTAGTCATTAGCTGTAGCCCTAGTTGGACTCTGCACTGGTTCATTAATTGAAAACCGCTCTCCACCTTGGCCTGGTCGAGTGGCCATTCCAGTCTGGACTGACCAGGCTCCCTGCCCCGGCGATGCAATGCAGTATTGAGCTTCTCCACCTCTAGCATGCATCTAAATTTAAACCCCACCACAGCACATTTTGTATCCCTGTCACCGGGGGCATTTGATGGTTGTTATTTATTACCCTTGCACAATGACACCGGGCCCGTGTCCTTTGGCATTTGACACTGGGCACAGTCAGGCACAGACGACAGTAGCTTCAGCATACGGTGGGGATTAGAGGAGTCCACCCTCTATACTACAGTCACACCTCATTAAGTAGAAGCTAGTTTTCCTGTACCTTGTAGTTTTATGTTCTCAGTTGATGCACAGTAGTCAAGCGGAAAAAGCATTTTTGGGTGTTTTTTGGATGGTCCCAGTAATAAAAGCTCTCCATAGATACATGGAAATTTTGGAAATACACACACTAGTTTAGTTTAAAGACTGGAAGCAGGGAGAAACAGGTAGTCTGTCTTTGTTCAAAGGCAAAACAAAATGTGCTTAGCAGCACCTGTAACACCCCCCCCCCCCCCCCCCCCAAACAGGAACTTGTTGTTTTTCCAGTTCAGTTGCTATACAGATTAAAAAAAAAAAAACTATAACATATTAATAAGCAAGCTTTAGAGGAGCTAGTTGGCAAATTTTGTAATCTTTTGGCAGAGGCAGACTCACCCAATTTCCAGTCTTTATGCCAAGCTAAGCTGTCTGCCTCCAGGCTGTAGCCATGTATTTAACATGAGAGGAGAGTGGTGCCAATCTTCTCTAAGACTTAGAAAGAATAAGAATAAGCATTTTTCCCCAAAATATCTAAATGTTGTTCTTTCAGTGAGAATCCAACACTTTCCATGTGGCAAGACAGCCAATTAACAAGCTTAAGATTGATTGTGCTGCCTTTGCTGCTAATAGGGAGCCTAGCCTCAGCCCTACCTCAGGGTTAGCATCTGTTCCACTAGCTTGTGATTCTCCACAGTATTTCTCCACAGTATCAGTAAAATTTTTTAGATCCCGTTTTTATTTTCAGGAACATTGAAATGATCATTTGGAAATGTTGAAACCTGTGACTCTGCCCTTTTTACTTCTCGACAAAGCACACCTAATCTAAGATTAGCCTATGCTAGCCTCCTGCGTAAGCACTCATACTCCTGGGCCTCAGCATTTTTTGACTGTGCTGCTGCAGGTACTGTAGGTCACAAGACAGGACAGAGTGTCATAGCGGGTTTAAATTTGACACAAAGCCAGCTCTGTGAAGATCATCAGCTTTTTGGCAGAAACAAGTGAATCCAGCTCTGGTCTGTTTATAGTGCTATGTTGTTTCTGTTCTGTCTTGTGTGAGGTGGCAAAGATGCAGGCAATGTCACCAAGGGGCGGTGGTGGTGGTGGTGTTGTGGAGGCCTCTTTGCTGAGCCAGGAGGACCCTGTTTACCCTCCTCTTACCACCCCCTCCTTTGACCTGCTGACAGCTGCAGATGGGAAAGATAGGAGCCTGGAGCTTTGAGCAGGACAGGTGAGAGAGGGAGGAGTAAGGAGTACTCAGCCAGCGACAACAGCCCAGGGACACAGAGATGGCAAGCTGCAAGAGATCTGTTGGCTCACTTAAATGTCTGTTCAGTATGCAAAGCAATATAGCGTAGCCTTGGCTGGAGATTTCTGAGTCCCCCTTTGATTACAAATTGCAAAAGGCCACCAAGTCACATTTTAGAAGAAAGATGGCAAATTGACTTGAAAGGTCTCCTCCCTCCCTTTTTTTATCTTCACCTCTTTGCTCTAGAGTTACACAGGATTTCCCCTTTGGAGGGTTCTGTTGTGTGGTCCATTTATGGGGCAGGGGGCAAGCTACGCCCCTCTCCTTACCCCATGTTGATGAATGGACTCTTTGTGGGCCTGTGGAAACAAGCTGAATCCCTCCATCTACCTCCATATGGCCAGGCCTATACATCTCCTGTGGCCTGGGGCCACAGTGAACATCTGCCTCTTCCAGGGTGCACTTGAGCAGGAGCTCCTTGTGCTCTGAAGCACCAACTGGACAGCGCAGATGTTTCAGTCCACCGCTCAGCTTGCATTTTTATTTTGTGGCTTCATCTACGCCAAGCTCAACTGACTTGTTTGTAAGATAGTCCCCAGCAATGCCTCATCAAAGCTGTACTTGCTTGTTGTGTGACTGTGAAGGCTTGGCGTCATGCTTGGCAGGTTGGGTTTATTTGACCCATATCTGAGATGCTAGACGTAAACAGCGAAACTCTGTGGCTCTGCAGTTTCCTTTTTAACTGCTTTTTCATTTTGAATGCTGCTGATGGGGCAAAATGTCTTGCATGATGACTCTGTCATGATTGTTCTAATAGGCTCTATCCCCCGGAGAGGTTTTGACTAGGCATTAGTGTCAAAACCCCAGGCCTTGAGTTTGGAAAGAAATGACTCAACTATACCGTCAGTGACGTAAGGTGAAAAATCTGACTTTTTCCCATCAACTTTGCGATTTTTATTATGAGAACTGTCAGGACTCAAAAGCAGATAGTGACATTTGGAAACCAGATGTTGTCCATTTTTGTGAAGGTGGTCACAAGCGGGAAGGTGAATTCCTGTGGAAATAAAGCTCCACAGAGACTTAATTAAAAGAGTGTACTGTGCAAACGTTTATCCAGGCCCTCCATCCCATCAGGAGAGATTTAGCAACATTCCCATTGTCTTCAGTGTCCACTCCTCACTTGAGTGTGACTGATGGGTAAACGCCTACCTGCATAAAGGTGTGATTGATGGCTGAGCTCAGGGTTGTGCCCTCAGGTAGGTTTGCTGGTTGCCATGGAGTCACGTCATGATGGTGCATAAAGTAAACCTTCCTGTTTGAACCTGGGCTTTACCTGAAATTCCCCAATGTTATCTGAGTGTTTCTGCCTTTTTGTTCAGGGGTGGAGAGGCGTGCTCTTGACCGAGGAGCATTGTGATTCATGGGTGTTTATATGAGGAACTGAAGGCCGTCTGAAAAACTCATCATGACTGTGCTGAACTGCTACATATTTTGTCTTGGAAAGTAATCATATCCATTAAACAGATTTACAGTAGATACTTCGATCAATAATTGCCTAGATTTCCATGGTATTTAAAATGCAGCTTAAAGTTGTCCACAATGCAGCGTCCTTTCACTCAGGCACCGTGTCAGGAATAATAATGAAATTTTTCTGGCAGAATAGGGAGAAACGTTGGAATTGCAAGTGGACATGCTGAGGTTTCTTAATGTTACGTTAAAGCCTTAAGTGCAAATAATTCATCAATATCATCATCAATAAATTTACCAGTGAAGTAAAGAATACACAAAACGCTGCAGTTGTCCATCTGTACTTCTTTGCTTTTCCTAAATTACGTAAGATTTAGTCCATTCTTATAATGATAGACTACACTGTGAATTACTGAGCTGGATTTTATCATATTATGCAACGTGGCAGAATGACTGAGGTCTGTTGAAATAACAATAAAGCAAATGTTTTTCCAGTGTAGACAGACACTGCACTGATGGGGTGTCAGACTAATTTCCTCTTGTCTGAGAGCTGGAGGCAGCCTAATCGACATTCCAATCATAATTCCAGCCATCTTTGAGCACTTAGAGGAAATATTCATGTGCCCCATGATCACCCACTGCGCCTGATGATAACTTACAGACAGAAAAAACACAGATTTGCTTTACTCTGAGGAAAAATGTATTTCAGCAGCCACATACGCCCACGCATACACAGCTGACCCTCAAGCCTGCCTGGGAGGGTCACCTCTGGAAACGTCCATCTCATCTTGATGGTGTGTTCTGTTTTGTCGTCTCCCCTCCCGCGCAGATGCGAGAACTGTGTGGAGATGCTGTTTGTGCGCGGCTCGGGTAACTGCGTTCAGTGCGACACGCCCCTGAGGAAGAGCAACTTCCGCGTGCAGCTCTTCGAAGACCCGACCGTAGATAAGGAGGTGGAGATTCGCAAGAAGGTGCTGAAGATGTGAGTGAGGGGGATCGGGAGGGCGAGGGGTGCGTCCCTGCGTGTTTATGTGTCATTTCATGCCTCCTCCCACTTCTTAAGCCACCTTTGTCTTTCTCATTACACTGTTTGTTTTGTAGACAATGAGTCTCCCCGGGGGGGGCTCAAACGGGAAGGCTCTTTCCCTGCCAGGTTTTTACTTCTCAGCCCCTCCCTGCCTTCTCTCTCTCCCTCTCATCTGTTCTTTAATAGCCCCTTAATTGACATCTAATGTGTGTCTATTAGGCAGTATGCAGACATGGTATTATAAAATGGTTGATTTAATGGAGGCTATTAATGTCAGTGCATATTTGCTTTCATCAGGTTTTACTATTTGCATCATCTGTTCTGTTCTTTCTCTGCAGATACAATAAGAGAGATGTTGACTTCTCCAGCCTGAGAGACTATAATGACTACCTGGAGGAAGTGGAGGACATAGGTAGGAGCCTAGGTCCTTCACTCTGGCTGTACATGGAGATTTTACAGGCATTAGCATGGCATGGATCAGGAAATAGCTCTGCCAGTGTCAATACATCAGGACTAACAACCCACCATGTGCTATTAGCATGGGTGTATTAAGAGAGCTGCATATGTATCAGTGGCATGAACTGGCCGGCACCTCAGTGATACGTTGTCCATTTTACACTTACATACATTCAATTTTTCATGAGTATGACATCATCCAAACATAAAGTCTACGGGCCAGGTGGGACAGGGAGGGCGGGGCCAGGAAGACAGACACTAACAGTGTCCAGTTCATACAAAGCAATGACGGTTTTTAGCTTTTAACAGAAGGCAGAACAGCTCCTGTGGTCTAGGTCTTAAGTTTGGTGCTTGGAATTTGCACCAGTGATCTTTTTTAACCTTTTAAACCCTAAAAACTCTCTGGAAATGTCCCCTTAAGCAACGTTGAAGCAAGACATTTTTTTCCAGTTTGACAACAGCCTTCATGTGTATATTCTGTAACTACTCATTCCAGTAGGCCACTGAGAATCTACTGGATTGTACTGAGGTTGAGAGAAATATTGAATTGCCAGATGGCATTTTTAAGGCAGCACTATTCCATGAAATGGGAAAGTCTTGTACCTCATTTTATACTATTTTCCTGGATCATGACCATAACTTAAGAGAATCGTGTTCTAGCTTCGAGCTGTGCTTGTCGTCACAACATGACATTGTGATGATGGACCCACAAAAGGGTCTCTTGGGTCAAAGAAGTTAGAGGCCAGGGTAAACTCGGTCAGAACCAGGTCGAGCAACGTTTTCTGACCAATTAAAAGAGTTCATAATGGAACACCATAAAGCTATTGTTGAAAGCAGGGTGAACGGTTGGCTGTCCTAGAGAGGAGGGGGAGCACACACATTCAGACAATCTCTACTGGAAGACATTCATAGTTTCGCACTGGGTTGTCCACATGAAAAATGACAGAATAAGTTGTGTAAAGGATCAAGGAGAGCTGAGAGAGAAGCTCAGCTCCATGCGCCGTTCTCACCTTCACACAGCTGGCCTGAGTCAAGTGAGTGTGAATGGTTTGTGTCTTTTCTGTGTAGTGTATAATCTGACAAACAACGTTGATGTGGAGAACACCAAGCTGAAGATGGAACAGTACCAGCGGGAGAACCGAGATATCATCCAGAGGAATAAGGCTAAACTTGTACGTATCAAGTATATTTTCTCACACCTGCGTAATACCTGCATTAATGTTGAGATTTTGGTGCTAAAATCAACACTGGAGGACACTTCTTTTTGCTTATTCCCCTACCTGGTGAAGTACAAGTGGAGGGTCAAGTACAGTGTACCATCACTTGGGCTGGTGGTGATTCAGCCGTGTGGTCAAAGACGGGACATGTGGTTTTCCAACATCCGTGCTCTCTTTCCTGCGCTCCTCAGACACGAGAGCAGGAGGAGCTGGAGGAGCTGCTGTTGCTGGAGCAGCAGGGCAATGAGCAACGCAGACTGGAGGTGCTGCAGGAGGAGCAGAGGCAGCTCCAGGCCAAGAGGAAGAACAAGCAAGCTCTGCTGGATGAACTGGTGAGAAACACATGTTACATGTGTGTTTATGCCCACATATGTCCGCAGCTTAGTGAAGGAAAAAGCAGTCACATTAGGACAGATGTTCCCTGTCTGACACACACACACCCTCAGCCTGAGGGTTCGTGGCTGTGAGATCATTAAGAGCTTATTACCAGTCATTGTGCTGCAGGCCACATTGTTCTCATTCTGTGATTCCAAAGCCTCATGGCTCCATTGTGTTGATCTGCGGGCTTGGAAGTGATTGTTCCTGCAGAGCTGGCTGCTGACGGACCATTGCAGATAGCAGGTTAAGCTGTGTGTTTGTTTGTTTTAAGGCACAGGGCCTGTTGACTGTAGGTAGATGAGATCAGCTCCACCCCCCTTCACCCCCCTCAGGGAACTGTCCTGAGCCCTGACATTTCTACGTCCCTGCTCACTGCTCTCACACACGAACACATTAACACATACATCTAGATTCACTGTTGCTGTTTGCTGAAGTCGTGGGTAACTAATCAATAAAATACATGACTGGCAACTTGTAACACTTCTTGATTATTGTCCTTATCTTTTATAAACATTGAATTTATGTTATTTGTCTACAGGTTTTTTTTTTCTCTCAAATTTCTTAACTTTTTTTCACATCTTCATCAACTGAGATATCAATCATGCAGTGTCCTCCAAATAAAGAAAGTAAATTCAGTCAAGGGCATACCTGAAACAAGTGTAACACACAGAAGTGAAAGTGGGAATTTTTTGCTGTCAGACCAGGACTTATTAATGTTGAAAGCCATTAAATCTGTTTTGGTTTATTGTTAAATCCTAAGACACCTCTGATCTGTCCTGCCATTGCTGTCCACCCTATCAAAAATGTCCTACCTCCTCAGTGCACAACGCGTCCAAGCTTGTGTTCTTAGACCTCTCTGCTTGGCAACACTCCACTGGAGAAATTGAAACGTCCGACCTTGCATTTAATGGAGGTGAAGGCGACGCAGTGCACTTGAAGCAGCGTCCCCCTGCAGTGCCATGGTTTTGTTAATATGGCTTGCATCAATAATGTGGCAGCTAGCCTGAAAGCCCCCTATGCTTATGGTTATCAAGTTATGTCTGGGTGGGGTGAGGGGGTCGACTGTCTTTTCTCAACATACAACAGTAAGAAAGGAGAAAGGCTTCATGTGCAGGTGTCAGCTGTTCCCAACTTCCCGATGAAGCAGTTCCTTGCATGTGTCACATACACCTAACATTAACTTTCACATAAAATCCCAAATCTCATTTTTCTCCATGCAGGAGCAGTCTCAACTTCCTGCCACCATCTTGCTTGCCCAACACAAGGTCCGTGCTGCCCAGCTGGAGACGCAGATAGAGCAGCAGAAACAGTCAGTCAAACCTACGAATCTGTTTTCAACTGGAATCCATATGGTGAGTACAACACTTCAGGCATATTAGCTTTTGAACCCCAGTTCACTGTATGAATTCAAAGCGACAGGCTCTTGAGCCTGAAGCTTCTTGGTGTTTTTATTTTCTCCCTTGAGTGATGCACTTCTAAGCATCATTTTCCTTATTCAGGTCCCAGTGGCTCATTAAAGATCTATCATTGCGAATGGTCACCCCCCCCCATCTTGTTGAATGTAGACAACTGTGCCTCCGTTTCCTAAGTGAATCAAAATTACCATGATTGGTGATCGCTAGTTGTTGGTAATGTGTGTCAGAGGACATTTGAATGATTTTACAACTCTGGGAGGTTATTACGGAGGCATATATTAAATTCTCTGCTGTGGCGATGCTGAGATAAACAGTAGAAATAAAGAGTTCACATTAGAAAGGTATCTACAGGAATGTGCATAAGTTGGGCTAGATTCGACTTCTTTGCCAGATGACCCTTTATTTGTTTTGGATTCCTCGCTCTGCATTGACACCCCCACTGCATCAACAGAGTGGCCACTTTCAAGTGAATGACAGGGCTACATTTTTTGAACACAACCTGTCAGACTGGGATTTCCTGCTTCAAGTTAGAGCAGGATGAGCACAGTGTAACAGAAGACCTTGAAGAAGCTATATGTACCATAAATAACAAATAGCTATTTCCAATGAGCAAGTGTAGGTTGAGGTCACATGGTTGTATACCTCTATCCTTTGGCGGTAAGGTAGGTCTGAACAGTTAAGGCCCTTGGTGTGATTTTAGTTGAGTGCTAATCTAGACCTCATGTGGCGAGCTTGTTGACAGTAGAGTGACGATAACAGCCCAGACCTTCAAAGGGAGGATGTTCCTCCGTGTCTGGTGCTTCTTCACTGTGGGAACAGGCCCTCACCCCTTCACTCATGTCATCACATTCCTCTGGGCGAATGGTGGGACCCACAGAGAGAGCATGTGGGCTCAGGGCTCTGGCCGCTCTGAGCTTGCAGCTTTGTGCTCACCGTGTCTTGAGAGACCTTCCATTTGGCTGTGGTTCAGGTTTTCAGTAGTTTATTTTCATTTTCCTGTGATGAGATAGGCTGTGTCATCACCCCCACCTTCTCCCCAACAACCCTCATGAGGCATGGTTGTCTTCCCACAGTTCAGTGGTGCGTGGGAGAGATATCTGCTTAGCACTCACCTAGGCTCAAGGTGGAGCTTGGTTTTGACGTATGCGGTTATAACCCAACTCTCTCTTTTCCCATCTTTGTGGGCCTGTCCTGTCAACTTCAGTGAGTTTTCCACTGGCATAGCTATTTGAAAGGTCTTGGTTAAATTTATCTGATGCAGTCATAATCAGAGACTTTACAAAAACATTAATTTACTCATTAAACCCCAAAGAGACAACTGGCTCATCCACCACCAGTGGAAAAGTGTTGAATTGATCCAAATGGAGGATGTGGTGCTCTGACTCTCACCCCCTTGATATACAGCATGAAGTTAAACTTGCTGATGGAGAGAGAAACAGCATGATTATGTTGCTCTTGGCTTCCTCTGTGGCTGTTTTTCCTTGCTTCTTTCTTCCCATTTCTCTTCATCCTCCCGTCCCTGAGCTCCTGTTGGTGGAGCAGAGCTCTCACCATGCATCTGCTGTGTTTTGGACTGAGAGACTTGAGTCAGGGGAGCGTGTGGGTTTGGATTTCCCTTCACCTCAGAGTCCATAAGAGTGACTTCTGTTTGATTTGGTGGGGTTTCAGCACAGAGCAGTGAATTCCTGCAGATTGCTGGAATTTATTTATCTGCTAGGTTGTGGTCCGTTGTTCCAAGCAGCATTTCAGTTTTTCTTGAGCAGAAATTAGGGGAGGAAAATGTAAAAACACATTTCTAAAGCTGGGCTACATTTCCATGATATGCCTTTTTTAACATTTAAGCCGATTTGTGCTCCTCTCTTCACTGACGGTGACAATATCAATTATTGCTAAATAAACTAAAGAATAACTGGACGCTCAAAATAACTGTTCGTATGCTCCGGTGTCCATACTTTGTTGTGACGCATGTACACGAAGGAGAAACAGATTGTGACAGTGATGAATGGACAGGGGGCTGATTCATGACCCTTTGTTTTTTCATCTGGATGTTTTTGGTGATGTGTAAGTTCACCAGTCACGGAGTCATAAATTCACGGTGTCCCTAACAACCCCTACTCATTCCCACCACCACTTGCCCCACCAGCACTTCAGCCAGCTGCTTCACCCTGGGCCAAGGTGAGCCGTCACTGGTGGAATGACATATCTGCCTGTCTTTGAGCTTTCCAATCCATGGAACGTGAGGATGCCAATTCTTCCCCAGCTTCCCAATGACTGCCGTCTTTATTTAAAGTGTGAGCTAATGTCGAATCTAGTTGTGTCATGTTGTTTACTAGGAACACGCAAGGGAACATTTCAGCCATTCTGGCACTGCTCTTTGCCTGGCTGATTTTCCAGGAATAGGTGAAGGGGACTCCAACCCTGATCCTAATTATTCCGGTTGTGTGTTAACATGTTGTTGAATGGATGCTTGGGGAAATCAGCCGATCCTGAGGGAAAGTAGTCTCGGTCCAGGTGTGATGTGGGGTGGGATGGGCCTGGTCTTGCCTCAGGAATGGTCTGGGATCACTCACTAATCCCTCACTTTGTAGGCATTCTATTGAACCAAGACACACATACCCATGTGCGGGTGCATACGCACACACACACACATAAATGCACACCCTTAGCTAGTCTGAGTAAACATCCTTTGAAGAATAAAGTGTCTTTCTAAAATAGACGTCCGCTGATATCAAAAGAGACTCTCTGTGTGGGAGGGAGGCAACTATTCACTGTTTAAACAGGTTGCTTGTTGTTGTCTGACACATAAGACTAGCCCCAGTGCCAAGTCTGATGACAAGAGTCATCAGACTTGGCACCTGCTCAGAGCAAAACATGGACATGTTGAGGGTCATCTGCACATAAATTATACTAGAAATGTACACCTTGTATATTATACAATTTACATACATAGTTTTGGGGAAAAGACACATTTATTTCAGGTTGTTTCCAACTCTGGCCTCAAACCAATTCTGCAGAATGGCCCATATAGGCAGCAGTGCACATTATTGGTGAAAAGTGGCTCCAAGAAGTGCTGTGACTGGAAGCCAACGATGAGCACCCTGAAATGTGGTGCAAGATGTGTTGTCTGCTTCCACATCAAGCAGACAAAACAGGTGCATTTCATTCAGGCTCAATGGATTTCAGCCGTCCATTATCTGATAACCACAAAAAGAGCAAGGAGCACATGAATGTGGCACAAGCTATTGCTAACAAACAATCTAGTCAAGCTGAAAAGTCCACTCGCCCACTTACTAAACAAGATGAATGGGAAACAACGGCAAACTCTGTATAATGTTTTCAGTTCATTTCATTAGAGTCAACACGCACATCCTATATTTTCCTATGCTGAGGAGTTTGCTTTACTGAAGCAGTTAGAGTGAATGCGAGGTACATCTTGATGAGAAGTGCAAATGCACATAATGCACAATTAGTTAAGAGTAAAGTTTCAATCTGCTGAATTTTGGGGGCTGCTCTTCGATGCCTCAGAGAGCATCACAAAAACTACTTTGCAACTTGACAGACTCAACACAGAGAGAATGGATGCTCTTAAAACAAGTAGGAAAACATTTGGCAGTGTCCTCAGAGTATGACTTGGTCCAAATACTAAATAAAGCATGCCAGATTGTCACTCCTACATCAAAATTGTGATTAAATTGTCTTAAACTGCCTTTGAGCAGTGCAGCATGCGAGAAGGAGCACATTCACCTGTCAGAGATGACCACAGAGACATTTGATCCAAAGATAGCTGTTCACCAGTGGATGGAGACATCTTATCAGAGGCTCAACCAGGGACCGGGAGGTGCATCTTCATCATCTGCGATGCAGGAAGCTGAAGCAGAGGACAGCAAGGAAGATTGTGTTTATTAAAACCACGCTCTGTATGGTGTGAATACCATACACCATCTCCTGGTACTCGCCTGAGTACCTGATTAGAAGCTATGTGCACCCATGTTTGTAGGGTATGACACACAGACTAAATTGTAACATGTCTATAGTGGACACCATACATGCAAGGTTTAGACTTTACATGCAGAATGGCTTAAACATTGCATGAGTAGTCGTGTCATTATTAGCACGCTTGCTTTGTTTATATGAAGTTATTGCATTTTCCTAGTCAAAGAGTTTATGTGTGAGGTTGGGGATTGTCCTCAGCTGCTACAGTGTCCCATTACTGAAAGCGGTTGACCGATGGGGAATCTCTCCACCTTGGAGCAGCTTTCAGCGCCATCTTAAATGAAAGGTCCAAGGTTCCAGCGCTGCTGGGGCCCGATCCACTCCTCACAGGCGGCAGCAGCAGCTGACATACCTGACGAGGCCAGCATGGGCATCTAATGAAAGCAGGAGGCACACACGCACATAAACAAAGTGCAACTCACACAGACAAATGTGGGTGGAAAGTTTATCCCTAAACATAGATGTGTAGCTGGCTGAAATACCCTCGGGTTCTCTCTGGCTTTATTCCATTCTACACTTAGGCAGTGGAATTAGACTACCACAGAAAACACTAACACAAGTACACACACTCACACACACAGGCTCATGCTGTGAACTTGTTTGCTCAAGCTTGATTTACTTGGTTAAGTTGTCCTCTACAGTGACCTCTGCTTGGTAGACGTATTCGTCAGCGCAGGCCGAGCTCTGCTTTCCTTTGCTCTGGCAGACTGGCCTAACCTGTTTTTGCTGGGTAGGTTGATCGCTATGTACTCCCCCAACCCCCACACACTCTCACTATCTTCAGCATTACTTTCATTTCCCTTATTCACACCTTTGAGACAAAGATATTAGTGTTGTCCTTTGTGTAAATGTTTTCTTTATACATTTAGACGTACAACACATTCACAAAACAATGATGGTGGATTTCATGTGGGACAGTGCCTAACCTGTGCACTTTGGCCTTTTTTCCTTTTTATTGGATCGCTGGCATTTAGTTTGATAGTTCCAGGGGCTTAGGGAGAGGGGGTCAGCTCAGGGGGTAAAGAGAACCGTCAGCCCTGATTGGCACCAGCACATGTGGGCATTCACACCTCTGCCCCTGCCCCTGGCTTGGCCCTGTTTAGGTTGGCCTCAGCAACCCTTGCCCACGGGCAGACCAGCCCAGCCCGGCAGAAAAAGGAGTTGTCAGCTTTAGGGGCTTTGCGCTGGGGCAGCTGCCACTGGTCAGGCAGTTATATTTAAACTTGTAAGGCAAGGGGAGGCACTGTGTGGGCGGCAGCTTTTACACTTGCTACTTGCTGCTCAGTGGGCCAGTGGGAAGCCCAAAGCTCTTTATCCATACAGAAGCACTGGCAGTGCCAGGGCAGAAGGTGGAAGTGAGGGCTGAGGATGGGATGGCACTATGCTGGCCCTTAACTAGGCTCATTACTTTTATCGCCTATACAGTGCCGACCACTGTTTCCCTTTCCATTGTTCTCATTATCACTTTGTACATGAGTGACGAGGGCCTCGCTGCCCCTGGAGCTCTGCTTGAGCTGGCTGTGGCTCCCCAAACGCTCGGAAACCAAGTGAGCGAATGTGGTTTCACATGTGTGTCTGTGGATGATGTGGGAAGGTGCTGATGGAGAGAGGTTAGTCTCTAAGCGACCTTGATGTGTCCTGCTGAGCTGCAAAGTCAGGAGACATGGGGGGCCTGGAGAGTGCTGACGGTCATACTCTGTGTGTGTGTGTGTGTGTGTGTGTGTGTGTGTGTGTGTGTGTGTGTGTGTGTGTGTGTGTGTGTGTGTGTGCGCGCGTGTGTGTGTGTGCGTGGGCGTGTGTGTGTGTGGAGCATGTGTTTGTGGTGGCATTCTCAGTGGTGACCTGTGTTTTGAGCTGTTGACCAATGAGCCTTTGATCATGATTGGTATTAAGAACATTGGAAAACCTCCTCCTTGACTGAGTAGCACTATCTGTCTTTAACAAAAATTAAAAAGTACAAATGGCAAAAACAAAGGAGTAGTAGTTGGCATAAAATTAAACCAGCAATTTTTTGGGGAAAAAAAAACACCTCTGACAAAGACCTCATTCGTCTCTTGCTTTTAATGTAGACTTTGGTACAGTTGCTGCTACACCGTGGGGGCAGACCTCTCCTACCTTAAAAGTAATGTGACTTTTATGAGACCCCTGTCCCATAAAAGTCACACGAATGTCTGCCATATCACTCTGTCAGATGGGTTAACCCTGTTGGCCCCCCCACCCCCCCTACAGTTTCCCTCAAGGAGCTGTAGAGTGCTCAACGGTTTTCCAAGCCAGCACACCTGTCCCCTCCACCAACATGAGGACAGGCACCAGTGATGGCTTTGCTTGACCTTTCAAAACAGGTCCACTCCTAGAAACTGAAGCTTGTATTAGGAGATCACTATAACTCTATGCGGACCTGAGGTAGATGTAGGAGGATCACGAGACCAAGAGAAGGAGGACTGCTCCCTCTGGCACGATGGTGATTTCCTCAAATCATCTTCCCCTGCGGTTTTATTAAGATTGATGGCCCCTAGAGTGTCATGTTAATGTCACAGGGGTATTATACGAGTCTTTAATACCAGTTATACACAAACTTGAAAGCGTCACGAGGGCTCACATAATGTTTTGTAGGTAGAAAGATGGGCCTCCGTGATGGAAACAGCAGATGTTTTTGTTGGCTCTTTCAGTGGTGTTGTTCCAATGGCCCCTAGTCCCTTAGCCATTTCTGTTCTGCTGGGCCTGGATGGGGGTCCCCTCTCTCCTTCTGTTTCTTTCTTTCACCAGAGCAGTTGGAAAACAACATTCATATGCCGTAATTCACACAAGCTTTTAATAGGACGCGATGAGTTCATGATTGAAAGTTGAAAGCTGCATTATTATTGTGGAGGACAGAGCAGGTCCGAGGGGCTGCAGCTATGCATTAGATAGACAGACACTTTGTCTTGTGTCAAAGCAGTTTAAACGTACTACAAAATACTATTTTACTATTTCAGTTTTCTTATATATATAGAAGAGCAAAGCCTCTTCTTATGTATACATGTCTTATACCGTGTTTGTTCATAATGATGTGTCTCTGCCAGTTTTCAAGGTGCCCTTGCTGAGGAATGCAACAGAAATTTCTCTAGACTGGGGGTTGGCTCTGTTCTGTCTGTCACTTAAAAATCTGATTTACTACCCTTTAGCTTTCTGCAACTCCCAATTTGCCGCTTTCTTTCTCTGCCACTCCACCGTTGTAGACTTTTCTTCTTCTGCTTCTCCCTTCACCCCTTCATCCCAGTGCGTCTCTTTGATTGGCGCAGTAGGGGAGTTTAACTGTGCTGAAAGTCTGAAGGAAGATGGATGGAGCGACTGAAGGAGTGTGAAAGTGAGGGAGAGTGCCTGGGTTTGGGTTGGTTGGTCTGGGTTTCATTAGCCTGTGGTGGGGCTTCACTGTGTTGGATGAATGGATGGGACAGGATGGGGGATCACTGGCACCTTGGGGTTAAAGGTTGAGGGAAAACCACAGAGAAGCGTGTCTCTATTGTTTTGTGTTTTAAAGGTAAAATCCAACAATCTAAATCTAAAGCATTTAGTTTTAGCAGATATAGGCAATGGGCTAAAACACCATCTGTTCTTGGATCCATTATTTGATCGGCTGTTTTTTCTAAACATGGATAAATGTCATGTTTTCGTATACCTTACAGTCAAGGATGTGACTGATGTGATTTGATTCATTACATCAAAATAAATCAGTCAATCATGGAACAGAACAGTTATTTCAGAAGCAGTAGTTTCACAAGTTATTGCTGCCAAAATACATGTCGTGTGAGTCCAACTCTCACTCTTTCTTTGCTGGAAAAACCCACTCTCATGCTGTCAATATACTGCCAGTATAAACCACTGCTGAATGCAACAGGTCCAGACTTGTTCTGTTAAGGTAGTTGAAAGTCATTCTGGGAAATAGGATTGGGTGAAAAGGATAAAATCCTGTATCACAGCATATGTGATTTATATCGAAGAATTGATACATCTTGTACATTTTCTAAAAAATCTACTTCGTTCGAGCTGTTCATCGATAAAATACGTAGAAAGGAATGTCTTTGTAGCCAATATGGGGAAATTCAATACCTGATGGATGAATGTACTCTGGTACATTGCTGTTAAAATTATATAAAAATCTAAAATTGCCATAAAGTAGTCCTGCTCATTGATTTGCAACACTGTCTCCAATGGGCTAATGCAACCACAGATATCAAATGGCAGCAGTTTTGTTTCAACACTATGACTATCTCTGATGGTAGACATATTGTCATATTGCTCAACCCTATTGGGAAATGAAGGAAATCACACACTGAAGTAGAAGTTGTAGAAAACCTTTCTGGTGTGTGGTTATTGTTTTGTTTTACTGTCCTACATGCCGGCCTGGTTAGGACAATTACGATCATGTTGTGTTTGGCAAAGAAACTGAATCCATTGCTGTCTCAGTGTGCATCACTTGGTGCTTTTGTCACTTCCAGCTAAGCGTTGGTTGCTTTATTTCCCCGTGGGTGCGCTCGCATGGGCCAAAGCATGTGTGAGGGCGGGCAGTCTGAGGCCGCGGGGCACATGTTACTCGTTTAGTTTGGTTTTCATCAGCTCCCCTCTGTGTTCTGTTGTTTATACTCCCCCACCACTCTTTTCTTCGCTCTCTCCCTTATCTTTTTATCTTTCCTTTGTCTCTGAGTTCCTTTGCTCCTCTCTAAAATAGTCAGTGTTTGTTTAGATATCATCTTTTTAATTCCAGGTTTGTTTCATGACTCTGGCTTGTCTTCTAAGTCTCATTACTTTAATGCTGGAGAAAACACAGTGGTCTGACGCTGTGTGGAAATTCCCCTTCGATGGCAGAGCCCCAAATCGAATAATTCTACAGTGTCCTTAAGAGGTATCAGGTTTCCCTCTCGAACACCATGGTCAAGAGTATTAGGAACTGGAGCAGCCTGACTGAAATTGCAACTTTTAGTAGTTATGGACTGAAATGGGTTTTTATAAATCAGTGCGGATCTTGTGACTGTAGGAGACCCAGCAGTGTAACATTCACAAGTTAACAATCATATGGATTAGCCTAATTTCAGTGACATTCAGATGTGACGCAAATTGCACAAACAAAGCACTTTGTACACACTTACAACAGTATACCAAATTTAAGTTTAATTAATTATTGACTCTCTCTTCTACATTTATCAATTATCAGTTGATTTGTCTTTTTGTGGTTTGGTTAGAATAGCAGATACAGGGCTCCAGGCTGCAACCAAAGCTTTCTGAGTGTGCGAGTTAGAAAATTTACTTGGTTGCATCTATGTAAGTGGCCCAATCTGGGGGCAGAATGGTCCTACAGAGCTGCACAGCCCCCACAATTCTGGAAGCAGCAGCAGTTCTGGACTCTCCGTAGACATACTCATGCACAAGTTTAAACGACAGATGAAAGTGGCTCATGCCAATGTTGAAATACATACACATATTGTCATTTCAGACTGACTGAAGATCAGTTATAGAGAAAATACCCCGACGTCTATGCCAATCACATCTATGCCGTTAGAAAACAGCTCATGCACATTACGATAGCAACTGGTTACTCATTCAGAGTATTTATTGTGAATAGTAAATAACAGGTCATACATATGCCCAGTCACTGTTCTGCTACATGGAGTTTTATGTAATGTACTCTGTGATCATGTTCTACTAACACAGCCCAACCCCAGTTCTCCTTTATTTTATTTCCGTTATGAATAGTTGTGCGTGTTTTGTTAGCGTGTTGACTGTTAAAAACATGCTCAGTCATTGTCCAAGTTAGGTGTCTCTGCCAGCCAGGAGTACCTGGCGAAAGGGAAAATGTTATCAGACAGAACTCCTATTTCCAAACCAGTTGCTCAAGAACTGGTGGTTGTTCATGCTCCTCTTTGACTGACATTAAGTCTTTTCCAGATTGTTTTTTCTGTTGCCGTCATCCTGATTGTGCCATCGCCATAGTTTCCAGTGAAACTAAGACAATGAAGATTATTGTCCTGCGTTGAATGTTGTTTCTCTCTCTCTTTTTCTTCTTTAGCGTCAGACGGTGTCTCTTCAGCCTCTGCCCAGGATAGAAGAAGCTCTGTACCAGTACAAGCCCCTTCAGGTTGAAACCTACGGACCCCCGGTGCCTGAACTGGAGCAGCTGGGCAGACACGGGTACAAATTTGTTTACACACTCATGTTCACACATCCGCGGCAGCCAGAGACAGTGGCATTTTCAGCTCAGGTCCATACTAACTATGACTTTTAATTTCACCTAAAGATGAGCAAAGTTGTCAAGTTGATTCATTGAAGAATGACCAACAATGGGTCCATAATTTCTTTCCAGGAAAGAACTATATAATTTGTCGCCAAGTAGGCTTTAGAAAAAAAGACAAAATTCTGAGACTGTTGAGATTAATGTTGTGTCAAATTAAATTTAATTTTCCTTAAAATTGGCACAAAATTAAAAAAGTGTCCTCCAGGGACCTTCCTATGAGTTTACAGTTCTATTCTAGGAAACTATGGGACGTGTAAAATAAAGTGATTATCCATAAACATGGCTACAGTAGTGTCTTGTTAAGGCTTTGGTATAGTAGGTTTAGAAAGCTGCTGGAAAGTCTGCCTGCTTGGGAAGCCTAGCTCGTCTCTCTTGACTCTCCTCTGATTAACTGGGAGAGTGAAAGCAAATGGAGGGGGAGAGAGAGAGAGGGCGGGAAGGGGAGAGAGAGGGGGAGAAACAACCATCACCCTGCCACAAGCCGCCACAGTGCCTCTCTAGGAGTGTCCATTAACACACACAGGAAGTGCTTTCCCCGACGGCCCCTTTGGGCCAATCAATCCACGACGCCATTGGTCCAGTCCTCGCTGAATGTAAGCGATCCATCAGACAGCCCAGCGCCTAGCCATCTGCGCTGCAACTGGCTGGCACTAAAGCCTGCCCACACACTGAGAACGGCCCGCTTTTATTGGGTGACAGAAGCAAAACGGGGTCATTTTATTTTTGGGCGAGCTCATTGACTTTCAGCACTGCTTCACCCCCACAATAACCTTCATTTGGCTGAGATGTGCGGATTTGAACATTATGTCAGCATGTTTTGGATAAGGGATTCCTAGTTTATTCTTCTTTATTCTTCAGATAAAAGTTGGTATTGACTTTTTTGCACAGTCACATTCACCTAATTACCTGGAAAATCACCTACTTAAGGTGAAACGTTTTCCTTAAAGGATTGCAGGAGAGTTTAAGCAGAATAACTGGTACTTATTTACATTATGTATTCAGTGAAGTGCTGAGGTCCTACTTCTTTTGGCCAGGCTGATCAATATGCAGATGAAACACATCTCACAATTTTTGCCGCATGCTGGAGCTCAGAGGAGGAGGAAGAGAGGATGGGGGTGGTGTCAGCAGTTCAGGGGTCCAGGAGGACCGGTGCTGGATAGGACGAGCTCTGCCACAGAGATAAATGAGGTTCAGATCAGTGAGGAACACCAGTCCCACTGGTGCAGGCCGCAGGCAGCGACACAGTCAGGCTCCTTCAGACAAACCACAACTCCCAAGATGCAATGTGCTGTTAAGTAAAAGGAAGGAATTGTGCTGACTCTTCTGCGCGGTTGGCAGTTTGTGATTCAGCTAAGTTTGAGGTTTTGTGCATGCAAGCTCAGATATACATAGACGATCAGGCTTGCACGTACGTATACATACAGACGGTGTCCCTCAAACCTGCCATATTTTTTGTGTCACACACACTCACACTCACCCCCGTTATTGCAGTCCCAGCATTTTGGCCACAATGGAACGTGTGTGATGTGGTAAATATTCACAAGTGTGTGTGCAGAGGAGAGAGAAGGCAGACAGCGTTGAGAGGGTGAAAAGTGAGTCCCCAGTGTAGAGCATTGGACTACGGCCCCAGTCCTATGACCTGTGAAGGGAATATGCTTGAACGTGTGGAGATATGGATGTGCCTGAGTGTGGATGAGGTGAAAGGGGCTGTGAGGGGGCAGGTACTTATTTTAAAACACGGCTGTTTGTCTTGGTCAAGGCCCACGGTGACAGCAGCACCACTGGTGATTTGTCTTGGACACGGCCATCAAGTGAGACTGGAGAGTTGAGCTCACACACCCCCTCCCTTGTGGCCCCAGGGCCTCTGGGGCTACTCTCTCGCACAGGATGTCCAGTCAACATAGGACAGACTGGAGCCATGCACTTTTGTTTCAGCTTGCTCTTTTCTTGTGTGCCGCTCTCCTTCTCCCTCTGCCTCAGTGTCTGTGTCTTTTTCGCCTTGTCCCTTTGCCCCCCAAAAAACCGCAGGAGTGCTGCACGGCTGCCAGGAAAAAGAAGGGCCACGCCTCTTTCACTGTCTCTCCCTCTCTGTCAGCTGTACCTGAATAAATATGGGCTGAGCTGAGCTCTTATATTAAAGACAGCTGCCTCAATACTGGAGCAGAGTAAAGGCTGCATGTTCAGGCAACAGGGGCCTCCAAAAGTGCCCATTCAGCTTCCCCCTCAACATCTACACCCCCCACTCCCACCCTCTCTTCCCCTGACGTGCATAGGTGCATATGCTTTACCACCGAGGATAAGACTGTGTGAAGTTTCTGTAATGTAGTGAAGCACCGTCTGTCTCATTGACTGGCATGTACCCACAGCGATGCGTGAGCCGTAAGAATTATGAGTAGACTATGAATGTAACATTGCAGCCTGTGCTCCAAATATCCTGCCATGGCTCCTTGCTTTTATGTTGAACAGTAAAAGCCTTTAATAAACAAAATCAAAGGAGAAGTAAATAGTGCTCTGGAGACACAAACAGAAACATATGATGTTTACATTGACGTGGCTGTGATATGAATCCCAGCACACACAGACCGAAGCGGTAGCTGTTCTAACTCCCGCCCCCTCACGCCGACCCTGTGCCTGCTGATGGACATAACCTTAATGGAAGCATACATCAAAATGCACAACCCCAATGAAGTCACGCCTGCGTTACAGTTAAACCAGGTCTGTGTTCAGGTACATGAACTCACACGTGCTTACAACCTAAAAGAAAAATATACGTTCTATTTTTGTTTTTGTTTGTGTGTATAGATGAGCATCTGGGTCTGCATTTGTTCTCTACATGAATACTTTTTTAAGCTCTGACTGCGTAGGCGATGAAAGACTGACTGGGATCTTGGACAAGGACAAATCATATGGGGGGGAAAAATAGGGGAAAGAGAAATTGGCTGCGGAGCGTTGAAAAATTCAACTCAAACCTCAAGTGCTGACAATGAAAGCTAGCCAGAACAGTTGTTTGTGTTGGCACAGGTCGCCCTGAAATTAGCCCATCTCTCTCTGACAGAGGTTGCTCAATGCGCTTCGCCAAATGCCAGTGTGTATAATATTATGAAGTTTTGCCTCCTCCCCCACTCCGCATTTCTTTCTATAATTGGTGGAAAAAGTGAGGTTTTCTGTTGGGAGCTCTTGTCAAGTATCGTCTATTGTCGGTGGGGTGAAGGGGAGCAGCTGAATGAGCAGAGTGTTTAGTCTAGAGCTCCTCTCCTGAGGATGCACTTCTCTGCACAAGGAAGTAGTCCTCAGAGCACTTTCTCTCCCCAAAACAGACAACTAGCGACAAGCTAGTTAAATACCAATGGGTAGTTTTCTGTGACCTTCATTCATAAACACAGAGAAGAGCCAGTCATTTTCATCCCCTGGTAACTGCCCAGAAGGCTTCATTCAAAGTGGCTCAATCTTTGAATGGACATATGTACACATAGAAACACAGAAGTAATACATAAATCACTTGCACACACACATATATACTAGCTATGTTTAAAATGTACTTGAAGGAGGCCTGCTCACTGTTCTGGTAGGGAGCCAGGGATTAATGGGTCTCTGAGTGATGCTCTCCTCCTGCCTGTGTTCTTCAGCCTTCCAAGCATCCCTTGGCGTCTGCGTGTTTATGTGAATGGTGTGTGTATCTGTTTGTTTGTTTGTGTGTTGGATTATACTGCATGTTAAGTGCTACTGT
The DNA here is from genome assembly GCF_039877785.1 of Chaetodon trifascialis. Taxonomy (NCBI): domain Eukaryota; kingdom Metazoa; phylum Chordata; class Actinopteri; order Chaetodontiformes; family Chaetodontidae; genus Chaetodon; species Chaetodon trifascialis. The sequence goes on from NC_092069.1 coordinate 14,675,245, forward strand.
GGGAGGGAGATATCCAGAATAGTTAGTGGTGCCATCACAGTTCCTGGCAACCGGGTTTGCTAGCCTACCCCTGCCTGGTTGGCTTGATTCCAGGTCTGAGCTCTCCATCTTTCCAGCTCTGGCATAGCAGGCCAAGAGCACTACCAGTGACCCCGGATTTGGCTCTGAGAGTTAGCAGGACCACTAAACATGGTCCATAGAGTACTCTTGAATCCATTTCTGCCATCGCTAAATTAGAGTATATGAGGTTTAAATTGCATACAAATCATTCTTTCCTTCCCCTGCTTTCCCCTCTCACTCTGTGATGAAAGTGCAAGTCAGCCATGTTATTCTTCTTTTTCACTCAATATGTAGAGAACAAACGCTTCAGAGGAGTCTCTAAAAAAACGGCCATGAAAAGCTTTTCCGTGTAACCCAGGTTCTCTGATCCCTGCAGGGCGCATATCCATCTGATGGGCCTGACGGGCCTGGAAGGGCCGGGGAGGGGGGGGCGGGGATCAGAGGTCACTGACCGTGGGGGACCTGAGGTGCAGCACCGGGACGTCAAAGTGCTGAGACTGACAGGAGCAGAGTGATGGCACCTTGGAGAGACGGGTCTCGTATTCTTGGCCCCAAATCGTCATGCACTCATGTACTCACTCTCACACAAACACAGCTTTGATGCTTAAGTTATGAGCTGGAGACTGGGGCGCCAGTTTGCATGACCTCAGATGAACTCGCTCGAGAGCACCAGTCTTTGATCTGCTTTTACTACTATTAGATAATGTCTCAAGCCACATATTTTGCTCTCATTTGGAACAATTAAGATATTTTGTGATGTTGCCAAATAGTACCATTTATGGGAAGGTGGTTTATTCGCCCCTTGCATAACAGCAGGGCTTTCCCTCAAATACTTTGGGGTTGCCACCATAACCAAGACCTAAAGCTGAACTTGGTCTCTCAGATATCTGATATCCTCCTGTCTTCCACACTACACACTCATTGCGCGTGTCAGTGTCTTGTGTTACTAGATCCAGCATAGCCAGTAACTATAGACTTCAATGCAGTGCTTCTCTGAGCATTTAAGTGTTTCCACAGCTTAGATCTAAAAGCTCGACTGCAGCCGTGGGGCTCACAGATTTCAAATTTGCATAGCCAAAAGAGAGTGCAGGCATTATAAAAGTGTGGAGGTTCTAGTCCAGCTATTTGACTTGCAAACCTGTCTCTTGTCAAATGGATGCCCCGTCTTTATCCACAGGACATCACATCACTTTACTTTGATTCTTCGCTTTAGTTCTCAGCTTCGTGTACTGTAGGCGCTTCTTCTCCTCGATACTAACTTGATCAGAAACAGAGTGGAGTGTGGCCACTGTCCGATCCTCCGCCAGCCCCCACCCAGGCCATTATCCCGTCTGTCTCAGTAAACAGACCATTAACAGACAGAGCTGGTGGAGGCCAGATCACTATTGTTTTCCCTCCCATAGATCTCTGCAAATATTGATCTTCTCTTGAAGTATGAGTCAAAATAAGCACACGCTCTAGTTGACTGGAGGCTTTTTACTTGTGGATGAGTCATTTCTGACCCAAAGAACGGGCGGAAACAGAGGGAGCATTACAGAATGACTGCGAGGGAGAAGCATTTATCTTGTGTGTATTCTGGTCATCTGAAAGAGGTCTGCTTTTAGTGTTATTGTTTTCCCTCTGTGGGCTCTGTGCCAGACAGACCAGCAGTCTCCTCCCAAGATGAACCCAGGCTGGGCCAAAGCAGGCCATTGCCAGCGAAGGAGACACCAGTGGGCAGGGAACTCCGAGGCTAACAGCATCTCTGCCTGCAGGTTTATTTGTGGCCCAGCCTAGAGGCGATAGGGTCAACACCCAGTGGAGGGTGAAGTGATGTCTCCTGACTATTTTAACACACTGATCTCTGTAGAGGTTTGCAAAGCAGCCCCACGCTGTCTAGGCTTGCATGCTTGGATTTTGAGTCTGATGGCACTCATAACTATGTCCATGCTCGGTTTGTGTGTGTTTTCCACACAAACACTAGCAGACCTGAACTCAGTGCCCCTCCCCTGCTCCTCACCCCTGGGGCAAAGGGCCTGGCAATGTACAGGGGGATTAGCTGGCTCATTTTCCCCTCTTAAGAGCTGCAGGAAGAAAACAAACTCCCGTCATGTGGGTCTTGTCTGTGGGGACTTGCCACGCACACCTCATGGTAGGAGGTTCTTCTGCACTGTGATGTATGAATTATCACCCTCCCCCTGCTTTACCTTTCCCTGCCTTTTTGTTTTCCCTCCATCCCTGTCGTTGCTCCTTTCCCATCTTTCTCCCTAATTGAAATCCTCTTTGCTTCTCTCCAGTGCTTGAGGTGCTTCTGTAACTGATACCTGTGGAGGCAACCCCCCTCCTCCCCCCCTGAGAATACTCTATTCTTCCTCTCTGTATCAGTGCTCTATTCCCAGAATGTTACATCTAACTGTCAGGGCTCCTTTGCTGTGTGTATGGGTGTGCCTTGTGCTCGCAGCCATTCACTGAACAGCATATGTCCCTCCATTGTTTACGGCCCCATTTGGTTAACGATGACACTGATGTCATGCCATTATCCTCCCTCTCCAGTCTGCTTTGCCCCCCTCCTCCTTCCTCGAAGCTCTCCAGGGGGCAGAGTTATCAAGTGGCAGCTCAGGAGACGAAAGAAAGATGCTCTCTATATCAAGTGGCTAGCGGGGTGTGTGATGTCTCTCTAAGCCCACAGGCTGCTGTGGTTTTGTGTGAAACCAGTAGTCCAGCTAGTCAGCCAGCCTCTACTGCCCCCATCAGGTTGGATAGAGGAGGTGCAGGGCCAAGACACAGAGCCCTGGATGAGTAGTGACAGGTGATGCTCAGACCAGGAAGTGAAGTTGAATTTGGGCACAAGCAGCAGCACAATAGGCCTCTTTCGTAAGCACCTCCACAATGCCGTCTTTCATACACACAAAACAATATACCCTTAGTCATTATCACTGATACCAATGAGCCGCCTTCTTGAGGACAACTTGCAGGTTGTCAGTCACTCCACATGAGAATGTATTTCTATAAGCGTTAATGTCAAGTGTCACCCAAAGCTTCTGTTAACACTCTAAACATGTTCTCCCCTTAACTAAGTGTTAGCGATACCCACCTCCCCTCTCTTCCTCTCTTTGGGGATGCAGAGCCCGTCAGTGGTGATGATAAGGCGCATGATAATGGATAAGGGTCCTGTTGGCGCGTGAGGATATGATGTAACCGCTTTGAGCCCCCCTCACACACTCACAGTGTACAACTTGAGATAATCTGGTGGACAGTGGGTTGGCTAATGGCTGAGGATCTGTCTCACACACTCGCACGTCCCAGAGGAAGCTGCATTCAGTGGAAAAGAGTGTGACCTATGACCCGTGGAGATGAAAGACTGCTGTTGACAGATATAGAATACCTGTGAGAGCCCTCTGTGTTTGGCTTGTCTGCGGGGGTTTTGTTTCTGGACTGCAGCCTGGGCCAATTCACACGTTCTCCACTGGTAAAATTCTGCTCCATCGGTTCACCGTCGCTATCGATACAAACAGCTCTGCCCTTAGATAAACATGTATTCACACACATTTGAATTGTGTAGACACACACATGGGGCATAAGCACACATTGCACATCCACACAATGCGCTCAGTGTGCTGTGTCTCTCACAGGGGTACATTTTCTCTCAGGGCAGAGTGTAGGAAGGAGGGGCAGATGGGGTAGCGGTGCTGTGAGTGAAACCGGAGCTGCCTGAGGAATGCAGGGGGTGTTTTTGGAGGACTGGAGTGGAGTTTGGGGGGTGAAGGGGGGTTGACTTGAGGGGTAGGATGGGTGATTAGGGGGTGACAGCTGAGTGCTGACCCCTCTATAATGACAAATCATCTGGCAGGTGTGTGGCTCTGCACCCCCCCAGCCTCCCACATCATTTCCAGGCCAGGAATCCTCAACCGCTGCCGGAGCGGAGCGCTAAAGGAAGGCTTCCGGACATTCACACTGCCATCCAGCAGCCTCATGACTGGCCTTTCAGAAGTATGGGGCAGCCTCTGTTCAGATATAGCATGCCCTGTGCTTGACAGCTGCCCTCTTTTTGCACTCAACAGACCAGTCTAAGCTCCTTCGATTTAAGAAACATAGCTATTGAGGCTTCAGTCCTTGGAGCAGTGTCAGGTAGGGTAGCTTTTATTGATAAATCTTCGAAGATGTCATTTTTCCCTCCAGTTTTGATTCAGCAGAGTGTATTTGCCGAACTGCCTGAAAGTCAGAGTGCCCTCATGAATCATGCTGACGACAGGCTGAATCCAAAAAGCCTCTCATCCTTTGAGAGGTAAAAACAAATGCTGACCCCAGATCACTGAGGGTGGTGTGAAAGCAGACAGGTGCCAAGCTGAGGCCAGGTCTCAGGCCAGTGCTTTGAAGGGAAAATGTAAGAGCAGCCTTACAGACCTTTGAAATTATGGATTCTCTCAGAAAATCCCATCGGTTTAGATATTGCCTTATGTTTTCTGTTCCATTGAAGGAGCCAGTTTAGCTTCTTTGAACTAGCTGTATGATAAACAGGAATGTTCAGTATAAAAGCAGCCAAACCACATACAGTAATTCTACAGTGAGCTTTGTTTAAGACTGATTCAGACTGCTCCATTGTCTTGCGCGTCTGCTCTGTGGTTTGTATGTTGATTAAGTGTCTGCTTGCTGAAATAGCTATTGTAGAATTACAGGCCTCTTTTCTTTTCCATCAAGCCCGGCCTTCCACAGCTCTTCTTAATCCAATTCCAGCCAACACATGGAGTCTAGACAAGAGGCCCAACTCAGCCTGCACCTCCGTCTTATGTCTGCTGTTTTCCCTCCGGAGTCCCAACCTTGCAGCCGTTGCCCTGAAGAACCCAAACACCCTCTGTTCCGCGGCATCGTCGCCGATCCAAACACAAAGAGGAGCCACACATTCCCAGCTGGAAATCACGCAGAACCCGCCGGAACATTTCGGCACTTATCTTTTCACTTTGAATTAGAGATGGAGCTGCGCGGTGTTTTCCAGGCAGCTAGAGTGGGGAATACTTTCAGGGTCCCATCAGGAAAAACTCTGACCGTTATTAGCATTAGCAGGAGACATTGCCCAGGTATTCAAAGTTCCAGACCCAAGTGGAAAAATGCTGTTAGCTCTCAACAGTTTTGATCCAACAGCACATGGCTTTTTGAAAGAAATGGGTAATAGCAGATGGTATGAGTAGAGGTTGAAAAATAATGCAAGCGCTTTGTCCTTTATTATATTATTAGATTATACGTTGCTTTCGAGAATACAAAAAAATCTAACTTTGACACTCATGCTACCGTTGATTCCAAATGAATATTGCAGCACATCATGCACATTGTTTGAGATGAAGGAAGATATCAACATAGATCACTTCGAGTATGCACACTGATGGAAAACCCCTGTCATATCATCTTGTGGCAGTTGCAGTCTGACATGCACACTGTCATACTGTGTCATTCAGTTGTCTTCATCACCTGCACTCGTCTTTTCCCGCCCCCCCCCGAGCGACATAATGGGCCAGTCCAAAGTGACCCATATTTACCCAATAATATGAGGCTTTGAAAAGACCCATATCAAGTTGCAGCTAATGCTCCAGTGGGGCCCGGAGAGTGAAAGATGTTACCGGCCGAAACGGCTTGGGTTTCACGGCCCTGCGAACAAAAGGCAGTCCAGTCCTCAGAGAGAAAGGGAGAAAGACGGGATGGGGGTGGTGGGAGGGTGTGGAAAGTGTGAGTACAAACAGTGAAAGAGTCGCGTCAGAGGGGCTCTGAGCGTCTGTTTCAGAGCGGTATAGTGTGTGTGTGTGTGTGTGTGTGTGTGTGTGTGTGTGTGTGTGTGTGTGTGTGTGTGTGTGTGTGTGTGTGTGTGTGTGTGTGTGTGTGTGTGTGTGTGTGTATTGTATCTCGCTTTACGATTGAAGGCTGTGTAAAGAGCCTGCTTGTTTTTGGAGGCAAGCGTGCCGCACATTTTTAATGCACTTCAAGTTGTTGCACGTCTTAGGTGTTATCAGTCCACTCTTAATGTTTCAGCATCGTCAAGTACAGTCATGTGAAAAGAGGCGAGTTTATCTTTCAGCTTCACGAGCGTCATTGGCCGCTCGTGTGTGTGTACATGTATGTGACTCGCCTTTACAGGAAGGTGCGGATACTGCCGCTGAGTTAATGGAGCAGAACTGAACTAACCTTGGGTGTTAGGGGTGAGCAGAGGGCAGACAGGGTTGCTTTAAGAGAAGAGGGTTTGTGATGATGATACCCAAAGGTGATTTCACCTCATATCCTCCCTCCTCTTTCTGCTTCCCACCCCACCCCCCACCTACACCACTCACCCTCTTCCTCCCTCTGCTTCATGTTCTCTTTTTGCTCTCTTGCTCTCTCTCTCTCTCTCTCTCTCTCTCTCTCCTTAGGGGCAGGCAGGTATAAAGTTACACAGAGCTCTCAGCTTTCTTGGAAGGAATGACCACATGAGTAGCTTGGGGATTAGATTAGCAGGAAGAGCAGACTTAGCCAGGCTGTAAATAGCCCACTTTTTTCACCATTAAAAAGGCCCAGTACAATATAATCAATAGATAGCACTCATCTGATGCAGGAAGCCATATGAGAAGACCTCCCTCAAGTGCTCTGAAGGACAGGCTACAGCAGCTTGGGCCTAATGAAGTTATTATTAATCACTGGGCCTCCTGTTTTGAACTTGTGTGTTGTTTCTCTAGTGGGTGATGAGTGGTCTTTGTGTGCAAGATCTGACATCTCTTGCTGCTCTTCCTCTCACTTTCACTGCCCATTGTAAAACAAGGTCATCTTGTGTGATATTCATGAGTGTTTGACTCCATGCGTTGATGTCACAGTCATGCTAGTGAATATGTTTCAACTTTTATTTTCAGCGAAGGTTTTACTGCGTTGCGAACAAAGCACCTCGTAGAATCATAAAACACCAAAGCACGAGATGATCTATTCAGCGTGCACTCTCACCAACACCTTTTTCTTCCTGTCCATCTCTCATTCACACACACACACCTCGACTCTCAGTCTCCGTGTGCCTCCACACAGGTGTTGGGTTACTCTGTAAAGCAGCTTGAATGGGCACAGAAATCACAGAAGTCTGTCTGTGCTCTTGATTTCCGTTTCACTTTGAAGTTTCCCCGGCTCACAGGAACAGGGGCAACAAAGCCAGACTCGTGTGAGGGCTTTAGCCCTCTCTGCCAGGACTGTGATTTCTGCAGGGTGGGGGGTGGAGGGGCAGGCAGTATTGGCAAGCAAGGCTACGTGTTGTCTCAGTTGCTGGAGGACTTTGCTTTTGTAGCTTTGTAGTCAGATGCTACAAGAAAGCGGTACAGAACATGTGTGCGGGTTTCTCCCCCGTTGAGCACTTTTTGACAGTGGAGGAAGGATTAGAATGGGTGGGGACACAGGTCAACCCCCCCTATACACACACAACTCACAAGGAGAGGGGCATCTTTCACTGTGGCGACAAGATGTGGAGACTAAATTAACAGCTCGACTGTTTTTCTGTCTGTGCCCAAATGTGAAAATAAACAGTGACTTTTGCCTTCGCTTAAGAACCTGAAAAGGGGCTCTGGCAGGACACATCTGTAAGCACTTAAAAAATAAAAGACACCCATAATACTTTAATAGAGCCACGTTGGAGAGGCTTTTAGGCACAAGGTGTTCCAGTGTTAGTGTATGGGTACGTCTGTCTTCGTTGATCTCATCAAAGGGCCAAAGGGTCGCGGAGAGCCAGAAAAAATAACTTCAAGTGTGGGTTTAATGAAGAATAAACTTATACTCAAGTTACACTCACAGGAACTACTTTTGAAACCAGCTCTCATGGCTGCCAGTCAGTCACATTATTTACAAAATAGCTCACTGTTGTAACTGACCAGGGCTCTCGGTGTGTTCTCAGGTATCTGAACCACGTGCGGGCTGCCATGCCTCAGGACACAGCTGGAGGATACACCTCAGCTTTGGCTTGTCATCGAGCGGTTCAAGACGCTCTCAGTGGGCTCTTCCTTGTGAAAGGCTGAACACACCCACGGCTCAAACAGCACAACAGCCACTGGATAGAAACGTGACTAAAAGGACTATAAAAACCACAGAAGCCGCTGCGGTCAGTGGACAATGCTCTGACTGATTTTTTTGGTCAAGGTGTGTATGTCTTTTTATATTTTGTGTTAATTTTATATTTAAATAAATCACAATGAACACTGAGAATCTGTCCATTATTTTATATAGCATAATAATAACCAATACATTCTGGTGTTAACAAAAGGTCAGTTACTGAAGACTGGGCCGTGACATCTTAAGACAAGACGCAACAACATCTGTAATAAAAGCATCAGTTAAATAAAAAGAATAATTCAAATTTCTTGGACCCGAATGTCCCCTGGCGTTTCTTACAGTGACAAGTGGATGTGGTGATTATGTTGAATCTGTAGCTTCTTCACACTTCTGCCTCTTCGGGGCCGGTTCTGCTGAAGGCTCTGCGGATAAACAAAATCTGTTTAGAGTTGAATCATGTACAACTTTATTGTCCACCAAGCTGGAGAGTAGTCTTTGGCCCCTCTGGTAGTACAGTGAAACATACACACACAGCACATACAACAACAATGACAGCGTGAATGCTCTAAATTAAGACTATTTTCAGTATCTGACAGTCTGCTGATTAAGTTGTAAATCAACATAGTGAAATGTCAACATGAGAGATTTCCTTCATGAATTTCTAGAGCTGAAGCTGATATTCACATTTCTTTGTCAGACTAACAGTCCAAAATGCAATGCAATTACTTGACTAATTGTGTCAGCTCCACTCTGAGTAGTAAAATACACAAAAATTAAGATGACATAAAAAATGTGTTTCAAAGAACTGAGCAAGCCAGTTACCTCGTACATTTTCAAAGAGCTGCCAATTTCTTCCTAAATTCCTTACTGTTTAATCAATCCTCACCTGATTGTTCATGATCGCTGCTGAAGAGGACCTCTTTAGGGACCGTGAATGTCACACACATCATATCTTTGTTGGGTGCTACGTTACGCACAAAATGCACAGAGCATCGGTTCTCTAGAGGGAATCCAAGACTGTGGGAAGCCCTCTTCACCACATCTGTCTCAGGGTTGTCGTCTTTAGAGAAGCCATAGCAGTGCACTGTGGGTAGGTTCTCATCACAGGAAGGCTCCTGGTGCAACAGGCCTCTGAATGCATCCAAGAACTCCAGAGCCAATGCAGGCAGGTTCATCACTACATGAACGCCAGCTTTTCCCTTCAGCAGCGCAGGCAGCTCCTGCTTCACAGCTCCCTGGATGAACGCTCTGCCGTCCAGGTTAAAGCTTCTGACTTTGTTCTCCACCTTGTTGAGTTTGCAGTTGTGCTGCAACCATCGGTAGGACTCTGGGTTGAGATCGTTGGCCAACACGTTGGCACCTGAGCGGGCAGCAGGGATGGCAAAGGGTCCAACGCCAGCAAACACGTCAAACACAGTGTCCCCACGTTTGACGAGCTGCACCACACGCTGGTGCTCTGTGCTCAGCCGGGGGTTCCAGTATACACGGGAAAAATCAAACTCGTACGTCATCCCATTTTCTTTCACCTGCAGCACAGACAAAGGAGATTCACCCATCAGGCAATGATCTGAGAATCACTACAAAAGTATAATACCAAGTAAGTACGTGTGTGTCATTAACAAGAAATAATAGCACATTTGTGGTTTAACCTACTTTGGCGACCATGTTCTCGTCTCCAGCTAGTAACTCCATCTTGAAGTTGCGGTAAGTGGAGTCAATTATGTTTGTCTTATTGACCACGCAGGTAACACCGGGGTTTTTGTCCATGATGACTTGACCTGCAATGGAAGCGGACACAAAATTCGCCATGAAAGTGACCTCTCTTCAGATCTTTTCTTTGTTTTACAATGGTCCAGAAAATTACACACTTGAAGGAATTTAGGATGAAAATATAAATAAGCACAAATCTTTATGCTTTACATGTAATATCTGTGTTTATACCAGTAACAATAAAATATTTGTAATACAATGGCAGATATTTGAATATCAGTTTGCACATTATGCAATTTATGTACAATTGGAAATCAAGACGTTTTCTGTGGAAGCTGATAAAAAGCCCAAAACTGGACTGGAAGGCACTGATGAAACATTTCTTCCCCTTTAGAAGTGATTGCTCACATGACAGCAAGTCCCAGTTGAGGTGATTTGCCAATTTAAGGAGGAAAGAGTGAGCACACTGCAGCGCTTCAATGCAACACAGTTAGATGTTTTGTTATAACGTCAAAAAAAGTGCATTTAAGTTACACTGAGGCACAGTAGTGTACAATCTCTGCTCAACTTTGCATGAAATGTAACTTGCTAAACATCTGCTGTGAAGAAACAGGACACAGTAAGAAACATCTGAATGAAACCCTTAATACAGACATGTTACACCCTACATAAATCAAACACACATCTGTTTGTTATTCTGTTCCAACATGTGCCTCTCACCTATAAGGTTCTTGTATGGGAGCTGGTGCTCCCTCAGGTTCATGTGTGCGATGTGTCCCACCCGGCTGAACCCAGAGGTCACATCCTGACCCTGGGGGAGCACAGCCTCCAGCACTTCCTCACTCTTCAGGTTGTGATAGGTGAGCTGCAGCTCGTAGCGCTGCAGCTCTTCGGCGACACCAAACGACCTCAGAGCCTCGGCTTCAGTCTCGCTGAAGCAGCTCGGCGAGGACACTTTGTGGGGGTCCAACAGGAATAAACGAAAGTCACTACTCTCCTCTTTAGCTTGTACAACCCTGGGCACCCCTGGGCGCTGGATGGCCGACTTTCTCAGGCTCTTCACCACTTTGTTTAGGACCCCGGTCGGCACCCGTAGAGCGGGGACAGTAATAGTCTGTGTAAAGGCCTCTCTGTCCAGAGAGGTCATACCCCGGACTTCTGGAGGGGGTCGGTACAGTTTAGGCTCCATTATGGGTTTAAGAGCAACGCTGGCAGCAGAGCACAGGCTCCGGTGCACAACGGCAGCTTTTAGGTTTCTTTGACTTTGAATGGGTGAAAAGACTCTGGAGAGACGCCTGAAATGACAAACAAGCTGCTGTTACGAAGCAAAAAGTTTCTTAAAAACAACAAAAAGGTTAACTGTGTGTGATGTTAAATACAACTGACCACCTTAAGATGAAATAAATACTAATTTATGCGATTATTTTCGAGAGAATTCACATTCAGAGCTCACCTCAACATCCTCCGTTCTCCAGCGTGCCAGAAAACGTCATCAGTAGTCGACCAATGCCGACTGGTGATTGGTCAAACCAGCGGAGAGTGGGTTTCTGATTGGACAGTCTCGTTACGACGCGTAAAATGCGACGGAAAGGTTGGACACGTGACGAGTGATCAACAACAAGAGTCGGCAGCTGACAGGTTGATAAGAAGAGAGTTTAAAAGTGATTTAAGAGGAGATGGTCTCATAACTGCAGCTTTCCGTCGTAGCGCTAACATAGTGAGGAGTTTGAAGAGTTTGTTTCTTGTCGGTTGTGTGTTCAGTGTTCGAGAGGAGAAAATGAGCGGCAGTGGAAATCCAAACACAGATTTGTACAGTGAGTACGCCGCAGGGGACGCCGAAGGCAACGAAACTACACCTTTATTGATAAATGTAAGTACTCAGACAGCACCATGTGTTTCACAGCTAAGAAACAGCGTCAGTCTGAACGTGAGCTTCAGCAGCAAGCAGCTTTTACCTGCACAGGCAAGTTGACTGACTTGTCCAAATTGTTTTGACATCACGCGCCTGTTCCGAAAAGCTTTTTTTTTTTTTTTTTTCCAGTTTCCTCTCTACTTTCTGCTTCTGTCAGCACTCACAGAGAAAAACAGAAATGGCATTATGGAGGTCAAATGACTTTTTTCCACTGATGATGTGTCTGCATTTCTGTTTATTTCTAATGTACACTTTCAGTTTGCTCTTCATGATGAGCCTCACTCATCCCATTAAAACTGTTATATAATATTCTCTGTTGCTCTGGAGGGAGCCCCTTGAAGTCTACATACTAAATCCCTTTATCGTGTCTGTTCACTTACTTGTTTTAAAGGTATTGAGTTTAAAGACCTTCAGAACCAGCCTTTAAATGCACCCTATGAATCATTTCTCTGTATTTGCTGAATGTAAACCCCCTCCTCCGGTTGCAATACAGAGGGCATGACCCTGGTGTCCTCAGTGGATACTACAGCCTTATCAAGGCATATCAATGGTGTCATTATCATTGACCATGATAGTTTTGGGCCTGCATTAACACTAGTGATTGATTCTTTGAGCTCAAAGATCTCTGTTTCAGATTGAGACAATGTCTTCTGGTTGAACAGTGATTATTCCAGTTAAGTCTCTATGAGCTTCTGTTATTCATAATCTGTGAAATGGCTTCAGCATTTCACTGTGAATGGCACAGATTTACACATTGATATGAGGGTGTTTTTAGGACGACATCTCCAGATTCAGTCTTCCCTTTAGTGTTTGATTAATCTTAATGTTGCATAAAAAGTGCAGAAGCAGCAAAATGTGGATCCATGTAGAGTTTTTACAGGACTCATCAGCAGTAATGAGTAATCTGACATGCCAGTAACCTTAATTCATGATTAGATTTATCAATCAGTGTCATTCATGTACTGTTTACCTGTGATCAGAAACACACATTCAGAGGAAGTGGTGACAGCAGAAACAGCCATGCACTTCATGAATTGACCCAGTGTCATGTAAATACACTTAATTGAACCACTCATGGAAAACATGCCTGTGAACACGTTATCTTAATGAATCCTATCACCAAATCAAACCCACGGCACACAGTAGAGTAGAAACCAGGTGAGATGAGCAGTGATTGTGTATGTTACAGGTGTGCTCCGCTGGTGACTGTGCATATGCTTTACCCCACTGTGACCCTGAACATTAATAAGCTTCTGATAAATATATCTGTATCAATACATTCATTTGTTTATCAATTTTCCAGTGTGTATTATTTTAAAAGTCACATTCAGTCAGTTTGATTTAATTAGCTGCGTTATAATTACAGCAAGTCTTTATTTCCATCTGCCGTCATAGTTGACTTCCTGTCTTTTGGTACTGTAGCGCAGAGTGAAGCGGATTCAGCGGCCTGTGGGTCAATCCGAGCTTGTTGTGACACTGACACCAGAGTTGCTACTCGTTCTCTCCAGGATATCCCCTATTAGAGAGGTCAAGCAGTTTGGGCAGCTCCCCTTATCCTGAGCTCAGGCAGCTGTCCCACAGCCAGCAGCTTAAATCCCACCCAATACATTCCCATTTCCATTCCCTGATCCTACGTGCCACTGCAGTGTTGTTTCATGACATCCATCATCAGGGATGGCCAGTTGTTCTTTATACTGTCAGGAGCAGTTCTCTCGAAGCTCTTACAGAAATAATCAGATGTCTTTTGCTTCTTTGTCTTCATGCTCATTTTTTGATTTTTTTTATCTTTTATGTAAATGTTGTCTGTGCTCCGTGTGCAGGGATCTGTGCCGACCAGAGCCAAAGGAGCCTCCTTTGCCTCCTCTGTGTTTAACCTGATGAATGCCATCATGGGCAGCGGTATACTGGGTCTAGCTTATGCTATGGCTAGCACTGGAATAGTTGGTTTTTGGTAAGACTGGTATTATTTCTCCCACAGTGCTGTTCAACTATCTGACAGGTTTTTAAATAAATCAGACATAAACACAACTACATGTATCTGTATATCTTTCCTTTCTAGCATCCTGTTGATAATAGTGTCCAGCCTGGCAGCGTACTCTATACATCTCCTTCTGAAGCTATGTGACCAAACAGGTGAGAGGCTAACAATGGACACACAGTCTAACTTTAGATAAGAGCAGCCTGTGAGTTTATCCAGATTTTTTTTCACCAACTTACTTCCGTCGTGATTAGATCATTGTTCAGGGAAGCAGGCTGATATGTTGTCTAAGAGCATCTTTGTCTCTTTGTTTTTGTCTTAATTCACTTCCTAGGTGTGATTGGATCAGGTAATGTGTAATTAATGTTTAAAAGGGGGCTGACAAGATAAAAAGAGATAATTGTAGGTTGTTGCAGATCAATTACCTCCCAAATACTGATGAGTTTCCTGAAGGTTGACATATATTATGATGATTCTTGATCATCTTTGAAAGGGGAACTCCACCATGTGCAAACATTAAAGTGTGTTTTCAGTCCTTAGAGAGTAGCATTGTCTGAGCATGTTAAGCCTTTCATGGCTCCAGAGTAGAAAGTGTGAATTGCCTCGAGTGATGTCACTTGAGTCAGCATCGCTTGCCGCTGATGGCTACAAGTTTGAAAATGAAGTAAATCTGGTGGTGTGGAGTTTGAAAGAAGTGAGTTTCCCAGACCTCTGCAGCCTGCTGCTCATCTGCGTTTGAGGCTCGCAGCTCAAAGCTACATTAGACAGCACGTGCATAACACACACAGTGTCTGCCTGTCTGTCTGAACTGGCAATTGAGTTGCATCGTGGGTAATGTAGGCGCCACGTCTTGACAGGAAAGAAGAACACATGGAAGAAAAAAAGATCCAATTTTTGCTTCTGCTGCATCGATTTTGATTCTTCATGTTTTAAACAGTCCACCAAGAACCCAGCAACGTTAGAGGAGCGCAACACTCAATCAGAAAGCTGTGTCAAACATAAATACAACAGGGTGTGATCATTCGCTCATCCTTTTTGACATAATCTCAAAGACACCTGGAGCATTCCACAGATAAACAGGTTCATTGGCAACAGGTGATAGTATCATGATTGAGTATGAAAGGGGCATCCTGGAAAGGATCAGTCGTTCACAGGCGAGGATGGAGCGAGGTTCACCACTTTGTGAAGGATCTTACTACATGGGCTTGGGAACACTTTGTAAGACTGTGTGTCTTTAAACGCAATATGTTTGTAAATGGCATTCTCTTTTTATTTATGTTTTACTCAATGCCCCAACTTTTTGGAATCAGGCTTGTAGCTAAGTCTGTTTTTGATTTGACTCTTGTAGGTATCAATTCATATGAAGACCTTGGAGGGAAAGCCTTGCAAAAACCAGGAAAAGTAAGTGTTGTCTTTTGGATCAGTGTGAGTTTGCCCTGTCAAAAAAGAAATTGACTCACTTACACTGTCAACATGACCAGGAAACATATTCACACTAACCACCTTTTCAAAATTCTTTTTAGGCTCTGGTTGGAATTGCCATTCTCATCCAAAATATTGGTGGTAAGTCAGCTCCCATTTCGCTGCACAGTTCCATACATTATTCTTGACATGTTGGACATAAACTGATTTTGTGGTTTTTTAGAAGCAGAGTGGTGGAGAGGGTGCAGACTGCTGCAGGGTCAGACTATGGTCAGTTTATTTTGGAGGCAGATAGTGCCTCCTACTGGTGATCAGAAGCCTCTGTGCTCAGCTTCTCTCCCTCCTTCCTGTAAGGCTATTATCCAGATTGCCTGATAACCTTTGACCACGAAGCCGCTGTCCTCTCGGCCCCCTCCCCTGAGCCTGAAACCTGACTTCTCATCTAATTGATCACTGATGGTAAACCCACCCAGTGTTGAGTAACCTAATGGGACCCCTCCCTTTGTTTCCCCCCACTTCTCTCTCACTCCTACTGCCATCTCCATCCGTCCGTTGGCCACAAGCGCCGCTCCTCAGATAGCGGAGAGCTGAGGCGATCGCTCCTCTGCAGTCATTAGTGGCACGGCTGAGTGGATTATTGCTGTGCCCTCTGGTATGTTTGTGGTTTTCCCAGCATGGGGCAGTATGTGTGAGAGTGTGAGAGCCAGCACTCCAGCATGCATCTGTCTACACCCCGGGCCCCTTTTATAAGAGTGCAATTAGCCTCACTCTGGGTAAACATTCATCTGCACTGCCAAAGCCTGATGGGCCAATTGACCTTAATTACTGACCAGCCCAGGGCTCTCACAGGCTGCCTCTCCCCTCGCTCATAATGAAATGAAAAGTGGCTCTGTCTTATGTTGAACACACTCTCCCACTGTTCGCTGACCACACACAGAAGGTTTACATCAGATTTCCAATGAATTTTTACATGCATGCTTATTATTAGAATATGTTTTCCAACCACTTGGGCAATAACAATCCTTTTTCTTCACTCAAGGGCCTTTTGTTGTTTAGAGATGTAAGTATTATCCCACCAGGAATTCCCATCAAAGTGTTGTTGTGCTTACTGTAACCAACTGCATGAAGCTAAACCATTGCATCATGCCTGGTGTGTGATCTCTGTCTGTGTGGGTTTGTGTGGTTGAAAAGTTTTGTTTTTATGGTTCATGTCAGAATAACCTCTTATTGACAGATTTTAGTGCTTATAAATGGCATTAGTTTTTCACAGAGTGAGTGTCCTTCTGTCTGTGTGGGCTGGAGGGTTATTGCAGGAATTTTCTTTTATAAACAAAGACAGGATCTGAGGGATTATGGTCCAGGCTTATTTAACGGCGAGCGCAAGACCTGCCCCAGGGGCAGTAAGGTCCCAACTAACTCTGGCTCAGCCTCACTTCACAAATTTAAATCCCTTAACATTCCCTCCCTTTATGACTGACCACACACTGCACCTGCATCCCGATTCCACCAGTAACGTCCTCTGCGCCTTGTGCAATCTCCATCTCCTCTTTCCCATTTTCCTCCCGGTGTTTTTGAGCGCTGGTATGACCCTCGGGAAGTGACCCCGATCCCCTCTGTGATTGGCCGTCCGTGGAAGGATGTTGGAGCCCGTCGAAGGCTGATAATATCCTGTTTCCTAGTGAGGTGGAGCAGGGGGAGAAATACCTGGATTAGCGTCAGAGATCATTATTGTTAGCATCCCCCCCCCCCCCCCCCCCCTTTGCATTTCTTCATCCCGGCTGCTGCTCCTGGTCTCCAGCAGTTGGAAGATCTGCATAATGTCTGCACTTCTGCACCGAGGGCTTTGCTCGTGATCCCCTTGAGCTGCCTGCCCCACCCATCTGCATTAACCCAGAGCTGTGGTACCCCCTCCACCCTGCCCTCCATTTCCTCACACTGGAAAACACACACCACCCTCACACAGCAATTTAGCATTACTGTGGCAACATACAGTCATCTGCTGTGTTTATGATTTAGTAGTTTGGTCTGACTGTTCTTTTTTTTAATTTGATTTAGAAAGCACACATTTCCTGAACCTTTTCTCCTCTCTTCCCTCAGCCATGTCATCCTATTTGTTCATCTTGAAGTCGGAGCTTCCTGCAGCCATCACCAGCTTCTTGAGCCCAGACAGCACAGGGTGGGTGTATACAGCTCTGTGAGCTCCTTCTGTCACCAATAAGGATGTTTGGTTCAGAATCTGTCACAGCTGCGGGTAAAACCAAACCATTCTTTTAGATTAACTGCACTAAGATAAAGAATGAGTCATTCCCGTTCCCATGATGTTGTAGATTATACCTTTGGCCCTCAAATAAGTCAAGTTTGACACTTCTGCACCACAAAGCTACACAAACTGGAATTTGCAGGGCAATAAGAAACGTATGAATAATGCGGTGGAAGAAGACCTCTCACCAAACCACAGTACACTACTAATACTTTGTCTGTGAGCGATTGGAGGGGAACCGGTGCTCCGTGTTATGTAGCCAGAGGCATGCCCAGAGGAAACGTATTCATGATCGAGAGCCATTCGTCACCCATCATCAGCAGCCTGTATCTTTTCATTGGCCTGCGTGGACGAGCCTGCAGCTTCTTGGCCTCACAGAGGAGTCCCAGGCCAAGAATGTAACTTCTATCACTTTATTATTGGCCACACCGGTTTAAGCAAGAGTTGTAGCTGCTCTCAGCCCGATCCGTCAACATCTGACTCTTCCACACACAGCTGCTTTGTGTTAGCGCTCTCCTTTCACCCCCAAATCTCTCGCACATGTTCCCCGGAATCAGACTGATACAAGGGGATATCAGTTCTGCCATTCTAATTACAGCCCACTGCTGAGGGAAACAAAACATTTCTGTTAATGAGTGGCTTTGGGATGTTAACAGACACATACTCAATTCCATCAAAGCCTACATAAACGAGTTGTTGTATATTAAAACGCGTTTCTTTTTTCTGGCTCATTTCTTCTAATACGGCAGAGCGAAAACACAGTCGTGCTCAATCTTTTAGTCTTTGTCTGTGTTAACAGACCAAATGTCCTGTTCACGTTTCTCATCGCGTTTCAGCTCAGTAACGAGGCCAAAGACGTGGACAGCTGTGGATCTGTGCCGCATTGGTCAGATTTATGTTGATCTTCAACACTATGTGGAGATTGACTCATTGGCAGTCAAGCTTCAACCTTAACTGAGAGCTATCCTGCATCTTGTTATAGCGTGAAATGTTCCACATTTCATGGGTTGTCTAGGTATCCTGCGCCTTTACGGTAAGCCTCGAGCCGGATTCTGCTGGTGGTGGAGATTTTTTTCTACATCCCCCTGTCTGAAGAGTGGAGAAGGGGGTTAGCCAAGCTGCGGTCGAGTGCTTCAGCTAAACTTAGGTTAGAGCAGAAGTGATTGGACAAGAGAGAGTCGGGGGGTCAGAGCAGAGGTCTCCTCGACATCCAGTTACGGGGCAGAAACTGTGTGGAAGCACAGACAAATCCATCAGCGCCTATGGTAACGCCACAGCTGTGAAACTGCCAAACAGGGGTCAGTGGGTGTTGATGTGGTCAGAGCAGGTGCTGCTGACTGTGGGAGCCCCATAAAGAGCGGTGGAGCCAGTCCCTCATGACCCCACGCTGCGGTCCAATATACGGCAGCGCCAGGCAGCACCCTTCCCACCCGACCCCGACCCCAACGGAGCCAGCATGCCTTCCACATGTGTCACCTCGAAAGCTGCCCCTCCTCCTCCTCCTCCTCCTCCTCCTCCTCCTCCTCCTCCTCTTGCTCCCAAATCCTGAATAAACCGCCAAGGCTATCCCTCAGCAAAGGAAAATATTATTCCCCCTCTCCAAAGACCCGGCAAGTGAAATGTGGTCTCAAATGACGGAGCGACACAACGTTTGCATGTGAATTACATAATTGTTATGGTTTGCAAGAGCTAAAGCCCTTAATTCGTACCACATGATGAATCTGTCGCTCTGTATTTGAGCACGAAATGGAGACAAATTTCCAGAGCCGGCCCATTTTTAAAGGCACTGAAGATTCATCTCTGCTATCCGTGACATCCAATGCAGGACTAGGGAGACAGTGATGGGAAATGTGGCTTTGTGGTGGATTCATCTTTGGCCTTTTAATAATTCATGTCCACTTGTTTTCCAGAAATGCCTGGTATGAAGATGGCAGGTTGCTCCTGATCCTAGTCACACTTTGTATTGTTCTTCCTCTGTCAATGTTGCCTAAAATTGGTAAGTGCTGTAGGTAGATCAAGTAGTGTCTTGATTCGCTGCCCTGACTAGTGTGACAACTGTTGTTTCTCACCCGATCTGTCTCTGACCCTTACAGGCTTCCTGGGCTACACCAGCAGTGTTGCCTTTTTCTTCATGCTGTACTTTGCAGTTGTGGTGAGTTTTAATTTACCCCTTTAAAATCTTTTTATGATAATTATTATTCACCTTCCTTGTGGTTGACATGTTGTGTTGTCTCCTCTCCAGGTTGTGGTGAAGAAGTGGTCCATCCCCTGCCCACTACCTCACAACGTAACTACACTTTCTGCCTCCTTCCAGGTAACAACAACTCCCAATTTCCTTCTGCACTTGTCCACGTGCACACAGACACACACGCTTAAGAAACCTCAAGTCTGATGTAGATAGTCTGCAGCAGACGGTCATGGCTGCAGGATTAGGAGGGAAACCCAGGAGACAGAGTTTACTGACAGCGTAGACTCTGTCTGATGAGGACCAGAGGAGGCTGCAGAGAGCTGTGTATGGTGAATGGTGCCAGTCCTGAGGGGAAGGAAGTGCAGGCGACCTTGCATCAGTCTGGAAATGACCTCTGGCCTTTTGGAATTATACACACCATAGCATAGCTTCAGACTTGGCCTGGTTTACTTAGGCGGTTGTTTTCCTTTTAGCTCCAAAGCCAGGCAGCGGAATCCAGCTCTGCGTTTCTCCCATTTCCAGCAGCACTGCAGAAGTCCTCTCAGAAATAACACACCTCTCTTCTCTTCTTGTTTCTCCAGATATCAAATTCCTCTGACTCAGAATGTACACCCAAACTCTTTGTCATCTCCAGTAAGGTATGTGTATGAGTCCAGCCCTTTTCTCTGTGCTGCACATGCAGAACCTGTGAGGTGGCAAGTGAGAAGTTGTTGTGAAGGACTCAAGTGACACTCTTTACCTATGAAGGTTTAGTTGTGTATATAAGGAGCTAAGATTCTTCAAAGTCACACTAACAGAGTATTTAATAACATATATTTACATCCACTGAATAAATGTACTTTACGCCTTACCTTTGCATCATCACACTCTGAAGCCCAGATGGCAATTACTGCTACACAAACCATATCTTTGACCCATGTGCCCCCCACCCTGTAACACTGTGAACCAATCATTTGTTAATGACAGCCGCACTCTGATTGATGTGTGTTGCAGAGTGCCTACGCCATCCCCACCATGGCCTTCTCCTTCATGTGCCACACGACTATCCTGCCAATCTACTGTGAACTGGACCGGTGAGCGCTGCAGCCTCTCAGCTTTACCTTTTCTTCTGCTCTGTAATTTAACATCCATTCTTCTCCAGCTGTGTTAGCACTGCACTCAGTGAATACGTCATTGTGTCTTTCAGGCCTACAAAGAAAAGGATGCAGAACGTTACCAACGTCAGCATTAGCCTCAGCCTCCTGCTTTACCTCATTTCTGCTACGTTCGGCTACCTCACCTTCTACGGTAAGCCTGCGGTCACACACTTGACCGTAGCTGCTCCAAGCCCCGCCATATCTGTTCTCATTGTATCCTCACTCTTTTCTTGTCTCCTGCTCACAGCTCATGTGAATTCTGAGCTGCTGCTTGGCTACGACATGTATTTGCCTCGAGACATCATGGTGATGGCGGTTCGATTGGCCATCCTGGTCTCAGTGCTGCTGACTGTGCCCCTTATTCACTTCCCTGTAAGTACACTGACCCAAGAACCCCAAGCAGTTTTGGGGTGTTTTCTGCTCCTGTCACATTTTTATTCACTGTGGGCTAAAAGGAGGGAGAACTCAAAAATGTCTTTTGTGCAGTATAACACAGTTTAATGCCATTGATTGTAAAAAAAAAAAAAAAAATGCAAGTTGAATTTGTTTGATAATTTATTTTACAAAAGTTGGAAAAAAAAAAAAGGAATTAGCAACATTTTTCCAAGTGCTCACAAGTGTTACCAGTGTAGTTTAGCAGAAGGTTAGCTGAATTTTAATTTGTCACATGACTGCAGGTCTTTCAAGTAGTCAGTTATTGGTCAGTTGTGCTGAGGAGCACAGAACTAAATGTTTTCTATAAGATCTCATTGGTGCAAACATGCAAACATTAGATTTTTGGTGAAATATTAAATGAGACATTTGGAATAAAGTGCTTTTTATGAAATATCACTGTTTTAAGCTTTAAAGCTTTCAGATTTTATTATTTTTCCCGATGGAAGCATCGTACATTTCCAGGACCATTGGAAATGTAATAATCCAACGATAATTTCTGCTTTTACAGTTTCTGCCTCTCACTACTACCACCATGTTCTTCCTTCCAGTCCAAACAGCACCGCTGCAGATCATGTCTTTCTCTCGTCAGACATTTGCTCAGAATCATTAACACGGTACATCTGTGGCTAGAAACAGCTCTGTTTGTGTGTTTGCTGCAGGCCCGTAAGGCTGTGATCCTGCTGCTGTGTGGAGGACGGCCCTTCTCCTGGCTGATTCACATCATTGCAACTCTAACCATCCTGGGTGTGGTGCTGCTGATGGCCATCTTTGTGCCTGATATCAGAAATGTGTTTGGAGTAGTGGGTATGTGATGCTTTGGAAATATGGGAAGGGAGGAGTTTATTGTGCTAAACACTATGGTCTTTGTAAATTATCTGATTATTATTGTTTTCAATTGTAGGCTCACAATTTTGCTTTACTGTGACCTTTGAATATTTTGATCTGTTTTGCAGCAGACATTAAAAGCAGCCGAGATCTCAGTCAAGATGTCAATATTCCACAATTATTGATTGTGGTGGCTGAAATCACAGTATCTGCTTATACATAATTAATGGTGCAGTCCTGCTCGGGCAGTTTATGAAGCTGCTATTATCAGACACACAGTATTTTGTCTGTGCAGTTCAAGTGACTTTCCTATTTCTTTCCCAGGATCGACAACATCCAGCTGCCTGTTGTTTGTTTTCCCGGGCATTTTCTACCTCAAGATCAGCAGCCAACCCCTCAGATCCTTTGACTCTGTTGGGGTAATGACACATATTAATGAAATGCTGTTAAATTCAAGCAACAAAAACATTTTTGCTCGCTAACATCAGTGCTTACATTTAAAAATTCTTCATTTCCATGTAGTTATTGATGCTAACAGTGTTGTTTATACTCTTTTTGTCTCTAGGCTGTAGTCCTGGTGGTGTTCGGTGTGATTATGGGACTCATCAGCTTCTCTGTCATTGTCATCACGTGGGTACAGAGCTCCTAACCCTCTTTGGTCCCCCTTTCCCAAATTAAGCACAAGAGCAAAGAAAGGGAAAAGTATGCCAAAGAAACTGAATACTGGATCAGACAGATGCTAATCAGCATCACCTCAGGCACATTATTTCTGGTGAAAGTGTTCTCAACACTAGTTTCTTTTTTCTCTCCACTTTTGAACTCTCAAAAATCAACCTAACATGCGAACTAAAAGAAAACAGGGACTTTTCATGGTCTAATCACTTCTACAAATCTTTTCTAGATGCTGCCTGGAATAAACAATAGGTGAGGTTTGTGTCAGGCAAGGTGTCCATTTCCTTTGAACTCATTTTACGTACTTTTTTTTTTTTTTTTAACTTGCTGAGAGCCTTTGTATTGTTCTGTGTGGATGATTGTGCACCTTATGTAAATCTGCTAATCTAATATTTGAAAATGATGCAAATGTGTGTTACTCTAATTTGGTTTATGGCACATTTTCATGCACACAACTGATTTTCATTCCCAGATTCATGGCCAAGTGTTTTTATTTTTATTTTTATTTATTCCATTTTTTTTTTCTTTTAAACTTGTTTTTATTGTTTAATCCATGTATGGATTTGCCACACCAATTACAGTCCAAACCTCAGGTGTTTCTGCTGCTACTTGTGTTCTTTGACTTTAAGAGTTGTCTCACAGGTTTTTATACCGATCAGTTCTTGTTTGGACCAGTTCATTATGGTGTACGCTATCTGGTTATAACAGAGAATAATATAATGTTAGTCTTCAAATTACTGCCATTTAATTAAAGGGAACTTGTTTATGCACTGACATGTCAGTTTGTTCATTTAACCACTTACATGTCTTTATCAGTGTTGTGGAAATCATCAGTCCAACATGTCACACTCATGGTTGTGTGTTTGATTGGCAGGCACAGTGCTGACGCTGAGACCTGCTCCTCGCTGTTGTGCTGTGAGTTCAGCCTGTAGCTAATGAAAGCCACATGCTCAGTACGTTTCTAATCATGATGCTGTTTAGATTGTCTTCATGCTGCCTCTGGAACCTAGAGGCACCCGACTGCTGGTTTTAATCGAAGGAATTAGGCACAGCGGCCCCACCGTCCCTGCAGAAAGCAGTGGCTGCCCGCTCTTCACGCCCCCTCAAGGGAGGTTCCCCACTGCAGGAAATATCCCCGACCTCCATCCTCCACTGTGACGGACACTCCCATGAATATATACTGTGTATCTGGGAGTCAGTGGTGGAAGAAGCTTGCTTGCTCAGATCCTTTACAACAACTTTACAAAATACGATGATTAATGAGGTAGGAAAGATAAAAAAAAACAAAGTTCTGCTACATACATTTATATTATTATTAGTTTCTTTTTAATTTTCCCTCATCATTTTGTGAAATGTTGGATTCTTTGGGTGGAAAGCAGTTATTTAAATTAAGCCATCTGAGAAGGGCAAATGGCTAACAACAAATAGATATCTGAAACATGACCAGTGGTTTCATATTTAAGAGCATATTCAATTGTAAAATCTAAATCTGAAAAGCAACTGCTGTCAAGTGCAGTCAAGTGAAAAGCATATTTCCCTCTGAAATGTACCGTAGTGGAGTAGAAGTATGCTGGAGCATGAAGCTGAAACACTCAGTACAAGTAGCTCTTCAGTGAATGTAATGTTACTTAATTACTTGGAGCAGGGAGGGGAGGAGGGGTAAGTGTGGCTTAAAGTAGTTGTTTAGCACTGCCATGGACCATCATCAGCCCTCTGCTACCATACCTTGTTGAAACACATGCTCTTTAAGGAATTAAAACAACCTATGAACCACTGAGGTAAACTCTCATTTGCAACACAAGATTACCACCTAGTGTCAGACTGTGTTCACAGCAGTCCAGCTCCTCCTCATTTCATTGACATTCCTCTCTGGGTTTATGAAAGCCCAACTAGGAGGAGATAACCAGATGCTCCAGTTTTCTCCTGGTTTTATCATGTGTTGGAAACACGCATGCTAACACAGACCAGAGCTGTTTTTATGGAGGTCTGATTGGGGCATGTGTCCTCAGCCCGGGGTGGGAGTGTTTTTGTTTATTTAAACTCACTCACACCCTGGGCCCATGTCCAGCAGTATGACAACACCATCTCCCAGGGTTAAAGGATGGAATGAGGCGGAGGAACGATGGTGGGCTAATCCCCTGTTGGCAGCCTCTGCTCTTGTATTGTTTTAAGAGGTGTCGGCTGTGTTGTTTGAAAAATATTTTCTGTTGTTCAAGATGAGGATTTTTTTTGCTAACAGCTGGGTCTGATCCCAATGTCACTACTTTGACCTTTGATACAATTTGACATCTTATTGTTTGATGGCATTGCCTTCATGGATTAGATCAGTGATTCCCAGCAAGGGGTACCTGAACCCAAGGGTTTGTCTGCCAGGGATTACAATAAATAACTCACCAAAGATTAACTAATTCAGCTATAAGAGCAGTTGCCATTTGATTAAATACATTCATATTTGTGTCAAGGATGAAAATGAGCAGCTATAATATTACAAATGTGATGATAATCTTTAATACATTCAGGACAACCAGCTGTCCATCCCAAGTGTGTTGAGTGAAAAAGAGTTATGAAGCAAAGAGAAGCAGAAATAGTTCACTAATAGTAATGGATTAACAGGTGAAACACTTGAAAGTAAAGAACAGCAATTAAATAGTTGTAACAGGTAACTAAAAGTAGGCTAGTGAATAAACAGTTAAAATAGTTAGCTAAAAAGTGGCTAATGAATAAACAGTTAAAATAGTTCACTAAAAGTAGACTAATGGATAAACTGTCAAAACAGTTAGCTAAAAGTATGCTAATAAATAAACTGTTAAAATAGTTAGCTAATGGATAAACTGTTAAAATAGTTAATTAAAAATAGGCTAATGGATAAACTGTAGTAATAGTCATGTTAGCTAAAAGTAGCTAATGCCTAGACATTTGGAATAGTTAGCTAAACATAATGAATAATCTGTTGAAATAGCTAAAAGTAATGGATAAACAAGTGAAATAGTTAGCTAAACTCAATAAATAAACAATTGAAATAGATAAAAGTAATGGATAAACAGTTAAAATATTTGGTTAGTCAAATGGTTTAAACCTACAGCTTCCACGCCTCAAATGGTCACGTTAGTATCATGAATGCAACATTGGCCAACTTAAATATTGACAAATCAACTATATAAAAAAGTGACCATTTCCACGAAGAAAAAGTGTTAAATAACATTCAGTTTATCATACATTAATAAGAAAATATTTGAAATTTGACAAGTGGTATGTATCTGACAGGCCTGTGGGGCTTGATCATCTGCAAAAAAAACACCCAACAATCTAAATTGTTCAGTTTGGCTTTGCAATGTGGTGATTTTAGCCCTGTACAAATTAGTATTGGCAGAAAGCAGAGTCAATGGAGTATTCCACTTCCTCTTCCTGTTTGTTTTTCAACAACAACATCAGATCAGTGTGCCTTCACAGGTAGTGGATGTCAGAAACTGAAGCAGAGCTGAGAACACGCACATCTGCTTTCTGTTTACCCACATAATCTTGTTCAACAGGCATTCCTGGCTGAAAGGTGCTACAAGGGTCTTTCACATAAACCTTTTAATGCTGGTTGGCATGATGAGTGGCTTTTCTTTTTAGTCATGGTGGCGGACTGCAACTCAGCAAATGCCATCGATACGCGAGTGTCATCACTGATGAAGTGCTCTCGGTCTATTTTTTCTCTGTCCTTCCCGTCTCTCCGTTCCCTCCGTTTACTATCTTTCCCTGCTGCTTTTCTGCTTTTAATCAATTTCCACGCTCTATCAGAAAACATGCTGTTTGTGTCACAGTAAGAGCATTCCTCGCTCTGAGGACTCTTTTGAGACAGCAGATGTTTTGGCCAAAGTCGAATTCAATCTTTTTACACACACATTTCTTCATGCTTTATGTGATAAAAGGCCCACAAATGCAAGTATAGACTGCCCATTAGGACACTGTAAGCTAACAAAGCATGAGACAAATGTTTATAACAGGAAGGAAGGAGCATTATCTCGTTTCACAAAAGCTGTCTTTATCTTCTGTAGTCATTATGTGTGATATATGTGTCTCCACATTGTCATTTGTTTCTCCTTTCTGGCCAATGTCCTCAGATGCTCTGTGCTGCACATATGTCCACAGGTGATGTCCTTCATCTTACTTCCATTGTGGATGTCAGAGGACCACGGGCTGCACAGAGCTGCCTTTCACCACACTGAGAACTCCAGTCTTAAACCATTGTTTGCAGCAAATATGTTGTTGTCTTGAATAGAGGCTCTTAAAACAGCTTTTCAGTGGAAGAATTGCCTGACACATTCATCACCTGTCAGTCCAGTGTCAGGCCCAACACAACAGCAGCAACACAATAACATAAAATGGACTTGACTCCAAGATTGTTGTCACCATAGTCACCAAGACATAATGAGCATTGGAGAGAGAATAAGAGATTTTATATTGCGAGCACAGAAATCGAGGTCAAGAGTGAAATAACTCTCTGGTAAATAACAATGTTTTGAGAAGCATTGCAGTGTTTAGTTATTTTGGCAGATGATGAGCAGGCGTTGAGCGGTAGGAAGGCTACTCATGGAGGCCCAGTGGTCAGTGGCACAGTATGGGGTTCAGTCTGTGTTTTTGGGGTGGTGTGTAGGGGTGAGCTTGTCTCTACAATCCCATCAACCCTGGGCTGAGCTCTTAATGCAGCCCTGACGCCTTGCTGGCGCAGGGGCCACGCTGCCTCACATCTGGACCCAATTACCCTGGAGGGGCTGTGACAGAGCTCACCCCCCCACCACAACACAACCCTCCATGCTCTCCTTCGCTGTCCAACACAGCTCCAAACACTCTCACAGTTACATTCCTCCACTTTTCACAACATCACTCTTTATTTTTGTTCCTCTTTCCTCTTTTTTTCTACTCTGCCTTACAAAAAACACAGCACGGCATAATGATGACCTTAACACACTGACCATGTAAACACAATGTCCCCCGTTACTGCATGCCATCCTCTGCCTTTCCCTTCATTTCCTAATCAAGGCTCTAATACACAGTGGTACCACCAAGGAGCCCTCAGTTGGCCCCCTCTAGTCCATCCTTGTGAGTATATGCACAATATGCTTCTGAGTAATGAGTATGCCTGATGTGCTTAATATGTTGTCTGACATTTTACATCCACCCACCCCAATTGCTTTGTGCCACAGACCCTCAGTGGTCCCATCTCTGCCACCCCTATGAAAAATTTCTGTGTGCCAGTGCTAACATGGGCTAAAAATGTCCAAAACCTTGTGACACAAACTCATTTGGCCTTCTCACTACATTGTGGTAGAATTTCTGCAGAATGCTGCCATCGTAAGTCATGTTTTTTCCCGTGGTAGAGCACTGGCAGTAAACACCACTTGTGAATAAAGCACATTTAGTACCAAATCAGCTTTTACAGGTGTGATTTATGGAGTGCCTCTGCCTCCACACAGGAGAGCCCAAGGGATGTTTGTGTGTGTGTGTGTGTGTGTGTGTGTGTGTGTGTGTGTGTGTGTGTGTGTGTGTGTGTGTGTGTGTGTGTGTGTGTGTGGCTCGATTTAGCATGTTTCTATGCCTGAGTAGAGGTTGGAGTGTTGCGCCCATAGGATGGGGGTTAGTTCTGTGGAGGAGTGTATAGGCTACTGGCCCCTCAGGATTTCTCTCACCAGGGTCAAAAGAGTTGGGAATGAGCCTCATATCTGGGCCATACTCTCCTTTCCCTGCTGCCCTGTTTGGCACTTATGCTATGGTTCATTAGCTGCAGCTATAGGGTGTACCTGGGCAGCCAGCCAGAGGATTGAGCTGTCCTGGGTTACACGGACATAAAGTGGAGCGCAGGCTGTGAAGTGAATGTGGAAACTCTACAGGTGGCTGAAATTAAGATGTATAGAGCCTGCTCTGAAATATGGGAGACTTTTGGTAGCTGGCCTTTGGTGCAATAAAATTGTGGCATATGGAGGAGATACGTCAGAAGTATTGTAGAAATTCATGCCTGCGCATGTTTAAAGCACGCACATGTCTGTGTGTGTACATGTACACATGCAACCCACAAATCTGTGTTCTCTGTTAGATGTTGTGACGTTTTCCCAGGGGTGCATAATTCAAGATTTGGCCATGACAACCACTTACAGAGAGAAAGTTAGACTGGAATGAGGAGGAAGGGATGCAGGGCAAAGAGTTGACAGACAGAGGAAAAAAGATGAAGGTAGAACAAAGAAACAAAACAAATCATCTTGGATGGTTAAAATGCCAGCTCTGGCTCCGGGGTAAAATGATGGAGAGAGGAAGTGAAATATCCAGATTTTTAAAGCTGCTTCATCATAAGCAAGAGACAAGCAGTGAGGAAGAGGAGGGTGGAAGATGAGGAGAAAAAAAAACATCAATCTAGCAGTCTTATTCTGCCCTCTGCTGGACAAAATGAGGCTTAACAATGTATCTTCATGCTCAAATTGAGCTTCTGTGAGACAACTTATGACCTCTCTCATATTGTTTAGGCACAAAAAACACCTTGACTCGAAGGTGTTGTGGACAAAAACCAGCATGTTTTTAATCTTTTTAGTCAATGTGATCTGCAGCACAAATTTCAGGTGCAAAATATTTCACTTTATCCCATCAGGCCTGGCAGAAAATTTCAAGCGTGTGAGTGCATTTGCACTGCTGCACCGAGGTGATCCACTATCTTCCTGCTTCATCATTACGACCTTCTCTGCTCAGTGAGGTCATGCCTGAGACGTTGTTTACAAGACAGTCTGTATCCCAGGGATGTGTAAGATCTGGGACCCGGCCTCTTTATTTATAACAGCTGGAGTAGAGAGATGTGGAGCGCTGACATTTGGCAGAGAGGGGTGAGAGGTCAAGTCTAACACCAATAAAGTGGAGACTTTGATCGTGGCATTTATGGATGGAGCAGGCACAGCACCCTCGGAGAGAGGGAGCGAGAGACAGAGAGGGAGAATGGCATTTAAGAAGAAAACAGTAAGGGTTACTGGTAGCTGGGTACTGGGAAGAAAAGAAAGAAGGGACCTACTCAGTTTCAAATGTGAATCTTTTACTTTCACCTCAGGATTTATTTTCCATCAGCAACTGGAATTTTCCTTTGCTACATTTGCTTTTTCTAATCACTGAATTCATCTTTTGTTCTACAAAATGTTAGAAAAACATGCAAATCAAAATAATCAAGGGCTGTGTCGCACTTGTGATTGGCCTCTGTCTCTCACAGCATGTCACTGCCCTAATGAGAACCTTGTTCAGAATAAATTTGAGGCAGGATTTCACTGATGCCATGAATCTAAATCCTCCCATCATTAAATCACTGGCGTACCCCCGTAGGTTTGATTTTCCCTTTGATTTCCAACATGGATGAGAAGTCCCATTTGCTGCCTCAGGATGGATGAGGAGACATTGTTTTGTCAATGGTTGCTGATCACTGTTGTCATAACAGATGCTCTTCAACAGGTTGCATTTCCAGATCATTTATTCCAGCTGCACCACTGGTGTCGACAAAAACACGACTGTACATGATAATAAACAAACATATATATGCTGAGCTGCTTTGAAATACAATAGAAAATCTGTTACCGCTCCCTTATAAGGAAAGCTCTCTGTGAAAAATTTGTTTGGTCTTTCACTTTAGTCATAATGCAATTAGAAATGGTATAATCCATTAATTAATGCTCATGTGTTTCTCAATTGCATGTAAATCATCAAATCTGAAGGTATACATGTTAACAAATCATTCTGGGGCAAAAAAAAAAATACTAATCAACAGTAAACAGTTCTCAAAACCCACTGTGAGTAATTTGCGTGGAATTAATTTATGCATTTCTGTTTTATTTATTTATTTATTTCTGCATTTGTTCATGCATTTAATATTGTTGAAAATACCGTTTTGCTTTTCCAATACGTCAGGTTTAGAAGAAAGAAAGAAAGAAAGAAAGAAAGAAAGAAAGAAAGAAAGAAAGAAAGAAAGAAAGAAAGAAAGAAAGAAAGAAAGAAAGAAAGAAGCAGTAATGCCATGTAATTGGGCATAACAGCCTCTGGGGGGCGGTATCTGGCCGCTCAGGACAGGTGAGTTATCGCAACACCTTCAGCGCACAGAGTGATGCATCATGGTTAATATAGTAACAGACTCCTCCTCCTAAACATGAACTACAAATTCAACCATGTGACATACCGAACGAACAGTGACAGGTTGCAAAAGATATGTGCTGTATGTGTTTGTGTGTTCAAATTGCGCGTGTGTGTGTACGCTCGTGACAAGTTATGCGGAACTCGTTCCTCCTCTCGGCATGTGTGTGTTGTGGCTTCCTATTTACTGAAACTTGGTGGAGCAGGTCCGCGCAGAGCAGCGCAGCGTTACGGGGACTGTGAGCGGCGGGAGGTCTGCACCTGAAAGTTAACTTAGGATGAATGCAGCGGAGCACAAAAGTTGACACCAGGACTATAATGATGAATTTATTACAGCAGTATGGTGGGTCAGCGTTGATATGAAGTGAGTGTGAATGATTTTTTTTAATAACTTCTTTTATTTTTGTCGCTTTTTGAGTGTTTCCCCTTCGCGCGCGGGGGGCTAAACTAGCTTGATTAAGATGAAGTTTAACGGTTATCTGAAGCTCCGGATCGGTGAGGCGGTGGGCCTCAAACCCACAACCTTCTCCCTCCGCCACTCTGTCATCTTCAACAAAGCCCCCCCGGCCCTGGACCCCTACGTTGTGGTGAAGGTGGACGACTACAAAATTGGACAAACTCTCACCAAACAGAAAACCAACACGCCGACGTACAACGAGGAGTTCTGCCTTAACGTGAACGACGGGAAACAGATCGAGATGGCCGTTTTCCACGACACTCCCATCGGATATGATGACTTTGTGGCCAACTGCATCGTCCAGTTTGAGGACCTCATCAAAACCTCCAACACAGGAGATACTTTCGAGGGATGGGTGAGTGAGAAGTAAACCTATCAAGAGCATATCTCGGAAAACAATTATGTAAACAGCATGTCCAATCATGTCCCTCAGCATGGCCGGATTAGGAAACCTGTTAGGTTGCCTTGGGGCACAAATTTACTGTTGAGTCTCTGTTGATCCATCCCCCTACCCACGTCCTGAGAGTAGGGGTGGGAGGCATCACAAAATGCGGTTTCGATCCCGTGTTGATGATTCCACGTTTAGAGTCACTGACACCCTCTGTTTGCTAAAGCAGCTGATGTGTTGTGAGGTGGGGGAGAGCAGTGTGTCATGGTGTATGATCTGAATGTGTTGCATCACACGCATTTAAATACAAGACAGTAAACTAGACGTGCAAGCAGGTGTTACACTTTAAGTATTTAATTAAGACACGTGTGTGTACGTACTGTAAATAAGTAAATGCAAGGCTGATTTTTATTTCAGTGAAAGTTAAGCAAATATGATCATTCCCTCTAACTGCAAATCATATTGCAATTCGTAATATTCGTAATATCTGTCAAAATAGCCACAACATGATTTTTTTAACACTGAGAATCAGACATTGATGCTATTAATATTAAGTATTCATCTTCACTCTCTGGGGATCCATCTACCCAGCTTTATCAGACCCAGACACAAACCAGTACTTATATGCAACACCTGACACCAGGTTTTCTGTGTGTCATTTGGCTTATGCTAATTTGATTAAGCACAGCTTTATTGGAGCACTGTGGAAGCTGAATGGATGTTGTGAATTCCACATGACTGCAAACCCATAAAGGCAACACAAAAAGAAGAAATCTTTATTGATGAATGATACACAGGCGCAATATCAACACATAAAGAGGATGTGAAAAAGTGACCTGTCTTTGTTGATATTGTGCTTTATTGATGCATATCCTTGGGCTTTCTGGGGCCCTGTGGTTCTAAGGACCCTAAGCAATGCCCACGTTTGCCGTCATGGTAATCCAGTCCTGACCCTAAGAACCAGTAGATTCATTGATGAATTATCAAATGGACCTACTGGCAACATTTTTAGGGAGTCAGGGGGGCGCTTAAACCAGAGCCTTTGCTGCTTGAAGGGACTATTGTAAATATGTCTTCCTATAAAGCCTTGGGTGATTTTCACTATGGGATCCAACCAGCTCCTTAAAGCACAGGCGTACTAAAGAATAACACCCTTAAACATTCACATGTCCACGACTTAGTGTGGGCTGCATACACTGGACATGGACCTTTTCGCGCCTTGCGCTAATCGGCCTAGATGCTCATACTGTGATCTTGAGCAAATATGGTCTGAAACCTCACATACCGCTGCTGTGGCGAGGTGTTAATTCTACTTGCAGGCTGCTCACATTGACCCGCCTGTACAAACGAATGTATGGTGATAAAAGCCCTGCCCTTGCAGAAGTTGCCAGGGCTGAAAAGTTATCCATATTTGGCAGACAAAAGTATAAAGTATGGGACAGTCCTTTTAAACTTTAGCGCTTCAATACATCTGATGCACACTCATCCAAGCTCAGATTAAATGTCTTATGTAGAGTATCACTCTCTGCTAGACACAAACGAAAAACTGCCCCTTCAGACTGGAGTTTCCCCTCTTCTGACTAACTTTCATCCCTCAAGGTCTATAAGCTGCTGCAGGTGTCGTTGAGTGTAACCTGAACCTGTCCAGGCCTGGAGCAGGCTGAGGTGGTATCGACTACGTACCACAGCACTCTCATCACATGCTGAATTGTCTCTCCTCTACAGACGTATTCTCCCTCAGCCAGTATAGCTTTAGTAAATTCAGCACATTTTTCAGGAAAATTGTCCAGATAACCTTAAGTTAATTAAAACATCTAGTGGCTTTCAACAAATGCTTTATTTTAACTGAGAAAGAACTTTACAAACTCAGACTTCTTGTTTCAGAAGTGTACAAAATCAGTGGTCTGAGCATCACATCGCTGAAAAGTTCACAACAAGGACACCACAGTAATAGTAACAGAAATGTAAAACTGATAAAATTAAACATGAAAGCTGGCACAGCATTTAACACTGTAGAAAAGTACTTCTGTGCCACACATTTACACGTACGTGGCATGATGTCTGAGACAGGAACCGAAACAAACCTCTTTAGTCCACACATCTGAAGGACATTAGAGGTGATCACAAAGACGGACTCAAACCATTACTGAGTGAAATTAATAATAATTGACCTTTACACGTCTGCTAAAAAGTGAGGAGAAATGCATTTTTGCACTTGAGAAAACTAAGTATTGATGCACTGCGAAAACTCAGCTCTCCAAAAACAAGAAAAAATGGGGAAATTATTACGCAAATAAGCAAAATTATCTGCCAACAGAACAGGAAAATTTCACTTACCAAGCTTTTTAGAACTAGTAGGATAGTGTTAAATAACCCACTGACATCTTAAGAGTAGTGCAGCCAGACTGAAAACAAGTTTGACCCAGTGATACAGTCCAAACTAGAAGTTATAATGACATAAAAACCGCCTGGTAAGAAGACACATCTTGTCAGACAAAAAAACAAGCATATATTGCCATGATTGAAAACAATCTCTTGCTTGGATGTCACTTTTTGTAGTGTGCATGCTTGAGCAGGGTGAGCGCCCACACCTTCACCAAGACCCCAAGCACTAAGGGGAAGTGGTATGAAAGTGGAGCTCGTCTTGCTGTTTTAGAAGAAGTAATTACTTGCATTTCTCTCTTCAAGACCCAAGCTTGAAGTTGTTATCCGCTAGATCTAAGCCGTGAAGGTTTTTTTTCATACTTTGTTGCGCAGAAGAAGTGCTGGCCTGGTTTGTTTCACACATGAGGCAGTAGAGGCTGAGGCACAAGCCTCCACACGCCCACACTGCTGTTTATCGCCGCGTTCCCACCATCTCAAAGGTGCTGAAGGGCTCAATGCTGAAGGCCTCACTGATAAAATACTCTCTGCTGGCTCTTGTCCAGATGCTCTACTTCTTCTCTCTTACCTTTTTTTTCACACCTTTCTGCATACACCATCCAGTCTGATGCACATGAACCCCACAAAAGGTGCTGTGGAGTGGCCTGTGATCTTAACTTCAGCAGAATCTCTTTGTTACTCTGCTCCTTCTTTTCACCTGGAGTGAAGTTATCATCAGAGCTGACATCATTCGTATGAGATAGTCACCTTTAGACACATGAGGCCAGTTTCCATTGCCTCCCACCTGTTGACATTACGTGGCACAGCATAGTGACGTCTTTGACTTTTTTTTTTTAGCTCTTTAATTACCCAGTAAGTTTCTTGACATCAGCACTGAGGTATCTGTGGCATTAGAGTGGCTTCTCAAGATTGAAGTGATCAAGTCCTTCCACAGGACACTGAAACTGAAAGTGGGTTAAATATGGCCCCTCAGCATTTTCCAGCCAAGTGTACTCTGTGCTCGAGTGAAACAGGCCCCGTCCCCTGTCTAAAAAAAACCAAAACTTCCTTCTCCGTGATACAGCTTTAATGGTTTTGCTCTTGAACTACACCATCATGCTGCCATCGTCCAAATCTATTTTAGATCACGTGCCCCACCTTCACGGATAGGCTCACATTTTTAAAGTCCGACTTAAAACAATGCTCACATGCCCATGAATGCATTGACAGAGCCGTAGGTCGCTGTAATTGCTCCCTCTGTCCCTTTCTAAAGTAACTCTAAATGTAAATGATGGGGGACAAAATCCACAGTCTAAAATACATTCTCAAGTCAAGCCTATAGCCAATATGAGGCTAGTGATTATCATCTGGAGTCTTCTGTCTTTCTTTGCTGAGCTGCAGCAGAATGATAGTGACACAATGAGGGGATTTGACAGACAACAATAACTCTGTGTACTTATGGACATGTGAATTGCTATTGTCTTAAGGCTGGGACTCCTTTGTGAATCTGAGCTTTCATCGGAGGAGAGAGACATTTCAGAAATGCATCAAAGCTTTTTAGCTCTTTCCTAAAGCTTGACCAGAGGAAACAAGGTTGAAAATACCAAAGATAAGACACACGCAGCCACACACACAGAGAGGAAGTTGTCAGAGTGGACATTCCAACCTGCTGTCTAGACTGACGGTTGAGACACAGGATATGAGCAGGTAACCGAAAACAAAAGTGGAGATGTTCGAGATTAAGAGAAATGAGCTCTGTCTTGAAATGAACGTTCACACTCAATGTTAGTGCTGCTTGATTATGGTGAAAATTGTAATTGCAATTATTTTGGTCAGTTTTGAGAGCATGATTGCTCATTGACTTTGGAAACATAGTATATTTATTGAACTTAAAAAAAAAACTGTCAATTTAATGTGTATTATAATCTTTTTATTTGGCATATGAAATGTGAGAAAGGATCGCAGAAATGCGACTCTCGTCCTTTTTGGACGCTCCAGGCACTGGTACCATAACAAAATCCAAGCAGTGGCTGGCTAGGCAGGTTTTTTGCAAGTGAAGACTCACTTGACTGCAGTGAATGAAGCGTGCAGCAGCCTGGATGAGAACGAGTTTGGGCTTTCACAGAGGCCGGGGCGCCGTGCTGTTAAGGAAAGGGGCGTGCTGAATTTATAACACAAAAAAAGAGAAGAGCATCAGTTTGAAACTGAATGTGGTGCAACAATCGTCTTGTCAGTTATCTTGTTTTCATAATCTTTGGAAGCCACAATAATTGCAAATAAAATTCAATTGATCGTCCTGCCCTAATGGATCTACTAACTGAGTGGCCACAATTGACACCAAATGTGTCACTGTTGTGTGGGCTGTTGGTATTTTCCAGGCAGGGTGTATGTGCAACATAAATAGATCCTTATTTAAGCGTATAG
Organism: Chaetodon trifascialis; assembly: GCF_039877785.1. Lineage (NCBI taxonomy): Eukaryota > Metazoa > Chordata > Actinopteri > Chaetodontiformes > Chaetodontidae > Chaetodon > Chaetodon trifascialis. Next base: position 14,711,625 of record NC_092069.1, read on the forward strand.
TTTCCATTCAGTGGTTGCTGCAGGAAGTACCTTGTTCTGTCTGCTGTCTTCTGTACGTATTCGGACATTCATCGCTCACAGCTGAGCATGTGGTCGTCACAAACACTGCAACCAGCCCAACCCGCCAGACCTGCTTTGTTGTCTTTCTGTCAGGCTGTCCAAATTCCTCCGACGTTACGTACAGCCTGAAGAATGCAAAAAATTTGCAGCTACATTTCTCTGCCAGAGCTGAACGACTGATTGCTCAAATATCAGATACCCGCTCACATTTTTTTTAAGCCAGTTATTGTAACTGAGGCACTTACAAGTCTTTCTAAGTTTCAAATATCGTTTCAAAAGCATGCAATGCCATATTTCTGACTTCCTTTTTGTTTAATATACGATAGTTTGGGTTGCATATGTCCAGTATAGATACTTTTTTTTAATAATGAACTACAATCTGGAATGTGGTGGACTTTTTTTCACTTTAGTTTTTATTGTTTTTTTTTTTTTATTTAACAAACAGTGAAAGAACAACACCGACACAAAAAACAATAATTAAAAAAACAAAACAAAACATAGACAACAGGGGGAGTCACATTCTTGAATCTTTCAGTCCTCATTTTCCAGATCCTCGTGTCTATCGTTGATTGAGTTCTTGTATATAGTCCATTTTTCCCATTTTTGTTCTCCCTGCACCGCTTGCAGCCTCATACGAAATGTCCTGATCCTGGTTGGGTGGGTCTACCTGACACCAGTTTCTAGTTATAGCTTTCTTACTCGCTATCAATAATATTTTTACGAAATATCTATCTCCAATATGTGTACGTCCTTCGTCAAGGTTACACATGTATAGAGTCATACAGTTCATGGGGATATTATAACCCAGTATCTTCTGCAGGACATCATGTACTATTCCCCCAAACCTTGCTATTTTATTACATTTCCAAAAAATATGACCATGGTCTGCTTCTAATTCACCACATTCTCTCCAACACATGCACTTGGTATTTGAATATTTGTTCTTGATTTTAGGCGTGATAAAGAATCGTATCAGAGTTTTCCAAGAGAACTCCCTCCATATCTGTGAGCTGGTGGATGTTTGATGTATTTTCCACATCTCTTGCCATTGTTGATCTGTAATGTCTATGCTGAGGTCTGATTGCCATTTTTCTCTTACATAATTTGTTGAATTTTTATTTGCCATCAATGCTTTGTATAATGCCGATATGGAATGTGGTGGATCTTGATGATCTTGATCTACTTTTTCTGTTAAGCTATTTTCAGTATGCAAAAATATGATTGTGTGTTTGTGTGTCTGCAGATGGACCTGGAGCCTGAAGGCAAGGTTTACGTCCATATTGCACTCACTGGATCCTTCGTTGACGGTAAGGCTGCTACTGTAGACTGAAATACAGCCCAGGGTTTCTCCCCATGCGTAGATATCACGCTGTTTCTTTTGCACACAGTGGTGAACAACAGCACTAGCGATTTCTGCCAAGTGAGTTTGTCCCTGCCTTGTCTTTTCTCATGTGACACATCACCAGAATAATTATTATATGTGAGACATTTGTAATAATAGAGGCTGGGTGTGCATGCATGCTTCTGTGTGACTCCTTTAGGTTGGTATGTGCCACGTATGTTTGTTTGCTTTCTTCAAACATCAGAGGACATCAACATTGAGGACTTCTGTGTTTACTATAGATATGAACATGCTCTTTTAACCAATCAGATGTAACCATTTAATTAATACCAATGAGAAGTGACCTTGCAGGTCTTTTGAAGCAGAAGTCTGCTTAGCTGTGACTAGTCAGCCTCTGTTAAGTTCCCCTTTTTTATCTGCCACCGTCATGACTTGCTGCACATGAAACTTCAAGAAAAACTCACATTTCATTTACTTGGATATTATATGATGTGTTTTTATACATCTAAATTATTTCATGTATTTGTTTATTATAATCTGATTAATTGCATCTTAAACAAAGGTTTCCTGAGTGTTTCCACCTGTTGTTTCACGAGCTTCATTTTCTGAATTTCCCAAAATCATTTTGCCGGAATCCCCCAACACTCTGCTCTGTCCTCGTGTTGCTTTCCAGCAAAGCAAAGCAAAGCAAAGCACCATACTGCAGTGGTGGAGGAAGTTTTCAGATCCTTCACCAAAGTAAAATTACTAATACAACACTGTAGAAATACTGTGTTGCAAATGAAAGTCTCATTACTTATGTAACACTTGTGGAAGTATAATCACTAAAAGTAAAAGTGCTCAGTACAGTACAGTCTTGCTTGTTTTGTCCAACCAATAGTCCTAAAAAGTATTAAATATAAATTAGATTAATTAAAATGATGAAAAGGAAAAGCAACACATCTCCACATTTGAGAGACTGGACCCATGAAATGTTTTTCCATAATTATCAAAATATATATTAATGTTGATTAATCGACTAATCTTCCCAGCTGTACTGGTTTATACTGTTGGGTTTATTACAAAACATCACACCTTATAAGCTCTTCATATGTTTTGTGTAGAAGTGTTCATTTGTAAATTAACAAGTGACTAAAGCTGTCATAAATGCAGTGAAGTACGAAGTGCTATATTTCACTCTGAAATGTTGTGGAGTCACATGAAAAGAAAAGACTAAAATAATGTACAAGTTCCTCAAATTTGTACTTCAGTACAACGCTTGAGTAAATGTACTTGGTTGCATATCACCACTGCCGTACTGTCACAAATGTGCTAGCAAACATCACAGTTTGCTCTCCAAACTGCGGAGATAATCTGGATGTGTTCACAGTGTACACATTGTATCCGTCACATTTTTGAAAGGTTCCCGTTGCTGAAATACATTTGTAATTTCTGAAATTGTCACATTATCTGTGCTAGAGCTGAGAGTCAGCTGCTTCGTAGAAAAGACATTAACAAGCTCTTTCTTGATTGCCGGTGAATGCGCCATGATGGACATTTTTTCAGTCAGGTATAGGGCTAGATGGTATGCTCAAAATTCCTGACATGATATTGAGAAGAATATTTTCTGATATTAATGTATATCATCATATGGTCAATATGTTTAATGCAATGAACAGCTGCACTGTCAGTGATACATCAGACAAAACTCGAATGACTGTATTAGTTGACATTAAAATGTCTTTGGTATAATTAATATGCAGAATCTGACATTGCAAAATAATATCACATTATGTTCACATCATCACGATAAGTAATATGTAATATATGTAATGTCATTTTCAAGCAAACATTTGAAGAAATGTGTACATGAACTAAAATCTTCCTGTTGGGACAAATTTTTGGTGGCACACTTTTACAGAGAACAGTATTTTGAGCATATGATCTGTAGCCTAGTCTGAGTGTAAAGCCCCCCTTTGACACCTCTACCGCAAATATATCTTGTTTGCAGGGGGGTGGCGTGAGCTCAGCACGTAGGTTTCCATACTGCCTCTGTGGTATTCACCTCATGAGTAGCTCCACTGCACTCACTGATGTCACTGCACTCACTTATGTTGTGCGCTCACAGAGCACACAACATAATGTCTAAAGGACTATTACAGCTGTCAAGCCCCAAGTCGCATTCATTTACAGAACTAAAACCTTACCGCGCCATAAAAACTTTGTCGTGCCACAATTAGGCCCCTCTCAGATTTCCGTTATTCTGATGACAGTTTAACATGTTAGTCTTACCTTTGAGTCAGGGCTCAGGTCACTTTTACATGAAAGTCACCACAGCAATCTTTGGTCTGTTAGTCGGTCAAAGCAAACAATTTGAAAGTGACGACTTGAGCTTTGGGAAATTGTGATGGCAGTTTTTTACTGTTTGCTGACATTTTGTTTACGAAACAACTCATCGGTTAGACTACATAGTTGTGTTTTTCTGCATTCAAAATATTTAAACCTGCAATTTCCCGCAAGTTGTGAACACTGACATAGCATCACCCTTAAACTGACACGGCTAACTTCTTAACCAACCGTTGCTTATTTACGCATCCATTAAATACGGGGCAAACGGTAGCACGCACTGACTCTTGTTGTAAATATCTGGCTCTTCAGCAGCTAAATGCTCCACTTTGTTCACCAGCTAGTGGCTACCTTTGTCTCTCCCTGTTCGGTGCTGTGTTACAGTGTACGCTGTTACAGTGGGTGGTTAGTTGATGTTTCTCAGCTGAATATAGCAGCTGAAAATATGACAGCAATGAGGGCGAACCAAACACTGAAGTTTTTGGTCAAAGTGAGCTGAAAGATGTTATTAAGCTCTGTGCAGTCATGTGATCATTCTTTGTGCAAACTCCCTTTTGCATACAAGTATTGATGTGATCAATTTTATTGTAGAAATATTGATTATAAGCTACTTTAAAATAAGTACCACAATACAATAACAGTGATCCATGCTAAATTTTAACATAATTTCAAACCATAGCTCCTCTAGTATTGGGTCTAGGAATTAGTGTATGGATTTCTGATTTATAGACAGCAGCAGTGTTTGATTCCTCTCGTTTGGACGCAAACTTTTGCTCTTATTTTTTTTCGGTCAGATGACGCAATAGTGAAAGAGAAGACCTACAAGGAGTTTACAAGGAAGCGACAAGGGGCCGTGAGGCGGAGGATCCACCAGGTCAACGGACACAAGTTCATGTCCACTTTCCTCCGTCAACCCACCTTCTGTTTTCATTGCAAAGAGTTCATCTGGTGAGAAAATAGAGCAAGGACGAATGACTGCTGCCTGCACGCATCTGTGTGGACTGTAAACTGGACCTGATTGTGTCTCTGTCTCTGTTTATAGGGGTGTTTTTGGAAAGCAGGGCTACCAGTGCCAAGGTGAGGAGACCTTGTTTTCTCTTTCTGCCTTATTACACAGTTCCTTAAACTCAAAGACGCAAGTTAATAACGAGTTGTTTTCTCAGTGTGTACCTGCGTGGTTCACAAACGATGCCACCAGCAGGTCGTCACAGTGTGTCCACGCATGAAGAAGTCAACAAAAGAACAGGTAAGACACTTAAATCCATTCAACAGCACTTGTGCTGTTCAGCAACAGATTATCAGATCAAAACAGTAATCAATGTGTCAGAAGGTTTCAGGCACTCAAGCATGTTGCCTTTGTTATTTTTTCCCTTCCCGAGCAGTTTTTGAGTAATGCAGCATGTGCAGAAGATAGCAGATATGTTAAACAGTAGGGTTGGGCTATGTTGAATTTGCATATGACGATGTCCAGAGTGAAACATTGTGATGGATGAGGGGGTCTTTTTATGGGCCACTGATTCCAAAAAAGGTCGGACACTGTAAAACATAGATAAAGCAATACAAAGTCAGTATATTCAATATTTTAACACATCAACTTAATATGATTTTTGGAAAATATATGCTTAGCCCTAATTTGATGGCAGCAACATCTTTCAACAAGTTGGAACAGGAGCAACTAAAGACTGGGAAAGATGTGGAATGCTCCAAAAACACCTGTTTGGAACATTCCACAGGTAAACAGGTTCATTAGTAACAGGTGATAGTATCATGATTGGGTATGAAAGGCGCATCCTGGAAAGGCTCAGTCATTCACAAGCAAGGATGGAGTGAGGTTCACCACCTTGTGAACACATGATTGTATAAAGGATGTTATTACATTGGTTCAGGGGGACTCAGTCATCGTCTGTTAACATAATTTGTTTGCTAATGATTGCTTTCAGTTTTTACTGATGTTTTTTTGTCCCAACTTTTGTGGACTTGAGCTTGTAAAATTTCACCAGAGCCTCAGTTAACCAGTAGCGAAGCCCATCAGAGAGCATGTTCTCATAGAACTAAAGTCACATCCAGTAACTACTATTTTCAGATTTTACTCACTAATCGGAAAATCTGCCCGTATTAGAGTGTCAACCATTGAAGATGGACAGCCCTACCCTATTAGACAGCCCCCTCCCACACACACACACACACACACACACACACACACACACACACACACACACACACACACACACACACACACACACACACACACACACACACACACACACACACCTCTGATTAACACCTGCAGTGATCAGCAGACTGTACAGGTTCCTGTTTCTGTGTTCTGGTCACTGAAGCAGAACACTGGTACTATACTATATTTTTCCACACACGCTTGTGGCATTTCCTCATGTTTCTATAAATATGTGTGCGCTTGTTTTAGAATTTGAACATGTAATTTTTGCCTTCTTTTACTATATTTTGCTGAGCATTACAAGTTTCTCTTCCCTGGGGAAATTCAGAGAAGTAAATGCAGCAATACATTGTAACAAGGTCCCCCTATGACAAAACCAGGAACTAAACATTTGTCACAGTGCACTCTATGTGGCATTTTAAGGTTCTTTAGAATATTTACACACATTGTTTCAACACATAGTGGTTAGTTTACAGCATGTCTTCTCTCCGCAGCCCATGAACCAAGGCTTCAGCATCAACGTCCCTCACAAGTTCAACATCCACAACTATAAGTCGCCCACCTTCTGTGACCACTGTGGCTCACTGCTGTGGGGAATAGTCAAGCAGGGGCTGCACTGTAAAAGTAAGACCCATGTCAACATTTGTAACTCAAAGTTAGGATCTTAAATGTCCTAATTAGTCTTTCTGTCTGTGTGGTTTCTCTCTTCAGTTTGTAAAATGAATGTTCACATCCGCTGCAGAGGCAACGTGGCTCCCAGCTGTGGGGTCAACAGTGTGGAACTGGCCAATACGCTTGCAGAGATGGGTCTACAGGCTGGGGGAATCTCTAAACGCAACTCACTGGTACAAAGGCTGAGTTTGCATGGATGAGTGTTAATTTTACTTAGATCACCCTGAAGAAAGCCTCACTTAAGTGGTGTTTATTTTTGTTTGTTTGTTTTCTTTCCACTGACAGGCCAAAAGTGCAAGTCAGATGAGGGCGCCTTCTGAAAGGAAGGAGAGTACAGAAAGTCGGCAGCAGACCCCTCAGTTGGGCATCTCAGACTTCACATTCCTTCAAGTCCTTGGCAAGGGCAGCTTTGGCAAGGTGGGACAGCACATGGCGAGACAACCAATGACAAGAGAAGATAATGAGAAATGCTCTGTGTAATGAAATGATGACTGTTGTGACAAATGAACATGGTAGAATGTGGGAATATGTGCAGTATAATAGAGGGCCAGGTATGCACAGTCTGAAGGCATTTGACAGCATCCATTTTCAGAGGATTTTGTAATACGAGGCATATCAGTCAACATTTCCGATACCAGAATGAATTTACTTCCATAAATAAACTTGTGGATTCTATCTTTCTATGTAATAAAGTGACGCAGAATTTGGGACAATCCGTGAATTCTAATCTGTCACACCTTGTGCATGTTGTATCTGCAGGTGATGCTGGCAAAACTAAACGAAAAAGATCGGGTTTTTGCGGTCAAGGTGTTGAAGAAGGACATCATTTTACAGGATGATGATGTGGAGTGTACCATGACGGAAAAGAGGGTGCTGTCACTGGCCCGTTGTCACCCTTACCTTACACAGTTGTACTGCTGCTTCCAGACACCGGTCAGTACAGATACGCCCACATGCACTTGTGTCACAGTTCAGCTGGCTGTTATTGTGAGGGCAACCTGAGCCGGAGGTACATAAATACATTGTATAATCATAATTCACAGACCTCTATGTGTTTACGTACATGCTTTATGGTGATTTAATGACTTGTAAGTCATTAAATTACCTTTAAGCATTTCTTCTCGACACCACAGTACTTTGGCATAGTTTCCATTCTTAAAGTCTTACTTGTCAACACAGTCATACAAATATAATAAATTAATACATATGCACTTGTAAAGTAGAATAACATTCACCATCTCATGAATTGGTCCCTCCAGTGTTATTTAGTTTGATAGTTTTTTCTTACTACTATTCCAATACAGTGCACAAAGAGAATAGAGGAGCTGCTCATTGCCTCAGATGAAAAACAAAAGAAGATCGAGGTGTTGCAGTGAGAGGAAAATAACATAAGTATTTTTTCTTGAGAAAACATGTTGCTTGTCTTTGTGAAGTTGAATCAGTAGTGGCGCTCTAAAGTTTAATTTCCTGGAAGTACAAAATGACTACTTGCTTTGACGTTTTTGTATACTAGCCACAGAAACGGTGCAGTTAGATGACTCAGACATTGAGTTGATAAGTGTGGATTTAGGCCACAGAATTGTAATACGTAGATCAGTCAGCAGGTGGCAGCAGTTTCCCAGTCTTTTTTCTTAGAGGGAGGGAGGGAGTGAGGCTCAGCTGGCAGAGCTGTTCTTCCAGGCGCAGACAGGACACTCCTAATCTGCTTTCGTTGTTTGAGCCGCCACTGACCCACTTCACCTCAGATCAAAATAGAGCAGCACCAAGTGAAGAATTAACTCAATGACCCCCAGATCCATCCAAACCCACATATAACCACAGGCTAGCCTTCGTTCTGCCACAGCGCCTCAGCTTCTTCTGGTGTCTCGTCCTTTTCCTGCGCAAGTAGTTTTTATGAATGACTTGACATTTGCCTGTGACAGTACCTAAGGACCTTTTTGAACATCTGCACAAGCAAAAGTGTCAAATTTACCAGTTTGTATGACAACATTGTTATTAATAGAATCATCACATGTTGTCTATTCAAAGAGTAATTTGGATCCATTTTGAGTTTCTCTTCAGTGTGATATTTGAAAAATGCAAGTGAGTGGGTCTGAAGAGAGTAGGAGATGGAATGAGTCAGGGGGAGAATGTGTTGCTCTCGTGATGAAGCTGAGTGGGCACACATTTTTTTCTTTCAGCAAAAGATGTGTCTCAGGAGAATTGTCCTTCAACACAGCAATTTGTCATCCGCTGCTCATCATTAAACCGCAAATTAAATCCGATCTTGCATTGCCAGACACCGAGCTCATCACACTCCCCTCAGTTTGGAGAAAGTCTTGCAAAATAGTTAGGATAGCTAAACTTTGGAAATCCCAGAGGCAGCCATTCATTGGCTGTGAATTAGAAATGACCACCCCAGGAAAGGACATCTGTGGTTACTTTAATGTTCAGGTAGAGACAAATTCTCCATATGGAATTTAATCTAAGTAAAACAGTGAGGGTCAGGGTTTGGAGATAAAATTAGTAATTGCAGCTTGAAGCTCAAATATCAGTGTGATATCATTTTATAATGTAGAACTCAATAAGACTCAATAGAAATGTGCAACCAAGAAACTGTTGCAGTATGGATTGAAAGGTTCCCGCAGCTTTACAGCGGGACCACACACAGAGTCCTGCCTGCTTTGCTTGTGCAGCACATTATTATTAAACATCATACCTGTAATCCCAGGGTAAATACCAAACCCGCTGTAGACCACAAAACAGTTAAACAGAGTCAGCCATGGCTCAATGTCCAGATCATCTCAGGAAGCTTTATGGGCAGATCTGCACATCACGTTCTCCTGCAGTCTTTTCCTTTTTCCCTCCAGGCTGTCATTTTCTAGATCACCTATCGACCGCAGCCTAGAATGTGAAGGGAAGATTTATGGGTTTGATCAGTATCTTTTTTGCCCCGCTGACTTTCAACTGCTTATTTGCACAGGAATCAATTAAACAGACGTGAAATTTATGAGAAACCGTATCATCATCATCATATGTATCAATCTCAGCATGTCCATGGTCATGGGCTCTTGGACTGCTTAATAACGCGGGGCCTCTGTGAGGCCGGTGAGGTATGGGTGCACATACGTAAATGTCATCTCTTTGCTTCCTTCTGCAGGACCGTCTTTTCTTTGTGATGGAGTTTGTGAATGGTGGCGATCTCATGTTCCACATCCAGAAGTCCAGGAAGTTTGAAGAGCCTAGAGCACGTTTCTACACAGCAGAGATCACCTCCGCTCTCATGTTCCTGCACAGCAAAGGCATCATATACAGGTCTGAAGCAGGGAACACAAATAACAAGTTGAACATATTTGTGCACACAAACGTCTCCAAAACTTCAAGTCTCTGCTATAACGCATCCTAAAATATTACTTTAAGGGAATATCTTCATACTATTGAGATATCATATTCTGTCTTGTCTCAGGAAATAGAGAAACTGCAATGGAAACGTGGAATTACCTCACCAAAATGGCTGAATTGTTTTCTTGTTTTTACAAAAATACATGCATGTCATCATGAATTAGTTGTTAAAGGAGAACATCACATATTTTACCCATTAATCTTCGTTTATTAGTCATGAGGAAAACACAGCATCTAAAAAAACAGCTGCACAATGTCCTGCTTTGTCTGAGACGATAACCTCTCATAATATAAACAGGGCTTCGATTTGGAGACTACAAATTTATTACAGAAAATCTGTCTTACAAATTTGTGGCATGACAAAGGCGGAGCAGTTTATGAAACACTCTAACCAAGGACACTCTTAAGTTATGTCATGGAAACTTTAGTATCCAGCATTTTTGGACCTTGATCCATACTTGGCATTAAATTTCAGGACACTTTGTTTTGGCCTCTGTTGCATCAATTTTCCATTTGCATAAGCTGTCTTTTGCAGATTTTTTTTTAAGACAAATGTGTTTCCCTTCTTGAAAATTAAATTCTCCAAGCAGCACTTGCAGAACAGTGAATTGCAGCCAAACACGTGTGCCGTGCATCCAAATGTTTATTTTTAAGCTCATTGTTGCCTATATTTTCTTCAAGGCTCTGCTCAGCCCTATACTGTACCTTATTATAGCCAGCACTGTGTAACAGCAGTTAAACCATGCTACAACAGCATGGTATAATTTTCATTTTGTGCAAAAAACACTTCTAATAATAGAATTTAATGTTCTGATTTTTGCCTGGTGGCCACGTTACTGCTTCTATTTCAGCATCAGATAGTTGAACGTAACCTTTGAAGCCTCTTTAGGATACTGTTGGCTACTTGCAGGACATAAGGTGGCAGAGCTGTGGGCTCCCTGCCAGCACATGATGATAAGGAGGATGGCATCATGTGAGCAAAATCCTGAGTTATATTTAGAGGTCCATGTGTTCTGGGTTAGCCTGCACCACATAGCATGACTGCTAGCTTTAAGAGGCCACACGCAGTTTGCATGCTAAAACTAAAATAAGCCAAATAGCTGCGTGCACATCAGGCCAGTGTTAGAAGAGCAGAGCTCGTGCTGCCTCCTTAAAATAAAATTGTAACCTCAGTAATTGCGTTGTGTAATATGTGTGTCTTCATGTGACTTGACTAGTTTTCTCTGCATGGCTCTTTTAGCTGGAGGTAAAGTCATGCTTTGAAGCTTCTCACTTGATGTCACAGTGTTTCCTTACGTTTAAAAATGTTGTTTTAGTGAGGAGAGCCACCAATTAAATATAGGTCAACAGAGGGTGAAACCAGTATCATGAACAGCTGCTCAATGTCATGCAATCCAGGACAAAAGTTCTGCAATAAACAAGTTGTAAAGTTTTGTTGGGACTACGTCAGAGAGGTCTGACTTTTTGTCCCCACCTCTGTGTTACACAACAAATCATTTTAGGAGAGACCAAATATTTAAAAAAGAAAGGATATTAAAATGCAATAACTGTATAGAGTTCAGAAGGCCGTTTGTCCAGATGCATTCTTACAATCTAACCACAGTCAGAAGTGTTACATTCTGTGCGTCATAGCATATGTCACCACTTCCTCTTCTCTTTCGTTGGAAATTCTCATGTTAGTGCAAATCTGCCTCTTACCCGGTTAGTTGTTTTATGCTGTGTGATACAGTTCAGTAGATTAGTGTTGTCGGTGTGATGTGTGGTCCTGTGTCGCTCTGTGATAAGAGTGTGCTTGTAAAAAGGCCTGGGTTGGGGATTAGTTTCTCTCTGGGCACATTCATACTAAAATGCATATTACTAAGTACACTCATTTAAATATGAATAATGTACTCGCCTCAATTTCATTTTTCACTAAATTGCATTAATCCCCTACATGCTCTAAACTGTGTACTGTATGGCTCAGTGGTCATGATATGTAAGCATCAGCTCTCTTTGGGCCTGATAGGCTGAAGGGACAGTCAGCGTGAGCATCTGAGTCACTGTTGCACCATCGGCTTACGGTAGAGAAGAGCAAACCAGATTAATCCAACCGAACCATTGTTGCTTGACCAGCAGTCTGCCTGCGCTTTTACATTCAGAGTTTCTGTGATCCTCTATGTGTCATCCTGTTTGAGGAAGTCAGTAAGGATCCTTTTTTCTTTGAAGGGAAAAAATAAAATCAGTTCCTGTACAGTCTGGTCATGGAGGCATCTACCTGCAGAGTCAGCACTGAGGAAGATTTCTACTGATATTACAATACATTTTATTTTCAGTTTAATTCATATTAAGACACAGTGTTATTGCTTCCTGGGGAGACTCAGGAGTTTGACCATGCTGGCATAAAAATCACTCACAAATAATATTCCTCCATCAATTTAACAATATAAAATGCTATAAAAGTGCTTGTTTTGTGCCTTACGTGATGAAATAAAACAGTGTAGTTTAGAATTAATTTCATCCAGCTCTTCTGTTGGGTCTGCACCAGTGAAAGCCGTGGCCCGGAGGCGCTACATCTTCAGGTTGTCTGTCTGCCTGTGCCATTCTTGTGAACATGAGATCTCAGGAAGGCCTTGAGGGAATTCATACGCTAATTATGACAATGTAACATAATAACATTGACATTAAATGTCATAGGATAAAATGATGATGATGTTTCATGTTCAATAGGTCAAAGGTCAACTTCACTGTGTCATCATAATGTTCTTTAGAAACACTTTTCTGGCCATTATTCAACACCTTAACTCAGGAACAGGAAAAATTGCCACTGTATTTCACATTCGATCAGATACTGAATCAGTGACACTTTTCTTTGATGTCCACCTTGAAGCTTTGGTGAGTGTAAAAATCATCTGTGCTGTTGGGTTGAAGATGTGTGTGAAGCATCAACGTTTTATAATCTGTAGCTTCTTTGCAGCAACATATTTGAGGCATTGTAGTCCACCACAAACTCGTTGTTTTGCTGATATTGCGCTTCAGGTGATTAATGTTGCACCATGTGATGAAGCTCTCTATCAGTCCTCTGTGCTCCTCTGGAAAAACAGTCTCTAAGTGAAGACAACATGTTTCTGACTGGAAATTATTCACTGGAATACAGTGATAACTTCCATACTGCCAAAACAGTACACATGGTACTAAATACTGGAATTATCAAATACCTCCAGTTCATGTGACCCCATCTGATTTACTATGCTGTAATAATCTGTTCCACAAAAAAATAAAAAAAACAATAAGTCAAGTTTTGCCTCTCCTAGAAGCAGAAAAATATTTATTTTACATCAGAACACTTTTTCCTTCTTGGCAGCCGAAGTGGTCATCTGAACGTGTCAGACTTTTCCTGGCTGCCGTTTAATGGTCAGGTAGTGTTTGTCAGAACACCACAGACGCTTCACTGTCCTCAGAGGACCTTTTCTTTTTTGTCTCACTACAAATGTCTGCCTCTGTCAGGTATAAGTAGGAACAACACCGACAGGATGCGACTGGAGACTGAACACAAACTTGTCCTTTATTTAGCTGCTGCTACATTTGGATTTTTGTGGCTGATTAGCTTCCAGCCTTTTCCTATTTTCCATTTATATTTGCTGAATTACAATGCCCCAAGACAAATATCTCATTTTCTGTTTCTTTCTGTATTTGTCTGTCTTCTCAGGGATCTAAAGTTGGACAATGTTCTTCTTGACAAGGACGGTCACTGTAAGCTGGCAGACTTTGGCATGTGCAAAGAAGGCATATTTGAAGGCGTGGCCACGGGAACTTTCTGTGGGACACCAGATTACATTGCTCCCGAGGTCAGTTTCTATACTTGAGTCAAACAAACATACAGTTCAAGACCCATAACAACAAACGTGATACCACAAAAGTTGGGAGGCCCCTTTCATGATACTCTCACCTGTTACCAATGAACCTGTTTACCTGTGGAATGTTCCTAACAGGTGTTTTTGGAGCATTTCACAACTTTCCCAGTCTTTAGTTGCTCCTGTCCCAACTTGTTTGAAACGTGTTGCTGCCATCAAAATCAGAATAAGCAGATATTTACAAAAATCAATAGAGTTGATGAGGTAAAACATTAAATATGTTGTCTTTGTTCTGTTTTCAATTGAGAATATTAGCAAATGATCACATTCAGTTTCATTTCTGTTTTACTCAGCATTTATCCACCACATCTGTGATACAGGACTTTTTCTTAAATGTTGGTGCCATTTTTTATATTTCAGTTGTTCAACATTAACACATTGCAGCAAAGAGTAAATGCAGCCACATTTAGCTTCTTGCAGCCCAGGTCTTCTGGGTTCATACAATGCAGTTCTCAGTCCCTTCCTCTCCATCACACCACCTCACTAAAACACTGCGGTCACTGCCCGTCACTCCAAACTCCCTCCTGACTAACTGGAAGGCAGCGTGCCTGTGAGGTCAACTTGTGAATGGTGCTGTTGACTTGACAGGCCCTGATCCCCTCATCCCTTTACAGGCGTGCTTGGTTTTTATAATGAGGGATTAAGTTGGTGTGTGTCCTCATGTTTGAGAGATTTTTTCTCTGACCAAGACTGTGTGTCTGCATTTATGAAAGGCGTCTTTGCTGTCCTCAACACTTGCTCTTCAGTGCAGCCTCAGTGGAAACACTAATCCAACACAGAGTAGTTGTAAATTTGATCTCTAACGCTGTCTGTGCTGTGATGGTTAACTTTAATGGTATGCTGTGTTTCCACAGATCCTGCAGGAGATGCTGTATGGGCCCTCTGTTGATTGGTGGGCTCTCGGGGTGCTGCTGTATGAGATGTTGTCAGGACATGCCCCCTTTGAGGCCGAAAATGAAGATGACCTCTTTGAGTCCATCCTCAATGAAGAGATTGTTTATGCGTCCTGGCTCAGCACAGAAGCAGTGAACATACTCAAAGCTGTGAGTCTTTTCATTTTGTATTCATTTTGTAACTGATCATCATCTGTAAAATAAATGCATGGTGGATATAGTTGGATGAAAGCCAGGTGTTGCTGTTGTCTGTTTGGCTTGCTCAGATTGCCTTTTTCGGGCTTCGTTCACATTATACCATTAAAGGAAATGTCGATTAAGTTTTTTAAGCAGAGCGAATGATGTAGGAAATCAATTTCTCACTGTATGTGTGAGCACCATGGTGGAGAAAAACTGAAAGCTTATGTGAACATTTACTAGTAGGCCAGTTGCATTCCATGACAGTGTACCAAGAGCCTGCAGTGTGATATGTGAAGACATCGATGGTATTTGTTTATTGTTATTTGTCCTTCAGGCTGACTGACGCTCTCTCACAGTAAAGTGACCGGCAGCCCTATGGAGCTCTGCCAGCCAGCTGTTTGGCCTGGGTCTCTTACATAACTATATTAAGGCATGGTCCACTGGCCAGCCACAGCACACAAGCTATAAATACAACGGCAACTCCTCCCTCCATCCCCCGACTCTTTGCACCCTGTTCACCTCCTCTTATCCTTGTTGTTATGCCAACATGCTTGAGGAAGCACTGGACCAATCTCCCCTCGTGATTTAAGTCGCTGCTGCAAGTGTCAGGCATTACATAAAGATGCGTGTCAGTGTGAGTGGATTTGAACACTGCTGTACTATTTATACTGAAGGTTGATCCGTTGCAAGGCTCCCCTTGTTCCTGTAAGCAACTTCATGGTGTCAGTTGTCAGATAGCTTCATTAATCAGTTAATCATTGAATCTGTAAAATATTAAAAAAACAGCTTCTTTTGTCCAACAACCTCTCCAAAACCTAAGATGTTCAATTTACACTGCTATAAAACACTGAAATCCTCACAGTGGAGAAGCTGGAACCAGCAAGTGTGTGATATTTTTTCTTCATAGATGACTGAATAATTAATCAATTCAGTCAAAATTGTTGATTAGTCCACTAATTGAAAAATTGGCTGAATGTTACAGCAGTAGTACTCCTCTCTGATAGCTTTGTACCTTGCTGCTGGTGTGGTGGAGAATGGCTTCTTCAAGCAGTAATGCTGACATGGCAGGTCTGGTACTGGATGGCACAGCTGACGTGTAGCCATGGAAAGATGGCATCAACCTCAGTGGAAAAGTTTCTCTTTGGTTTTGTGGTCTGTGAGCTCCTGAACTGATTGACCCCCTGCTGCTGTGTTTAACTCATAGTTACGCCACTTTAAAGACCATACTGGTGCACTGGTGTGCTATTTAATATGTTTTAGCCCATTTACTACAAATCGCATCATTAAAATCATGCTTGCAGCTGCAAATCCCTGCACGCAACCGCATAAGCACTGAAATGTAATGTTCCTGCCCTGTCTTGATGTTAACAGCGATACCAACATGAAGCAGCATTCAAGTCTCTGCAAGTTGATTATTGTGGTGTTCTTGCTCAACAGTATGTGAGGCATGTGTGATTTGTGAGTTACTTGACTAAACAACACAAAACCAGTGTTCATCCCCTCGTCTTTGTCTTTTCATCTCCATGTTAGTGTTTCTTTGTCTTTCTAATCTCCTTTCTCTTTCTCTGTGAGCTTAGCTTTTTGGAGGGATGTGGTGTCGTTTCGGCCTCTGGTAGTTAACAGTGTTTGGAGCTCATATGGCAAGACATATTCAACTTTCTAAAGACTTTGGGTTAATTTGTAGCTGTGGAGATGGAGGCTCATTAGTTTGTTGAGGCCTAGTCTGAATGTCACTGCCAGCCCTAAGGTGTGCACAAGCTCCACAGTGAAGACAGAGCTGTCCAAAACACATCTGTTTTTTTCAGTTTCCTCCCAGAGGGAAGTTAAAACAAACCTTTTCAATTTAATTTGTTTTGTTTGGGTGTCTCCCTCTGGCTTCCATCATTACACTCTATTGTTTTATTGTCTACAACACCAGGAAGTTGCAACACCTTTGTTTCATTTTTACTGAACGTAGTTGAACTCTAACCAACTCAAGTATTGTGGAAGGTGCCAGATGCAATCCAGGGCGTGTGTGTTTTTAGTTGGTAGGCGGGCACTGACTGTCATTATGGCTTGAGTTCAGTTTGACATTACTCAAAAAACTGGTCTGATCGAGGTTATTAAGATCCATCACCTTTCCCCACTTTGTACAGATCAGAAATAAATAATCTGCTGAAATCCACTGATTTCTCTGGTTGTTCTTATGTGTTATCTTACATTCATTGTCTTCATAATTCACTGATTTTTTTCTTCTTTATTTAGTCTTACATGTCTGCTAATTCATCCACCTTTTGGTTTTCGCAGTTCTTGACCAAAAACCCAGCCCGGCGTCTGGGCTGTGTGGCTACAGAGGGCGGGGAGAGCGCTGTGACCAGCCACGCCTTCTTTGCGGGCATCGATTGGGAGAAACTGAATCGTAGAGAATTGGAGCCACCTTTCAAGCCCAGGATCGTAAGTCACATGAAGGACTCCATCTATAGCTTAATAGTGCAAATGATAATGAAGACACTCAGCAGTCTTCTCTTACTCTGTGGTTCTTTTGCTAAAATGTTGGTGCTGATGACTAATTCTTTATTATCCCTCTCCAGAAAACACCAGAGGATGTCAACAACTTCGACCCAGATTTTACTCAGGAGGAGCCCACCCTCACGCCCATCGATGACCCTCTGATCCCTTCCATCAACCAGGAGGAGTTTCAGAACTTCTCTTTCACTTCGCCTGAACTGCTGGAGATCTCAGAGTCTCCTTATTGATCCTCCAGTCATCCTGCACTTGTGTCACTCTTCTCAGTGTCTATGGTTGTATCTAAGACAGTTCTCAGTGGTACATACGGTATGAGGCTGTCACATTCCCCAGAGACATGAGGGTGCAAATTGTGGTGGAGTCAGCCAAACACATGCTCAACGAGAACTGGGACTGCACCTCGTGAACTCTTAAGCACTCCTGTGACTTGTGAAAGCTTGGCGTGTGATCAGCTTTTGAAATGACATTTAGTTTTGATTATGTGATGGCTGGACCGGGACCACAGCCATGTCTGTGCGGAGATGGTGTGACATGTTGATGTGTTGCAAGTCAGAGTTTTATTGTACATCAACTTTCATGTAGATAGATGAATTTGCTTCCAGTTACTTCAAATGAAAAAGCACTTTTTGGAGCATATGGACATGGTCTGTGTTTCATTGTTGCTTCAGCATTGTCACAAGTCAGTTTTAACCAGCCTGCCAGAGATTCCCAGAAAAGTCGAGCTGCCAGTTAAACTAAATGGAGCGAGTGAGTGGACGAAATAGTTTCTCAATGATGTGACCCTACTCTGGAAAAAAACTAATAGGCACAGATCCACACTCTGGCTTAAATGAGACATGAGCCCCTCCACTTTCAAAATAAAGCTAAAACTGAAAGGAGGCTTGAGCAACAGCAGTATATCATGCTCAGCTTAATATAAAAAAGGTTAGGTTACAATTTGAATTAAGTAAAACTTTTGAAAGGATGATCCGTCAAAGTTCAGATGATAGGTGTATTTCTTATTTGTTGGTCAAACCCTGTACAAAGAAAAGCTTCCGTCCCTGAGACTCTCCTTGTAATTTGATCAGTCAGGCATGTTGAGTGTGATGCAAGATTTCATTTGAGGTGAAAGCACTGTGATGATTCATGGTGACTGCGAAATACCGAAAAGTTTGCAGATTTCATCACAAGCTTGTCTTGATCAGAAGAAGAATGCTCATATGGTGTTTGGCAATTGGCAGAATTAAATGGTCCTGGTCAAGAGTAACAGTAAGAACTCAGTCTGCCGCAACCTTCTTACACACACTCTCCTTCTCAAACAAACACAGGGCGTTTGAAACCTCCCAGGTCCATGGGCAGACTGCCTGTGTAATCAGAACCCACACAGGGGTATTTTCAAACATGCAAATCCAAGAAAGTTATTGAATATTCTCCATGCTGAACACTTAAACCAGCCTCTCTGCGAGAATGTAAAATGGAAACTTGGACGAGGTAAACAGAGAGGGGCAACTTTTACCCTGCAGTACAGTAACAGTGGCCAATCGTCTGGAAGGCGCCATCAGTAGTTTTGTCATCGCAACCCAGTAGAGAATAAACAGGAAACCACACAGCATCATTACTGTCGCCTTTGATAGAGACAGGAAGATGCAAGAAGGAAGTCGTGCTTTTGAGACCCTTTGAGAAGCGTGAATGTGTGTGAATGTGAATGAGGTGTGTGCTGTTGGCAATAGAAATTGAAACCATTAAAACAACAACAAAGGAAAAATAAATAAATGAATTTAAAAAAAAACTTGAATTGAGAGGAGTTTCACGTGCCCCAGACTGGAACAGCCCCGACTTCACAAAGCGGAGATGGACGCTTCCTGTTAGTTTGAGGGAGGAAGTCTTCAGCCTCACATCTGTTTATCTCCTCAGCCCACCTATCCTGTGGAGGGTTGTGTTGCTAAATACTGTAGATTGGCGACTTCAGAGACGAAAATGCCTGAGCATAATCTAAAACTGAAAACAATGCCGCTGTGCCTTCACAGCACAAAACAAAGAGCTGCCCTGCTAATGCAAAGTTGTTTTTACTAATAAAAAAAACATTTGCGCCAGTGGAGGCTGATACTGTTGTTAAGCTCTTCCTATCATACTTAAATCCCTGTTAAGTCTCTGATTCACCTTAAGCATCATTTCAGCCAAGCAGCCAACTAATCTACTTTAAGATTCCCCCAACAAAAACAGTCGATTTGTGCTCAACAAAGAAATGGACGCTGGATTGAATGACTTTTTGTTTACCCATTAATGTGGTCCCATTTGGCAGCTTTCCTCAGGTGATGTCTGAATGAGAGGAAAGATTTAGGAGCCCTGCCTCGACTTTCATTACTGAGACATACTGATGGCTGCCAGCGGTGTTTCTGCGCTGCTTGATTGAATCAGTGTTTGGCCCCGCTGTCCTTATATGATTGATGCCCCCAAAAGGAGCACCAGATAATGAAAAAGACTCTCTTCATTCACATCGCCTCAGTGATTCCCTGAGGTGTCTCAATTTTTTCACAGTCCTCTCCGCATATGTTGATTGAACTTACGAGACATGAGAAAAGATTGTACCATGAAAGAAAAAAGGCAGGTGTTTATATTCATGTGCACTAGATACACATTACTCAGATAGTAATCCCACACTGTTTGCTCCTACAGAGATGACTGACAGGGCTCGGAAAATAGGCTAACAGCTTTTTAGGTGGCATCGTGAGTTCACCTTCCTGAGGTGACTAATGGCTCAGAAAAAGGTGTGGCTAGCACATGACACAACTTCCAGACAATTGTAGAGTTAATCAGAATGACTAAATGGGTAAACAGCATCTGTTACAACTGAGTAATCTTTACAGTAACCTGTAACACACAGTGTTGGCTTCCATGTCGAATATAGGTTTAACCAGCTCTGTCATGTCTGGTCCAGAGCACAGTGTAAGATCCAGGTGAATCCTGAAGATCTGTGTAGTGCACATGCCATGTAATTCATTCCTATGCTCCCAGAACATTTTACATAGGAACATAGGACCCTGGAAACATAGATGGACTCCCATATATGTTATACTTTTCTCTGATTTACTCTCAGTTCTCACACTGTGGTTTACAGGCCTAAAAATTAATTTCACAGGGTATCAGCGCAGCCATAGAAGGCCTGCCAGGTCATGTGTTTGTTTGTTTGTACTCATGTCAAAGTCTGCTGCTCTGCCACTTACACTGACATGTAGTACCATCGAGCCAGCAGTTCTGGGAACCAAATCTTTGCTTACTTGCCAAAGTCAGATTCAAAAACCAGCATGTGCTTAGTATGAGGATGAAGAATTGTACATCGTAATGGAGAGTGAGGGGGCTGTGTGAAATCATTTTCCCTTCATTTTACTGTTCCAAAGCAAGAGCTGAATCATAGACCGCATGAATTACTGCCAAACAGGAGGAGCCTGACTGGACAAAAATCTCCAAACCAGTTCGGGAAAAGATAGAAACCCATCTAGGATACTACACTATACAACATCATATTATTTTATGCTAAGCACTGGACAGATATGAAATGATTTTGCTGACTGACTTTAAAATGTTTGTATTTTAGCACATTGTTTTTAGCTCATCATGAAGAATATCACACTGAAATGACACAGTTTGCTCCAGTGTGGTGTACTGATTGATGTACTTTCAGAAGCACATATTATACTTTTTACTCCACTACATGTATTTGATCACTTTAGTGACTTTGTAGATTCATATTATTAATACAAACATATTTATATATTAAGATACCCAGCAGCATATGAAGTAATAGAAATGAGCCCCACCTTTACTGGCTGTAACATTAATTTAATGAACACATTAATCCATCAATAATTATATTCCAGAAAATGTTATTCTGAAATTGACCACTGTGCACTTCTACTTTTTGACTTCAATTTGATGCAGGACTTTCTTGTAACAGAGCATTTTTTACACTGTGGTTTTGCTACTTTTACTGAAGGTGAAAGCTCTGCCTTCCTCCTCCACCATTGTCTGGGACACTTAACAAAGCAAGGCCTTCATCAGGAGATCACCTTTGAACCCCTCCAAATGCAGACGGAGTTTTATGGCAAAATCAAAATCAAAATAGATATAAATAGGACTGTGATCTGTATAATCATGCAATGTCTATTGTGCTGTCATGGTTGAATTTGCCCAAACATTGTAACTTTAAGTTTATGTAGCGTTTGGTCGGTCCGTCTATCTGGTTTCAACTGCGCGTCCTCGATGGACAAAGCATGTGACTGCGCGCGTCCCCGCGGAGGCAGGGGGAGTCAGCGAGCCTCCACGGCGCAACATTGTCTCCGCAAGTAACCTCTCTCTCCAGCGTGGCACTGTCTCCGAAGGCGAGTACACGAAACGGCTGTTTCTTCTAGCGGATGAAAGCTCGATTTCTGTGTCAAAATACACACAGTGAGACCTCGTATGCTACCCGCGTGCGGATTTACGGATTAATCTGAGTGAAAAATCGTGGGATTTTGGTTCTTTCCTCGACGGGCCCGGATACAGCTTGATACCCATAGAGAGACTCAACTCAGGTCCTTTCGTCCTGACATGGACACAGGAATTGTACCAGAAAAGAAAAGGTAACGTCAATGCTAGCTAATGCTACGGAGCAGGCTATGTTGTTGTTTAAGAGCTGACTTAACAACTTGGGTCTTCGTTTAGGGTTTACTTTCTGCTCTTGGTGTGACATTATATGTTTTATTTCAAGGTTAACTGCCAGTTTATCGTGTTAGTTCGACAAAATGCGTTCGCTAGCGACGCTGTTATCGTTAGCAAGCGGCTAACATAGCTAGCTAGTTGGCATGAAACTGCAGCTGTTGACGTTAAACAGTTTACTAACCTAGATGCTAACATTAAATAGTTTACACAGACAGGTTAGCATTTGGACGGATCTATTTTATCTGTTTAATTTGGTTAAATATGTTTGTAATGCATTTTACATCGTCAGTTAAGGGTTCTTCGTTTTTGTTTGTGATCGGCGTTGAGAGCTCCTGGAGGCAACATAAGCTTTATTTACATTTCATGTGAATGTTAGACTTAAGCTACTTGTCTGCTCTATCAATAGTACATGACCGGTGCTGTTCTGTGTGAAGTTGGATGTATCAAGCTTATCATGTGAGCTGGGCTGGAAAGCGGTGTGTGGTTTCTGTTAAATATTTAACATCAGGGACGGTTTAGTGAAGGTGTTCTCGGTTTGTAGTTTCCTCATTTTCTTTTTTTTATGGTTTATGGTAAAGTTTGATCCTCGTATGTGGAAAGTTGTAGTTGCGTTTAAAACTACTTTCAATTCCACATCAAGACTTGCTTACACAAATGTTTAACTTTAATCATCGGGTCGTTAGTGGCCACCAGGTTTGTCTGCGCCAGAAGGCAATTTGGTATTCAAGCTTCATTGGAGGTCTGTTTATTCAGACAAAACCAAAGATAATACCACATCCTGTGGGGTGCAGGATAACAGCTGGTTTCTTTACCTGGCTAAGTTCAGAAGGCAAGTGAAATAAGGGCTGCAGCTGAAAATAGTTTTCATAGTTAATTAATCGTTTGATTGCTCCTTTAGTGTAGAAAATGTTAAAAAAGTATGAGATATGGCTATGAAAAGGTACCAGAGATTTAGGATTACATACTTAGTCTGAACAACAAGCTGAAGCCCAGAATACTCAAGCCAAAATCATTTGAGACCAATATATTTAGACCACATATGAAGTTTTTGCAAGATGAATGGGTTCAGGGGTTTATTGATTGTCATAGATACTAGATTTGATTTTGTCATACTAATAACTGAATGATTTGAATTGTACTGTCTATTTGTCACTATGTAAAACTTTTAATCAAGCCCAGCAAAGTCTTAATTTAGTGTAATGTCGAGTTTACCTTTGTGGCGTTTCTTAACCTTATTTTAATGAAACATTAAGTATTAGTATTGACTGTAGAACAGGATAATTTACCTGTGCATGCTCAATCTGTGCCTCCAGCTGATTGCTGATGTGGCCCTTTGTTGTCACTGACATTACGCAGACAGGTGATGAACATACTCAGACTTTTGTATGCAAAACTTTTGCCACACAACAGTCCTGCTCCCAGTTTGGGCATACACTTGCTGTCCAGATGCAGGTGGTCCTAATGGTAAGAGCAGTTGCAGGACCAAAACGTCATGTCATAAACAAATTTTTCATGATATATCATAAAAGTAATCAACAGATCAGTCAGCAGAGTGGACAGAGGACTTTGGGAGTCATGTGCTTTCAGCTAAGGACAAAATAGCTACAACAAAATTCTTCCACAGAGGAATTTGACAATAGAAAGTTTTTTATGCAATATGCAGTCAATGAAATCACTGTTGGAAAAGAGTGTTATTGTGTGTGTTGTCTTGTCTCCCAGTCTCCCAAAAGTCACCATGTGTTTTAACAGTTAGTAATGAGAGAGAATAATGTCTCTGAAATGTGGCTAAACTCAACATGGGATGCTATTTATTCCATAGGGGTTCAGTTATTTTTCATCCTGTTCTTATCTTGTTGTGGCTCTTGGTATCATGCATTTGTGCCAACATTTTGTTAAGTGACATGGATCAACTTGCCCCAGCAAGGATGTGTTGTTGTACAGTGCATCCAATTGGCCCATGGGCTTTTTTCATTCTATGCTAATGTGAACTTTGGCGGTCTGTAAAGAACTAGATAAGTGGTAAACACCCTGTTCAGTCTGAGAAAGATCAAGATGTCAGATCCTGTTTGATGCTGTTTTGGCTGGTCTCTTTGAGGTGGCTTGTTATTATTTCTCTCTCATCTCTTAATCACTAGGGCTTGACGTCAATAGGAGTGGCCAAATGTGTGTAGCAATCCACTGCGAGGCAATTTGCAGGTTGCCCAGAGACATTCAAATACAATTACCCCTTGTGTGTAGGTTAGCTAGTACTTGAAAAAGAAATCATAGTTGATTGAGTCATCCTACAGGAACCTTCTGCTCAGTTATATAGATATATAAAAGAAAACAAGCTGTTCAGGCTTTTTAAGCTTTGATTTTGATGACTGATGGATTGATTGTGAGGGCAGCTTGCTCTTTACTGGAAGGCAAACGCTCTAAAGGATGCCATGTCAGAAAGCATCTGCATTTATCTTTGCAATGATTTGTTGGGGGTTTTTTTTGCTTTCTTCATATAAAAGGCACCATTGTTGTAATGGCTTTGACACTGTTTTATGAACAATGCAAGGAAGGAAGCGTGAAAACAATACCTTCATACCTATGTCTTCAACACATTTAAAGAATGTTGAATGGATTTGTCAGTGCCGATCAGTTACACAATACTCATTTTACCAGCGCATACTTTGTCCATTCAGGGTCTGAAAGATCCAAAGTGTGCACAATTAACACATTTCAGTGATCAGTCTTTCTTTCTTTGCACTGGACTCATTGTCTGCATGTTAATCTGGAGTCATATTTTGTCTCATGTTTCCTTCTGAGTTTTGGATTCAAGGACAATGTCACTGTCTGTCTGCAAATACTGTACTCAAAATTTCCACACAGGATTTCTAAAGTTATGCTGAAGAAAAGCCTTAGCTGCTGCTTTGAAAGGCAAAATGTCAGCATGGTTTGTTTAATGGAGTTTAACATCTGAGCAGTACACAAAAATCAAGGTAGTGCTGTACACCTGGCTCCCAGGCACCTGTCTCTGCCTTGTCACATGTCACATTTAAGGGGAATAGAAGCTTAAAAGGTTTTTTGGCTGTGGTATACCTGTTCCCTGCAAAATAGCATTTGTAGTCAAACCCTGGAGAATCTACCACAATTACGGATGTCTACTACTTACAATGAATCCTGTCATATGGTCATACAGAATATAGGTCAGCTTCTCCAAGGCAGTATTTTGAACACTCCCCCATACCCCCTCTTCACTGAACACTCATCAGAGGTGAAGATTGTAAATGGCAACACCTGCAAGGTTTAAGGAAGTAAAATCCTTGATCAGCCAGGGGCTGATTTGTGCAGTCCAGGCCGGGTGATTCAGATGAACCTAACTCCAGTTGAGAGGCAGTTTCTTTTCTTTTAATTACATAAGTTGGATGTTCATGGGCCAGATGTAATCAGCTGGAGTAGTCTTTCTTGGTAATGTATCACAGGAGGAGGTCATTTAGATTACATTAGTTTGGTGAATGATTTACAGTGTCTTTCATTTTGGGTGTGTTTGTCAGGACCTCCCATTGGAGAGGGACAGTCAAGAGTCTCTAATGGAAGTTGAAAGTTATCATCATTGTACTTAACGTAAGAATCTTGTAAGCCTTCAGTCTACTGCCGCTGGTGAAGATCTCACTGCCTGCACTGCTTTATTGTGTGTGAGAAACAAAACTAAAAGCAGATTGTGCTTCATATATACAGTATTTATATATATTTATGATAATTATTGGCCCATATGGTTGAAATTTAATATAAACATAGATGTATACAATACAATACAGTCAGCACAAATGTTCAGTTTCCAGTAAGAGTTTCCCCTCTGTTTATTATTTATTTATTGAGTTGCTGAACACCAGGAAACACACAAGGAAATATTTAACACTGCTGTCACTGAAGCATCTAACTCAACTGTTGCTCCTTTATTCCACATCCAAAATAGGGCGTAATATTGATTTTATCGTCCACAACAATATGTAAAGTATGTTGGTGGTACACTAATAGCATCACAGTCTCAGGGGAAACCCTACTATGCAGCTTCCAAAAATGTCCTGTCATGTAACTGAATATCATGCCAAGGGTTCATTTGTCTGTCTGTTAAAGGGCTTTATTTAAGTCTCGCTTTGCTTTTCTCCCATATTGGGTAGAGATTTTAGTTGTGGTGTGTCCCTGGACTGGATTATATAATAGATAAGACATTGTTTACTGTCACACTAAGCAGGACTGACAGATAGTGAGAACATTTCTCGTAAAATAGGTCAGCCCGTAACTGTGGTATCACTGAAAAGGATGATTTTCGTTGTACACTGGTTTGTTTATCCAGTAATCTCCAATCCACTTTTCACATCTTTTAAAACTAAAATACTTTTTGGTCATATAATACTAGAATTGGTTATCAGAAAACAAAACACATGTGATTAAAGCCAGCGAAAGTGCTAATGTGACTGCATTTGCAGTGAAGCATGTCAGGCAGGGGACTGCTGGGCATGCATGACCATGTTGTGTAATGCCGGCCTCTCTGCTCAGCTTTGTTTTCATCATCAAAGGAGCTGTTCTGTTTTCATTGCATGTTTCAAGTCAAAGAATAAAAGCCGTTTTCTTCTCCCTGTTATAAGTTTGAAAACTGTGGAGGTGGGTCATCAAATAGCAGCAGTTTTATTTTTATGATCAAGTATCACAGTACTGAATATGACTTCAAAACTTTGACCAGAGTCTGCGTCTTTTATGATCTGTATGTTTAGATAAGTTTACTGCTCCTCTTGTGACTCTTGATAAAAGATAATAATGGAGTTCTGGTATTGTAGTAATACATGAAGGCTTCTACATTGTACTGTTTGTTGTGTTGAATGAAGGCTTGGTTAAATGTAGTCCTCTGTTTTGTTCGTCAGTGTCCAGTGGAAGTGTATCATAGTGGAGTATTACAGCTGAACGTCATTTGGATAGAATTTGCATGAAGGCATGTGAGACAATGAAGTATAGTCACTACCAAAAAAAAACTACATGTATACAGGCATGTAAAATCAGTCATCTTGCCTCCCATGAGACCACAGCGCAGAACAATGTGTTATCTGTATTAAAATCATCTTAAGCTGAGCCCCTGTCTTACCAAGATGACTTTGCCAGGCATAGTTTACCCTTTTTACATGAATGTAGGTGGTGATAGTTGCAATAGAGAGCTGGTTACATAACCGCAGCCAGCGTTGATGATGACCAGCTATACTTGATATATCCCATGGGCTTGACAGAAGATACTGTAAATATTTGTCAATGTTATTGATGAATGTCCAAACATGTGGATGAATGTATACGCTAGTGCTTGTTGCTATAATTACTGTCTAGGTTGTTTATATTACAGTACACACAAACATCTTTGAGAGGAGGATGGTTTTTGGTAGAAGCGCCACTATGAAGCTAAATCGGACATAATTTGTGTCTGCAGGCATTTGTCCTGAAATGGGGATTAGATGAACAAGGGAAATGCTCAGTAGAGTAGTGGTTGGGCCACGATCCAACATGGGTTTGGGGGTTTTTTTTTTGGAATTGCATTTTTCCATTTAAATTCCAAGTGTTTGTGCTGTGTGAAACTATGTATGGAGGCATCTGAGCAATAGTATGTACACAACATCTTTGTGTGTGTACAGACTCACAGATGTTTTTCTCAGGCCTCAGTGCCTGGTTTGCAGCTTTCTGGGAAACAAAGGCCATTTGCCACTGAGGTCTATTTTTGTCATTTGCACTTGGTGGAAACTTTTAGGCTTAATACCAATAGCATTTCCTAACCTTCTCTGTGCTCTGAAAAATTTGTCTGCAATCCTGACAGGTGATTTGTATGCAGTAGGCTAATTTTAGTTAATTGGTCCATGCTCTTGCATCAAATAACAGTGTGGCCTTGGCCAGTGCTGTAAATGCATAACAGATCAATTTCAATTAGGCTCATGTTTCAAAGCCAAGGGCTTTTGCACAAGCATCCGTTCTTTTGTGATTGTTCTCTATTGTCATCGAAATGTATGCGAGGATAAGAGGTAGTGGTTTGGTAGTGGTTTGGTAAGGGATTGTGGTATAAATTCAGCAGCAGTCAAGTTTACTGTCAGCAACTATAATTATGTTGAAGATTTAGTCTGTTTATGTAAGTGGTCATGTGAGCCTCGCACATGCTCACCAATACAAATACAAACTTAATTCAGTGCTTAGTATAATCTCTATAAACAGATACCTGCGTATGAATGCACAATCTTTTGGCAAAGGACAAGATTTTGGTATCAGAAGTGTTCTGATTTCCCTTTGTAGTCCAAGTAGTGCAGACCAATCATATTTGAGTGGGATTTCTTTGCATGCAGGTAAACAGACGGTGTGGGGAGCAAGACGGCCAGAACCCATTGGTTGAAATGCAATCTCTGAACTCAGTGGAATTTAACTTTTTATTTAATTTTTGCTTTTTTAAATTTATCTGCATCCATATACAGATACCTGTGTATAGAGATGAAGCGTCTCTCAACTCCAACTCAATTCTTTCCTCTCAAGTGCCTAATTGGACTGTAAAGAATGCCTGTTGCATGGAAGAGGACATCTCGGCCTGGATATCCGTTATCCAGATATCTGCTGGCTACACTGGAAGACCTGAAACACTGGCCATTGCGTCATTTAGCTGATAGGTTGTGAGATTGTGCTTAGTAAAAACTTGTACTAGTAATTGTACTTATACTATTGTGACCTTTATAAATCTGCTGTACTTTGGCATTTTAAAATACTGCCAGGTCTTAAGATCTTGTTTACAGTCTGGTGAGAGTCCATTAGCCGGACTTTGGACAACTGCCATAAATGCTTAATGTAAATGGAGCTAGTACAAGCAGTAAGCAATTATAAGAAATGCTAATTTAAAATGATAGAAAATATGACTGTTTGTTTGTCCTGGTAGTTGAAGGTGTCACTCAGTCTGTGTGCACACCTTGCATCAGTGCCAGTATTATTATTCTCCTCCATGTAGATCTGTCGAGCGAGGCTCGTAAATGTCACAATGAGTGGTGTCGCACACAGCTTGGCTGTGCACCAGGAGACAGATAGGAGAGTCCATGCCTGACATCCCAGCCAATCACTCTGAGGGGGTGGATTTAATTTCTTTTGGACAACAGCCAATAAGACGGTGGCAGATAGCCACATATGTAAATGAGTCTGACAGGGGTCTAGACGGCAGCTTGTCCCTGAGCTTGCGTGTTGCAACTGCAGCAGCCTCCCTAGTGACAGTCCAGCAGCTGAGCGGACTCTGCACACTCAGTCGAGAAAGAGGGATGTCAGCTCTTGTAGTGTGCATAGTTGGACCAAAACCAGTATGTGGCCAGGCTGTAGCTGATCCACCACCTGTCTCCCGCAGGGTGAGCTCGGAGCGTAGGAAGGAGAAGTCAAGGGATGCAGCGCGATGCCGGCGTGGGAAGGAGTCGGAGGTGTTCTACCAGCTGGCCCAGGAGCTGCCCCTGCCCCACAGCGTCAGCTCCAGCCTGGACAAGGCCTCCATAATGAGGCTCACCATCAGCTACCTGCGCATGAGGAAGCTGCTCAACAATGGTCAGTATCTGCAGGTGTTGGACCTATCAGTAGAGAATTTAACTTGGAGCACATCTGTATTTTTTTACTCCAGAGTGACAAGTAAATTGTGCAGTAGGAGAATGGATTACAAAGACGCCACATTCTTTAGAAAATGTAATAGTTTTTTCACTGTGGTTAGCCATAAGTGAAAGAATGTAAAGGATCTCCTGGAGGAAGAAAGGACATGCTAAAGAGAGTGAAAGAAAAAGTGAGCACAGTTTGAGATGCAGAGGAAAACTGAAGAAAATAATGATCGATGGTTAAATGCCAAGTCAGCTACTGTAAGAAATCCACTCAGATACGCACGGATGTAGATCAATTTGCAGATGTATGTAGGTACCGTGTGTTTCCCGTGTCGCAGCGTCCTTCCCTCCAAATATGCTCGTTGGACAGCAAAGACATTTGACGTCCTTTGCCTCGTTTCTGCTTGCTTTTCTTTTCTCTCCCTTAATCTCTCCCATCCCCTTCCTGTTAGCTCCTCTAGATGAGCCAGTGGCAGAGGAGGAAACCGATCTCGATATCCAACTCAACAGCTCCTATCTGAAGGCGCTGGAGGGCTTTCTCATGGTGTTGTCTGAAGACGGAGATATGATCTATCTCTCCGAGAATATCAACAAGTGCCTTGGGCTGGCACAGGTAGGTCTGATATGCTGTCTGTCTGCATTAAAGAGAAAGTAGATGCGAGAACGTAAGATTGATGACATACAGAGTCAGAAGCAGAACATTTGAAGCCAAAAAATGGGTGTTTCCAATGTTATTCATTAAAATCATTGCACCATTGTCTACCATGGACAACTATAACTGTATAACTCTTTCCGCTGCAGTTTGACCTGACTGGACACAGTGTGTTTGACTTCATACATCCCTGTGACCACGAGGAGCTGAGGGAGATGCTGGTCCACAGAACAGGTGAGGGACAAACAACAGGGAGCAGTGTCACATTGTAAGACCTCCCTAAAGGACAGAGACAGGCACACACAAGCACTCTGTCAGGTCTGCCAGTGCCCCAATCAGCAGGGAGTCCAATTCATTCTGAGCTGGCAGATTCAGACCAGGAGGCTGTCAGAGCAAGTTATCATTTTCCCCACTTCAAGCCTGAGGTCAGAGTGATTAGAGTTGGCTAGTGTGTACTTCAGTGACCTTTCACGCGGCATTACTGGAACAGAACGCTACATCCCATTTTCTATTTTACTGGCACCACAGAGCTTGGCCTTGCTTTGTGTCAGTAGGCTGAATTTGTTTACATTTTTGTGTCATTTCCTGTGGGTTAGATTAAGTTTCTCAGTTGAAGTTCTAAGTGAAATTAATTAAGCTAATTCTTTGCAGCGCTTCCATCAGAAATGTGCTTCATAACGTAATTTGTTGTCAATGCATGCTAATTTGAGGCACCTTAATATGCACCGATGTTTTCTCAGCTGCAGTGGTTGCTCGCTGCACTTCCTCTTTTTGTCTTGCCGTAGCTGAGCACAGGACAAAACCATCACAGTTCAATGTCTTCCCCTAATGCAAATTTGAACTGGTGGCAGTTGGCAAAAGATTTACAATGAAAGACAAATAAAAAAAGATTGTGGCAGAAACAGTGCTAACGGTGTTGAAATGACAGAACAAGAGGCTGTTTCCTCTTCTAAGCTGTGTCTCTCTTCCTGCTCATGTGATTTCAGGCTCTAAAAAGGCCAAGGAACCAAACACAGAGCGCAGCTTCTTCCTCCGAATGAAATGCACTCTCACAAGCAGGGGACGCACTGTCAACGTCAAGTCAGCTACATGGAAGGTAAGATGTTAGGGAATCATTGAAAAACTGGTCTCTCGTATAATAGAGGAAAGAGACCATCATTTGAGTTTTGATATAAATGCAGTCCTGCATTAGATGAGGCCATTATTTAAATGGGTTATGAACTCAAACCCTCCTGTCTTCTCTCTGTAGGTGCTCCACTGCTCAGGTCATATCCGTGTATATGACAGCCACACTGAACAGACTCCCAATGGCCGAAAGGAGCCACCTGTCCCCTACCTGGTTTTGATCTGTGACCCCATCCCACACCCCTCCAACATTGAGGTCCCTCTGGACACCAAGACCTTTCTCAGCCGCCACACAATGGACATGAAGTTCACGTATTGTGATGAAAGGTGAGCTTTCACATCTGAGAGAATATTATACGATTCCCTGTGAAGCCACCTGTGGTTCTTACAAGCATAGTCACAAAGAGCCACCTAGTGTTCAGAGTAGGTACCACAGGAGCACAGTCTCTAAATCCCCTTAGTGAGTCAATGAAAGAATTGATGTTTTTTTTTTTTTTTCGTGCTTTTCCAGGATCACTGAGCTCATGGGTTATGATCCAGAGGACCTGCTGAATCGTTCTGTGTATGAGTACTATCATGCGCAGGACTCAGACCATCTCACCAAGACTCACCACAACTGTAAGCACGAACGCTGAGAGCACAGGAAGCTTCAATTAGAACCTGTTCCACAACAAATTTCAGCTGTTATTTTTGCCAAACCTTGAACCAAATTCTCATTCTAACTTTCCACTTTCGTTTCTAATTGCTGTTAGTGTTTGCAAAGGGCCAGGTCTGCACAGGCCAATACCGGATGCTGGCCAAGAGAGGAGGTTTTGTGTGGGTGGAAACCCAAGCCACTGTCATCTACAACAACAAGAACTCCCAGCCACAGTGTGTCGTCTGTGTCAACTTTGTGCTCAGGTACTATAAAGGCCTCTTGAATAGTCAGTATTTTCAGAAGAAATTGTGATGTATTAGTATGTACCAAAGTATTCTTATTATTATTGTCCATTGCAAAATCCTCAGTAAACTCAATGTTATGGCTGCCTGACTCTTGCAGTGGCATCCAGGAGGAGAAGCTGATCCTGTCTCTGGAGCAGACCGAGGATGTCAAACCAGTGAAGGAGGAGCTACAGCAGGAGGAAGAAAAGGCTGCCGTCGAGAGCGGTCAGCCCACAACCCTGCCGAAGGAGGAGGTGGAGGAGAAGGGCCCGGAGGTGGATGTCATCAAACTGTTCACCCAGGCGGTAGAGGCCCAACCGCTGGTTAGCCTGTACGACAAGCTGAAGGAGGAGCCCGAGGCTCTCACCCTGCTGGCCCCAGCTGCCGGAGACACCATCATCTCCCTGGACTTCAGCTGCCCTGGTTCGTGGCCTCAGATACACTCTGAAACTTCTCGGCAGCATACATCAGAATTTCTATTGTGGGTGGTGGAAACCATTCTGACCTCATTCTGTGTTTTTGGTACAGATTCAGAGATCCAGCTGCTGAACGATGTCCCTCTCTACAATGATGTGATGCTCCCCTCCACTAGCGACAAGCTCGCTCTGCCTCTGTCCCCTCTGCCGCCCAGCGAGCCTCTCCACGTCACCACCACCACCACCTCTGAGGATGTAAAAGCTGAAAGCTATGCTCCAGCCCCGTCCTCTACACCAGCCAGCTCCTCAGGGGTAACACTGAGTGAATTATTGTCATTTTGCTGTACAGACAGCAGACATTTGTGGTCCAATCAGTAAGGTGTACTAAGAAAGGCTTAACCTTTAACTTCTCTTCTCGTTAGGCTGACAGTCCGCTGGACTTCTGTTTCCCCATGGACTCAGACATGAGCTCAGATTTCAAACTCGACTTGGTGGAGAAGCTGTTTGCCATTGATACAGAGCCCAAGACCCCCTTCACCACACATGTAATAAAAGAATGAGATGCTGTTAATTTTAATGCATTTAAATAATATCTGTGTATTCTATATCTCTGTATTCTGGTTCATTAGACCTTTTTTCTGCCCTTCAGGCAATGGAAGACTTAGATCTGGAGATGTTGGCTCCCTACATCCCCATGGACGATGACTTCCAGCTGCGCAGTCTGTCCCCAGATGAACCTCTATCTTGTGGACCAGTCAAACCCCTTCAGAGTTCTCCAGTCCGGGTCACACAGGACATCCACAGCTATCCCAGCTCCCCATTCAGCTCACCAGGCAGTCGCACAGCTTCCCCAGCACCACCCGAGCCAGTAAAAGCCCCCCATCTTGCCACCATCCTTGCCAAGAGGTGAGGTCTCCCAGATGCTCCATGTGTTGCTACATCGCATCATTTTTTGAGTTAGCTAATGACTCTTGCTGTGCTGCAGGACCACACAGCTGGACAAAGAAGTCTCGCTCAGGACCCTGGCAGCTCAGAACACACAGCGCAAAAGAAAACTGGGTGACATAAAAGAGATGATTGGACAGGTGAGTCCTCAACATCCAAACATGGCTTACAGATCTTCTTTTGTATTTAGAGATGGAAAGTTTGAGCGTCTGTATTTGATGATTTTCCAGGGAACTGTGCGCCAGGAACAACTGGAGCAGGGCAAGAAACTGAAGGCTTCAGAGTCGGGAACAACCAGGACCATACTTGTGCTGCCTTCAGGTGACCTACGTAAATCTGCACTAAATACTGCAAATTTAATGTTTGTGTCCATTTTATTTAGTCTGTTGCCTGAAACATCAACACAAATCTAACGTTCAAGTATCTTGTTTTCTCTTAGATTTGGCGAGCCGTCTGCTGGGCAGCACGTCAGAGGGCACCAGCGCCCTCCTCACCCTGCCGCAGCTCACCCGCGACGACTGCGAGGTCAACGCCCCCTTACAGGGTCGTCAGTACCTGCTGCAGGGCGAGGAGCTGCTGCGCGCTCTGGACCACGTCAACTGAGTCAATGCTTAGCCTGCTCACTGCTGAACTAGACTGGACACTACAATTTCTCCCCCATATTGTCACTCCCTCTCCAAGACCCCCACCCACTCAACCCCACTGCCCCTTATTTATGTACCTGTACGAGTTTGACTTTAGTTTGGCTGCCGTTTGTGCACATCATGTGATATCTGCAGCATTCCACCGTGACAAACGCCATAGCAGCATCTGGGTTTTGGTGCAAGGGATTCAGGCATCATGAGATGTCAAATTGTCTTTTTTTTTGTGTCCTCTCTCTTTCGGGGAGTCTCTCAGCACACAGCGCCTCTACAGATGACCCTTTTCCGGCCGGTCACCACAGAACCTGGCGCTACTGCCAGCAGTGTATTGTAAGCTTCAGTCGCACAATTTATATTTTCTTAAAAAGAAAAATATTACCAGCAATATATATTAAGCCTTTTTAAAGTCGTTTTAATGGGATTTGAACAATTTTATTTTTCCTCCCATACTTGTCTGTTGTAGTATTCGTACCTAACAAATGTCTCTAGTCCAGATGTATGAACATATTGTTTAAACCTTAGGTGGTTTGAATGTTATCTCCATTTAATAGCTATCAGTCGTTGAGGTAAAAGCATTTAATTGTGTAGCAGTCCAGTACATGTCACTTAATTACTTTACTGTAAGTGTGTGTTAATGTACATATACCAGGGAAATTTTAATTTACTCAGTATGGTGTCACAGCTTCGACTCACTCTCAACATGAAGTACGAGTCTTCACTTTGTTTTCTTCTCATGGAGGATTGGCATTTCTCTCTTTAACATGAAGTGAATTCATGTTTTTGGTTTTTACTGTGCGCAACATACTCAAAATAGTCTGTTTAAAATAAGTGAGATCTCAGCAATTCATTTTAATCGTGTGATCATTGTCATCATAGTAGCATTCGTGAGCTGTCAAACTTGTTTGCTCAGTTAATGGTTGTCAGTTTAATACCATTTCTCTATGCCATATTGTTGGGTCTGTCATGCTTCTTGTTGCTGTCTAACATTAAATGGCTTTAATAAAGTATAATGTTTCAGGTTTCATTAATTTGTAGTTGACAAATCCTGTAGAAACTATTCATCACTTGACACATGACTTGTTTTACTACTTTGCCAAGTAAGAAAACACAAAGCACTTCTAGAGTTATAAAAAAACATTTATTGTACTCAAAGGAACCACAGACCAAATACTGTTCTGGACTGTTAATCCATTAAATGTTTAGGTGCCGGCAGGTTCATGACGATTCAAACAGTTTGAATTTGAGAAATGACAATGAACCCATTGTTTGGTCACAGCCCTCAGTGACATAGAGATTTCTTCAGAGAAGTTTCTTTCCTTTCAGCTGACACTGCAGGCTCGTCTCTGTAACTTACTGTGCAGTGTTGGCGAAATATTTAACAAAAGTCACCAAAAACTGGACCTATATACGTTAAACAACCCAACTTTATTAAGCATTTATTAAATTACAAACACATTTTCATCTGACCAAGCTCACTATCACATTTCACAGTTTTCTTGCGTACATGAACTAATCATGTGGCTGTATGTCCATCAGGTTACCGTGACGAGTCACTCTGTGTACTCCGGAGTCATTCGGAGGTGCAGCAGCTCGCGGCCTCTCTGCACCACCATGGTGATTTGTTCGCTGCTGCGGACGGCCTGGTAGATCTCCTCAGAGGTGTTCACCTCCACTCCGTTTATCTCCACCACGACGTCTCCTGGTAGCATACCAGCTCTGAAACAAGTACGACAGTACTCTGAGTTAGCAGCAACAAACACTTGATCCTTTGCCGTTCATCCACACACACACAGCAGCGTGGCGCGCTTGCCTGTTAGCTGGCGAGCCCATGGTCACTTTGTGAATCAGGATGCCGTGTGTCACATCTGGGAAGGATGGGTCTCTCAACTTCAGCTCTGCAATGATGCTGAAACAAAGGGACCAAACAGAAACATCTGGTTTTAGATGCCAGCTGTGCCCTGACTCGGTTTTACTGCAGGCGTGTCTGACTGAAGAGTTTACCTCGGCGTTAGCGCCAGCATCAATACACCAATGTACCGCCGCTTCGTCTCTGACTCACCGAACCAAGAGCCTGGAGGAAGATGAACAAAAGCAGGAAGAGTGAAAATAATTTCTTACAGATGCATGCTACAGAGAATGTGGACATCAGAAAGAGTCTTAGTCTGTCCTCACTTCTCTTTTTTGCTGCCTGATCAAGGAAAACTTTGAGGCGATCAGATGGAATAGCAAAGGAGATCCCTGCAGTGACCTTCATGCTGTTTATACCGATGACTTCACCGTCCTGATTAGAGGAGAAACACATTCAGATAAGGAGGTGTGAATCATTGTTATTTGGCCGTCAAAGTCGAGTAATGTCTATTAGACAGCCTGTAGTTGTAATGATAGAACTGATTTTGGGCCATTTTGCCTCCATGACATGTCTTCTTTCAGACTAATGGAAAGAAAATGTCCAAAATGCAGATTTAGGTCTTTATTTTACTTCAGACTTCTGTTCTGGAAACGTATGCAAACTAGCTCACATTCAATAGATTCTGACTCATTTGCATGTTTAAATGAGCTTTCAGAACGCCTGTTTTACAAAATGAATTGTCTTAATGTAAGTAATGGAGTGGGGACATGTCATGGTGACCTGTAGTGTCTGATTTCTTTGTCTACAAATATATGGAATTTTACAATACATATCTTTACAGGTCATTTTCTCAAGATGAGCTTTAAACTAAACACACATCATCCCCACACTAAAGATCAGTTTACATATCCAGTGACAAGAGACAAACAGTTGCTTAATGCAACAATCTGTAATAAAAACATGACGGTTCTTTCATGTAATATTAACAACTGTAATTACAGGACACTTAACAACCTGAAAATCTTGTGTCTGTTCAAACATTACACAACAGTCAGAACAGGTTTGGTTACATTTAAGCAGGATCAGTGACTCACCAAGTTTATCAGGGGACCTCCAGAATATCCAAACTGCAAAACAAATCAGTCACATGTGATGTCAAGAAGCATCATGAGAGATTTCAAACTCACAGTAAACCCTCTCGTCAGGCTTATATTTGTTCCTCCGTTTGTTCCTGACATTTGGAAATATCATGAGGCCTTTCATCTGCCCACAGTCACCATCAGCTTTCAGTTTTCTTCCCCTGCATACAAGAACTCAAGACGTGGCCGTAAACACGCCCTCAAATCAAATCAGTGCAGAATACTCACATCAATAGCTGCGTTGGTCTGGATGTACTCCATGTTGGAGTTGGACCGGCCCAGCTCCTTACTGTCTCTCTGCACCGAGCTGACGATTCCTGATGTGACTGTATTCCGTAAAGAAAACGGGCTTCCCATGGCGACCACGAACTCCCCTTGTCGGACATCAGACGACCGGCCGAGGGAGAGCGTGGGTAAAGGATTCTGGGTGTCAGGAGAGAGAGAGCAGTTCAACAGTGCATCCTCACCACTCAGGGGTCATTCATACTGTCCAGAGAACTGAACTTCCCATTTTATCTACTGTACGCCCTGTTTTTCTTGCTGCAATGAGTCCTGCTCTGTTGAAGATGTAGGATCAGCCTTTAGCTCTTCTATCACAGTGCTGCTTCTATCACAGTGCTGCTTTTAGAGGAGGAAAACACAGGACTATTCATGAGTTCTGCTATAGAGGTCTTTCAGCAGACTGTGTGAGGCACAGCCTTGTTATTCTCATAAGGAAAACCTGGTTGTGTGTTCTTTCTCTTAAAGTTATAATCTCAAAGATTTTCAATGAAATAAATATCTGTTAAGTAACAGGATTGTGATTGAAAGAGCCACATTTATACACTTGCAGTATTACGAAATGGGTGTTGGTCTTGATGCTTCCACACTGTGATGGAAGCAAATGTGGACTGAGTAAGATAACAATAAACGCACAGCTCCTTCACCAGAGATCACTGTAGCTTGCTGCTCACCTTCGCAGTGATTTTGATGATGGCGATGTCTGCCACGGGATCAACGTGCTGCACCGTGGCATTGTACATATCTCCATTGGTGAGCTTCACGCGGACGCCTCTCTTGTTGGCCACAACATGAGCATTAGTGACGATGAGACCATCACTGCTAACAATGAAACCAGAGCCGTTTGACACCGGGACTTCTCTTCCTGAAAATGGGTGTCTGTATAACAATAAAATTAGTTGATGTTATTCAGTCTGGAAGCAAAATGTGATGAGTTAATCCAGAGAAGAAACCTATTGCACCTTTACGGCAACTCACCTGCCCAAGATTTCAATATAGACGACAGCTGGAGTGGACTTCTCGACCACATCTGCAATAAAGTTGTATTTATACCGGGGGCTGTCGGGTTTAAAGGGAGCAGCACACTGAGCTGACGGCAGAATGGACTGCAGACACCGCCCGGTTATCGACACTCTTCTGTCCTTTGCTTCACCCTCTTTTTGACTGTCCAGAAGCGCCACACCACAGAGTCCCAAAGCCACCGACACTGACTTGAGCAGAGGGGAGCTGCTGTTGTCCCGACCACCTTTCCTGTCCCACTCTACCGTGGGTCCCCTGTCCAGGCTCGTGTGTCCTTCTGTCACCCAGCTGACTGTCCTCTCTGCCAAAGAGTTTAGTCCGCGGCTCTGACACCGAGCATGTGTCCTCAGCGCAGAGAGAAAACATCTATTGAGAGCAGTTGCTGCCATGTTGCATCACTTCTGTCACACTGGTTCAGGAGTTTAACAACCGCTTAACAACACTTTATATCCACGTATATTTACAACGAGGACGGCCCGTTTTGTATTAATTGTAACAGCCTCACTGTTCATGTGAACAAAAACAATACAGTATGAATACTTCCTTTGAATTTTATTCTTGTCTTCACGGGACTGAGGACCACCAATGGCCAAGACAGCCTCCACCTTATACCGGAAGTTTAACTTTAAGCGAGACTGCGCAGAATTTCTTCTTCTTCTAAAATTGCTGGCAATTTAGGCGCAAATTGTTGTATTACTGCCCTCCACTGGATAAAATAGGAAATGTATATATGTACATACAGCAATAAACAATAATGCAGTTAACAAATATATACAAAAGAACAGTTGAATGTACAACATATTTTAAGGTTAAACCAAGTTTGCATTACTCTAATATATAAAAAATTCAGTATAACAGACACAGAGCGTCCCCGTAACCATAGTAACACTGTCACTCATCGGCGGGAGAGACGCTGCTGACTCATATTACAGCATGCAATACACTGTAATACTTTATATTTGTCTATATTTCTCTCTCTCCCCGATGGTCTGAATAACTCGATCTGCTGCTTTGACTCGTCTGTCCGCGCGCTGTCTGTGCCTTCTTCTACGCAACCAGTTATTTTATCTTATAGAAAATTGACGTGTGGCGTTAGACCATAAAAAGTGTATGAGGGAGTTGGCAGTCCTGCAAAATGTTTCAACAAAATGAAATTTAGACAAATCGCATCTTAGGACATATGGATATATCCCCTGGCAACTCTACTATATGTTCTTTGTTTATACACTGTTTCTGTATACTTAACTGTTATTTATTATTTTCAATAAAATGTTACTAAAAAAACAAAAAACAAACCGCAACTTTCCCATGAACTTTATTGATTGGACAAACATGCGGAAATGACGTAGTGACGTAGCAGTACGTCATGGGTTTCTACACAAAGGCGGCAGTAATGAGAAATTTGAAAATTGCTGGCTAGCGAGCTAGCTGCTAGCATACCTCGGATGTATAATAACAAGTTTTATTCCCCCGCTAAAATGGCGTCGTATCATCATTTATTACAACACGAAAAAACGCGGTTGGAATCTCCTGCCAAAGTGTTTGCTAAACTGAAATCCAAGGTGCAGAAAGAGGGGATGTGCGCAAACGACGGGATTGTAACGAGCAGAGATCGGCAGTGTAACGTTGGCGAGAAACATGGAGGAGACTTTAAGTCGCCCAGGAGCAGAACAGAGAGCACCTGGATAACCGGTGAGTTCAAGGAGAATCAGAGGTTCGGTTCATATCACAATGAAGCGCGGGCCTTGACCCTCTCGCCCATATCGAGTCCTCAGAAAACCTACGGGTACTCAGACATCAACAACAAGCCCGTGGAGGAAATGCCCCCCGTGGCTGCAACAGGACATGGATTCACACCAAGAAGAGGAGCCTTCCTGGACTCAACAGCTGTTCCTCGTCCCCTCTCTCCGATCTGCAGACAGCAGATCCACACAGAACCAACTCACATCGGAGACTTGGATGGTTTCGTTGTGACCAGCAGAACTCCAGTAAAGACACAGCCAGTAGAAAATGACTGTGTGATGAGTGTGTTCGAAGAGGAGTGCGCTCCTCGTATGTCCGCAACCTATAATTTTTCCCCCATGAGGAAGAGGTTGAGGAAGAGAAAATGGGAGCCACGGGGGTTCAACAACGTCATCAGCAGCATAAAGGAGATCAACGGTGAAGCCTTGATTCAGCCACAGAGAAGGAGACCCTCCAGTGAGGATGACACCCACAACAACACCTGCGTGGATGATCTGGGCCATGTGAGAGGAATCTCTGCCGGCTGTTCAGAGATGAGCCAGTTCACCCATGAACCCCTGTTCCCACCACCGAGACCCTCCGCAAAGAAACGTGAGATTGTATTGATGCTGTTTTTTCTAAGTGCAGCCCTTTTGCCTTTGTCCTCATTTAGGGACAGAATCTGACTGGTGCCTCTTTGCTGTTTTTGAACAGGTTGTTATTTTTTTACGGAAAAAGTCCCTCTGATGTCTCCAGCCAAGATGTTTGCTTACATGAAGGAAAGAGAAGGCAGAGCGGAGCAGCAGGAAGTCCACAACATGAGCAGCAGCAGGAGGCATCTCTTTAATGGGGGTGAGTATGTTCTGAATCCTGCAAAGTGAGGCCTTTCGTTCAAGCTGTGTATGTATGGATTTTTCTGTGTCACATCTGATGTTTGTTTTGTTGTTTACACTCTTTTCTATAGGCAGTGCCCATCCAACCAGAGATACAGCTCCCTCCAACACTCACAACACGTGTGAGAGGGAGGATGTTGCCTTTCGAAGTGTCCCAGAGAGTGTGACTTCTGTCAGCCGGTCCAGAGTAGAGTTATCTGACAGCCAATCAGCTACAGATTCCTCTGAGGACATCCCAGTCCCTGCTGCGCCGTCGCAACCCGTTTTGCTGGAAGACCCGCTCGTACTCAACTCGCCGCGGATCTCCATACCTCAGAAAAACGAGGCCGTGTTCAAACGCAACAGATGGTCCCATGCCACAAAATTCCCAAGTGTGAGTAGAAATGTATTTTAAATTAATGTAAGTCTGGTGAAAGGGGTGATGGTAACGGTTAGGGAACATAAGATTGATTGAAAATGTAAAACCAGAGCACAGATCAGTTCAAGCGTCAGGCACGTTTTAGCTCAAGTGGGAAATGGAAATCAGCTATAGTTTGTCTTCTCTTTGGCAGTTTGGTCTGCTGTTCCTCACTGGACTTGTGTTTTCCTGTTTTTTGACAGGAGAGTGTGATTTATCTCAGAAAGTGGTTCCTGAGGAGGAATCGTAAGGGCCTGTTTGTCGATGGAATCCACAGGTGAATATTTGTCAACACGTCATGATTCAACACAATGCAATCACAGCTGATCATTTCAGATTACTCACCCAGCTCCTGTCCCGTGGGACAGACGCTTTGGATTCCAGACTTTTGTGTGGTTTAAAGTGAAAACCTTTTTCTTGTCTTTTCCACCCAGGGAGGACAACATACCATGGAACAGCAACATCATCGTGGACAGGGTTTCTAAGTCTGTGCTGAGGAGCATCTCCGGCAGGGTTTACATCTTGGTTGGCAAGATGAACTTGGGTGTTGACTCTGGTTAGTCAGACTCTGTGTGGGTGGATATTTTCCACTGAGAATATGTTTCAGTTTGCCAGGAAGAAGTCAAAAAGTTCATAAATGTAGACATATTACATGGACTGATATTCTTTTTCTTTTATCTCACTTTTCACCTGCAGTGTTTCCCAAGTGGCTGTTGAAGAAGTTTGCTAATGGTTTTCCTTCAGACTGGAAGGCACTTTATGAAAAGTTTCTGTCAAACTCAACAGAGTAAGAATAGTTATTTTAAGCATGATGTGGAATGACTCTTGAGTGTTTGAAAGCCTTATCCACAAATAGTTGAATAAATTTAGAGCTGAATTTTGTTCTGTTGTAGCGACACCAGCGGAGAAACAAAGAGGAACAGTGAAAGCAGAGGCATCGTGGCAAAGACAAACTCTGAGGCATCGTCCATCAACCGTTCTGTGATGCGACCAAGGCAGAAGCCTCTGAAGACACGTAAGTACAAGAGAGACGCTTTATTCAGCAGCCGCACAAATAAATGCTCTGTACAAGAACATCTGAGAACGTCAGGACCTCGTGTGTATATATATGATCAGCGTTGCCATCCCTAGAGCCACTAGCATGGCTAAAAATTACAGCTCGTGTTTCAGATCACGATTTTTGTTGCCACGTTCACGCTTTATCTCTGGTAGTGCATTCATTTACGGATCTGAATCCATGGAAGCTGCGCGAAAGGACCCTTTGGTCACCACATATGTTTATTCTCTTCCCTTCTCCAGCTGATTCCTTGACTTCTACAAAAATGTCTCGAAGTGGTCGCGTCATCAAGCCTCCTCTGGAGTACTGGAAAGGAGGGAGAGTCATTCTGGATGCAGACATGAATGTTACCATCCATGAATGTTACAACACCCCCACCTGCAACCCTGTAAGCACCTAAAGTTTCAGCTCACACAAGTTCATAATAATCCAGAGTCATTGTTTGTCCATGAGGGCCAGTAGTTTTGACCATGCACAAACAAATAACATGACTGTGTTTACATCCCACAGGAGATCACTACAACAGTGTCTGCGAGGGTGTCACAGAAACCTGCCCATGTGTTCCTGCCCTGCAGCAAAGGTAAGAATAATGAGGAAATGTAGTTTTAGGACTGTGAGCTAAGTTATAAGTTGCATGCTAACATGCTGTCCTCTGTGTTTGCAGGCCGTAAGCAGTGTGCATCATCCAGCAACGAAGAGGCATCAGTACCACTGAGGAGGGTGAAGGCTCCACCCCGCAAGAGCAGCAGAGCCAAAGATAACCCTGACAAGAAGGCCTCTTACTCACCTGAACCTCCCGTGGAGACACTTAGCACACCTGAAGAGAGGCCTGGCAGACGGACAAGGTCCAGGCAAAGGCGTTCAGTGGAGGAGAGAGCATTAAGCAAACCTGAGAAGTCTTCAACACGGTCAAAAAAGATGCAAGACACCATAAGGCCTTCAGTGAGCATCTCAGGACGCAAACGGGCGGTCAAAGTATCGCCGGAATCTCCCACTGTTAGTGACAAAACATCACAGGATCAGTCATCAGGTGCCGACTTTTCCATCAGGAGAAAGACGAGAGGGAAGGGAGCGCACAGGAAGGGAGGCGAGAAGTCACAGCCAGGCCGCCTGTGTCTGTCGAGCAAGTCATCAGAGTCCTCTGAGGAGAGCGGGACGGAACTGAGGAGGAGGACCAGAGTGAGGAAGAATAGACATGCTGCACAAACACAAACAAAACAGAGCAAACGCACCAACACATCACAACCTGCAAAGCCTCAGTCGACGCAGTCCAGCAGGAAACACAGGACAGACAAAAACAACACACTGATTCCACAAGAGCAAGACGAGGACAAGTGGACCGAGGCAGAGCTCGTGAAGCTGCAAGAGTAAGCTTTGTCTACCTACAAAATGGGAAAGCAGCATTTTGCAGAGTTTGAGTAGCATCTTTCCCTATCGTAACCTCGTATGTCCATGTGTGTTCTCCAGGGCCATGTCCTTCTATCCTAAGCACATGGCAGGCTACTGGGCAAAGGTTGCCAGGCTCGTCGGGACACGCTCTGCAGAGGAGTGCCACAATCAGCACACATCCCAGGGAACCTCAAAGACTCCGGCCAAGAGAGCCAGGAAACCCAGAAAGAAAAAGGTGGAAGCACCAAAGGATGCAGGTAGAGAAAGGTCTTTGATTGGGATGTGGATTGTGTAGCCTTGAAAGTGAATTGATTTAGCGTTGCACTCCTGTAACACTGTGAGACTCAGGATGGATTGTTTACAGAA
This sequence comes from Chaetodon trifascialis, assembly GCF_039877785.1. Classification (NCBI taxonomy): domain Eukaryota; kingdom Metazoa; phylum Chordata; class Actinopteri; order Chaetodontiformes; family Chaetodontidae; genus Chaetodon; species Chaetodon trifascialis. The sequence continues at coordinate 14,756,144 of NC_092069.1, forward strand.
AGCATCAAAATCAATGCAGCAGAATCAGAGATATTAATTTATTTTCTTCCACATGTTCTTGGTCCTTGTCAAAACCTGGAGCCTACATTACCCACAATACAACTCGACTGTAGACAGTAGGGTTGGAGATTTGGGTTTGTTATGCTCATAGTGGCTGATGTACCTGCTAGCCTCAAGCAGAGAGGAGCCTCCTGTAGACTGTTTTAAAGACCTGATTTTAGGTTTCCAACTAATAATTGTTTTCATTATTGAGTAATCAATTGAGCGAATGATAAGGAAGTCTTCTGGTCTTTAGTTGTTTAAGGTGATGTCCTTAACTGTCTTGCTTTGTCCAACAAACAGTCCAAAAACCAAAGCCACTCAGTTTACTCTCACTTAAGAGGGAATGAAACTCGACACTTTGATAACTGAAATGATCTAAATGTCTTAGCTAAAGAGTGGATGTGCTTCACTGCAGAGCTTTGATCAGCTCTTCTCTGTGACTAGTTACAGATCATGCTGTGATATCTGCCCGAGCGGGGACCTTAAAGAGGAAGCAGCAGGTGCGTCACTTCCTGGAGAACATGCCCAGAGAAGACGTTGACGACGTCTTCAGCTCTGCGTACATGCAGAATAAACGGGTTGAGGTTTGTCTCTTTCTGTGCTTTTGTCTTCAGCAGAAATAATAAGCGACTGTGACGCTGTTACACAGTGCATGATAACTGCTCCCCTCGTGTCTCTCTTGATGAACAGATGCCCTCCATGTGTCCCAGTGACGAGCATGACTTCACATTGTCAGACCTGGAGCCCATGACCCCCATGTCGACGGGGTTCCCCGAAGTCAAGACTCCTCAGTGTCTGCATATTACTCCCGGCATGATGGGCTCTCCCAACAGGTGAATGCCGCTGACTTCTGCATTCTAGCTCCTAAGAATCGATTGAAATGCAATAGCTAACTTGCCTCCCGCTTGATTTCAAAGGAGCAATGACGACAAGTACGTCTTTCAACTCCAGAAGAGGATGAAAAAACGTCAGTTTAATGTCTGCAAACCTGCTGCTCCTTCAAAGGTACTAATGATCAGATTCTTGTCATCTCAGAGTACATGGATTATTCATTTTTTGTTGTAAAAATAATTTCCTTCTATGTTTCTTTCAGCGCTTCACGCCCACGCCATCAGTTAAACGAACAATGAGGAGATGTGCAAACACAGGTAGGGTGTCCTGAGCTGCTCGTGAGAGGAGACAAAACGAAACGATACTAATTTGACCAAGTTTATGTTGCATTTTCCAGAAATGAGCTGAACGTTTCAAAGCTGTAATTGAACTCTGAAAGCAGTTTTTGCCACATTTCTTCTATAACCCAAGTCTTGTTCCTTAACACACTCTGTTTTTTCCCTTTTTCACTAGAAAATGACACCTTTGTTGTTTGGGAGATGTTCCCAGGAAACGACGGAGCGCTGTCTGAAAGCGGGGAGGAAGAGGATTTTTACTTCTCAGACAATGACTGAGTGGATCTGAAATGTAACGTCATTGAAAATAAAATAAAAAATCTTAATTATTCAGAGATTAAAATCAGTGGAGCTGAGCAGAGATGTGACTCTTAATTCATCACATGTAAACAATGAAACAGTTGAATTTTTGCTTCCCAGCCTTTTATGTTTTTTAACGTTTAAACTCAGGATTTAATCTCATCAGTGTGAAACAAACACAGGCTATGGTTGATAATTAGCCACAGTCATGGATTTGAAGCTTTTAAACATACCCTGCACTAGAGGATATGAACATGTAAACACATTTTTGATTTGAAATTACGTGGCCTTTTCTGATCAATGCATTGTTGGGAATTGTTCTACAGATAAAAGCACAAGATGCTGTCATAAACACACTTGTGCTCCTGTTTTCCAGTATGTGCCTGTAAATATAGTTTTTGTTTCAAGTCCTCGCTCCAAGAGTCAGTTGTAACTATTCTTTTAATAAACATTCTTTAATTCGTGATTATGGTTTATTTGTTTACATTATATTATAGATTATGGAAATGGTTGATTTGTAGGATGTGTAGAGATTAAAAAGATTTAAGTGAAAATCCAAGAAGAGACAGGAAGATAAACATTGTGCAACAGAAGTTGTTCTTTTTCTGGAAATTATTTATTAGCAATAACGACTTAAGATGTGCCATTTTGTCTTCAAAGGATGCCCTCATTTACAATAATACAACGTGGACACAATTTAACAAAGCATTTCACAAAAACTAGAATTAAATGACACCAGAGGTGACAATTAACAAAACAAAAAAGTCAATAAATCAGGATATCATGCTCCAAGCAGAGCATGAAAATTGATCGTTCATACATAGATTATAGTGAGTCAGTCAGTGATAGCTTTAAGTTATAAAGTCAGAAAACAGAATTATGGGTGTGTTATTATGGACATGTACAACTGATCCTATAATAAGAGGACACAGCATTTTTGAGCAGGTAAACTGTCATCTGTGTCTGCACCTGCAAAAAGAGGATCATCTCTGAGCACATGCACCTTCCTCATGAGGTCATTATTCTGACATTTGAGATGAAGGTGTTGGTGGCCCTCCCTGACACTGGGGCCATGGTTATGTCTTAGGCCCTGGTCTTTTGGAGGCTCCTGCAGGACATCTTCTCGATGACAGTGATCATCTGCTCTGGTTCAAGTGTATTTGGACGACAGAATGATGACAGCACACATACAGCACCGCATACAGTATGAGTCACTGATCTGACTCATCTCACCCACATCTGCCCGATAAAGCCCAAAATAGCAGAGAGAGGAAGGCTGCTGCTGACATTAAAGTCAAAGTCAACTTTATTGACAATTTCGCCAAACGCACTGGACACACAGGTCGAGTCTCTCACAGTGAGTCTAAAAACATGAGCTAAATAAGGCATAGAGATCTTCATAAAAAAAAAAATACTAAACATGGCTGAATGTGCTCCAACTAAATTCGCGCACGAGCACTGGGAGAATTTTTGAATAACAGTCACGTGAAACCGCGTCACGTGACTGCTGCGTCTTTAACTGCCTGCCACCGGACACAGCAGCAGAGGACGCGATGGACTCACTGTGAGTGCTTTGGACAAGTTCGTAGTTGTGTATTTTTAATGAGACAAGCAGGAAAGAAAGCTCTCAGATAACTTAAACTCTATTTTTTAAAGATGTCCTTTAATGTCGCGCGACTTGCATTTAGTTTCATTGTTTGTTTGCGGTGACCTAGATAGCCACCAGCTAACACAGCAGGTGTTTAACAACGTTAAAACGACTGGAAATAACGTGTGTCTTTGTCGGAAGAGTTAGCAAAGCCTTGTATGTGTGTGTGTGTGTGTGTGTGTGTGTGTGTGTGTGTGTGTGTGTGTGTGTGTGTCTGTCTGTCTGTCTGTCTGTCTGCGTTTAGTTTGAGCTGCTAAGCTAAGTCACGCCGAGGCTTTGCGCTGAGGAAACGCTGAACGAGTCAGGACGTGTTTGCTGTGTTTTCCAGCTGTTTTCACACATGTATGAACCTCTGTTTGTGTGAATGTTCTGCTCTAATGTTTCCTCTCTCCTTCCAGCAGACTGACCTTCTTCGTCCCCTTGTTGTTCAGCCAGGTGGTCTGGAGTGGATATCTGGAATATAACCAAGATGTCCTGTGAGCAAATCCACTTAAAGAGCCATTCTCTAATCTCTGTGTCATTTCATAAATCATGTTTGCATCTCTCCTTGTTCAAAGTCAAGTTTTTTGACTGTTTTTCATAAGCACAGATCAGTCTCGACAGCCCAAACATGCAGTGAAGACTAATATATAAAAAGGGAAATCCTTAAAATATTCTCACAGTGTGCTTAATTTGTCTGGAAAACTTAAGCAATTTGCAAACATTATCACATTATCAGTGTGTGAGTCATTTTGAAGGAACTCACATTTTGGGGATTTTACCACACTGAGCAGTTCAGCTTTGTTTCCACGGCCTGTGATGTCTTCCTTTTTTGAAAACCATGTAAAGAGCTCATGAGCTGCACTACACAGTGGCACAAAATTTGGAAAACTGATCTACGAGGGGAAGGTGATGTTTCAATGTAATCAGTCAAGTGTTTTGTTTTTTCCAGTAAAGATATTGAAGAGTTCTTCTCTTACCTCAGGATACCAGAGGACTGGACTCATGTGGGTCGGGTCGACCCCACAGAGGACCTGGAGCTGACCTTTGCCCTGAAGCAGCAAAACGTCGACCTGCTGGAGGAGACACTAAGACTAGTGTCAGACCCTGACTCAGCACAATATGGTATGGCTGTCTGATAATCAGGTTGTCCTGAAGTAGCCCTAAAAATCCAGGGGCTAAAAAGAATCTGCGTACATACCGAGGGGTTTGCGTGTCCAGTGTTTTCTATTCCTGTCCCTCGTAATGTGCAGCATGCTCTGCACTGCATGTGAACTGAACTGCTCTGTGAAAGGGGTTTAAAACAGACTCACCTGACAGTCTCTCACCTTTGGTCTCTTTCTATGGAGTGACAGAGGTGTGTTTTGTCCTCCGCAGGTAAATACCTCACCCTGGAGGGAGTGTCCTCCCTCGTGCGTCCGTCTGAACTGACCCAGAAGGTGGTGCGTCACTGGCTGCAGAGGCATGGGATTACAAACTGCCTAACTGTTCGCACTCAGGACTTTTTACAGTGCAGCATGACTTCAGAGTAAGCATATTTTTTCTAGGCAGCGTTTGTTTTGCTTACTTGACAGTAATTTTTATTTGCTCATGACACAGTTCAGAGGAAAAGGACATCTTCTGCTACCTCTTTTATGTTAACCGTGCCCTTATCTCATGATATGGTTCCTCTTTCTGTGGTTATTGGTTGAATCAAATCAACTTTGAACTGCAGGCTTGTAAAATTCATAAATCTAGGCCAAGGTTATTAGATCTTAAAAAAACAAACGCCTCGCTCTAAACCCCGGCCCCCGGTTTCACTTCCTGGTTGTAGTTTAACACCTGGAGTCACATCAGTTTTGCATGTAATCAAAATTCGTTTCTTAAACATTTATACCTTTAATCACATGTGTTTACATGTGGACTTGTTGAATTTTAGGCTGTGTCTGTTTTTGTTTGGTGTTTTAAGGGTTGCAGAGACGCTGCTTCCAGGCAGCAAGTTCCACCGTTACACCAGAGACAGTTATTCTCTGGTGAGGTCTTCAGCTCCGTATTCTGTTCATGATGATGTTCACCAGCACCTGGACTTTGGTGAGATCAGTTCTTAAGGCTGTGAAATGTTCAGCTGTCATCTGTGATTGCTGTATGTGTAGGTATGTAGGATCTGTGCTCACATTGCTGGATGTGTTTGTGTGTGTTTCCACAGTTGGAGGGCTTCACCGCCTCCCTCCTAAAGGGCAGGAGGACTTCGGCAAAGCCTCATCCAGCAGGAGGCAAAAGCAGTCTAAGGCAGGGTTGCACCTGGGAGTGACTCCTGCCATCTTGAGGGAGCGGTACAACCTGACAGCAGCTGATGTGGGAACAGTTAAGAACAACAGCCAGGCAGTAGCTCAGGTGTGACCATCTGAGACTGAGGTCGTAATAAAAAGCGTTGCTGTTCGACATATGTACATCAGCTCAGACACTATTATCCCACCGTACCTTGGTATACTTTTACATGCTCGCTGCCTGTTTTCTCGTTTAGTTCTTGGAGCAGTACTACAGCCCTGTAGACCTGGCTGAGTTCATGATGATATTTGGCCGCAGCTTCAAGCATCTCTCTAAGGTGGACCGAGTGGTGGGCACTCAGGGAAAAGGAAAGGCTGGTCTGGAGGCCAGTCTGGATGTAGAGTACATCATGAGCACGGGGGCCAACATCTCCACATGGGTCTTCACCAATCCAGGTCTGTATGAGAGTGGTTTCAGTGGTGTGAGTGAGTGTGGAGAACTTAAAATGGAGAAACGATAACCGTTGATATTTGTCACTGTGGTGAAATGCCTACCTTCTGATTTTACCTTCTGATGAAATTTTTTTCTCAGTTAAAATAACAGTGATGATAAATCTACAGACACTAACTGTAATCATTTAGACCATTAAGTCCATGCAAGAGGAGGTGAAACAGCATGAAGCAACTAAAAATACATTACTATAATTAGACACTGAAAATAAAGGTAATAGTAAGGGTTCATGAAAAGTAAAAGAAGCAGATTAAAAATAGCAAGTTTTTGGTTGGTCACGGTCTGACCAGTCACATTTAAGCGCCGTCACTCTCATTTCCTCATTGTCCTTCAGGCCGCCACGAGTCCCAGGAGCCTTTCCTCCAGTGGATGGTTTTGCTCAGCAACATGTCTGACCTGCCCTGGGTTCACACCGTCAGCTACGGAGACGACGAAGACAGCCTGTCCACTGCGTACATGATGCGCATCAACACAGAGTTTATGAAGGCTGGTGTCAGAGGAATCTCTCTGCTCTTTGCTTCTGGTCAGTAAAGAGCAGGTCCCATCCACATGCCTTATAGCACACTGACTGTCAGTGAGATAACAAAGCCTTTGCCTGTCTGCAGGACAGCTTTAGACTGATATCTTTGACGTAGCAGACACATTTTTGGTTGACATTTTGTCACTCCGGTTACGTGCAAAGACTGGCCTCACACTTGTCAAAGGCGATATTTGAATGAACAGCGGCTTTAATTGTTTTAACAGCCCGAGAGAGAGGCGATCTAACAAAAACAAGACAGGTTTGGTCTCCTTGGAAACATGTCAACTCACTGTGGCTTTGCTCCATTCTTACTGTCAGTTCATTGTCTCATTGGAAACATGAATATACCCCTCTTGTTTTCTAAAGATACCCATGACCTGGAAAAGCAGGTTTCCATGTTATCTTTCGGCATTTAACCTTTTCCTTAACCGGCCGGCTGTCAGTGAGATATGCTGCATCATCTTCAGTGTTCCTCCTCATGATTAATGAGGACATGTCACATCAGTCTCAGTGGTCTTGTTTCACGTTCAGGTGACAGCGGTGCAGGCTGCAGACATCTGGGTGAAAACCAAAACTCCTTCAGGCCCAGCTTTCCTGCCTCGAGGTAAAACATTTGTACATTTCTGAAAGTAAACCAATTTCTGCTCTGATACTAGCAGACCACTGGGCTTCCAGAAGTCCATCCAACCCTCCTCTTGTATGTTCTCAACTATTCCTCTGCAAATCTTCAAAAGGTTTAGGAAAAGCACCACATATGTAATGTCCTGCATCTTGTTCACAGCCCATATGTGACCACAGTTGGAGGAACCTCCTTCAAGAACCCATTTAAGGTCACGTATGAAGTCACAGATTACATCAGTGGAGGAGGCTTCAGCAACGTCTTCAAGATGCCTGACTACCAGGTAATTATATGAGGTCTCAGCTCTTTTATAGCTCGATTATTGCAGACAGTGTCACTGATGCTGTGTATTTGTGTTCCATAGGCCAGTGCAGTAGATGCTTATCTGAAGACTGTAGGAGCAACACTCCCTCCTGACTCATATTTCAACACCAGCGGCAGGGCCTATCCAGACATGGCCGCCCTGTCTGACAATTACTGGGTGGTTATCAACAGAGTACCCGTCCCCTGGGTGTCCGGGACCTCGGTAAAATATATCACACTTGACCACACTTTGGTGAAAGGAGAACTGAGATGTCAAACAAGTGAAAACTAAAGCTAAAAGCCAGCCGACCAACATGATATAAGCTGAACGAGAGACATAAATGATAAAATCAACAACACAAGTTCATCAAACTCCAGTGTAACTTACAAAGAAATGATAATGATTTGCATAGTTTATAGTTTTCAGGCAGGTTGTTCCAGGGTCTAGAGGCCATGTTGCCTTTCTGTAGTTAAATTGAATTGACATAACACATTTGAATGAATTAAACTGTGCATCGGCTTGTTGATTTCAACGTGAGTGTTAATGGTAGAATGACCGACTAGGAAAACAGGTAAAATAATCAACCAAAAAGGCAATAAAGACATTACAACCTTTCTATCAGTTTACCAGCCAGCCTGAAAACTACAGGTTACAGGATAAATTATATTTAACAGTACTCACCTGATCACGTTTTCACTGTCCAAAGACCATTTATAAGACTATATACTGGAAGTAGTATGAATTGTTCTGATTGTGCATTTCATTGTGCGTCATTTCATCGATTGATCTCCCTTCCAGGCGTCAACCCCTGTGGTCGGAGGCATGCTGTCTCTCATCAATGACCAGCGGCTGCTAAAGGGCCTGCCTGCCCTGGGCTTCCTCAACCCTCGCCTCTACAAGCTCAAAGGAAAGGCTCTATTTGATGTGAGTCAAGTTACTACTAGTTTGTTTTTAGGCTTGATTTATGGAGCGATCTCCATATTGCTACTAACATTTTGGCAGTCATGGTCGTGCTTATTCTCAGACTTATTCTTTTCATTTACTTACATTCAGTGGCCATTTTATTTGGTACACCTGTGCAATCTGTTGTAATTCAATACAACATCTCTGCCATAGATTTACCATGAATGTATGATGTTGCTTTAATTGACATAGTTGGAAATGTTTCTGACTGATGTCATTGTTAAATAGACTGTTGGAACGGACAACATTATATAAAGAGGTTCTTCTAATTTTCTGTCCATATTTTTGAACATGATGGCAGATTATTAGCAACTCCTCAATATGATGCAGTCTGGTCGATAATTAATGTTATTGGGTTACTTTGCTGACTAAGTCCAAGCAGTATGTTTGAACATTTACAAAGACCTCATGCTAAAAGATAGCAGAAGGACACCCCAACACATTTTATAGTCATGTTATTGTTCCTTAATGCCATGCGTCCTTGTCTCTAGGTGACTGAAGGCTGTCATCTGGGCTGTCTGGATGAACAGGTTCAGGGTAAAGGTTTCTGTGCTGCACCATCATGGGACCCTGTTACAGGCTGGGGGACGCCAAACTACCCTGCACTGCTGGCTGCCCTGCTAGCTGAGTGACAAGCTGCAGTTCATTCAACCATCAGGGCAGCTCTGCTCTGAGAGCAGGTACTATATTCACATCCTGATACCAAAGGCAGGACGGTGAAATGGAGGGAAAACAATGCCTACGCTTTAGATCTATGCCTTCTTATTCAGTTCGTTTGAGGTTGAAACAATGTGTTTATTCCACTCTTCAGGAATGTTCTTATCTCATATTCACTTCTGTCCATTTAAGGATGATGCTTGCCTCCCTTTTTGTCAGTACAATTTTGTTTTCTCAAAGGCTTTTAACTGTTTCCTTAATATTTTAGGTCAGGGATAGTGGTGGATTGAGAGTTTTAATGTTATACTGCAGTTGCCTGTTTCTGCTGTTCACTGCATTTTTAACTGACCCAGATTTCTCAGTGGATCTCCTACACAAGCTAACTGCTAAATTCATGCTCCAGCCTACAAAGCAAGGGGATGTGTGGGTAATCTGACTGCTATGCATAAGGACCATAATATAAAATACACACACAATCACCTCTTAGTTGTGCACATAGGACTATTTGAATATATTTTCTAGTATTAATAGTGTCTAACGTTAGATGTCAATCAAAAATCCATATACCAGATGCTAACACTTCACCAGACAGTCTAACATGTAATTGGATACAGCTTTGGTTTGTAGTAAACTGAGATGTGTTTTACCATACTAACCTTCAGGGATGAGCTAGATACTAGTCATCATATTTGCATGCATTTGCAGTGAAACTGAAACATCCAGTATGTGGCTTATGATTAAAAGGACCCTTTAAAAACTTGATTTTACTTTGGTTTGATGACACTTTCTGAAAAAAACCAAATGCACTATAACATGTGGGTTAAAAGTGATTCAGCCATTCTACCCACCATCATTGTTGCACTTGTTTTTATCTTTTAACCTTGTACGTGGTTGAATCAGATGCCTTTAATGTGAGAGACTGCCTGTGCTGTTTGGAGTTTATTAAAACTGGATTTTTATTTGCAAATGTCAGTTGATTGTTTATCTTGAGCGTGAAAGATGTTTTCAAGAAATGCACCAGGTGAAGTGTTGAACAAAAGAAGATACTATGGGATGCTGACTTATGTTTGTTTTTATGTTATTTTTTTTTAAAGAAAAACTGCCAAACATGCGAGCTGCTGCTCATGAATTGTCAGACTTGATGCTACTTCATGTGATCGTAAGCTCAACATCTTTTGGCTGTTGAGGATGTCAGCTTTTTCTGACATTTTATAGAGCAAACAATTCATTGAGAATACAATTTTCAGATATATCAAAAATTAAAAGAATTCAGTTGTAGCCCTGGAATTATACTGCTGTTACTCCTGAAGACCTGATTGTAAGAACTAATAACAGATGAGACCGCAGCTGCTATTTAAAAAGATTAAAACCTTTGAATTTAAGGGCACATTTTGAACTGTCTCTGGTCTGTGTGTGTTTTCTCTAGTACTTCATCTCAGACAGAAATCATTTAAGTGCATTCAGATCCTTGTCACAGAAGTCACTAGCTTAGCTGTAAGATCTCACAAGATGCTTAATTTAAGTTTTAGGATGTGATTAATACATCAATCGTTCATGTGCAGTACACTGAAAAATAAAAAGAGGAATTTGTTTCACTTCCTTGTTTTATTTTCCATTTAACCAGAAGGAAATAAAGAGTTTAGTATGTTTATCAAACAGCTATTAAACTGTTGAGTCAATCTCAGATACTGGTGACCCATTCTGTTAACATTTAGTCACAAATGTGATGCTTATTGCTGATCTTAACAAGAACATTTGCCTTTAAACTGCTGTTTCTATGGTCCTTGTGAAATTATTTAACAATGGGGTTAACATCATGAGCATATTCACTCACTCCATAGGCACAGATTGTTAAAAAGTTACATTCTTATTGTATAAATACTGAGCATTTCTTTTGATAAAATGTCCCTGTATTGCTCTATTTGCTCTATTATCCATGGTTAACATTACTACTATAACGGTTATTATAAACAAATGTGAATTATAGTTTTTTTAAAGCTACAGAAAGCAACAATTGAACATACACAATGCAAAACTGTCTGCCTTTCTACTGCTTCACAGCTAAGTACACAAGTTCAAATGGCAGCAGGAGTCTGTTGCCCTACGAAAGCTCAAACCTCGTATTGCCAGCTCTCCACAGCATGAGCCTCACCAAGGCCCCGGTCCCCCACAACACGTCTTCTCAAAGACACTTTGTGGCCCCAGGACAGAGCGGGGGCAGCACGGACGCCATCTACCTGCAGGATGAGAAGCTACTGTACTACACACACATACCCGGCTGTCTGCCTGCCCGCTCACTCCGTACAGTTTATTCAAAATACATGACAAGTTCTCCAGCGCTGGCATGGTGCTAACATGAAGTGTGGAGCTGGAGAGGTGGGTCTGGCTGTGGAAAAAAAAAGGCTTTCACCATCTGAGGGGACACACATACACATGCATTTGTAGAACAGCCAATAGGAACAGCCGCTCTTTGAAATGACCTGTGATCAGCCAAAGTCTATTGTCAAGGGCTAAATTATGAAAACAGCTGGAGTCTACTTTTCACTCAGACCACTTGTATTACAAAACACTGAAAGATTATTTAGAAATTTTTGACCAATGGTGCCTAAAACAAACTGCCTACCACAGCTTTAATTACAAGAGGACAAATGACAACTTTGTGTTGGTAGTGCAAGGGGAAAACATTTTAATCAGTGATCACTATTGAAAATCACATTGCTATTATGTACATTATTCTGATATTGCCTTGTACAAAATGAAAATATGCAAAGACCTCCCCGATCCCCCCTCAAAACACACTCACATGAAGGGCAAAGGGGGAGGCAAAACAAACTGTGAAACCTCTTCCATCAAGAGCTACAGGGACAATCTGACTACGTACCTTACCACAGAGCTTATGACAAACAGTGTACAATATGCACACTTGGGGGGAGGGGGTGGAGAGTACAAAATTGAAAAGGTGTCACTGCTGAGAATCGATGCAAATTTGTCTATTGCAAAAACTTTGTAACTGGCTGTGTTAAGGTATAAATAAGTTTTTAGGTGCAGATCCATGAATTAACATCTTCAAAAGAAGAAACTGTAAATTGTTCCATCCAGGTAGCGCCAAAGTAGGGAAGGATGCCTGAGGGGGGTCAGGGTTCTCACAAGTTCCGGGTTCAGACCTCCATATGAATATCAAAAAGTTTGAGGAAAAAGTCACTTCTCTGATTAAACCTTTTATCTACCGATGATACAAAGGGGACTTCTTATCTCACAACAAAGCAGGCCACGGGACATTAGTTCATCAAGGAGCGGAGATACGGGTCGAGTCCTCCAGTGTATGGTCACGTCATCATTGGCTGGGTTCAGGGCTGATTCACTGGTTGTTTTTGGCTTTGGCGTGTGTGAGGATGTGAGACTTCAGGTTAGTTGACTGGGCAAATTTTTTGTTGCAGCCATCAAAGGGGCACACATACGGGCGGTCTCCAGTGTGAATACGCACATGTGTGCGCAAGTTAAAGTCCAGAGAGAATCGCTTGCCACAGCCCTCAAAAGTGCACTGGAGACGAGAGAGACTGAGTTAAAGCCACTGCACGTCTGGGCTCACGGATAAACTAACAGTATCATTTTTTCTTTTCCTCCCACTAATAAAGCAAAGTAAAACTACACAACTTTCTACAGAACAAGGAAAATAAAGTGTGACACGCAGGCAGTGCAGGAACTCACCTGGAAAGGTTTCTCTCCTGTGTGTACGAGTTGATGCCTCTTCAGTTTTGAACTCTCAACAAAGGCTTTGCCACACTCTGCACAGACGTGCACACGAGGTCCGTGGGTATGCAAGTGCTTCCTCATCGCTGAGTTGTCCCTGAACATCTTGGTACATCCCTGACAGAGGGAGAAACAAGATGGAGCTAATCACTTGGGACTTATTCACTTTACAGCGTAGCCCTCGCAACTGAATCACATCAGCTCACACTGATTGCTCTTCATACCACTGTAGTGCACACACATCTTCTCAAAAGGTGATGCAATAATTAAGACAAAGAGTATAACTATGCAAGTGTGTATTTATGTGTTTATTCATGTGCATGTATTTAACCATCATCTTTTGCACAGTGCTGCATAAACTGGTGCAATAAACAGAACACAGCACTCACTTTGTGTGGACAGGCTATCGTCCTGGGTGCATCATCTTCTTTTATTTTTCTTGGCTTCATTCTGCAACATAAATAAAAGTGGTCACATCATTATAGACTTTTCACACAACTATCCACATTCTTGAAACAGAATAAGAAAAAACAAACAGCTCTGATGACTTAAAAACAAAATAATCACCCTGATAAAACTTGTATACATAACAGACTGGGCCATACAGTCATTTGATCCCATGTTGCATTCAACACTGTAGAAAAAGCATGTGTTGGTTTAACATTTTGAACTGACTTACTTCTTTCCGCTCTACACTACACAAAGGTAATGTTCCTATAACAAGCTTTTAGCAAACTAGTTTCTCTTCTGAGAACTGTATGAGTACATTTAAATTTTTTTTTACAGCCTGCCATCATAAACACACATCAACCTCTTACCGTGCAAACTCTGCCAGCTGTTTGGGGTCTGACAGGTCAATGCCCGGGATGCCTCCAGGAGGAAGCTTCTTCCCTGTCATGTATTCTGAGTAATCTGGAGGAGAGTTTTCGCCTGTGATTTGCTCCTCGTGGTCTATGTCCTTCTTGTCATCTGAATGAGAGGGACAGGTGTGTTGATAAGTAAAACAGTGCCAGAATGTGAGGAAAGAAATTGATTTAAGCCACTCAGAGCTAAACCTTTATCACATCACCAGCACCCCCACCAGTAACTCATGCAACACTCTCACTGGTTACTTATTTACTACTACGCCGCTTATTTACTACTACGCTGCTTCAATTCAGTCTATTTCACTGCATTTTATTTATTTTTGTGTATTTTATGTATTTTTGGTATATTTTCATTGCATTTTATGTATATTGTATATACGTTTTGAACGCTGACTTTTTAGGCCTGTGAGTTCACTTAATCTTATTTTATTACCTTTCTTCTACACGCGGGTTGCAATGCTAATGTCGTTGACATGTCCATGCTCAATGACAATAAAAGCAATCTTGTATCTTGTAAATAAAACTGTGACAGAAAATACAAGTTTTGGTTATAAAGTTGGTTTTTACAAACACTTACTTTGTAAACACCAAATGTGCGTCATGGTCTTTATTTTAACATAAACAAAGGATTCTAAAAATATTTTAAACTCTGTCTTATTATGGAGTGATAAAAGGGTTACGTGTTTTATATTTTGTCATGTGACTTAAATACAAGCTGTCTGGAAATAACTAACTTTAATTCTGCGCATTTTAAATTCAATTCAATTCAATTTTATTTGTATAGCGCCAAATCACAACAGAAGTTGTCTCAGGACACTTTCCATATAGAGCTGGTACAGACCAAGCTCTTTTATCTACAAAGAAACCAACAATTCAATTAAATAGGTTATCCACAAATAAAATTTAGATATGTCCTTTAAACCATATATAATTTTCTATACAATAATGAAAAACTGGGATAAACGGCCAATGCAAAGCACTAGCAAATACAGGAACTACTTTTAGACATCGGAGCGAGTTCACCTGATCCATGTTAACACTGAATGTGTATTTAAAGCCTCGGCAGTGTAAAGTATGAGGGGTTCCTGAAGGCACCACCGCCGTTACAGTTGAACTGAACTGCGCCACAGCGGCCTAGCGGAGCCAGCTGCACTCGCTCCCACTCTCGCCGCCATCTTCGTCGGCCAAATAAACGCCATTTTTTCGGGCCGCCATACTTTCTAGACCGGGGAAATATGGCGGCGCCCATCGACACATAAAACATGGCTTCCCATAAAAACAAAAACATTTCAAATGAAGTTTAAGTGGCTCGGAGATGGGAAATAAGTCCAACTTAAGCGGAGGACAAGGCCCCAGCTGGGCCAAGTCACACGGCACACACGCTGAGAACAAAGCGAGGAACCAGCTTGCTGGAATTCACACAGGACGCTGAACTTACCCGATGCCCACATAGTAACTGAAAACTCCCCCTCCAAAGTCTTTATCTGGACCTGCTTCTGCTCCCATTTTCTGCCCATTTCTCCCCCGCTCAGATAGCTCTTTTTGCCCGCTTTCTTTCCGCTTCCAGCCTTCTTCATCCGGCCTGTCGAGGAGCTTTTCCCGGCGACAGTAACCAGAGTCTGTTCGATAAAGTCCTCCTCCACGGCGGGCACTGGGATGAGGATTTGCTCCTCAAAACCGTCATCTGTGTGCAGTTCAGAGTCATCCTCGCCCACCACTTCTTCTCTTGTTTGCACCAGAATCACCTCTTGGTGCGGGTGAATCGAGTTTGGATCATCCGTGTCAAGAGGCTGTAAGGCGATCATGGGCTGGTGTTCACCGTCGTCTCCAACAACTGTTGTCTCGATTGTCTCTACTTCGATTTCGTGTAGTTCCACTATTTCGGCTGGCATTTCTGACCCGTCCGTCTCTATGTACAGGGTGTCCCCCGATGCCATGATAAATGTTGTATTTCCTCCCAGTTACAAGCTATTTTCACACTCTCGCTTTCCCTGCTGTCTTCACCCAGCGTTCCTCCTCCCTCTCCGACAACAACTCTACACTCGTGTACTCTCGTCGCCACAATGATCCAGTTTTGAAGTCTCGCGTGATTTCGATTTAAAAGTCCAGTGTAAATGTGGAACATTAAGTGCGGCGTCTTATTTCTTAATTAGACAATAAATTAAGGCCATAAATGGACCGAAATGAATGTATGATACTAATTATCTATAGGGAAAATGTTCTAATGGTCATATTAATAATAATAATACGTGGTCGGCTAATGCTTCAACATAATATGACTGACAACTCACTTCATTGTAAATGAAGACTATAGACGAGAGACTTGCCCAACATTTCAGCTCCTTTAGTTGAACCATTTGATATGCAATTGCAAATTAAAGTTACGTATAATGGCTGTTTTCATTGTTGAATAATATGCCAATTATTTGTTTGATCATTTGAGTAAGTACTGCCAAAAAAGAAGAAGAAGAAGAGGAGGAAGAAGAAAGAAAGAAAGAAAGAAAGAAAGAAAGAAAGAAAGAAAGAAAGAAAGAAGGCCGAGGCGACACATTTTAGGGTTTGTCTGAGCAACAGTCAAAACCGAAAAGATATTCAATGCACGATATAAAACACAGAAAAGCAGCAAATTCTCACATTTCAGACGCTGGAACCAACCATTTTTGCTTAAATAAATGACGACTTAAAATGATTAATCGATTTTCAAAATTGATGTATATTAACTGAGTTTTATATAAACGTAATGGTGCAAATCAATACACTTCATCTTACAAGAGTGATATTATAATATTATTTCTGTGGTTTCACTTATATTCTAACAATTTCATTGACATTTTAAGCCTACATAGTAAAAATACAAAAGAAATATAAACATCTTCATGGGGTGGTGATCCCGTCAATAAACAAACAGTAGAGCAAATTTTCTGGACTATTTTGTTTTCTAGTATTCCTTTAGCACCACTTAGCGTTCATAGTATCCCTCTAAAGAAAGAGTAAAAGAAAGCGCGTTAAGATGCAGTTGTTCCCATGTTGGAGACAGTTTGCATACAGTTCAGGAGACGCACCGCCTGCTTTGCCTGTTCCTCAGGCCGTGGGTGGAGCCTGTGATCACACCTTTGCGCTCTCGACCTACAACCTGTGCGAGTGGGTGTGCCCCGATACTGTGTCTGATGACGGACATAACGCCACGGCGCCGGTTGCCTCATTCACAGAGAGGATAGTTATGGGGAAGACAGGTGGAAGAGACGACTTTGAATGGGTCTACAATGACCAGCCGCACACTTCAAGAAGGAAAGAAATTCTGGGTAAGAAATGGAAGAAAAAAAAGAAGCTCTGTTAACACTGAGAAACCTGCTGGGTTAATTTTCGGGTTAGTCGCAGCGTGAGGTTTGCAGTTTTCTGTCTACAGTCTCCTTATAAAAGCGGAGCCGGTTAAACCTGTTTGCAGGCTCTTACTTCGCCGGCTGTCAGTCCACTGTGGATGCAGGAGAAATTCATGAGTGACATGCTTCTAAATGTACACGCAGTTTTGAATAATTCATTTACATCTTCTTGTAAGTGAAAATGTTCTTTTAAGCTCCATTTAAATTATCTCTGAATTACTCCATTGAAAGTTAAGCGCTAACATTTGAAAACATATTTCATTAATTGGTGTCTCTCACATTGCTTCCACTCACAGTTGACTCAAACTTGGGAGGTTGCATTATTTACAGCAAAGCCACTTCTTCTTCTTCTTCTTTTTTTTTAGTGTAGATATCAAAGACAATGAATGAATTTAGTCACCACTGTTAGAGCAAAAGACATGATGTAAAAGTGTAGACACTCAGATGCTATGATATGAGGAACTGTGACTATTATATATCAGATGATTTACTCAGGTTTACTTGAAAATCTCACAGGGGGCTATAACCGGTTCTTTTTGTGTAAACCTATCTGCCTCTGTCGTCTTTTACTCTGACTTGTGAGACAATAACAGTGTATTGATAGCAGGTGCAGTTGACAATGTCTCCGGGCTCACCAGGTAACAAGACACATTCCCTGCTCACGACAAACACAGATGCACGTTCAGTTTGAAGTGAGAAGGAATAGAAGAGTCAGGGGATGAGGGAAGAGTCACTGAGACCCCCTTAAACCCCATCTGTTATCATTAGTTGAATAATGCAAGGAAATACATGTGTAAACTGTGTATTGGATGTATGATCCTCTTTATTCTATTACTTTTTCAAGGACATCAAATTGTATCAAGACCAGTCATGTTAGGTAATGTGGTTTGTCATGTAATTCGATTTGAAACCGTTTAGGTGAACAAGATAAAACCTGTTGATGTATATTTGATCCTGGCTTGGTCCAGCAGTCACACGGTTGCAGGTGATGGGTTGTTTGACACCACTGATCCTTGAATTATTAAAGTGTTTTGTTGTAGTTATCCTCTGCCCTGCCCTGATGGGAGAGACAGTCGGATGAGTGTGTCAGAGGTAGTTGAGCCTCACTTCCTTTTACATAATCAAGTGAGTTATTTTGATTCATAAGTGGTCGCACGATTTGAATGGCTCGTTGTTTGATATGTCTGCAGCTTGTAGGTTTTGGGCTCACTCACATGCCGTAAACTTCACATTACTTACCTGCACATTCAGTACACCTGCCTTTACAGTATAGCTGGTGAGGTCACACAGATGATTAGTAATTGTGATACTGCGTGATTGTTGAATAATGCATGATTTGTTTCTTTGTCTTGTCATGTAATCATGTGTAGTTGAAACTTGGGGTTGAAATCTTATACAGGTTGATTTTTTTTAACCAATAATTCAGTGAAATGACTTATTGTTTCTCTGAAATCCAGTCATGGCTCAACAGGCTTGAAGCGCATTGTAAAACTAAGGGGTGCCGTTTGTAAAAATTCAGTCACACTTCTATAGCTGATATATTTTGAATATTTAACTCACTTTTCTCACATTTAGCTCATTTTGAGGTAGAAATTAAATGGGGAATCAAAATGCTAAATCTAAATCTAAATGTTAAATCTAAATCTAAATGCTAATGCTAAATCTAAATCTAAATGCTAATGCTAATGCTAATGCTAAATCTAAATGCTAATGCTAAATCTAAATGTTAAATCTAAATCTAAATGCTAAATCTAAATGTTAAATCTAAATCTAAATGTTAAATCTAAATCTAAATGCTAAATCTAAATGTTAAGCCTAAATCTAAATGCTAAATCTAAATCTAAATCTAAATGCTAAATCTAAATCTATATGTTAAATCTAAATCTAAATGTTAAATCTAAATCTAAATGCTAAATCTAAATCTATATATTAAATCTATATGTTAAATCTAAATCTAAATGCTAAATCTAAATGTGTCAGCAAGTGTAAAGTTAAATATTTAGAAAATATGCAAATAGCCCACGCCTCTCAGCACGCACAGACCCGATTTAGATTTAACATTTAGATTTAGATTTAACATTTAGATCTAGCATTTAGATTTCGATTTAACATTTAATATTTAGATTTAGCATTTAGATTTAGATTTAACATTTAGATTTAGATTTAACATTTAGATTTAGATTTAACATTTAGATTTACCATTTAGATTTAGATTTAGCATTTAGATTTACCATTTAGATTTAGATTTAACATTTAGATTTAGATTTAACATTTTGATTCCCCATTTAATTTCTACCTCAAACTGAGCTAAATGTGAGAAAAGTGAGCTAAATGTGAGAAAAGTGAGTTAAATATTCAAAATATATCAGCTAGAAAAGTGTGACTGAATTTTTCATTCGGCACCCCATAGTTTTATGATGTCTGATTAATGATTTAACCTGGTGGATTTATACCTCATGGAGTGGGCTGCAACAGCAACACCTGTAGATGTAGAGCCCATAACCGTGCAATAGATAACAAAATGAAATGGCACATTGGAGGTGAGTTTAAATCATTAAGTAGATTTAAAACAAATCTGAACTAATTTCGAACTTATTATGTTGAAGCTCTATATTTAGAATTGAACGTTTCATAATGAGTGACTGTAGGGGACAATAGGGAATTCCTCTTGGCTAAACATTAACTGAATACAGAGGGTTTAGGTGGTAAAAAAGATACCGGCATGCAGCAAAAAATGCCACTGAAAGACTGTAGTCTCTGATGTTTTTAACCATGGAGTTACCAGGACAAGCCCAATTTGCGTAGAGCCAAGCTGAAAACAAAGAAGCAGGCATGTTTTGCATGAGCCATCACCGGACGGTGCATGACCATCTTTCATTTAATGCATGCTGGGATTAACTCTTCAACTTCTGGGATCATGTATTCTGGATGGATAGCACAAATACCTCCTGATTTATTTGCACCAAATCTCTTGAAGTTTGTGTTCTGTAAGATGTGGCCAGTGTAGCAAAGTACACACCCAGTATGTCTAATGATTAAAAAGTTGTAAACGTGAACTAAACGAACAACAGGCTAAAACCACTAAGCTCTTTTGTGATTGTGACTGTTTTTGAACCACTCCCTTGTGTCTTCCGGAGTTTCTTGTCCCTAAGCAAAACAACACCTCTGCCAATTAAAAAATGACTTTTGTCAGCACGTTCTTCCCTGGAGAAGGGCCGGTACATTTCCACATGCTTGATTGTGTTCTTTGGTGTACCCATTACCATGTCACAGTATTACGCAGTGATAAGTTGAGAACTGGCATTTGACAAAGACAGTCCTGCCAAGCAGCTTTCTCTCCAGGATTCTTGGCAGATACTTTAGACATTCTACATAATTATTAAAATGATATTAATCTGTTGCTTTTTCTCTCCCTCTCACTACTTCCATTAACCCACTATTTCCCTCTTCTCATTTGGCTCTCTTTGTTTTTCAACTCTTTACCTTTTGTCTTTGCTAAACCTTTAATCCTTTTCTGCTCTACTTCCTTTCTTTCCCAATCTCTTCATGTCTGCCCATGCCCCTTTTCTGTCTGCTCCTATCCTCAGCCAAATATCCAGAGATCAAGTCTCTGATGGGTCCAGACCCCCAGCTGAAGTGGGTGGTATCAGGCATGGTCCTGACCCAGCTCCTGGCCTGCTACCTGGTCCACAACATCTCCTGGAAGTGGATCTTCTTCTGGGCTTATGCCTTTGGAGGCTGCATCAACCACTCCTTGACTCTGGCTATTCATGACATCTCTCACAACGTGGCATTTGGCAACAAGTTGGCCAAGTGGAACCGCTGGTTTGCTATGTGGGCCAACCTGCCCATTGGGCTACCTTACTCTGCCTCCTTTAAGAAGTATCACATTGACCACCATCGGTATCTGGGTGGCGACCAGCTGGATGTTGACATCCCTACAGACCTTGAGGGATGGTTTTTCTGCACCCCGGCCAGGAAGGTCGTCTGGCTCTTCCTCCAGCCCTTCTTCTACGCCCTTCGCCCATTGGTGGTCAACCCTAAGCCAGTGGGTCAGATGGAGATCCAGAACGCAGTTGTTCAGTTCACAGCAAACTTAATTATCTACTATCTATGGGGGCTGAAGCCCATTGTTTACCTCATTGCAGGTTCTATCCTGTGCATGGGACTGCATCCTATCTCTGGACATTTCATAGCTGAGCATTACATGTTCCTGAAGGGACACGAGACATATTCGTACTATGGACCGCTTAACTCAATCACCTTCAACGTCGGTTATCACATGGAGCACCATGACTTCCCGAGCATACCTGGCAGTAAACTACCTCAGGTGAGACAGCCCACTGTAATAAATCACAACTACATTACAAACAGGTTAACTCAAGTCATTCATTATAAGACTGTTAGCTGAGCTGTAGAGAACAAGGATATTTGCAACTCTTACATCACCAACAGGTGTGGCCAGATAAGACGGGCCACTCCGGTTTTTCAGAATCTAGACAAAAAGGTTTCAGCAAAAGCCACATGACATTTTTTCAATCAAGGACAAATATTTATCAGTTGAAAGGCCAGACTTTGTAACTGATTAACTGCTGCCTCTCCAGCACCAGCAGAGCATGAAGAGATTCAGGGTGTGATACCTGCCCACAGCTTGTCTGATAATGCCTTTGTTCATGAGCTAGTTTTGTGTGATTGAGTGATTATGAACCTTTCTATTTTAGACTAATCTGTTTTTGTAGTGATACAGTTTTTAGGAATTTCTCCAATCTGTGCTCCAAATGATGATGTTTTCTGAAGAAAGCACAAAGCCTTTATGGTAAATGGTATTTCCTTGTGGAACAAAGCAGTGACATGTCTGCTTCTATCAGCCTTTGTGGCCCTGAGGCCATATACTTGATATACAATTTATGTTTTTGTTTTTTATTTTTCACTCATGACCCTTTCTTTTTATTGGCAGGTCAAGCAAATAGCAGCAGAATATTATGACTGCTTGCCTCAACACACATCCTGGATTCGAGTATTATGGGACTTTGTGTTCGACGACAGCATCGGCCCCTATGCCCGAATCAAACGGAACTACAAGCTGAGCAAGCAGGGATAGATCTGTGACTGAAAGTGTTTATCTCTAAACAGGAATGTGAATTTCAGTTGTTCAAAATCTATGGGCCACTATCAAATATCATTCTGTTTACTAGTTTAATGCTGTTTTTTCCCCCATGTAGTTGTGGTGGTTGGTTGTCACTGTCAGTAAAACATGTTGGACATTCTTATCTTAGATCAGTCAGGAAGCGGAAAGAGAAGTCAGATGTAAGATAGAGGGCCTGTCATCGTGACACAGTGAGGACATTTCCTGTATTCAGAGGACAAAATGTCTCTAATATTGATAATATTAATAGGTTTAACAGAGATGTGGTTTCCTTTTCCTGCCTTTTAAGCATCACATCAGGCTTCTTAAGAATTTCTGAATGTGAGTGGAGGCTCACAAAGCCTCTCAGATTACCTAATACAATTTCGCATCTATCATGCAGAACAGTGCTAAGGCGGAAAACAAGTACCGAAACTTACCTTTCAGTTAGAAGAGCTTTTTCTTCACGGATGTCCCATTCTGCTTGTTCACAGCTCCATTGTGCTGTAAAAAAATATGGTTTGATTACATCTGCGGGGAGTGGATGAAATAACAGAAACACCTTATACTGCAAAAAGTAGTTCTTAAAAAAAATATACAGTTTTCAGTGTCTCATAATGTTTGGTGTTTTTTTTTTTTTCTTTAAACTGTCAGGTGTGCTGAATTAAGTCAGTGATCATTTCATATTGCACAGCAAATATCCCATGAAGCCGCTTTCAGTCAGTGTTAGTGAGAGTCTTCTTGTGACCATTGGTCCTCTTTGCCCATGCACTTTTCTTAAATTTGGCCTCTTTGGAGTTTAGAGATCAGCAAATCTTTTTTGGGTGGCCATGAGTCAAAATCACCTACGTGCCAGTTTTAAAGGCACAAAAGTGACGCATATTCAGTTTTCATGCGGTCAGTATTGAACGCAACAGAAGAAATTGTGAGAAAATAGGTTAAATATTCCCAACCTGAATTGTAGCTGAGGACAAAATACAAACTGATACAAGTTCAAGAAAAGGAAATGATTTTGATGTAGGCCAAACAAAAGAAAAGAGCTTGAGCACTGGTCACTCTGATGTTGACTCCATGTCTTTTAACAGCAACAGCAAACCAGCACTTCTGAATAAACACATACACTTCAAATCAGAATTCACTGCAGATGTTGTATTGTAGTGTTTGTTATTTTGTCCCATCCATCCATCCATTGTCTATACCCGACTATCCCTTTTCTGGGGTTGCGGGGGGCTGGAGCCTAGTCCAGCTGTCAATGGGTGAGAGGCGGGGTGCACCCTGAACCGGTCGCCAGTCGATCGCAGGGAAACATATACAAACATACAGCCATTCACGCTCACACTCACACCTAAGGACAATTTTAGAGTCACCAATCAACCTAATGAGCATGTTTTTGGTCTGTGGGAGGAAGCCAGAGTGCCCGGAGAAAACCCACACATGCACAGGAAGAACATGCAAACTTCACACAGAAAGGCCCTGCCTGACCCGGGAATCAACCCGGTGACCTTCTTGCTGTGAGGCACGCGCACTACCTGCTGTCCACCGTGCCACCCGTATTATTTTGTCCCACCCACTGTATGTGTTCACCTATGTGTTGTGATTAATAAGCATGCTATTTCTCGTTTCTATTTAAAAGACTGTAGTACATATAAAAACACAAAAGATCTTTATAAGAAGAAACTGTTATAAAGAATGTGAGTATGTGCTTGCTTGATTTTCCATTTCCTGGTTTGTTCCTGGTTGCTGGTAACCAGATGTGACCTTTTTTCTTTTATTTAAACATGATTAAAATATACCTTTATGGTGAAAACCATTTAAACTTTAGACATGTACCAAAACACAAGGGAACACACACACGCACGCACGCACGCACATGCGCACGCACGCACGCACGCACGCACGCACGCACACACACACACACACACACGCACGCACGCACGCACACACGAACACACACACACACACACACACACACACACACACACACACACACACGCACGCACACGCACGCACACACACACAGAGCAGGATATTGCTTAGATGGCTGACACAGTCTATTGTTTTTGTTTGAATGAATTTACTTCCAGCTTTTAAATCAGAACGTAGTTGAGAGCGGACAGAGTGGATAGAATGCAACAACCGATATTCAGCCAAATCCTTTCCGCAAAGACACATTTAGCTACCATCACGTAGGCCTACCATTCACTTTCTGCACATTCTTATCTAGATAAGATTTGCATATTGCCAGAGCAACCCCCTTCATTATATTCACATCGCTACCATTATCAAGTTCAACATCTCATATATAGAAAGGGGAATTTTCATGGAAACAAACCACTATGATAAATGTACCACCGTTTGTATTTTTTTAATTTTTTTTCAAACCAAATAAAAAAACTAATTCATAGAGATGGGGGTTTCATGCATACTTGGGAGGTTCACAAAGCATAGGATGACTAATAGATAGCACTACATTGTTTTATATCTAGGTAAAACCAGGTGGCACATTTACAGTTATCAGCCTGTTTTGTGAATGATCCCCAAGTTTTAATGATCTCACACATCTGAACAGGTAGAGAGAAACGTGTACCTCGGTCACACTGGAGTTGTAGAGCAGACTGTTATTGTATGTTACTGGAATATTTGCCCAAATCATCCATTCTTAATGTCTTATGCCTTGGATGAGGTCATTGAGGTGGCTAATTGTGGTTCAAACATTAACCTGTTTCCCAACATCTCTGGAGAGAAAAGGTTAAACACGCAACACCAGTATGAACAAGGTCATAAAAAGCCAGGTCTTTTTTTTGTTGTTGTTAAATACGCCAGTTGAGGGCAGGTGAGTCTGCAGCACCATTATACCCATATTGTGCTTGTTATCTTTAAATAGTTAGGGATAAACTAAACAAAAAGAAAAAGAAAATATAAAAGGCTGACATAAATGGTGTGCAAGATTCCTTTTTCCTTCTATAATATCAATAAAATACTCATTGTCATCAACAGCATCATCATTATCACCACAGTTTTTAAATAATAAAACAGTAAAAACTTAGAAAACAAAAATATTTTCTTCTTAAGACTTGGACTGAACAGAGAACAAAGAGTTGCAACACTGGGCTGACTGAGTCTATAGGTGCACAGAGAGGACCACAACACCAAACTCAGCACGAATGTCCGTCCATCCCTCAATTCATCTTTCAGTACATTTTTATCCTCTGCTTGAGTTCATCAGTCTTTCAACACTTTCGTTATCCATCCTTCTCTTTCCTCTGCTCCTATCTCATTAACCCCCTTTCTCTCTTCTTCTCTGTCTCTTTCTTCCATTTTTGCTGTCCAGCAGGCTCAAATGTTGGCACAACATCTCTGCAACGTGCATCGTGGCATCGCGAGGTCACAGAAACATTGAGAGAACATTCGCTGGTCCTCATGTCTGTGCATCCGCATGTCCATCCTCCTCCAGCTCCTCCTCTCGCTCTCCTCCTACTGTTGCTGAGATGAGATTAGGATGTACTGATTCTGCCGATTTCTTGTCTGATGGCTGCAAGAGAAGGATGCGGCATTTCAGAGAGCAGCAAGGATATGCACTCATGCTTCGCCACTCATGATCAAATGTGGGGAAACGTGGAACTGCAATTAATTATTAATGGGGTCAACAAGCTTTCTTCTTAAAATAGTGACATTTAACTGCCAGTGAGATATGATAACGAATGTGTACAAAAGATTAAAGATTACACATGCATTGTGTCTCTGGATACTGCAGTGAACCTCACAAACATTGCTTACCATTAATGATTTCATCTTTCACCTTATGCAACTCACGTACAACTTCATCCAAAATTTCCTGCAAAAGAAGGCGTGCTTGTGAGTTCACAGGTTGTGCAAAATCAGTCTGCTCTGCACAGAACAGATCTCATATAATCCTTCATGACATTATACCAACCTGTTTCATCCTGTCAAATTCTGTGTCTGCTTCACTAGTGCTGCCAATGGGTCTCACTCTGCAATATGAAAGGATAAAGCCACTGAATACAAAAGCAGCCCAGCCTTTTTCCAGCGGATGAGTAATACACAGTACATATCTGAGGATTATGTGCCGTTAAAATGTTTTTGTTAAATGTAACCACACCACAACATTTCATGCCTGCAGTGCAACAGATAGGATTTATGCTGAAATCTCTGTGGTTAATGAGGTTTGCTTGTTCATTCAAACCACGCTCTCTTCCTTCTTCCGCCTCTTATCTACAGACCTGGACACCAGCGAAGACTTGTCTGCAGAGTTGGATCGTTCCCACGGCTTCTTCACAGCATCTGCCAAAGAGGAAAGAATAAATTACATCCAATCAAACCACTCAGAAAAAGCAGCCTATGAAGCAGCGATGATACCTTGCTGCTGTTTTTTTGTTTTTTTTTTGAAGCTGCAGTCTTATGGAACTAATATACTACCTGTGTTAAATAATACTGTGGTAAGAAGTCTGTTCTGTACCTGTTGAGTTCTGCTGACCTGGCCCTCGACCGCTAGAGTCATCCTACAGGAAAGAGAGAAATTAAATATTACTACACAACAGTCCATCAGCTTTACTGTAGGTTTCCCAAAGAGGTTAAAATTAAAATATCACATTTCAGAGGAATAAGTCAACATTTATGGGAAGTACACTTATCCTCTTTCTTGTACAGAGTTAGGCTAGAATACTGGTACCACTCTCATGTCTAACTATAATGTCAGTTCCAACAGTCTATTAGCTTAGCTTAGCACAGAGATTGGAAACAAGGGACAAAGCTAGCCTCGCTCTGTCTGAAGGTGTCTATCAGCACCTCTTAAGCGCACTAATGAACATATCTTGTTTAATTTGTAAATCACAAAAACAGAACATTGTTCTATGTAATGTGCTTGTACACAAAATGAGGTACAACATATTACTAGGTGAACTTTACAGGTGCTGGGAGGGAGATGTTGTTGCCTCTGAACTAAACTAAGCTCAGCTAAGATAACGTCTGCCAGCTCCAGCTTCATATTTAACAGACAGACATGAGAGTGGTATCAATCTTCTCGTTTAAGATTAACAGTTTCCCAAAACGTCAAACTTCTCTAAGGAACAAAACTTACTTCATCGGGTTTCTCTGAAGCTTTCCGTCTATAAGAGTACAGGAACAAACAGTGAGATTAACATATAAATAATTCAGTAACTCGCACAGAAAGATTGAGACATGGATAAAATACTGGCACAAAGAGCTTATTTCCTTTTAGAGACAAACATTTACTGCAGGTGAAGCAGAACCAGGAAGACCCAAAGGAAAAAGTTGGTGTAAAATGTGACAGAATTACACAATAAGTATGTTCTCATGTTTCTCTGTGTGATTCACTTCAGGGACAGGTGAGAGGTGTGTGTGTAGCTGTTTTACCTGCGAGCTAGTAAGGCATTCATCTCCTGCATCAGTCCCTCCCCACCACCACCACTGCCACCACTTGACCGGTTGGAGTCACTTTTGCCAGACCCGGGCGGACTGCTCTCATCCTGAAGAACACGTTATAAAATGGGTGTTCGTTTACAGCTGGGGGGGGGGGTTCTGGACTGACGGCTTTGTCCCCTTACGCCCATCCCCAAGAAGTACACAAATACCATGCCGTGAACAATTAACTACTGACAAAACGAGAACGACTGGACCTTTAACCATGAAGGCTCACCCTATGTACTTTACGTAGTTTGGCTCCAGCCAGTGCTGCAGCCAGTCCTGAGGGTTGGTGCTGGACTCCAGGCGGGCCCCCAGGAGGCCCTCCACCAGTGGGCAGTGGAGGGGGCATGGGTGGGGGCACTGCCATTGGGGGCGGTGGACCCGGTGGTGGTGGGGGGGCTGGAGGACCAGCCATGGGTGCTGGAACTGCAGCTACAGGAGGCGCCACAGAAAGCATAGCTGGGTGACCTGCAGAGACAGGGGGGCCTGGGAGGGCAGAATTTGATATTGGTTAATGGCTTTATGGGTTGATTTACCTTTTTTTTGCCCTTTGGAAGGTTGCATGAAGACCGTCTGGGGAATGATATGAACTTTCACTGTGTAAAAAACACAGAACAGCTGCTTCCTACAAGACTGCCGGTCACTGGGCAGCAAACTGGAAATGATTTGCACACTGGAGGTATTCACGGTCACAGGATATTGGTTATTTGGTAAATTGGTTGATTATACAGTTGTCACATCTTGTAAGAACTAAAGGTTTTAGATTTTCTGCTTCACAGGCAGCCATCTGATTTCAGTGCAATATGAAAGTTGGACTGTGGTCTCATGATAATACAGATGCAAATGTGGGCGGTTCATTTAATGCCTGAGGCAAATATCCAAGATACCTTCAAGCAACGAACACCTGCAGCCGGCATGTCATCCTGTTTTGTCTATGTTTGCAACAGAGCTTATAAAAGTGACAGCAGCATCCATCTAACATAAACCAGTAGAAATTCTTGAACCATGATACCACAAGCAATAAAAACTGCCTGCAACTGCATAACCATGTAACAGTGCTACTTTAAATGTGACAAAACGTTGACTTTGATCAGTTCAAGCAGGTTTTATAGTGTTTGCAGGATGACGCTCATAGCGTAGGCTGCCTCAATCGAGGTCTGGTTAAACTAACACATTGGATCTGAAATTAAACTGAGATTAAAACACTGACTTTGGGCTTTAATTTGAGGGTGTTGACATCCTTCAGATGAACAGTGTAGAAATTGTAACCCCTTCAAACACAGTCCACTGGCTAAAGTAATCATATTTAATATTTGCTTACATATCCATTGCAGTCAATGTCTTCCTGGAGTTAATGATGCACAGACATCAGCAAACGCTCTGCTACTGCTGTAATATTGGGGGCATTTTTCCTTTAGTGTTTCTTTTACCTGTTGAGCTGGATTGAGGTCAGGTGACTGACTCAAAAACATTCAAATACCGGGCTATAAACACACACAAACACAGGTTGTTTTAGGTCTTTTACACAGGCGACATTTTGACACGTCACAGTAGGTGTAAATAATGAAAGGCATGATTTCTGAATTCCATTTAGCTGCTTCAGCTTCGGGGTCACGCTGGCTCACTGTCATGTCTTGCTGTGACCCTTGAAGAGAACAAAGCCATCGTTAATGCTATCAGTAACACCTGTGCTTTTCGTGCGTCGACAAGTCAAAGGCCTATTGTCCCGCTGCATTGTGCTGAAACAGGAGAACTGTGTATAAAAGGGTCAATGACTTCTACACTGCTCAAACAGTCTGTCATTTGTTTTAAAGGCTCTGCAAAACCACACAGGTTTACGTTGGGTAGAAATATTAATTACATATTAATACAAAACTTGAGTTGTGTTACCCTAAAAGTATTGTGTGCATATTACACGTGCACGTGTCATGTGTAACATTATAGGAGAGGGGCTTTCACTAGAGTGACACTGTCTTGCATATTACCCCAGAAACACACACACATACACAGACACAGACACAGACACACACACACACACACACACACACACACACACACACACACACACACACACACACACACACACACACACACACTGTAAAACATATAACATCCCTCTACTGAGAGACTACCTCCTCCTCTCTCCTCATACTTACTGCTGCTGGCCATGGGGGCCTGCTGGGGGACGGGGGAGGGGGTCTTCTTGGGCGAGCCCCCATCAGACATGGCAGTGTAAGAGGGGGGTGAGGAGGAGGAGGAGGAGGAAGTGGTGGTGGGGGGCTGGGCCTGCTGGTAGTACACCTGCTGCTGTTGTTGTTGTGGATGCTGTTGCTGCTGAGGGTGGAAGGTGGATGCGTACTGGGGCTGGTGGCTGGGGGCGGGGCCAGGGGCTGTCTGGCCTGTCAGAGGGGGCAGGGGGATGGCCTCGCAGTACTGCGGGGTGAGTGGCAGATGCTGAGAGTGAGGAGAGTAGGAGTCGTCTGGCTGGCCGTTGGAGTGAGGGTGGAGCTGGTGCTGGGGGTACTGGTGAGGGCCCGTGATGGTGCTTGGGTCAAGAGGTGGGGGCTTCATCCTAGTACTCAGGGGCGGTAGAGGGTGAGCCATTGGTAGGACGGGCTGTGGGGGCAAACCCTGCTTCACAGGCATAGCCATCATAACTGGAGGGGAGGAGGAGGGGGGCAACTGGGCGTACATTTGCTGCAAATGGGAGGCAGACCAGGTGCCGTGTTTAGGTGGGAGCATGATGTCTTGTTGCTGCATCTGTTGCTGAAGGTGTAGTTGTCGGGCTGCTGTGGGAGGAGACAGGGGGATCTGACGGACCTGTCGGCCCTGGGTGGTCACTCCTGTCTGGACTGGGGAAAAGGCTGAGGCGAGAGAGGTGGAGAGCTGGGAGGAGAGCTGGGCCTTGTCCCTAGCAGCCCCCGCCTCTTTCTCCTGAGAGGGAGAGGAGGAGGCGGTGGAGGGAGGAGAGGAGGAGGCCACACGGACGTAGGAGGGTGGCAGTGTGCTAGCCCTGTACTGTCTGTACTCAGGAGGAGTGTCTGGGTGGGTGGGAGGGGTGGAGACTTTATATTGGAGAGTGGAAACGACTGTGACGGGCAGAGAGAGAGAGTCAGAGAGAAAGAGAAAGAAAGACAGAGAGAGAGAGAGAGAGAGAGAGAGAGAGTAAGAGTGAGAGAGACAGAGAGAGAGAGAGAGAGTAAGAGTGAGAGAGAGAGGAGGAGGAGATGCAGACGAAGAGAAGGACGGAGGAGGGCAACAAACAAAGGAAAACAGAAAAGAGAAAAACGTGAGAAGAATGAAAAGCAACCAACTGAGCAACCAAGCAAGTAAAGATGAGAAAATCAGGAGCAATCCAAAAAACGGAAGCCAATAGCAAATAAGAAAGAATCAAAATATCATAAAAAGAACAAGCAGCAGAATGCAACATGACTGAGCCATGGTCAGAAAGCATATGGCATTTCCCCCCAACAGTAGCTGGAAGAAAGGGATGGCAGTAAAGCATGTTGCAGGGACAGGGGGACTGATATCGCCACTGACAGCAGGGACAAAGGAGGATGTTTAAGTCTGTATGTGCATTTAAGGGGCAGACTTGAACATTTATATATGTGCATGGATAAAAAAGCATAAGGGTGTACAGACTGGGGGAGCAGTGGTTGAAACTAAGAAGGGAGAGACTAACACAAACCACACTGGGGAAGCCTGTTTACCACTGGGAACCTACCGTATGAGGGTGTGGAATCTCTGGCATTTACTAAGGATGAAATCACCTGTTTGCTGTGGGAGAGTTAAGTCTGTCTGACCCGACACTGATCCCTCATTAAAAAAAAGACAAAGCAGAGCAAACATCCATTTGCTCCCCTGCAAGGTTATGTATTGACAGCTGGAGTGTGCTGTGAGGCTTTTCTATTGACCGTTTATTTCTAAAATGTTTGTGTAGCTAGGAGCGAGAACTACGCCGGCCTTCAATTCATTTTGGTCTCCAGAGCAGCCTGTGAAAGAGAGTCTGTGTGTTTTAATAAAATACTGCTAGGTGTGGGTGTGTTTGTTTAAGCCTTACCTGATCCTGACGTTCGTCGCTCCCTCTCCTTGTGCGCCATCTGATGTTGCTCCATCATCCTATGGATTGTAAAGACTCTCTGTTTATACCACTGTCATCCAGAACATTAACGGCTGCACTGTCCTCAAATTAAAATCTGAAGCTGTGTCTCAGGATTCGCAGCAGAGTATCTCCACCTAAAATGCACATGCTCAGAATTTTAATATTATTCTATATGTATGCCTTTTTACTTTCTGTGCAAAGACAGCTTCATGTTTGCTCTCGTTTACAGCGGTTAGAAATCATACCTCCTTTGTGCCTCGCTCTCCTCTGAGGAGGGCCCATTTTGGCGCTGGACGACTGGACCTGAAAGACACAAGGTGAAAAAAAAAAAAACTACATGAAAACAACAACAACAACAACAACAACAACAAAAAGCAGCATCAATGCAAACATCAGAAATGCCATTTATAACAAGAGTTTGTGTGTGAGCACCGACACCCCTCACGCCTCAGCCCACTGCCCATGTAAATTCCTCCTCCCTGTTCTGTTTTGTTCTGTCTAAACTCATCATTTCACACCTTGTTTATATTCACTCTTTCCACCTCCTCCCACTTCTTCCTCGTTATTGCTCTGTCGCTCTCATCTCTGGCCCTGGATCTCCCTCTCCTCTTCAAACCATCTTCTGATGGTCGCTGTCTCAGCTCTCTCTCAGTTTATCCCCCTTCTCTGTCCTTTTGTTTACTAAACCTGTTTTCCCCTTCTTCATAATGCAGCCTTACACCATATAATTGTCAGCTATCTTGGACTGTTTGGAGGATTCACTGTATGTAACGTCTTTCAGTCATTATATAACATGAGTGAGATCAATAGGGAGTAACTGTGAGATACATTTCCATGTGAAAACAAGCCCTCAAAATGATAATTATCTTATATAAAACTGTCCTAGCAGAGAGCTCAGGAAGCTGTGTTTATTGACTGCACTGAGCACAGCAGGCATCATGTGAGGTACTTCGCCCCGGAGAGCCAACAAGCTGTTTAGAACGTAATTCACTCAACGTGCTGCCAGCCACAGGAATTTCAACTGGAAACCACAGCAGAAAAGAAGCTAAGAGGAAAATATCAATATCAATCAAATATGAAAACATGTTTAACAAGAGCTACAGGACCAGAACACATTGGACTGGCTGTCTGTATAAGAGAATTCATCAGTGTTTAAGTCACCATGTCAGCCACATGATCGTCTCAGTTTAGCACTTTGCTCGTTGACCAAGTGCAGACAGGCTTCAGCCCCCACCTCAAAGTGACAGAGTTAGAGGCTCATTCTGGGGCGGCTATTAACAGGGAGCATCAGGGAGAGCGCGCTGATCACATATCACCAGAATACCAGTCATTAAACGCCCATCGTGACATCAACAACACCCACAGGCGATATTTCCGTTGACTGTGTCTGGAGCATGGGCTTGGCGGGCAGGGCCATGGGGGCAGTCAACACGAGGCAGAGCTGCGGCTTCAAAGCACAGTCTGGATCTCAGCGAGGGTTTGAAAATGACGATTATAACTGCGTGGGATTCCCCCCCCCCAAAAAAAATAGTAGTTGCTGGTTGGTTGGTTTGTTTGTGTTATTGCGTGACTTTGCAGTTTTAACACGTTAGTTCGGATCCAAAGTAAAAAGCAGAAAAACAAACAAACCAGCATCTCCTGTATCCTGCAAGGTAAAATTGCTGTTTTTGTCAAAGCGCTCTGGCAGCTTTGAAGGGAGCAGAGATGGATGTAACAGCTTCAGTTCCCCGTTGGAGGGGAAGGGCTGTCTGACGTCTAGGTGAAGCAGTGAAAATATTCTAAATATACCCGACACTTAAACTGATATTGATTTTTTATTTTTAGATATCTATGTATGTTTTGCTGCTGCCCCCATCCTCAGCAGTATGTTACTTATCTTCCATGCCGGTACTTGTACTTCCACTTCTCCAAACTGGGGACGTGCCAACTGCCATCTACTATTGGTAATCAGAATCAGAATTCCTTTATTGATCGACTGTCTTCACATATGTACCTCCTACAACCTCACTTCAAAAATCACAATTATCCCTTTTTTTTGGTCATCATGCATCAACAGACTAAGCATGCAGGCATCACTTGCTGATAATGACATACTACCACAGCTGACCTGGTTGGTAGATTTGTGTAACTATAACGAGAAGTACAGAAAAGAGAAGTGAGGCCGGAACATGTCTTGCTTTGTGCTCCTTGACACTCCCTTGAACTCTGCTTGTTGGCCCATGGTAATTATGTGCTCAACTGGCAAAACTGCAGATTAAATTGAACAAATATCCTGAGGGTTGAAGGCAAAAAAACTCCCTCTCTGTGCAAGAAGAGATGACACTGAAATAAAAAAAAAACCAAACTGTTGATCCAGCTAAATGGAGCTTTTTAGAATTTGTTACAGATCACGTGATGGCTGACTGTAGAAATGCTTGCAGGCTCTCCATTTTGGTTTCAGCGTGACACACAGTGTCACCAGCAGCAGTATGTGTGGCAGAAATATAAATCTCCAAAAAGTGATTCAGTAATATAAAGATACAGGTACAAACACAACAAAAACATATGTGCTGCATGCACTTGCCGACTCCCTGGTCCACCTGTCATCAACTGCATCATGTATTTTTTAGGTGACTCTTCAGGGATTAACCCTCAACATAGGGCTTCAAGACTTCACAACCTTTCTGCAGACATTAATGAGGTAGATGTGAAGGAGACAAACAAACCCTGTGTTGTGCTGCACTGCATGTGTATCCGTGCATATGTGCATGCTTGTCTTTCTGCTACTGACGAGGTGTATGGTAAATGGCTGTGGCTGTTGCCATGGTGAAGGTCAGAGAACAGGAAGCCCAGGGGATGAGAGGGCCTGATCATACTTGTCAGCATTTTATGGGAGCTCTGGAGACTAATGGGTGTGTTCACGTGTGAGTTAATGTGATCTAAGAAAATCAATTAGTCCTCCCTCTTGACATTCTTTCTTTAAACACAATTTCTTAACCACCTTCACTTCTTTGACTTTCATTCAGATTCTGGATCATCTGGGTGTTTGGTGAGGAGATACCCCTTTTGATTCTTGTACCTTTTTCCAAATCACCTGACAGTTACTTAAGTAAAAACTGCCATTAATTCATTACAGATTTTGTAAATCTCCTGGTCTGAACAGATTTTTATGCTCTCCTGGCAGACCTGTATGAAAAATCCTTTAAAAGACCACCAATTTTATCAGATACCACTTTTTCTCTTGTTCACTACATTCAGTCGCTATAGGCTGCTTTCTTTTTAAATGTGCAGCAGAAAAAAATAAATAAAGTCCTGCTACACGTTTTGCAAGCTTATCATATGATTTATGCAAATGTTTAACTTGTACAGTGAATGCAGCTGTCAAATAAATAGAGTGTAGTCAAAAGTACAATATTTCCAGCTGAAATGTAGTGGAGTCGAAGTGTAAAGAAGCATAAAATGGAAATGTTCAACTCAAGTATATGCACCTCACAACATATACTTTGCATCACTGCGAACAACACAATGCACAATTACCTCCACATCTCTCTTTCACAGAGAAAAATGGCTGATGCACAACTTCTGTGACCATGAAGACATACACTTACTGAGGATGATGATAGCCGAGGAAACCCTCCTGAGGACACCAGGTGAAATCTCTGGAGTCAGCATGATGAGACTCTTACTCAGCACTATGGAAAGTTTCTATGTAACCACTTCACTCCTTTCAGCATCAAACAGCGTAAGAAACGTGGTTAAGGAAGTTAAGAAGTGTTCTGCATGAGCAGAGACACGTTTGCCTTGCGTGACGAGGCTCATGATCCCACATCCAAATGCACCCAAAAAAAGAAGGGCTGCCCTGTGAGTGCAGAGGGGTACGACACCGAGGCTCCACATGAGATATTTTAGCCGCCACCAATAGGAAAGTCACAAGGATGGGATGACACCGCAGTTAAACACTCACAGATATTCTCTCTTAATATTCTATCCGCACACGCATGCACGCATGCGCACGTACACACACACACACACACACACACACACACACACACACACACACACACACACACACACACACACACACACACACACACACACACAGAGCTTATAAGTAGCTTGTAACCAGAGCTGGTCAGATGCTATTTAGTAAACCAGGAGTAGGCGTGAATTTGGCTTCAGATACAGTTCAAGGTTCAAGCTGAATTAATTCACTGTCCATGTTAAAAAACTCTACAAAAAACAAGAAATCTACCAGTCCTAATCCTGCTGCACCCCTGCTACACACAGTTGTTATGTTTTACTTTGAAAAGCACTGAAAAGTAAAGCACTACAGTGAAAATGAAAACACTCAAATAAATAATCTTTAAATGAGAGCAAAGTCCAGTCAGTAACCTTCCAGGCTCATACACTGTTACCATTGTTTGGTTCAGGGTGCGGAGTGTAGCTGCAGTACATGTTACTAACCAGCAGAGGGTAGTACAGCTTAGATAAGCAGTTAGATTTCAGTGGCTGTGAAGATTGCAATGTATTATTTGTGGGCATACAATTAACAATTTAGATTGTGCTATTTAATGTCTAGCTTCGATAAATCTTCAACATGCTCAGAAGTCCGTATACAATGTACATCCCGTTTAACAGATCTGATGAGAAAGTATCCAAACAAAGAGTCTACGTAGTCAAAACAAACGGAAAATATTCAACACGATGTGGATTATTTGATTGTGGTTAACTGAGATTCTTTTGAGAGCAAAAATAGACTTGAACTCATCACAGATGACAGTTAAAGACAGTCACTTGTTATTTGAACCAAAATCCATTTAAAGGTCCATTAGCAGGTTTCCAACAACAGGATGAGATTCAAAATCTCCAATCAGGCATTTCTGTGTTGAGATGAGCCATTTAATTTGACTCAAACATTCAGAGAATGTCTCATGACCTGGCAGGAAGGCCAATGCAGACCTGGGCCTCAGCGCTCCATGAAGAAAGTCCAGAATACAAAGCTCATAGAGAGGACTGCCAAGAAGATTAATTCCTGCCATATTTCATGAATCCTTACCTCCACTGTCAGGCGAGCTGAGGACATTGAGGGCAAACAGCATGGCGTTGGAGAAGGTGGTGGCCTCCTCCTTACTGGCAAAGTTCAGCCCATAGACCTGGCGGGCGTCACGCCACTGATGGAAGGTCGGGGTGGCCTGATTGTATTTCAGGCCCTTCACTATGGAGTAGTTGATCACCACCTTCAATAGGTAAAGGATTAAAATGTTAGATTTCATAATGTGCACCTGGCTAAAAAGATTATGACACATTTTCTCCCCCACATTTTACCAGATGATACTTAACGTGTTCCACTCTATGCTTCTCTAACCTCTACAGCAGCTGTGATCACAATGACTCCAATAAAACACCAAAAAAAAACTCTTAGTATGATTACAATTATAGCAAGTGACTAATACACCAAATGTGGACTTTTTCTACTATTTCAATCATGAACAATTAGCATCAAGTTCTGGATTCAAAACAAGTCAATCAAAGAGTCAGGGCTTAGTCGAAGTTGGTGCACGTTCAACAATCATATTAGGTTAAATCCTTTAGAAAACAGGAACAGACACACATTTCCAGACTGGCATGAATATTCAGATTAAAGCCACAAAAGTATTTTTTCTCAAATGGAAATCCTGTTAAAACTCTTTTTGCTCTGGCTAATGTTGCATTTGTATCATATCAGACTTACTGTGATAATGAGTTTCCAACTTGTGAATAGGATTCACACCAACTTCAGAACTGCGATTATGACTGAGAAACTTCTTCCAATGCTCCAATTTATCTGCACTTACTAACACTAATACAGCCTGAAAACAACAAATATAGATGCCTGACATCAGCCAAAGCCTCATTCAATGTAATTAAACCAAATTTAATGGCTTTGGTATCAATGCACAGTATTTAATCCTCACATAACCAACTCTGCAGTCACACTGCCTTGATCATGTGCACACTTGAAAGTCATTAACATTTGAATCATTCCCATCTTTAATGTTCATCCCATTTGATGTGATGCAGCATAAGCACTGTGCAGCAGGTATGTAGCACAAAGGGTTCTTAAAAGTCATTATGGGAAATGTATTAAATCACTAACTGAGGAGGAGCAGACGAGGAGGCGGTGTGAAGGAAGGCACTACAAACAGACTTGTGATCTGTGAGCACGTATCTGACAGAGGAGCGAGGAGATTACATGAGCTCTATGTATGTATGCAGCTCCAGCACTCTGATCAGAAATGTCCTCTCATCACCAGCAATGTGATGCTGATGATTTCCCTGCGTCTCTCACCTGCTGGTCTTGCAGTTTGACACCCACCACTCTGAAGGTGTTGTTGGCAGTGTTGTGGTAGATGTTGATGCGGCTGAAGCCCTGCTGCCCAGGCTTGATGGGCACCCACTTCTTACTGGCATCGTCATAGACCATCACCGAGGCCCGCGCCTGGCAGATACTCTGTTCACTGATGGAGGAGAGACAGCACATAAGACTCCAGGGGGACACTGAAACATCATTCTGTTGACTGGACAAGACATTTAGAGAGCCAGTGAATTTATTTCCTTTGATTGGTGTGTTGAAAAAAGCTGAAACATGTCACTGTGACTCTCTGATAAAAAGACAAGATAATTAAATTTTTTCAGAAGGTAAAATAGGTCATTTTCTTGGCATTTATTAACATAATCCATGTGTTTTAGTGGGAAAACCACTGTCAAAATCTCACCAGTGTTCATAGATGTGCTGCAGTTGCTATCAGTCTTAGTTAAAATACATATGTATGCATGTGTATGTATAGGTAGAAAAGATGAGCAACGAAAGCTAAACGAAATAAAAATTGGCCAGGATTCAGTTCTAAACAGTTGTAAAAAGTAGAAAAAACTGTATGAAAGAGAGGCTTCACTGCACTGTCAATTCTCATGCTGCTACTGTTGATCAGCACAGTGTGAATGCGATGGTGGTCATCAAAACAAAACCAGTAAAACAAAGTTAGCGTGTGATTATCTGGTTAGCTGAGGGTTCACTGGGGAGCCACACCTTTGCCACTGTAGAAATCTGACAGCATGTGTGTGCAGAGGAGCCATTTTTAAAAGCTATAAACAAGACCTCAGCCTAAAAATGAAGCCTGGAAATTTCCCCTCTCCCTCCTGGCCTTTACTGTGGTGTAGCAGCACATCAAGAACTGTTTAGAGGCAGCAGCGCAGAAGGGTGTGCGCGATACGTCGACTAATGACACAGTGTGTTAAAAACGCAAAAGGAGTGTTTGATCAGCAAGTGTATGGCCAGCTGGAGACTCACTTGGTAAAAAGCAAGGGAAAAGTCACACATAGCACACACACACATGCGCACACGCACGCGTGCGCACACACACACTGCTAAGAGGAGGCATAAAATAATCATGTTCACAACCACAGAGGAGCTGACGGAATTCATTCACTAAAAAGACACGTTTGCCATTGACTTATGTGGTTTAGACAAATAACATCACAAAATTACCACTTGCAAGACATACAGCTGGAGTTTATAAGAGAAAGAGCCGTATATACGACCGCTACGACCTTAGCACCATATGTGCCAGAAGGTGTTACAACTGCCTCAGTATGGAAACATGTAACAGCAGGTGGAGAGGAGATCTGGACAGGCGGAAGCAAGGTTAACTTGCAGGACCTGTGAAGTGACTAAATGCTTCTCTCATTTTCGCTTTCACCCCTCGGGGTCTTGCTCTCTGGCAGTGAGACTCACATCAGCAGCCTGAAGGCTCAAATGCCAAGAAAAGCAAACTAACGACAAGGAGGTCAGGTTGCCTGAATCTCTGCAATAAGCTGACATGAAATAAGACATAAAACATAAATTCAGTCACTGCAGCAGCAAATGTGATAGGATCAGGTGGAGAAAGAGACAGATCTGCAAGATAAAAGTCATTATCTGTCTATTGTTTTTAATTAGAAAAAGAGAAGCTTTAGGAAGCTGGAAGAGGCTAATTATCTGCAGCTTTAAAATTTACACTTTCATATCACCAGCTAGAGTTTCCTTGAGATTTGACACATTTTCAACAAGGCAGATTGTGCCCTATAATCACATTTTAAATCCATTATTACATCAAATTTTAACATCGGACATGGCCTGACCCCTTTACAGAGGCTTCAGACAGCATCAGACAAAATAAAAGTACTGCTGTAAGAGCATGAAAAAGCCAGAACTAATGGCAAGAACCAAAAGTATGATGAATTGTTCTATTACCTTGAGAGCCTGAAGTGAAGGAGATTGTAGAGTGTAACATTATACCCCTGGCGATTTAGTACAATTACACTGACAATAAAAATGGCAGAAGTAATAAGAGGAGATATGTAGATATGCAGATAATGAGGACTTGTTTCCAAGGCCCTGAGGATGGAGGTGACATTCAAATACCAACATGTGACATCCGTCTTCCAACAAGCTTTCCTTCGACTTGCTGCTCTGCAGGAGGAAGTCAGCGTGACACCTGAGAGACCCCCCCCCCGGACCGCTCGAAAGCATGGTTCGCTCTCAGCCAGCTTCCTCTTGTTTTCCTGCCATCATCTGCTCTCCGGTTCCCTTGCGGTGGTCTGAGCCGACTCAAATAACTCAGCAGTGATGCCTCTATCTGTTCACACAAATGATGCACGTCTTCTCTAAAAATATAGTTTTATGTTAGATAAGGTTTGGGAGTGACAGAGTGGTCTTAATGTTGTTTGATGCACTTGATAGTCAGCAGTCAGGAAGTTTGATATCATCATACTTTCATTTACAGTTGCTTATTTTATCTAAAAGTCTTTTTATTCTCAGAGTTAAATCACCTGTCTGACACATGACAGGTGTATACATGTTTATTTCCTTGCAACAATACTAGATGTATAGACTGCACGGCCACATCATCTAGTTCCTAAGGGAGAAGCCTTTAAAGCTCGCTTGACAGATGGATTTCAGCAACAACTCCCACGATTTCAACTACCCTCCCTCTGTTCATGATCCATCATCAGTTCACAGCAGCAATATCACATCAGAGGCATCAAAACACAATTTATGCATGACTCCAACATCGAGACATTTTTAAAAATGGGCAAAAGTAAGACAAAAGTGGGTCCTGATGCAGATGCTGATGGCTGGAAAATGGTTGCACAATCAATATCCTCCATCTACGGACAAACAGGAACTTCGAACAGGAAACACATTTGTCAGTAACACAAGCAAATGTGAGTGCTAAGTTCCTCAAACACATTCAAGTCTGAACCCAACAATTCACTCCAGATAAAATCAAAGCAGCCCTGACACAGACGCAAACATTCATCCTTAACCTCGTGCAAATGCCCTCTTCCTCCATATATATCAAGACTAGGACAGACAAAAAACTATAATTGTCCTTCCCAGTGGAAAATAATAATCAATTTCATCGCTGATAAGCCAGGCTGGAAGATATAGCCGTTTAAAAAGTTCACTGCCTCTACATTCGAGGAGACGCTCCTATTCTGGATGCAAAACTGTTCGAGATAACTACAGACATCATGTTTCCTACATATCTAAATAAGTTAAACAGACTCTCTAATCACATAACAGACACTTCTCTCCACTTCAGAGACCCGACGGACCACCGGAGTCTCACTGGGAAAAGGGAGGGGACGAGGGGGGTGGCTGGATCTCTGTGATGGATCTTCTTACAAAAACAGGCCCTATTTCTGGAGCAGTTTGGGCCAGAGGGATGGAGTGCCTCCAGCTTGACGCTGCTGACGGTTTCAGTTCTCTTCAAGCAGTCAGAAATAAAGTGGCCGTCTCGTCTATTGCTTCTTTACATACAGCGCGTTGCTCAATCAACACATCACAGGATAGAGAACAGAACATGAACGAGGACGGAGATCTGCCTGAGACTTTGCCGCATTAACTGAAGAGCTAATCTCAACCTTCACAGAGCAGCGAAAGAATAAAAAAAGACTTCTCACCACTTCTGACAGTGTGCTAAATGCTTGTGTGTGTGATCTAGTTACTGAGGGTGGCGGACTCTCCCTCGGTCACATGACAAAGAGCAGACAAGGCACAAAAGGGCACATGATAGCTGCATAACATCACAGCTGCTTCTACCCCCCCCCCCA
Source organism: Chaetodon trifascialis (assembly GCF_039877785.1). NCBI lineage: Eukaryota > Metazoa > Chordata > Actinopteri > Chaetodontiformes > Chaetodontidae > Chaetodon > Chaetodon trifascialis. The sequence goes on from NC_092069.1 coordinate 14,797,880, forward strand.
AAAAAAAAAAAAAAAATTATCTAGCTTCAGCCAGAAAAAAGGGTGATTGAGCAGAGAGATGGTGGATATGAGAGGCAAAGAAAACAATGTGACTGTGTGTTTGTGATGGAGGGACAGCAGGCGATATGGCATAATCTGAGAAAGGTCAGCTATTGCTCAAATCACAATCAGTGACATTAAAATAACGTGATGAATCAAAGTGATGTTCAGAGCAGGAAAGTACGTGGCAGGAAGTTAACTGAAGGTCAAACCAAAGAAGAAGAAAACGTGATTTTAGAATACATGATTTACAAAGAAGACAATTTTTGTTCAAAATTCATTCCAGTGACGAATCTAATAAGACAAAACTAATGTGGCTAAATGTTGAAGCTTTCTGTTGAAGCTTTATTAGTGACAAATGACAAAAAATGAGTGAAAAGACGAGAGAATATCAGCAAAAAATGAAACTTCATCCTTGTTCTGTAAAGATGATTTATGCCTGCAATATACCCTTTTCACTGCAGTCATTATGACTTGTCAAAGCAGGAAGTGTGCAGGTGTAATTAATAACACTAACGATGGCTCCATTCCATTAAGTGTACCAGTACATCATGTCAGGGTGTGAGGATGCACAATAGCAGAAACCTGGAGCTGGCTTGCCTCAGTGGAAAGCAGCCATGATTAATGTTATTAATTACACCTGTGCTCTTCCTGCTTTGTCAAAAAGTCTGTGTGAAAATGGGGTATAACTGATTTTTTTGCCACATGGAGGCAGCAGAACAAAGTGTGAAGAACAATTTGACATATTATCGTCTTACAAAGTTGAGACGGCTAACATGTTAGCCTATTTACACATCCAGCAGACACAGAGAAACATTGGCATTCATTTGGAGTCCATTTGTTCACTTTGTTTTGGTCTCCGATGGAAATTTTTAGCATTTCCTTCGCTGTTAAATGCTCACCAGCTAGCCGTTTGGTACGGACTACACAGCATATTGACGTTTACAACTTCCTGCTGCTACTGAAAATGACGCCGATGAGAGCTGTGGAAGTGAATCAAAACAATAAGCCGCAATCTAAACAGTGACATCTAAACAATGAGCTAAGAGATGTGAAAACGCTGCATAGACCTGAGGTGCACTGCTGAGTCAGGTCGTATTGCTCTGCAGGTTCATCACTACCATTGACCCCTTTAACATGAGCAGACCACAAGTGTTAATATAAAAATATTACTCAGCAGTTCCACAAAGGTGCAGATAGCTCGAGTGAACCAAGGCTGACTGATCATTTGGGCAGTTTCTCTCTTCAGGCTGCTTCAGTCCTCTGGAGGTTTAAACCTGCTGGTATTTTCCCTCTGAGTGTTCTATAGGCTACACCTTTAAAAATGCATGAGCGCCTCACCATGACCAGCTCATGAATAAAAAAAGGAACACTGTACGTTGCTCACACCACATTGACAGGCTAATAAGACAAGCACAGATATTTAAAGGGCTGTTTTTAAAGTCTGTAGCAGTTTTTTTGCTATTAGCTGACAAGCTATTTGTATTGGTGCAGAGAAAACTCATATATGCTGAATTTAAAGTACTAGTGTGGTTCTGAAAAAGGATCAGCTTGACTTGATGTGGCCAACAGCTCCCGTCTGAGTATTTCACCTTGTTTTTGCTGGACTAGGCAGATTTCTCTGTGGAGTCTGAATAATATTCACCTCAAAAGGCAGCCTGAGGAGAAAAAAGACGAGGAGTCCAGAGCACAGAGAGAGGTTGAGATGAATAGACGGCAGGGACAAAAACAAGGGCAGAGAGGATATGAAGGCTTCTGCCACACTGAACACTTCCTTATGTCAAATAAGCCTCATAGCCGAGTGGTGAAAAGGAGGCCACATTCCCAGGCTTTTGAATTAAGCAAAGCACTTCCCTGCACACATGGTCAGACATATGTGCCCCCCCTCACCCCACCCTCCTCCACACAAATCCTATACATACACACTGAGTGTCTTGGCTGTGTGTTTTCTGTCCATTAGCAGAGATCTCAGGCCTGGAAGAAATGATACCTGAACCTGACACTGTGCAACAAATGACTGTGCACATCATAGGCTGAGTGTGCGTATTTAGGAACAGCAGTTTCATGTTTCTGTGAGATTCGGCAGCTTCAGGATTAGGTCACTTAGGCTGGGAAAGTGCTTCCTTGGCATACTGAGAGAGAGGGTTGGGGTGGTGGAGTGTATGTGTTCTCTCTGGGTAGCACCCGGGGGCAGAGCTTCTGTTATCATGGCAATTAGCTTTTGTTGCTGGGGTAATTGTTTCATCCTGCTGGTTCACAGTGGAAGGTACCCGAACAGACCCGAACAAATGATGAGTCATTCAACACAGCCCCGCGCGGCCGCCTCATGACAGCAGCTCAGAATCGTTCGGCCTTTGTTTCTGTGATGAAAACTAAATGTTAAAAACACTTCCAACAGCTACCAACGCTGCAGAGAAGTGCGCCGTCAGCAAAGGTCCATACAGGTTGAAACACTGATACAGAGGTAGTGAGGTATACTGAACAATGACAACCCTACTCATGAGCATGAGAGTCCTCATAATTCAGGTTTAAGGGAATTTTGCCATTTTCCCTTAAATTTCCCATGAATAGTACAGTTAACCTTTCTTGCTTAATTATAATTATCTGTTGTATGTGGCCATGTAGCAGCTCCACTCAGCTAAATACATTTCCAAAGATGGATGGATAACATTTCTGCATTCTTTTAATGGCATGTTTTGGGGCAATTTATGGCTTTAATTGACAGTAGAGAGAAGCAACAAAGGCCCCTCACTGGTCTTAAACTGTGATCTATAACGATGATCTACAACTTATACCTGCAAGACACCGGAATGTATCTCCATTTCTGTACTATTAGTTGATGATTTTCTCTATTTATAAAGGTATAACCTATAAAACATCCAATCCACTTCCTCCTTGTGCATTTAAGGCAGCAGCAAAGATCCAAAAAAGTTATTGCTGGATTTTGTGTCACTTGCAATAAAAATTAATGCTTGGATGAGTCCACAGTATTAAACCCAAAGTGTTGGAGAGGCTACATTTTCCTACCACAGCTGCCAACAGACACCCTGCTAAACTAGGCTAATCCAACAGTTTAATTTACAGACTGCATGCTGGATCACAGTAGGAAAATATAAAAATCCTCCCAAAACCAGAACCAAACTGTTTCACTTTAAAGAATTTGCCTTTAGCAGAATCACGTGCATACAGGCTGAATATAAGGGGAAACAGGGACTCTAGCTGTTCAGTGGCACATACCATGTAGCCACTCTTCACCTCTCCTGTGTGCCCCAGTCTTTCATAGCTTTCAAGGGCAAAAACGACGGCTAAAATAATGAAAGAGGAACCGATGGTTTGATGAACGCAAACAGAAAATCCTAATTAATCCTTTTCTCAACTGTCACATCAGATAAAGAGACAAAGCAGAGAATTAACCCTGATTATTTGCTGCATCTTAGAGGTGCAGCAGTCCATGTGCACAGCGGGTGACAACTTCATGTATCCAATTAATCAATTCATTTCATGCTAATTAACGAGCGGGAAAAAATCATAACCTCCTGTACAACGAAATCCAGCTGAGAGACGAAAACGATCCAGAGAGGCTTCCGTGCAGCAGAAGTGATAATTACACAGTTTTATGTATCCCTGGTTGGTACTAATAGAGACATACAGTCGGGGGGGGGGGGGGGGGGGGGGGGCTTAAAACTCAATCCTGGGTTTGGTAAACAGATAACAGCATCCTCAGGTAGACTGTGTATTTCTCAGCAGAGCAATATGCTGCCATATCTGAAATCTGGCTGTCTGTGGTGGAGGAGGACTCTAAACTCTGTCCACACCACTCAGTCCAGCTCAAACTGTGTAATAAGCCTGTCCTAAGTCATCCCTTATCCTGAATATAAGAGGGGATGCAAACAGACCCGGTGACCTTGCAGACTGCTGTGAAACGTAAAGCAGAAACAGGAGGTTCAAGTGGTACTTCAACTCATGGCCTCATCATGCTGAGACCGAGGCTGTCCGCTGAACAGGAACAGAAATACATAATTATACACCCACACTCAGAATATTATGGTAGCCATACTGTACGTACACCCAAAATAACAGTCACTGATATTTTTAGTGAAGGGCCAGCTTAGGGCAACAGAAACAGATGAGCACATGTGTATATTCCCACACACACATACTGGTATACCTCATTGACATAATGCAGTCCCTAGCTCTAACCTTTACCATCACATCACCTTGTTCTAACCTTAAAACCAAGTCTTGGCCCTCAAATAGTCCTTTGAGTAATGAAGACCGGCCAAAAAATAAACAAACACAGAACTGTCCCCAATATGCTGGTTTAAAACTGATTGGTCCTCACAGAGATAGCCATACAAGCCCCTCCACACACACACACACAGATTGGTTACTGTGTATAGATTTGGTTAGTTGTCTGTTATTATTACGCTCATCATGAGGATTACAGCCTCCAGGGATCAATGGGAATTTTGGGGCAAGGCAAAGCCACCCCGCCTGTGTGTAGTATAGGTGCGGGTGTGTACATTTAGAGTATGGATGCCTGTGTGTGTGTGTGTGTGTTTGGGTGGGTGCTGGGGTCCAGCTGACGGAGGGAAGAGGTCTGTCTGACTGGCTGGATTAGAGACAGAGCCTGGCAGGCAGATCATTACCTCACTGCAGTCTTAAATCTAAATTAACCAGGACTTAACTCTCGTACAAGACCTCTAATCTGCTCCACGGGGAAAGTACTGTTCACAGGCACATGGAGGGAAGGAGGCCCGCAGGAACTAAAAACAGCACAAGCCAACTTTATTGCTGAGGAACAGTGTGAAGCCTGGTCATTTGTAAGTGAGCAAACGATGCACAGTTAGTTTGTTTGAAAGAAACAGCGAGAAATGAGACAGATGCCAGATTTCAGGCACTGCAGTAGCCAAAGTTGCTGCATGGGTTGTAACACTCTACTACAGTAATTAAAACTAAAGAGCAGTCATGTGTAACCATATTTAGAAATCATTAAATTATCATTATTCAGTGTCGTAGATTATCTGGGTTCAGCAAAAGCAATAATAAAATCAGTATTATCTGATTCCTATAAATGCACAAATTAGGTCTTCTTCTGAATTAACCAGTTTGGATCAATACAAAAATCAGCCCTGGTATCTTTTATAGGTAATAATGGTGACCTATAACCTATGAGCTTAAATGAACTGCCTAATATTGTTATTCTCTCATCAACTGGCCATTTCTAAAGGTAATTTGACATTCTGGGAAATACTGCTTATGTGCTTTCTTGCTGAGAGTTACATGGAAAGATTGTTGCCACTATCATGTGCTTACACTTTATATGTAGCTGCAGCCAGCAGCCGGTTATCTTAGCTTAGCACTAAGACTGGAAACAGGAGCTGGCCTAGCTCTGTCCAAAGGTGACAAAATCTGCCTACTAATGCCTCACTAAGCTCACTAATTAAATTGCACCTTATTTTAATTTGTACAAAACGCAAAGTGTGAAAATGTCAATTTCCTGTTTTACACTGATTTATATGACTCAAGGAAGTTGTTGCTCCTGGCAAAGAAATAATGTGTCATATAACACCATGTAAAATGATGAACTGTCATTTTTACACTTTGGTTTTCGCTCACTCTTTTGTTTTCAGCCTTTATGCTAAACTAACTGGTTGCTGGCTTTAGCTTCATATTTACCTTATGGACATGAGAGTGGTATCAATCTTCAATACAGTATCAACTCACACAGCAGGTTTACATATAAGACTCAACTACATTCAATAAAAAGAATCAGAATTGCACTTTTCCCCCTGAGACTGCACCAAAGACCTATTTTTCTTTCATACAGAGCCAAATTCTACATTCATATTTCTACTGTAAGTATACTTATGAGACTTTCTATGTGCGTATTAGTACTGAATATTGAAGTAACATGCTTTAATCATGATTAAGACCACAATAATGAGGATTGAAAGACTTAAAACTATGCTGCAATGGCATAAAAATATCTCCATCTCTTCCACTAATGCATCACAGTACTACTAACAAAAAGACCATTATATATTGACACAGCAGTTCAGATTCTCATAATCTACACATCATCAAAGCTTCAGCATCCCTGATCCATCATGTTGTCCAGATCGTGATAACTGTACTATACCATGGTATGTTTATCTAACCTTTGCCCCAGTGATACACAAAGTCCAATGCAGCACTGTGGAAAGGGCTAAAATTAAGCCCCAGATGGGTGAGAGAGAGAGAGGAGTACTGCCGTCTTAATGGCATTAATGCAAACCGCATTAATGTGCTTATGGTCTTAGCTAAATGTCCCAGTTGTGCACAAAAAGCTCAGTCTCATGCCATAATGTATCAGTTTGTAGTGCTGCTACTTTCTCACAACAGAAAATGCAGGGTTAGTTGCAAGTCAGTGACTGACACCGGTCCACTGCATTCATGTTAACTTATCAAACTGAAAATGTAATCAGTGTAATACTATATGTTGTGTTCTTCATTTACTTTCTGCTGTTGTATTTAGGTTTTACTACAATCTTGTAACATTTCTGAAAAACCAATTAAAAAGGGGTTTATAAATAAAATAGCAGAGCAGGAATGACAGGAATGTCTGTTTTTTTTCTCTAAACCGGTGAATTAAATACCAGACAAATCAAGTAACTTCATCACATTGCAGCAAACTATTGACCACAATGACATGAAACCTAATTTAATATGTTTTTTAATGTGTTAAAAAGAATAAATGCAATGAAATAAATAAAATAAATATTTTATGAGAGCCAGATTTCATCTTCTCCAGGCATTTATCTTTGTATTGCCCATCCTTAGCCTGCAGACTTGGCCCCTGCATGGAAGATGGATCACTCTGCTGCTGGGTTTCTTGAGGTTTTTGCCTTTTTTGCTTATTAAAGGGTTTTTTGTGTAGTTTTTGAGTTTACAGTCCTATTAAAATTTGTGATTTTGAGCTGCACAAATAAAATTCACAATTATTCCTTCTGAAATCGACAAAAAAAAAATACTGTTTATCTAGCGGGGCACAGCATGATTTTTTTGGGATCTGACTGTCACAGTTATCAGTAAAGCAGGCTCAGGTCGCGATGCTGCTACTATCAAGTTTAAACAGCCTGCCAGGTTCTTGTGTCCTACATATTTGGTGGTTCAAGTCAAATTTAAGCAGCAGCTGCACACACTGTACACATAAGACCTCATTGTCCTTTATTTTTTTTAAAGCCTTCCCTTCCTCCACTCCCTCGTGATAACAAGAAAGCCAACAGAGCTGTTTGATCCCACAGTTCTCATTTGGGACAGTAGCAGTGATCACACCTCCCTCCCCTCTCTTGTCTGTATCTTCCATCCTCTGAGCAGAAAGCAGAGAGTGAGAAAAAGAAGGGCACTGGCCCGAAAGGATGCACTTTTAGCCAGAAGCCATGCTGTCTTCAATACATGTGTGAATTAAACATGTGTAGAGCCCCTACACAGCCTGGCTATTCAGAGATGCTCTATGTGAGGCTGTTTAGAATAAAGAGGATGCTCGGTGTGTTCACATGGTGGGCTGCGTCTCTCTGGCAGCATCTCTGCCTTTGACTGAAAAGATGCAGCCAGGCGAGAGGAAAGAATCAGAAAAGATCAGTCACAACTTCTGACGTTTAACTCTTACACACAAGACACAAACAAAAAGCTGTTTTTGGTGCAGCTTTATGCCAAATCAAATTATCCTCGCACACAATTGCTAATCCAAAATAACCTAAATTCTGTGTCTAAACGACAGTTTGTTGAGGCCAGATTAAGATTACAGATTAGTATTTTAGCTCTGATTAAAATACAGCAAAGAAAGATCTGCCCGTCTGTGCTGGTGGAATATAGAAACACTTTCTTTACACACGATGACCAAACCATCAGATGTCAAGCGCAGATATTCTCATTTACAACTTTGACTATTTCATATCTCCCAAACGTATTTACATCTCTCTCTTTCAGTTTACTTGCTGTCTTTGACATTTAACTTCCATCACTCATCACTGACATATCCTGGAAGTAGAACTGACCACACAAACACACACACTGTCTTACAAAGCGTGGGCACAAACCTGGCAGCGATGTGGCTGTAAAACAACCCTGAGTCACTGACGCTCTGAGGGAGGCAGTAACGAAGCACTTGGAGCCGATGTATGTCCATTTTGGTAAAGACGAAGACGACAACAGCGACAGCAGCAGCCTAAGACCCAAACTCCCTCTTGTGCTGCTCCGCTGCCTCAAAACTATAACTCATCAAAAACAGTTTAATCCTCCTGCTGAAAGCCTGCCACAGAAATGACAAAACAACAGCGCCGCTTGCACAACTGACCAAAGACATCCACTTAAAAATGGATTGAGATTAAAAAACGTCCCTCAGGTTTGAATTCTTGCACTGCTGCATCCACTATGATCCATCCAGCAACAAAGAGATGACTGACGGACAGACTGGCAGAGATGAAGTCATTGACCAGCCTGTTGTCTGACCACATAACAGATGAGTGAGTGTGTGTGTGTGTGTGTGTGTGTGTGTGTGTGTGTGTGTGTCACTGAGCCTCCGTGCTATTGTCATACTGTTAACCCAAGGGAGATTACCTCATATCCGCCTCGATCACATTTTACCCCCCATCCACACACACTAATGTTTAAGTGTGTGTGTGTGTGTGTGTGTGTGTGTGTGTGTGAGGGGCGGTGTTATAGGGATCGCTGCTGTTACCCCCCCCCCCCCCCCCCCCGACTCCAGGCTGCCGTTGTCATAGCCACCCAGTATTAAGCACAGCCAACATTAACAACCAGCGGTCCATACTGTGGTCAGCTCCTATTGATTGGCCCTCTACCTCAGAGGACGCATGTAGCTGGTGAATACACACCAACATGTACAACACACATTAATTGGAAGAGATGTGCGTGCTGAATGTCCATTAACAGCCACTGAGTAATTGACTGACTAACGCTCAATCACATTTTGATGTACAGGAGGGACAATTTGGAGGTCATCAGCTTTATCGCTGGCCGGAGGGTCTTTGTCCAGACTGTAGTCCACATGAAGTGAAGCTACAGCTGGACCAATGAATTGGCCTATATAAGCTTAATGCTGACGTCATGATATTGATGTATGCAGCGTTTTCATTTACATAGTTTGTCCTGAGAGCACTGACAAGTTTATTTTTAGCCATGCTCACAGCGTAGCTTTGTTGTCGATCAGTCCACCACTTTGGTCCTGACTGGAGAGCTGAAATTACGCCACGAAAATTTATTGTTCCCAGACGATATATCCTACTGACACTGGTGATCCCCTGACTTTTCCTACAGATACAGATTCATGTCCCCCTCAGGAAGAGGTGTAAGAAATTTGGTAATCCCATGATGTCATCTCGCACCACCATCAGATCAATTTAAATTTCTTCTGTTTATGACTAAATACAAAAATAATGACACCCCCATCAGCCTCAGCTGTACTTTTTGTTTAGCGCTAATTGGCAAATGTTAGCGTGATAACGCTCTAAGATGGTGACTGAGGTAAACATTAAGCCTGCTTAACATCTGCATGTTAGCACTGTCACTTTTTTTTTAGTCCTCAGGAAAGGATCAAAAGATGATCAAATATGATGAATCAGATCAAAACATGCAGTAAATAAACCCATCAAGAGCAAGACACACCCAGTCTGACTCTCCCTCTCTCACACACACAGTCCCAGGCTGATAGCACTGCAGCGTGAGGATGACAGAATATTACTCTTTGACCTTTGACCTTTCTGGTTCAATGGTCTCCACTCCACAGCTGACCTCATATGCCGCCGTGACAGCCAACAACACAGAGTCACGCCGCCATGGGGCGTGACAGGGCGCTCTGCTGCAGACAAATGCCACATGTGATTGGTTAAACAAGGGTCACAGTCAACAGTGATTGGCTGAGCAGGAGCGCCAGTCAAGAGTGATTTGTTTTTAAGAGGGCTCACAGTTACGCCTGTGCCAAGCAGAATTGCCGCTGGGTCTTCTGTGGCCCCAAGTGCCCAGCTGGACTGCAGGACATTTGTGTGGCAGGCCGGGCAAATGTTAACAAGCTCGATCTGTGACAGACGAGGCCCTGTTGTGCCCTGAGGAGCGAGGACGCTGCGTGCTCCCCAATATTTAGAACATGATAATGGGCAATGCTAAACTGCTGCAGGGCAAGTGATCATTAAACATTTTTACTGTTTACAGGTGCCGTTTAGCTCATGAGTGGAAATATAATGTCACAAAGTGGACAGACGTTGGTGCTAAAAACAAAATAAAATGCAAAACCTGAGGACATTTAAATTCAAAAGATTTCAACCTTGTCCTGATAGTTTCTCTAAGACACAATTGACCTCTCTCTCCTGAGCCAGTTCCTGAGAAATACTCCACACCCTCCAACTCGCTTTACAAAGAAAAAAGCATCCCAGTAACACACACACACGCTTTAAGACTAAGACAGAGGAGTAGATGTACGCCAAAACAGATTTCCTTGTGTTAGGGAGTAAACACATTTCTCAGATACAGTCTTCAGGTTGTCAAAATATGATTGTCTAAAAAATATGATGCCCCTTGACCCCATAAATCACTGAAGATACACCTGTCTGCAGTCGATTTGTAAACATGATAAAAGCACGTTGCTTGGCCCAGTGAAAGGAACATTTCAATTTTTTAAAAACATCCAGATTGAACTGCTGACAGGGGCACCGTTCTGTAAAATATCACTGCACACAAAGCACTTAGCGGCGAGGTCAGAGGTCAGACCCACAGCAGCCGCTGATGCTACTGTGAGCAACCATTTTCATCAAGACACACTCTAACATTCAAACTGAGCAAGTCCACCTGTGACAGATTATATCTGCGATTCATTTCAATCAATTAATCACAAAGCATGCAATTTATTAGGTGATTTGTCAGCCCTTTTCTTGCTCAATTGTGCTATGTATTCAGTGTTAAAGGGCACTAATTGAATTTGTTCATACATGAATATCAGTCATACAGAAATGCTCATTCCTTATGTGATTACATCATCTCAGGTCCTCAAGTCTTATTGACGAGTGTGTCAGATCATAAACTAACTGTGCTCACTTTCATCAGGGCAAATGATGGGGTTCTGCGGACTTGTGTCATAAATAAAGGATGTTTTAGGCTCTTTCATCATTGCGTTCATAAATCCTTTCATCTAAATGATGCTCAGCAAATAGAGGCATTTCTTGTTCATTATAAATCAGCCAGAACAGTCAAAGCTGTGATCCCACCATTATCAGGAAGGAATCTATAGTCACAATATTAGTTTCATATTGATTAACAGAATCAATATATCGAATGAGACTGAAGGATTCTTTGGTGAGAGCTCCATTGTCTTAATATAAGAGGGTGGGTCGTTTGGTGAGATCATATCCACAGCAAGCAGCAGTGGAGCCTCCCAATGTGAAATCAGCATATTGACGCCCATGACGACGTCACTTATTCATCACACACCCCTATACATGCCAGTTGGCCCCCAGGCTAATTGTCATGGATACACATACAGTACAATATGGAGCACAACCCCCATTTCTACACAACCCCTCCCCCACCCCTCCTTCTCCTCCGCCTCACTCCACCTTCCTCAGTGCTCTCCAGTCTGCGTCCTGTCACTAATCCTGATCCTTAAAGGGAAACACTGCTTCCATTTGGAGACAAATACTTACAGAGGATACGCAGACGAATGCACAGCAGGTACAAAATCACAGGAGGAAAATAAGCCTGTGCATATTTGATACTGTGATTTCCCACTCAGTGTGGAATTACAATCCTCTATTTTTCTTTGTGTTTAGTGTCATTGAATGGTCATGTGCTGAAATGTTCAGGGACAGAAAGGGGAGGACTGACAACAGGATGGTTTAGATGAGGAGTTGAAAAAAGTTAATTTTTAGGAAACTGCTTTAAACTCATGTTTTCTGCAATATTTCCATATTTTTGGACAAAAAAACTTTAGAAATTTGCAATATTACACTGTGAATGACCACGCTAGTGTGAGCAGCACCTCACCTCGTAATAAATAATGAACACACTGTGAGAGGGAGCTTTCCCCTCTGATGTGCTGTACTTTACAGTAGATTACTAGAGCGCATGAAGTCAAGCATAAAGCTCTGATGTTATCTCCTCTGCCCCACTCGGCTCCACATCTGTATTTGAGCTTCAACAAATCACCACGTCCCGCTGTAATCTGCCAAGGCCATATTATACAGAGACCCCTCTATCCTTGTATCATCTGGCTTTTGATAGTCCCACTCATTCAGCCATTCAGAGATTAGCGCTCTCTATCCCTTTCTTCCTGTCTTTCTTTCTCACACATGCAACGAGTCAGATGGGATCCATCCTGTGAACGACGGAGAGCAGCTGAGCGCGCAGACTGACAGACAGCGAGGAACTCATTCCTTCTTCCCAGGAAAAAGACTGAACCAATGAAAGATATGCTTAAAGGGTAACCAATCAGGCTTCTCTGCTAACAGCTGGCTCCAGAGAAAACACAGACAGAGGGGTGGAAAGGAGGGGACAGAGGAGAGAAAGTCAGCAGCTCCTAGATTTTCCTCTCCGGTTTTCCCTCGATTTCTCTTCAACTCAAGCTAGTTGCAGTTTTCAGGTACAGGGCTGGAACGGATGATACAGATAGAAATACGGGTTCCCTTGTGGACAAGAAATCCTGCAAATGCTGTTTGAAGAAGCAAACAGATTCTGTGGTTTGAAAGCTGAGCTGGGCAGAACACTAGAGAGAGAAGAAGCAACAGTCCAAAGCCAGTTTTACTTTTAACTCACACGTCTCCACAAGCACTGAAAAACCAAAAGACCCAGAGAAAGAGGGGATGATGAGGAGTCGACTTACCCGAAATCATCCAGGGAATACATGTCGCTGGAGAAGGCAGTCCAGTCCTCAGGCAAAGGATGAAAGGAGGTATAAAGGGGAGAGATTATGGAGGAGAGGGGGAAGTGTCAGCCTGAGAGGAGAGAGCGGTACACATGCTGAAGCAAACTCAACATTTTCCCGTCCTCACATCATATGAAAGTGTTTTTTTTTTTAATCCAATACGCCAACAGAGCAGACAGAAGACTGAGACACAGAGAGAGAGAGAGAGAGAGAGAGAGAGAGAGAGAGAGTGGGAGGGAAGGAGTGAGAGAGATGAGGAGTGTTGCAACAGAGTAAGGGAATGCAAGAGAGAGAGAGGGAGAGGATCATGTGACCTGTGCAGACCAGTCACCTCTCTCCGCTCTGAGGATTGGAGTGCCGTCTTTCAGCCTCCAAGGAATCATTTCCACTGGATGGAAATTACATGTTGGGCTATATAGGAAACAGGAGTGCTTTTACGAGCCGGCTTTCTATGGCGTGGAAAGTTCAGAAAAACTAGAGGGATGCTTTAAATAGATTCTACAGTATCTAAATGTTTTTTTAAAAGCACGTAAGCCATAACCCCTAATCATCAATTAACTACAGAGTGTGACTAAACACAACGACACAGCAGTTCACGCATTCAGCTCGGCCTTCATAACGGGACACAACATGAAAGCTCACTGTGGGAACAGATGATTAGTTTTATAATCCAGCAACAAAGGGTTTCACTCATCAAGTGTAACATTTACAGTTTCCTCGTGTTTTTATCAGAATTTGTCCTAAACCGGTGGTCCATCTGGCAGAAGCAAACTTAGACCATTAAGCTTCTTTGCCACAGCGAGCTGAGGTGTGGGAAACAAACAAAGAGCAATCTAGTCCACTAAAAGATTAGGAGGCTTTGTGGGTTTAGAAAATAGTAAGAAACGTGCAACAGACTCTAAAGGTCAGTGAAATACAAGACAATCTTCTTTTCCAGGGGCTTGCATGAAATAGACCACAGGAACATGCATCCAAAAGGGTGAAGCTGTAGAAGCTAATGCATGTATTTGGCAATGTATATCCAAACTGTGACTCTGTACTTCAGCACATACACTACAATGTAAAAATGGAGTTCATCTGTAGGACACTGTGGAGTGAAGCGAGAAAGAAGAAATGCCGTGCTTAGCTGTAAATACTTTTCACAGTATGAGGTGGGATCATCTGATACGTCTGACCTCCATCAAGCCATTTGATTCATCATCAAATCTCCTGCAACGCAAAGCTTGGGTATGATGTGACAGGAAATGACCAGCTTACAGTATGAAGGGTAAATGTATAGCAGTTTGTGGTGTTTAGAGTATGTATAGTATATGGTGCATGGTAAGTACAGAGCAGAAAATGAAAAGACAGAGGAAGATCACATGGTATCCGTGCTTACTTTGCAGAAAAACAGTACTCAGCAAATGAAACGGAGATCATACAGCAATGTCTACTTGTGACCTATCATCACTGCTTCAGTATGTCTGTAGATTATAATCACCTAGAGACTGAAGAGGTTAAAGTATGCGGTACTTCAGATGTGAAAAAGCAAAGAACAGACAGAGCTTGATAAATTAAAACATAACATTGAGTAAGATGCGTTTTTTAGATCCTCCTGCAACCCCTAATATTTGTTTTGTGACCCCTTAGGAAGTGATCTGATCCAGAAAATTATGCAAATATGAATAAAATCCTTATAATAAAGTGCTCACAGACTGATTACTGATTACACTTCACTGATCAATTACTGCTACAACACTTCTTAACAAAAGACATTTTCAAGAAGCTGAATCCCAGAAGAAGTCCCCTCAGAGTGCAGCTCACGTAGCAGTTTTTATGTTTGCTTAATCCAATGTTTGTCTTTGTAAATACAGCTTGGGTTTGGCACGTGTTGGCTTCATTTCCACCTGATCAACCCCCCCCCCCCCCCCCCCCCCATGCACCTGCAGATAAATTGGCCCATTCTAAGGTTTGTTAACTGTCTCGTTTTGCTTTTAACAAGGCTAACACTACACACTTACAAGTTTTCATCTTAAAACCGCATTTTCCAACAAAAGTGATGTCTGTCCATTAGCACCGTTTCTGAATTCATCTCTGTCCATACTAACACACCTGAAAATGCACATCACATGAACATTCATGTACACTGGAAACACGCGTGTAAACAGGAAGTGGATTGTCTACTCTGAGGTTGGTTGCTTAGCTGCAGAAAAGACTAAGGATGAAGAACAGCAACGGCACAAGGAGAAAGCAGAGATTTCTTTGCTTGAACCAACCAACAATGAGGTGGAACTGGTACTGAAATAAAGGTATAAGTATAAGGTGGCCAAGATGGCAGCCAGTCCAGACTAAACACAACACCAAAGATTTCAATCTAAAACAGTCAGCAGTCAGAAAAAGCTGCAGTGATGTGGACGCTGGACGTAAAAGTTATGCATTTCAAAACAAAAACTTGAATGAATACAGCCACATGCTATCATGCCTCACAATGAGAATCCCAACATGCTGATGTTTGCAATCCAGGCCCATCATCTTAGTTTAGCATGTTAGCATGCTAAGATTTGCTGCAGCAAATACAAATTACAACCAAGGCTGTGGGGGCAGTTTTTAGTTTTGCATGCATTTATTCATAATCCACAGCACTGGAAAAATACAATTTTCACCTGATAGTGGTGCTGGATGAAAAATTATTTCAAAGGAGGACGTGACTGTGCCAAATTTCACGCCAATCCATTAAAGTGAGACATTCCACTCGAAACCGCTAATGTTAACCTCATGGTGGCATTAGAGGAAAAGTCGGGGGATCTCCAAAGTCAATACGCTTTATTCTCCATGAAGAAGAAGAAGAGGAATCACCTTTATCAAGGAGGAAATTCAATTTTCTTCACTCCATTATGCACACACAAACACACAGACACAGCAGAAATATAGACACGCACACAAAGGATCCATACACGTGCAATGGTGAGGAGAGCTGGGGTTTGCCACACTTGACATGTGAATGTTTGGACAAATTTCATGGCAATCCATCCAATAGTTGTTGAGATATTTCCGCCTGGACCAGAGAAAGAGTCTCTAGCCCAGTGTAACTGTGATTTAGTCACTTCTGAGTTAAAAGTCCTTTCCCCTGGTCTCCCTGAAAGGCTGAAGTGAAACTATATGTCATCCCCATCAATGAAACCCCGGAGAACGTGAGCGTTGTGGCTGTAAATGGTGACGCTGGCTCATGTGGAGCTGCTCTCTGATCAGCTTGGAGGGCAGCGGCAGCCTGCAGTAAGATGCATAACTCAGCGTTTTACCTTCTGCTGGCTGCACTCGCTCAGTCCACCTTTCCTACAATGAGTCACCACAACGAGAGCTACACAGATCATCCCGCATTAAAAACAACGGACGGACGCCTCGCATTTTGCCTGCTTCCAATGTTTCTCTCACAGCACACTCTGCCAAAGCAGACGCAATCGTCTCCATCACTCCCGGGGACATTACATAGACTTACATTCATTTTCTGGAGACTTACCATAACCATAACCATAACCATAACCATTACCACCCTAAAACTTACCCTCACCTTAACCTAAACCTAACTTTAACCCAAGTCTTCACCCTACAATTGGATGATTCATGATGTGGGGACTTGTGTTTTGTCCCCATAAGGAGGAGAGCCCCACAGTGTGACTGTGTAAACAGATTTATGTCTCCACAACATGAGTAATACACGTCCACACAGACACACATACACACAGACACACACACACGACAGCAGCCAGTCTGACAAGGAGAACAGGGAGGAAGCATCACATAATGAATCCACTACTGTTACTGGTCTAAAAATAGCTCAGCTACACTCACATGTGTGCACACACAGACACACACACATACTTATGAGCATGTGCATGGACAGGGTCATGCACATGCCTAAATGCACGCGCCCCCTTACATAAATGCAGAAATGGAAGCGGTGATGCTGAACAAATGATCATTGAATTAAATCTGCTTTTTCTTTACTCTGCAGGTCTTTGTGGGGATTTAAGAATTCCCTTTTGGGCTTGAGTCAAAGAGCAGATCTGCCTCTGGCAAAAACAAACACACAGGATGGGACGCAAGCAGCACAGCTTTACAGAAAAGAGGAAACGGCATGTTCATCCAACTGGAGTGGAAGATATGAATCTTACATGTTTACTGTCTGACAGCAAAAGAGTTCAGCCACTGACTCTGAGTTGTGTGAGGTTACAGGAAAGGGAGGAATTATTTGGATCAGGATGTGTAGAAAAAAAACAAACAAAAAAAACAGTAACACAAGAGATCCAGATGTGAGAGCAGGCATGACTTTCTCTTTTTACCATCTCCGTCTTACTCCCTTTCTCTCTCAGTCTATTCCTCTCTCAGGGGAGTAACACCACAACTACACACTCAGACAGTCACGCTCACACACATGCAGACAAACACTGGTAGCTACAGTAAAAGTAGAGACAGTGCACTGTATCTGAGGAGAGCTGTCAGAGTAAATCTGAAGCCATAAAAAAAGAATGGTGCAGGCTGCAGCTACGGAGACATGGAGGAGTCAAACTAAAGGCAGCAGGGGGAAATATAAAAGGAGTGTTTCATAAATAGATCAGAAATACAGAGACTCTGGCGCTGGAGAAGATTTGGGAGTTAACGCATTTGGCATACCAACCATGAGCAGGGAAAGGCTCAACATACCATCCATAGCCTCGGATATAGAAAGAGGATTTTAACATGAGACACAGTCTCTATAGGCTGCTTGTGTGCATGTGTGGATCCGTCATGGAGTTATGTAGGTGTGTGTGTGAGGAGGGGTGTGGGTGGGTGGGTGGGTGTGTGTGGGGGTCTGATAACCTGCCTGGCAACCACCAGAATAAACACCCTCCTCCTGCTGAAATGGTTATATGCGCCCTCACTTATCCTATTTCCCACCCCTGCAGCCGCTCACACGGGCGTTTTATTTCTCCAGCATCGTACTGCCTGTGTGCAGAAATACATGATGCTGTCGTTTCCATGACAACATTAGCCTGGCTTAAATCCTGCACTGAAGACACTGGGTGGGTCCGGCGGTGACAATAGAGGGCTAATAGAGGGGAAAACTGATGTAAATGATTCTCCTTGTATATCAGGACTGTACAGCGAATGGTAAAGGACGCCTATATGGTGCCGAGGCCCGGTGGGTGGGCCCCTGGATGCTCATGCCTCTATGAGGAGAAAAATGAATCAAAAGATATCCGAGATACTGCGATTCTTCATATTATTAGCTGTTGTGTATTCTCAGAAAATAAATGTATAAATGCAGATGCAGGCTGGAGGGAAGTGGCTGAGTGTCGGTGCGCATCTGTCATGACGCGTCAGACGGAGCGCATGGTGCTGGCCGCCGCTTACCTCATTTTCTCGTCTTTTATTCAGCCGGAGATGATGGCACTGATCAGGCTGATGAATAGGACCGACGGTCCGCTATTGTTCTGTATATACAGTCTGGAAGGCTTGAATCAGCGTCCACCGTGTGTCCCTCGTGCGCGTCTGTAGAGCTCTTACTGGCTGACGATGAGTCGTGTTGCAGAGACGCTAGGCGAGAGCACGAGCGTTGTCTCCCATCCGCTTTGTGCTCCGTTGTCTCTGCTCTCCGCACGCGCTGCCGCTTATCCTTAAGTCCATGTTCAGCCGGGGCTCGTGCTCGGTAGAAGACGGTGAACGGTGGTCGTCGGCCGCCGCCTCCCTCATGCCATATTTTCTTCCCATTCGGAGTGTTTTGGTGAGGTGGAGAGATTTGGGGGAAAATGCTAATACTGCGTGCGAAGGAGGGGGGGCGGGGAGTCGGCTCGATGCTGCCCACCTGCGGCGAAGACGCACACATGCAGCCCACTGACGCCCCCCTACTCCACCCAGAGATTACCGGTATGCCCACAACAGTTCCTATATAGTATTTTGGTGGTCTTTAGAATCTTTAAGCTTGGTATTATGCTGTAGTTTCTTTAAGATGCACATCAAATGTTTTTTTTAAACCACTATTTGGCCATTCTAAAGAAATATAAACCTTGCAAGACTATAAAATTCATTATTACATAACACCTCCTGATGTAAAATCAAGAAGCATACAGACAACAAAATTAAAGAAACAAAAAATAAAACGCCATAAAGTGGAAAATAGAAGACACAGCCTCATAGGAATTTCATGTTGCATTTACTTCCAGCCAAACGTAAATGTTTAATGATATTCTGCAGCTCCAAGTGTTTAGTGGTAAGACAAATCATGTTACATTCACCCTGTAGTGTGGTGACTTTACATCACTGCTGTTAGATTTCTTTTTTTTTTCCTGACAACTCCAACCATCAAAACAATACCAATATGCCTCATATTAGTGGCACCTCTGATGCTACTGAAACCTGCTGAACCCCAATCAAAGAAATCTGGTTTATTCATGCATGTGTGTAATATTGGCTTGCTGTTAACCATAGGATGAAGGTGTGTGACATACCACGTACAGTACAGTAGGCGCATGGACAGTACCCAGCTTGGAAGGTTGAAAGCAGACATCATTGGTTCATGAAAAGCTACAGTAAGTGCTAAATGGCAACTCGCTTGTTCTTTTGTGCAGGTAAATACACCTACTGCATGTTTATCAGGCTGAAGCAGTGAGTTATAGTAAAAAAACACCTGAAGAAGGTTCATTTCAGTTAAATATCTTGCCAGTGACTGATGATGCACATCAGACATAAACAGTTACAGTGTAATGGTCTCACTCTCCCCCTTCAACTGATCAGATTGCAGTAAAATGCAGAGAGATACAGATTTAAAAAGGCTTCACATCACTGAAAAACCCCAGAACATGCTTGATTTTCATTTTCCTCGCACGTCAGGGCGAAGAAAAGACACAACTCATTCCAAACCTCTGAAACAGCCTCAAATACTGTGTATTCACCCACATTTCTGCTCATGTTTCAAGTCTCTGTATATTTACACATCTGCTAAGACTACGCAGGGATTTATTGTAGGGAAAACTAAAAGGAACTGAATCTGGCAGTGAAGGATTTGACTCATGATCAATAAATAATATAAAAGGTGCCTTTTTAGAAGACCTGGAAGCACAAAAAAAACAAAAACATGTTCAGATAATGTTGTGGAGAATGGTTAAAATTCTAACTCCGAATCCAGATGTCATAAAAATAATTTCCCCAGACTCCTTTTCCTCCACAGTATCCTCCTTGCTGTATTCAATCATTTTATCCACCAAATCCAGCATTTGCCCAGACTGAATATGTAGTTTTCATACACGGTTAGTCAGCGCAAATACATCAATTATGGCTGGACGACAGTTGTATGTGTTTTTAACTGCGGTTCATACGTCTCTGCGTGTTTAGATGTGTTTAGGGCTCGTTCTGATATGTCAATGTTAATAACAGGGAAGAGTCCTGCTTCACTAGTGCTTTCCTGAGTTGTTAAATACAAAATAAAAGAAAGTTTAACAATTAGAAAATCACTATGTTCTTTCTTCCCTTGCACAGTTTTTGTTCTAATGTTCTCCAAATCTCCAGCGTGATGATATTCAGCGGGGAACCTCCTCAGTCTGTTATCTGTGGCTGGAGTTTGCACAACACGAGAACAGCGAAAGCTAAACTGTACAAATGCAGTCAGAAAGTCAGAGCCTTTGGTTCTGTTTAGTTGGACTTGATCCGTTTGATTTGTTTTGTCTCATGTCATTGGTGAGTTGGCTACAGTACGTGAGAGAGAGAGAGAGAGAGAGAGAGAGAGAGAGAGAGAGAGAGAGAGAGAGAGAGAGAGAGATTTGTTTTGTACATGTAGTGTCAATAAAGAAAAAGGAGAAATATTCAAGATTTTCAAATTTCAAGCAACCGCACATAACACCTCCAACAGTTCATCTCATTTGGGATCTGAGAGCAGATCAGGAATAGAAACCTCAGGTTCCTCTTCTGTCAATTCGCTTCAGTTCAGGCAGATCCACATCTGTTTTTAGCATCTCGAGTTAATTTAAGTTTGGTTCGGTTCGGTTCAGTTTAGTGCAGTTCAGTTCAGTTCAGTTCAGTTCAGTTCGCTTCAGCTGGGTCTCAGGCCCCCAGCAGCAGTAAGAAACCGACAGTATCTGTATCTGTCTCGCTTCCTCAGACTATCCTCCACTGCATCACGCTCATGTCCTTCCCTCCAGTCGACACCAGGTAGCTGTCGTCGTACAGGAAGGTCACGTTGGTCACATGACTGCTGTGGCCGCCGTAAACATGGCTGGGAGCCTGGAAAGAAAACACAGATAGCTTTGACATCCTTTTGTCTTTTTTAAATCTCCCTCTTAACAATACTGAGATGTGCATGTTGCATGACAGCATGCAGCGTCTTACCCTGAACTGTGAACAGGGGTATGAGAATAGATGCACCTTCCCAAAGTCATCTCCAGTAACCAGGAGGCTCTTATCATTGGTCCTGCAGACAGCGTTGATGTCAGTGCCGTCTGAGCCGTCGGGCCACAAGCCTGAGGAGCAGAGAAACGTCTACTGAATGAACATTAACACTAAAACACACACCTGAGGAGGCAGACGGAAGGAGCCTTCACTTACCAAACACCTGGAAGCCCAGAGTGCAGGTGTAGGTGGCCCACTCGATATCTCTGGTGGTCTCCACACTGACCACCTGTTTACACACCGATGGGATCCCTGAGAAAACACACACAAACCAAACACACATGAACTGGTGTCTTGGGTACTGCAACTTTAACAAAACGATCACCATGCCAGTGTTTGTATGTTGTGAGTCCATCACACTCATGAGTCATTTTAACACATTTTTGTAATAAGTTCTCAGCACCGACAATCAGCTCTTATCAACTCAAATTTTGATCAGAACTTGTGTCCACTAACAGTTAGCGTTTTAAATTAACTGCTATACAGGGACATATTGGTCGCACTTCATAATAAGGACACATTCTTCAGTAATTAACGCAGAACTCATGATTATTTAATGTGTGAATTAATGCTGTTAATGCATTATGAATTGCTGTTGCTCACCATTAAGATATGATCAAGCTGCTCTGAGTTAATTATGCTTTTTTATTATGCAGCAACATGTAGGCAGCAACAGCAACATCTGACTACCAGTGTGATAAAAACAGCATCATATGTCTGTGATGACAGGAGCTGTCGTGCTTTCAGAGGGGCTGATCAGATGCAGGGGCTTTTTCTGTGCAGCTGGAATCCAGCTCATTTGAAGACATGTAAAATAATGCATGAATTAACGATGTTGATTCATTAAAGGCCCCCAAAACCTATTTTCTTAAATCAGCTTTTGACTCTGAGTGATGGGATCCTACATGAACACACAAGTGTCAGCACCTTGATCTTTTCTCATGAGAGATTTTCTGTGTTTGTGGGTTTTTTTTCTAAAGAATCTGAAGTGGGTGGGGTTAGGTCTGTCAATCAAATCTGATCTAACCAGACATGCACGCTCCTGATGACATAATTATGAGGATTTTTTTAGTCACTCTAAAAAAATAAAGACTTGTCATCAAATCATGAATATTAACTGTTTTTAGAGAGCTCCTTAAGTTCTCAGCGGGTCATGTCAGCTCATGCACACTAACTCTCAGCGGCTCGATCATTTCTGAGCAGTGAGTGACAGAAATGCCTGATACGTTACTGATTTGCTTTCTTTAAGCATTAAATTAGCACGAGTCAAACATTAAGTTTCAATACTGAGCAGCAATCAGCTGATGCAGATATTCTGAGGGGCTGCCAAACTTCCACACATGTTTGCAAGATTTCCAACATCGTCTCATTTGTCACTCCACATAATCACAAACACACCAGACAAACAAAGACTGAGAGGATGAGAGTGATCATACTTACAGTACAGAATCTCATAGTCCCCTGAATTTGACACCAGGTACTGGGAGTCCACGGACCAGTCCAGGTGGGTGATGAAACTAGAGTGACCCTGAGATTTGACACAAAGGGACCACGTCAAATGATTTATCTTTACAGACACATCCTATTTCTGGAGCAGAGGCAATGTGGTTCTTCAAGCACAAGGATAATCCTAAAAATGTGGATTTAATTTGATGCAGCAACCCTTAGTCATTATACACATGGCAATGTATGAGTCAGCTCGTCATTTATCATTTTACAGCTTCTTTATCAACACAAAGTGAGGACAGAGTGTACCGAGAGGAGGCCCAAATATAGAGCGGTGGAGGGAACTAAATATAAAGCAGATGCAGGGAGGAACTAAAAATAAAGGATGAGGAGGGGATTATAAATACAGGTGCTCACCGAGCACTTCCCCACTCGGCTGTACTTCCTCCCATTTTCAGACACAGCGTAGATATAGATGTAGTTGTCGTGGGAACCAATGGCCAGGAAGTTGCCATCTAAATAAAATAAAAGAAGACAGAAAGATTAATGGTTGTATAATCTGTTCTGTCCTCTTGTAAAGCACTTAGAAATTCTGTGCTGCAAATTTCCGAGCAGACAGAGAAAACAACACTGTGCATGCTCAGAGGAGACACACTGTCAGCAGTTATCACCATACCTGGCCCATAGCTCATCACAGACAGCTGTTCATTCCCATCTGTGTGCACTGTGACGAGATCCTTGGAGTCAGTGTCCAGCACCAGCCACCTGCAGGATCAGGGACAGATGCAGTAATAACAACTACAATCTGCCTGAGAGGATGGTACCAATGACTGTTCTCTATGACATTTCTATCTGAAGCAGTGAGATAAACACCACATCTCTGCTGCATTTCTGCTAAGTGTTTTTGGTGATAGTATTCCCCACCTGCCAGTCTGGGTTCCTATGGCAACCACAGCTCCAGACGGGTGGAAACCTGCTGATTGGGCAGCATCCTGTCAGAAACAGGAAGAAGAGAATATTTAAAGTGAGCCTCCACACAAAAATGTGTTTTCTTATTGTCACGTCACTTGGATGTTTGAGCTTCAGTGTGCAGAGTTTGGCACTAAAAGGCTGTTTCCACATTCATCTGCTGGAGGAGGGAGGTTTCTCTGTCCTCACCTTAAATCTGAGCTTAAGACGTGCAGGTACAAGCAGGATTTTGTGACGTCACAACTAGTTTGGAAGCCCATCACAGTTGAGCATGAAACCTACCAAACCTACCAAGTACAATGTGGAAATTTGAAGTGTAATGTGTACACAGTCAGACTGAATATTTCAGCCAAGCAGGAGGATGCTTGTTTGAAATGAAAATCATTTGCATAGTCACAAATTCTGGAATTTTCAATGACGGAGAAGAAATAGATGTAATTTAGAAGAATTTTAATGATGTAATTGAACTTATTGTGGAGAAAACATTACAAAGTGTTCAAAGCAGAGTGTTTTTATATGTCATGAAACATGTCTGAAGTGGAACTACAGGAATGAATAAAAATGAAAACTCTATCATGAACCAACTTCACACAGAACTGAAAGAATATGTGTAAATTTGCAAATTTTAGTTGCTAAACATGCAGTTCCTGCTGTTTCTGATGGGCATCAGAACTGCAAAAAGTGTCCCTTTTGTCTGCTGTGTGCTTTGTAATTCCCATGACTGACCCCAGGGGGCAGTGTTGACTAAACTTACCTCAATACTCTTGGTCCAGATGAGCTGATGGGAACTGGAGTCCCACAGGCACACCTGCCTGTCATAGCCACAGGTGAGGAACTGAGGCTTCCAGGGGTGAACAGCCAGACCCCACAACTCATCAGTGTGACCCTGGAAAGAAGAGGAGAGTTCTTCTTCTGCTATAACACCACAACCTTTCAAATGTAAGCTTTATTTTGTCCAGTATGCTTGGACAACATCATAGTAGAGCTGCAACAATTAGT
Source organism: Chaetodon trifascialis (assembly GCF_039877785.1). Taxonomy (NCBI): domain Eukaryota; kingdom Metazoa; phylum Chordata; class Actinopteri; order Chaetodontiformes; family Chaetodontidae; genus Chaetodon; species Chaetodon trifascialis. The sequence goes on from NC_092069.1 coordinate 14,822,640, forward strand.
GATTAGTCGATTAGTGGATGAACAGAAAAGTAACCTGCAACTATTTTGGTGATCAATTCATTGTTTTACAGAAAAATTCTATGGTTCCAGATACTCCAACTGAGGATTTTCTAAATTTCTCTGTGTTATTCCTTTGCAAACTTAATACCTGTGGGTTGTTAACTGTTGGTCAGATTAAACAATGTGTCATCTTGGACTCTGGGAGACTGATGGACCCATTTCACTATTTTCTGACATTCTATAGACCAAACAATTCATCCATTAATTGATAAAAATAGTCGTTGGCTGCAGCCCTTGACAGTTGTGTCTATGGATCTACCTGTGTAATAGGTATGAATTCTCCATCCAAACTGCCCTGCAAAACAAAGTGCTTGGTGGTCCCGATGAGCACAGTCTCCCCTCTGCCCTCTGCTATGGTCCGGATGGGACCAAACAACTCAGGCACCTGTGGAGAAAACGCAATAATCCTGTAAACCATCTGTTCACCTGGAATCAAACAGTTGCCGTCAGCTAATCTTTTACTGCATAATGTGGTCTCAAATAAGACATGAGCAACCCATAATTCACACCACTATGAATACCCATGAATCTCACTGAGAGCACAAACCCCTCTTACCCTCTGTAATATTTATGATATGGTGCAGTATTCAGAACACATAGTCCGCCGCCTAGGGCAGGAGAGTGATTTCTGGCTAATACAAGCAACCTACTTAAAAAGAATGAGCTGGATATGCAGCTTAACATTTTATTAAAACATTAACAGAATGTGGTAGTAGCAGATCAGATCATTTGGCTGCTGAAGAGCTCAACATTAAAAAACCCACACATTTTTATAATGAAATAATTTTTTAAAGTATGAATTTCATATTTGAAATTATGTGTGATTTACACACTTTATTTTTATTTGTCAAGAGAGAAGAGTCTGCTGAACTTTGCTCACCTCCACCGTTTGAATCTGCTGGTAGCTGCTGTCCCAGGAGACGAGCCTGCGGTCTTTTCCTCCAGACACCAGCGTGCCGTTCCTCAGCATGGACAGAGCGAAGATGCTGCCCTCGTGAGCTCCTTGGATGACGTGGCAGATACGATTAGTGCCTGCGTGACAGAGATGGGATGAGATGGATGAGGAGGTTCAGTCGGTCGGACATAAAGGTCGACTGCTCAAGGCGGGCTGATTAACAGACAGACAGACGGGTTTTCAGTAGATAACTCAGAGACAAGAAGAGAGCTTTTTAGGTTTTAATGTTTGTCTAAATGTTGGATTTCGTGGCACTAATGCAGCATGACCTGCTCTCATTGGACCTCTCTGTATAAATTGAGTTTGAGGAAATCAATGACTTAACGTGCCTTTTCCCCACACCAGGATGTTCCCGCTCGAGTCTCCTGTGATGGCGTCTCCATTTTCTGCAAAGGTCACACATAAAACAAACTTGGGCTTCTCCTGCTTCTGCAAGAAACACAAGGACACACACAGTTTGTTTCATTTTTGATTTCCACCGTATCAAACTTTATTGCTTTGTAGTATTGATCTAACATGTGTGAAACACTCTGGTGTCCTACCTCAAACAGGCCTTGCTTTTTGACCAGCATGCCTTTCTCCAGGTTCCAGAAATAGAGATGGGACTTGCCGCAGGTCACGATGATGTTGCAGTCTGTCGGGTGAAAGTCTGCAGCAAACACCGACTCGTTGGAGCACTGACCCGAAACACATAAAGAAACAAATGGTGAGTTGCTGATGTTACTTGTACCGTGGCAGGAGGTTATGTCTCAATTTGTCTATTTAACACACATGCACACACATACCTTCACCTCAGCCAGTCTGTCCTCTCTCTGCCAGTCCCAGACAGACAGCATGTGGTCGTTGGAGTCATCTACAACACACAGTGTGTTTCCTCCGTTCTAACAGGACACAAACCCATGTTAATGTACTGACAAAACGGTACACAGGAGGCAGAGAACAGTCAAAAACATGTCGGACGTGGCCTCAAACTATTTCTTAAGTGCCTCCTCACCGACTTGGAGAAAGCCAGGCAGACCAAGGCTCGGTCAAAGAAGCCTGTGCCCAGAACATGGAGCGTGTTGAGGCTGACAGAGTCCCACACACGGACATGAGGAGCCAGCTGCTGCCAGGAACACACACACACACACACACACACACACACACACACACACACACACACACACACACACACACACACACACACACACACACACACACACACACACACACACAGGCACAACACCAGGAGAGTTGTATTGTCAGTTTGAAGTGATGAGCGGTTGAATTGAGTCAGTGAACACAGAGTGAACACAGAGTGTTTCAGCCTCTCAGCTGTGTAAACACAATTTCTTAAAGAAAACAGCAAACGTACGACTCCTCACTCCAATAAATCAGTCACTGAAAGATGAAATGACAAAATATCAATCTCTCTCACTTACTTTCCCATCTGAGGAGGTGCCCGCCACCTGCCCGGTTGCTATGGTGATTTTGTCGGGGTGGACGGCCAGGCTGGTGAGGAGAAAGACGTGGAAACAGACATGAAACCAGTTAAAAGCCTTTCAACATCAAAAGGGGGACGTGAATAAAGATGAGCAATGTGCTCACAGAACATGAAAGGCTGCATTTGGTGAGTGAGGTTTTTAAAGCTGCAAATTCGACATTCACTGTAGCCGCCGCACGCCGCCTGTGCTAATGTGAGGGGGGAAATGAAACAGTTTAAGATAAACTCGTCCTCTTCTGGGTATGGCGGTGTAGCTGCACTCGCAGCATGTGTAAAGCTCCGACATTTTGTCTTCAAAGGAGCAAGAATCTGTCTGTAATCCAGCCTTTTGATCTGTAATCCAAAGCGTTCATTAATAATCTGAACTTTGATTAACCTCAGAGTGTGATAACTTAATCAGGGCTGTGTCTTTTTAAGGTTACCTTGTACTACACACTTCCTAACAGGCAAACTTAGTCCATACTTGTGCAGAAATGCCTGCATGCAAACACACACACACCCGAGCACACTTATTTATCTGTTACCTTCCCTCATTGCAGTTATCCTGCAGCAGAAGCAAACTCTCAGTCCCTCCACCTTTCTTTGTATGTTTGTGCACTTACAAGAAGAGAGAACATGCTGTGACTAAACTGTGCTACAGCCTGCGAGGACTGCAGAAATACTGTCGCATTATCAGCTCTAACAGGGAAAAGAAATGAAAGGTAGATGACAGGTGTGATGAGGGCTGCAGCCGACTGCATGTGGAAGCAGTCCCTCAGGTTAGTGTGTGTGTGTGTGTGTGTGTGTGTGTGTGTGTGTGTGTGTGTGTGTGTGTGTGTGTGTGTGTGTTTTATAATCCCTGCATGTCTCTCACCATTTGATGTCATCTGTGTGTCCAGTGTAGTGTCTCTGCAGCTGCTCATCCACATTGAAGAGGACGACCACAGAAGCGATGAAATACACCGTTTCTCCAGTGGGCAACAAGTAAAGGTTGGAGCGGCAGTCTCGACCGCGGTAACCATAACTGGACATTCAGAAAGGTCAAGGACTGAAACAGGAATAATATTCAAAGCAGAGACAGGCAGAATAATATGTTTTTTAAGGAACAATTGCAAACATTGCTGCTTTTTTGCCTCATCTGACAGTAAACTGAAAACCTTTGAGTGTTTGATAGTTTTAAAACAGTAGTGTGGGCTTTAAGACTTGTACCATCTTTGTACTGTTTATCTGTGTCTTATAGTCCCAGAGATGAACTGAAGAATCCATTTGCTTGCATTCGAACCAGCAGGTGTAACGTTGTGAGACAATATGCACATTTATGCGCACATTTAATAACACAAAGGTCAGAAACCACAGAAAGACTTTAAACTCCTCTATGCAACATGAAATCATCAATCTACTGCGTGCATGTGTCCCGTTTATTCTTATAACCTGTAATCTAGTTCATTCTGGATTCAACATACAAAACATGCAGGCACACATCTATTTCTGTGCGTGTGTGTGTGTGTGTGTGTGTGTTTGTTTCATCAGATCTAATCTTTTCTCTCTGTTCCTTACGGCGTTTTCCCCTTTGGCTTTCTGCTAGACTGAACAACACGCTGCATTCAGTCTTTCATCAACAAATGAAAGAAAGAGGCACCACAAAAGGAAACAAAGTAAAAATAAAAGAGCACAAGAGGAGCTGCTGACTGGTTGTGTCTCAGGCTTCCAGCTGCGAGCAGGTTATTACCGACTGCAGGCTGCGGAGCGACGAGCCCGACTCTGACTGCAGCAGCCCCGCACGGTGAAAACGAACATCTGAACAGATCCGCTCTGACAGGCAGGGAGAGGAAACGACACATTTGTCAGCTCCCTCTCTTCACTGCATCACAGACCAATCTGGATTTATTCTCCTCAGAGGATTGCTTTTCAAAACTTTCCAGATCACGAGCAGGACTCCTTATTTCTTTGGGAAAAATTCCCAGTACAAAAAACAAAAAGCAAAAAAAAAGAAAACCACACCCCAGTGAAAGGATACACCCAGTCCAGTTTGAGTTTGTTGCCGGGCAGGTCGGCTCTGGCCTCCAGGCAGTAGCCGTCCACCTGCTCTTTGGGCATGAACATGGTGATGGGACGACCCTTCAAGTACATTTTCACATAACCTTCCTCTAGAAAAAGCAACAGAAAGAATCAGTGAGGTACATGTGAGAAAATATGGATGTAACTGGTGGAATTATGTCTGTTATTTCTTGGTGTTACATGTTTTAAATGACAGTATGCAGAGAGCACAGACATGACACTGAAGCACAGTAGTGTGTTATTATGATATGAATGACAAGGGTGACAAATGTGTGACAAGATTACTGGATAATGGAGAGATGTGATATGATGTTTAATTTCGCTATGAAAATGACTCAAGTAAAGACAACAAATGACAGAATCTGCAACCACAAACAGATCAGCTTTTTCACTGACTTTATTAGCCATTTCAAAAACATTCGTCTGACAACAAAGAGCGCAAAATGAACTGCAAACACTTTAAAAACCCATAAATATTCAGTTCACAGCAGAGGTTAAACAACATAAACTGCAGACACAAGCAGAGCAATGGAAATGTTATGAGAAAAGAAAAAAAACCAGACCCAAGCTTAGAAAAGCAGGTAATGAGAAACCCTCATCAATTGAAAGAAATCATGCAGAAAACATTACGGGAACCAAAACAAACAAAATAAACCATTTCAGTCCACAAATGTTTTTCTAAATCTCATTAGAAGAAAATACTAAAATATATAAAACAAGCCCCAAATCGCCCCATAAGTCCATATAATATAACAGACTTGGGACTTGTCTTATCTTTTATCTTTTCATTAGGTGATACTAAAAAACCTTCAATCTCTCTGCAACGTCTTCAGTATGAGGACATGTGGTGCTTTTAAATGGTACAGATCTGATATAAAACCATGACTTTGGCTCTGTGCTGAGTGGCTCTGACACATTAAAGCTTGATAACTGGAATAAACACTTATATCTAGAGAGGTGAGTGTTGCTATTCTGTGTTTCCAGATTAGTAACAAATCTGGAAATACTGGCTCGGAGACTTGATGGGGCTGCGATAACTGGGCGTGTCGAGGGGAGAGTACGATGACAAACTCCCTGACTTTCTCAGCTGGAGGCTAAAACTCGGGGTCTTTCTGACCGGTGGCACCTTGGGGGCACCGCCCTTTCTGGCCGTGCTGGCCTTGCTGCTTTCTGAGGTTTGTTGGGGGTGGGTGGCTGAACGGGCCGTTACTGCCGAAGCCGCGGGGCTGCCGCCGGCCCCCGTCCGTTTGGCAGAGCGGCTGAGGTAAATCTGTACTGTGACTATAATGTAGGTGGGGGACAAGAGCAGAGGAGCCGATGATGGAGAGAGGTGGACGAGGTTGTCAGGGCCGGTTGGGTGGAGGGGGCCAAACAGGGGCAAGATGGGCAAAGAAAAGGGTGGAGGAGGTCGGTAGAATAAGTTAGACAGAGTAATGGCTGCTTTTTGGTGTCACATGTAGTAAAAAACATCATGAAACTGGCAAAACACAAACTATCAAAGGAAACTAGAACCACCAGCGTGTCTAGAGCTTTTATCAAACACTGGGATCTTATTTCCAAGAAGTAGTTATTGAGAAGTCTGGAGTCATTAAATAGAGTTTTTTTTTCACTCTTCCTGGGGGTCAGGATCCATGTGAGGGGCCACAGGGTTAACGAGATGATTAATGTGGCAGGAGAGAGGAACAGGAATGTTTTACACTGAAATTTACTGAAAATTCTTTATTTAGGATTGTTTTATTTCACAGGTCTGACATTTCTGAGAAGCTTCCTGGAAAGAATAGAAATATCTTCCAATCAATCAAAGTATAACTCATAGCCAGTCTAACTTCACCAAATGCACAAGCAGAAATGTGAAAGGCGTCTACAGGCAGCATACAATTCAACATATGTGGAAAATAAAGTATAGTATAAAGTGCTTACAGTCTTTACTTTGTTTGAATGGAAAATTCACATTCTCCCTTTAATCAGTGCCAAATTACCTTGTTCTCAACAGGAAACCACTTAGAAAGTTATCAACTTCTGTCTTGTGAAATATTGCATAGTGTTACTACTACACTTCAGCCTCTAATGATTATTCAAGCTGTGATTTAACTGCTCTCAGCACAGACTGTAGATGTACTGCATGCGTCCTATGACGAGGGGACGCAAGCTTCTGCTTCATTTTGAGGGGTCACAGATCAAAACTGTTGAGAAGTACTGGTGTTGATGCTTTCAAGGGTAAAAAATGGCGTTTTAAAGAATGAATATCCTGTAACAAGACTGGGTAAACAGCAACATATCCGTGAGGAAATGAACTTTAACTCCAGCCTTTTTAAAATTCTCCGCAGCTTTGTGAATACTTTCCTGAAGGGGGCTACACACCAACAGAGGAGACTTTGAGCAAACTACAAGCAGCAAAATCAAACAGACTTCAATAGGAACTACCCCCCAAAGAAAGAGCCAGAATGTGTTTGTGATGCAAATATTCATTTTGAGCGCAGGAAGACGACAAGAGCAGCAGCAAAATCTACTGGCTCTCAACTGCAGCGAGGAATCTCAGAAAAAGGGGATTTAAGTGTTCGCAGAAAAACTCAAAGCAACTGCGAGGAAGCGAGTGTCAGAAATCTTTGTGTTGTTACTATGGTGACAGAGACTAAATGCCTAAGAGCGAAAAGTGAGGCTGTGAGCAAACGCGCGCACGTTTGGGTGGAGCAGTGGCTTCATCTACAGTCAAACAAGTGTGGAGACGCACAAGTGAACTGCAAACACTGCAACCACACTCTGACGCAGCTCTCAGTGGAGGTTAGGGAAAGATGTGTGTGTGTTAGTCTTAAGACAATAAACACAAACACACACACACACACTTTGTCAACCCACTCCTGCCCCTGTCTGATAGCTCCCTGATCATTGCACCAAAAGGAATCGCTAAAATTTCAGCAGAATATTTGGGTAGAAAAATCCAAACGGGATATGAGTTAGAACTTCAAAATAAAAGTCCTGGTTTTATCCTTTACATGTAAGACAAATCATCTGCAGTGTCCAGAGAGCTGTGTAGGCTGGGGGCTTTATGGGGGGAGGGGTGGGGGTGGGAGCCTACCTTTGCAGTGGGTCACACGTCGCATCCCTTGTAAAGGTCACAGAGAGAGACACAAGCACCAGGTGAGGGGTGAGATGGCTTCCTCACTTCCTGCTCTGTCCTAATATGAGTGCACTTCCTGTTTCCTGCTGTCAATGAGCAGCAGCCTCTGTGCCCGTCTCCTCCGCCAGCTCTTAATGAATCAGTGCTCATTTCCTGGGTGATGGTGTCCCACCCTCTGTTCCTTTGTGGTGAGCGAATTAATTTATTTGCCTTTTGTTTGGACATCTATAAAGCAAGAAACTCTTGTTTCTAACTATTCCTTATAAAATAAAGAAAGCAAACACGTGTGCTTGCACTGGCTCGCAGCACAGTTTGTTGTATCAAATGAACCACTTCACATGTAATCACTTCATGTCTTGCGGGTAAGCATTGTATTGGCAGAATTTACTGTTGCAATTATCATTTGTATTGGTTAAAAGTCAGCAAGTGGCAGTTTATGTCCACTGCACTGCCCTGATCGTGCTGCTTTGCAGGAGATTATTTGTTTGTAATTAATTCAAATGTCCAATAAGTGGTGTACAGTGGTAATAATTAACCCTGTGGCTCACTTTCTCCTAATAGTCAGCATCAACCTGGGAGATATTTAAAAAGCATTAACAGGCTTTCACAGTCACATGATGATACGTGATTAATTACTGTGGATACTGACTGCTTTAACATTTCTACCTCGTAATCTGGTGGTTTGCAACTATACAAAGAAAATGGTCCCTTTTAAATATATGTGGATCATATTTAACTAAAAAAATACTAAAGGTAGTTTTGTGAGGGTGTAAACTAAACCGAAGCAAACTGGAGTCAGGTGTGTAAACCAAATGAGGAACAGCACCTCAATTTACTAAGAAATCAATAGTGTGCTAGGGATGGAAATTCCGATCAATACTCATTTCATTTCATATTCAGCCCCATTGTCTTGGGTGTTTCCTGCTTTTTGCTTCGGGAATAAACTGCGAGATGGTTGTCTTGTCTTGTGCAGAATTCTGGAAACACTATAAACTCAACATTTAATGAGGCTCATCCTCAGCTTTTTTAGTGGTTAATTCTTCCTTTTGTAAATCTCCAAGCTTACAAATTACACATAAACTACAATGTTGCAGGGTGCTGTGTTTAGATAAATATAGTTATTACAACTCAAAGACAAATTCTACGTTTTTTCAACATGGACCTTATTCTCATTGTGATAACCATGTCTATGGGTAATGCCAACTTTACACCTGCCTCATTGCAGAGATGTGAGAAATCTGGAGTCCTTTTTTTTTTTTTTACATAATTTCAAACATTTGTTGGCTAGTTTGTAGCTAGATGCATGGCTCTACTCTCTGTGTGTACTTTCTGTCACTCCACGTCTCCTCAGTCTTCAGGTTGTGATCAAAGAGTTTGTTTGGCCCACAGTCACAACGGCCACAATTGATCCAAACGTTGAATTGTGCACAAATAGATTTTGATTTAAACAACGTACAAAGAGGTCACACTTTCTATGAAGGTACACATATTCAACTTTAACTGGTTGCTTATTAGCATGTCTATTAGTAACATATTGGCTCTTTATTAGTCATTATAATGCACTCATTTATGCCTTATTCTGGGGTTTAGGGTTATACAGTTGTAAAATATGGTCATGCAGAATAAGGCATAAATAAGTGCTTTATAAAGAGCCAATATGCTTATGTTCATGCTAATAAGCACCTAGTTAATGGTGAATATGTGTACTTTAATATAAGGTGTTCTAGAGCTTATTAAAAAGAAAAGCTGAATGAAAGTGTGGACGTGAAGATGCAGTAATGGATGAAATGGACTGGTAGCTCATGGATGAATGGATCATGGAAACGATGAATGTTTGACACTGATGTTTCAGACACAACATCACGCAGAGAAGCCCTAAGTGGTCCTCTGTGCGCAGAAAACAGTTCAAGGCACTGACTCAAATTATAGCTGATTCATTCCTGTCTTGTTTCAGGATCACACAATAGACAAACACTATAATTTATTTGGGACATGCAGAGATGCATTGACCTCTAAATGACACAGGGAGCCACTGAGCACCTGGTGTGAAACGGCTCTGCATAAAACTATCACAGCTGTCGAGCTACGAAAGAGCCTCTAGGTCTTACCTGCATTGAACACTGGATCCCTCTGTTTGCTGCAAAGTAAATGAGTAAACAGATAGTTGTCATTCAGCATCCCGCCTCCAGATAAACCATTGATTGAAAGTGCTTTATGAGGAGATCAGTGTGTGTTTTCTGGTGGATAAATCTGATCATAACACAAACAGCCTCCTGCCTTGTGTGGACAGAAAGCGTCATTGACTGTGAAGATGAACGTGTGAGCTGCTGAAGCTCATTTTAACATGACGTTACCTGTCACTTCTCTTGCCACTGGAATTGCTGCCGGTGGATCCGGCGCGAGTTCGGTTGCCCTTGGAGTCGCCCGAATCTTTCCGTGTAAGAGTTCCCACATGTTCGTTTGAGTTGGCTCTCCTCACAGTGCTGTGGCGAGGAGAAGGTGGACAGAGGCAAAAAGAGACACCAGAGAGGGGAGGGGAAGGCACAAGAAATAGGTCATAAAATCACCTGACGCTGCTTTTCCAAAAAAGTTTTCATCCAGGAAACAGCTTTTGAAAGCACGCACAGGAAAGTTGTATTTATTTTATTACTCAGCTCAGATCTGTGTCAACATTTTCTTAAAAAAATGTGACCCTCTACAACAGCGTCAGAGAGAATTTGCACCAAAAGAGAAATAAAGAAACGTGGATATTTGTTGTTTCCTCATACGCTCTCTTTCCTTCACTCTGGTGATCATAACATCAGTACAGACCTGTGCAAATCTGCATATTAGTGGTGCAGACAGCCTGCCTATTCACAACAAAGAAAGGGCTCCATCAGCAGTCCAATGGCCAGCAGGGCCAGTCACCTAATCCACCCTATGGGAGAAAAGTCCATTCAAATCCTAAAACTGGCTGGTGGCAGTTATCCCTTCTGGAGAGCACGTGTGTGTTTGTGCAGTAAAGAGCAGAATAGAATAGAAAGAAGAAAGAGAGAGAGAGAGAGAGAGAGAGAGAGAGAGAGAGAGAGAGAAGCTGTTGTTTGCTGTGTTATCCCATGAGGAATTGTAGTAATTGGGCCACAGGGCATTGGGGAAGGCAGTTGTGCGTATGCCAACACTGACAGGATTGTGACCAATCTGCAGTTTAAACTAATCCCAGACACAGTTGGTAAACAACACATGAACAGTGAATATTAGTTCCAATCATCGTGTAGCGTGGTGAGTGATTCAGCAACATGGTTAGCATGGGTCAGAGCCATGATGATGATATATAGTGAGCAGTATACTGTAACTTCCTCTCACCTGAGGGGCAGGTAATGAATTCTGGTAGAGCGAGACAGAGAAGACAAACTGGACAGACTGGCGGGACATCACATTGTAGGTGGACGGGACATAAACAGGATATAACATCATAGTTGGGAAGGACACGTTATCACAGAGAGAGATAATACAGAGAACAAGGACGAGCAAGACAGGAGAGATGGCAAAGACAGACAAGAGGAAGATAAACAAAGGGGACGACTGACGACTCAAGTCTCAAAGTTGAAATCCTGCCAGATTACAGAATTAAATCTCCTTTTTGTCTGTTTTACAGAAAAGGCAACTGCTGCAATGAAGATGCCATTCAAACTTTAAATACACTGAGTAAATCTTCAAACCCCATCATCACAGCTGCAAGAAAACTCATTCATTAGCTTCACTTATATGCAAGTAACCACTAACTCCATGTGTGATTTCTTTTTTCTGGGTATTTCAGGGTTTAAAACACCCAGGAGGGAATTAAAAGCTCATACAGAGTGTTTTTTATTGGCTCTTTCCAGTATTTCTCACACTCAATTTAAACTTGTCAACGTATAGGCCAATGAATAAATGAGACAGTTCGCCACAAGAATTTGGTCTTTTCAGAATGAATCTATAATCAGAGATCTTTGTTTCTGAGGGTGCATTAGGGGGGACTCAGCCTCTGAGATCCTGGATCGAGCACAAGCTCAAAGCTCAGAGTCAGTGAAGCCTAAAACTGCTCAGAGAAACACAAGCAAACTCCAACAAGGAAACACACAGGACCAAATCTCATTTCCTCATTCTGCTTACATTTCATTCTGCAGAACATTTCTTTGCTGTGCTGTCCAGTGAACCTCAGGGTGAGAGTCAGCTGGCATTAAAAGTATGAGCTCTCAGTATCGGAAAACATCCCCGAAGCAGAAATAAAAGAACACACACGGAAAATCAAAGAAACAGCGCCACGGGGGAGTTCACAGCTGCTTGGACTGGAGCTGGTCTCTGCTGTGAGCTGAGCTTCATCTGATTATGGTAATGTCATCCAGAGATGGGAAAAGGCTATTGTTCTCCTGACAGACAAGACTGATAACCTGTGCTCCACAAGCATGTATAAACACACACACCAGAGAAGCAGAGAGGGTGATTTCTCTGTTTATCTGCAATGTTTAATGTCAAGCCGAAATGTGACGATTTATGGCTGAGATGAGGCGACGTGGCACAGACAGGCAAAAAATGTCTCGAGACAAATTAACTGTCTGGAAAGAAAGATGTGATGCTCGCAAGACCTCACAACCTGGCCTACATGTAGCTCATATTAGGATTTAACAAGAGTTTTTATAAGAGTATTAACAAGGCACAAAGGCTCACTAAAGACGCACTAAAAATCTACTGAATTTGACATAAAACACGAAACACGTATATCTCCTTTCGAACACGTCAACAGCTCCCTACCTCCTTGAAAGTCTAAATAATGCCATAGATACCTCTTGTTGGCTGGTGTGCTGGTGTCCTTCCTGGATCCAGATCCAGATGGGGAGGGCAGAGTCCCGCTGCCTTTCTTTGGTAGGATGGTCCCATTGTTTACTGTGGGCCGTAAGGGCAGGGTGGCAATCATTGGCCTGGCTGAAAGAAAGGAACAGCAACAGGCCACGTTAGAGTAACATGTGAGAGTGAGAAGGAAACTGCATTTTCACTGTGGATAAAATGATCTCTTATTATCTATTGTGCTTATGTGTTTAACATTAGTGTTCTTACTGTTCCTGCAGCTCGTCTGTTATTTCAGTCAGTATTAGGAGCAAATATGGTTCGATGGTAACTGTTGTGGTACGCAGGTTTGGTGAAAACCCTTCAGACTCTGAGAAGCTAATCAAGCATATTGCGTAACTGGAAACCTTGATTAAGAAGAACTTAACATTTCTTGTGTATTGTGGCCAAATTAAATAAAATGCCTATAATTACCACAGTAAACACATAAAAAAAAAGAAATTTGTAATCAAAAACAATATATTTTACTTCTGTGTGGAATAGGAGGAGCTCTCTCTTTGTTTGCTGTTGTTGATTAATACAATAATAATGCTAATAGAAACTTAAATTGAACAATAACACTTTGTAATTTTGATATATATCGTGCATCAGTTATTATTTTAGCCTTAAACACAACAAATATAAAATACTCCCTCTGCATCAGTGAGGGTTTAAAGAGATATGAAATCATTTCACGGTGTAATATATCATAAGAACAAAACTAGGGGCAGCACAAAGACTCTTAAATGTAATTCAAATATGAGTTATCTTAATTCAATGTTTTTTTAATCTCATTTCATTGAAAATATTGTTGTGTTCAGTCACTTTTCCACACAGATGATATATATATATGCAAATAATTAGTAGGATAGTAGGATGTGGTTCACACACACACACACACACACGCAGGTCAGCCCAGAATAACAAATCCAAGCTGCAGCTTTATCTGCAGTGATAAATATTTAATAGACCCTTTTCATCCGGCAGACACGCACACTCACACACACATGCATGTAAACACACTCAGGCACACACACACACACACACACACGCACACACACACACACACACACACACACACACACACGCATGCACAATCAGGTCTACACACACATTTCTCTGTTATCTTTCATGTAGTAATTACACAGCAGGGGCAAACTGAGGTTGTAATTTTGTTAGCATGTTAAAGAAGATGAATGCGTGTGTGTGTGTGTGTGTGTGTGTGTGTGTGTGTGTGTGTGTGTGTGTGTGTGTGCGTGCGTGCGTGTGTGTGTGTGCGTGCGTGGCTGTACATGTGCAGGCTGTGTGCATTGGTTAAGCTTTGTGAAGCAGATCATTGGACTTCAGTATAGGGAAGCAGGCTGCTGTCTCCCTGCAGCTAAAAGTGGGGAACAATAAGGGAAAGCAGCTCAGAGTCTGAGTCATCCTCCAGATCCCAAATCAAACTGAAACTTCATCTGTCCACAGTCACTCCGGAGACTGAAACTGGCAGCAGATCAGAATCATAATCTGCTTCTGCTTCATCATTCAAGTGCACATTTGAGGACATAAAATGGCACAAAGTGCAGCTGATTTCACATGCAGACCTCATCAGCCTCTCGGGTAAAGATGCTATTAAGGACACAGACTGTATCAAACAGACTTCAGCTGAAAATCGACACATGCAGTACTATTACGCAATAAAAACAGCAATGAGTATCATCAATGACTCTGGATAGGTCTATTTCCTACATTTCTCACTGCGACTTCACAGCTGAGAGCATGCTGCATTCAGCTGTGTGATATCACATGGAGTAGAGGTTGTGCATTCTGAGTTGTGTGTTGGCAGCTGTGCCTTTTACTTCTGTGGAATCTGTTTGTGGCTGAATTTGATTCTGCACTATTGCAGCTAAACTCAGACAGTGTCACAGAGGTGTTGTTCCAACTATAACTTAAAGGAATCGTTTGCATTTCAGGAAATATATGCTTGTTCACTTTCTAACTGAGAAGCAAGCCTTCTTCCAGAACTGTTGAACTAGTCCTTCACTGTGACTTCTGGTACTGATGCTGTACTTACTTAGATTGCCAGGTGTTGCTCTTATTTTGTCCATGGAATAAAACACATCAACAACAGCTCTTCTTTTTTATAACAGGGAAAAGAGTTTTGGGGGGAAATTGTCCTTTTACACAAAGACTGCATACACACATGCAAACACAAAACATGTATTTAGCAGCTTATGCTCACTAAGATGTGACAGTCCATTGATAGCTTTAAAAAATCAGTGAGTCCTTGGACTCATAAACAGTAAAAAGAGGCATGTTGTGTGCATATACTGCGGAGACAAATGTCCCCTGTTTAATAATAAATCTATTTCTATCTTTAGACTCAAATCACAGTGCAGTGACCTCAGGCAGTGCAGTACTGACAGTAACTGTGGGTTTCCTAGTGAAATACTATATAATACAACATAATACCAGCAGGCAGTGACTGAAATGTGCTTTTTGTAAACACCAGGCCTGGTTAGTGCAGCCAGACTTCACAGTCAGCCTACCTGGCTTCCCAACATTGCTGTCTGCTGAGGGAGACTTTCTCATCAAAGCGGGGTCTATACACATAACGTACAAGACGTTTAACAACACAGCAAAGTCCAGGAGAAGAGAGGACGAAAGGGAGAGGAAGAGGAAGAGGAGATCAACTGGTCAGAGGAAGGAAAAAAGATGGATTTGAAGGAGACATCATCAGGAAGGAGAGAGGACAAAGTGGAAAAGGAGAAGGAAGCCTCCAAACCCCGATGATCGTGTTGCTCAACAATCCGAGAAGAAGCGACTGAAGAAACCCTTGAAAAAACACGCTTACAGTATACATGCATGTTACCTTTGGTGGGTCCTCTGCGGGACCCCATGGCCTGCTGCTCCTCAGACACATTGAGGCGACGCACCACATCGGCCAGAGCAGACTTCAGCAGCTGAATCTCATCCTCCTGCATCTGGACCCTCTGCTCCAGGGAGGCGATGCGGTCGGTCACCTCCATACTGCTGGCTGCTGACGCACTGTCATCTGAGGAAACACAGGGAGCTCGAGTCAGAGATGTGGAAAACGCAACAGCACTAATATCTTAGGGCAAATACTGCCCAAAATGAGTTTGTGCTGTCCACCATCCAATGGAACAGCAGATGACTGTTTTGTTTAAAGCAGGGCGAGTTCGGGCGATGTCAGTGTGTTCAATATGAAGCTACAGCCTGACGATGCTTAGCTTAGCTTAGCTTAGCATAAAGACCAGAAAGAGGGGGGAAACAGCTAGCTTGGCTCTGTCCAAAAGTTACAAAATGTGGAAATTTTAATGTTAACTTATTACTTTTAATCCATGCAGATGGAGAGAAAAAAGGGAGAGAAAAAGAGAGGATAGAAAACATTTAGCACAGAGCCGGGGATGAAATGCAAACATCAAACTCCTTTCAGACCAGAGGCTCACTTTAGTGCTTTCATACTTTCAGACTCTTTGCCTGTGAAAGCGTTCGCCTTGTGTGACTCAAAGAACTCACCGCTTCTCAATTAAAACCTTTTATTCATGAGCCCGTTTTTACTGCCTCTCTGTTCTTTTGAGTTTAAACTAACTTAACACATTACTCTCACCCCTCCACCTGACACCCTGATAGAGGCCAAGCACTGGCCACCGGGGTCCACTTCATTAACGATAACACATGCACACACACACACACACACACACGCAGGGTCTCCTCCATTAAGACTTTGATGTCACAGTGGCTTGATAAAATATTAATGTAAATCACTGCCGTGTTTTCCCTGTAGACTTGCAATAACAGTCTGATGCATTATGCATTAGAGAGCAGGCATCTGGTGATTAGACAGATCTGCAGTCTGTGTTCCTTCTGTGAATCTGAGCTGCCTGGTAACATTATGGAAATCTGGGGAAGCTCTTGACTTCTGTAAATAACATACTCACACAGTCGACTACAACAGTGTCTTAAACATATTGAAATGTGTGTAATGTGTCTGGATTCAGACGGACTGGTGAAAGCAAAGTGAGGTGATGAGCCTCTGAGTTGAATAAACAAACAAACAAAAAAAATGCTCAGGGGATCGAGGACATCCATGATTAGAGCCTCTGCTCAAACATTTGCTGGTAGATAAAAAGATCCTTGCAGTGTACGGAATTTTAATTCCATAAAAATAAATTCTTAAGCAAAATTCTTGATTGCTGCCAAACATTTAGCATTTTCACATAGAAAATGCACTTAAACCACGATAAGCAGTTTCTTGATGTGCAAATAAATATTGAAATAACATGTGTGTGATGAGAAGGCCATCACATTTGTTTAAAACATTTTGTACACACCCAATAAGCATCCAGAAGCACATAATCCCATACGGTCCAATAATGTCAATTTAATTTAATTGGCAGAACGTACTGGAGAAGCAATTTCACAGATTTGTTTTTGAGCAGTGGACAAATTCTATTCATGAGCTGGTTGTGAATTGTTTAAGTCGGGGAGACCCTCGATGAGACCGGATGGTAAATTGGTGTGTTAGGCAGATGAGACACTTGCTGATTGTAGCAGAAAATGGAAATCTGAACAGATTCAGAATGGCTGAATCAGCCAGTTCACACAGAAACACACCAGCTATAGACACACACACACACACACACACACACACACACACACACACACACACACACACACACACACACACACACACACAGTGTCCTCCAGTGTTCTGTTTAATATTGCAGGAAGCCCTTTAGTAGCTGTGTTTCCATCTAACTGTAGAGTGAATTTGAAGCAAACTTTTGAAATATCACTAAAAAAAGAAAGAAAGAAAGAAAATGAGAATTATGAGTGTTTCCATTAGCTGGTTTGGAGCGAATAAACTAGGCTACCCAAAGCACTGTTTTGTCAGAAGGTGGCAGGTAGGCTATATACGCACGGTTAAGGTAACAAAGAGAACAGAAGTGAAGGTCGCGAACCGGAAACAAGAACAGCTGTTTGCCAACCTCGAATAAATCTCAATGAAGAAAAAGAAGAAGAATAAGGTCATCTATCACAGAAAAACAGGAGAGGTCTTCAGGAGTTTTTGAGGATGTTTTTTTTTTAAATCTTCCATTTCCATCAACTTTGAAGCAATATTTCAAAATGCACATAAAATTACATGGATGGAAACACAGCTAGCCACTGTCCCAGCCATTACTGCTGTTTTGTGATAAATACACACATAGACTTCACTGAAAACAACGCTTCATGTTGACCATGCACCGGCCCACCTGCTGAGACTCCATAATGAAAACTCCCCATCTGGGGAAATGGAGTCAGATGAAAACTGCAGGTGCACAGTCTAATACATTACACTCCCAGCAGTGAAATACAATGAGAAACATGTCTGCTTTAGTTCATACGCTCATACATTTACTGAGACGGGTTTCTACTCAAAGGAAATGCTTTCCTCTTTCATAAGACACACGAAGGAAGCCTCTTCCAGAGATAAAACTATATCTTAATAACTCTCTGCTCACCTGAGACAATGTCTTTGAAGCAGTCCTTGTTCATATTCACATGCCACAGAGTGGATATCCTGAGATAAAGCTTCTATTTTCTGTTCAGCATCTGTTGTGGGTCTGCTCTCAACACTGACACAATGACAGCATGATACCATCAGTCGTTGAGGTACAATGACTGGCTGTCACGGCCGTGATTCTCTGGCTTCGTGCTAACATCCTCCGTCTGTCACCCCGCTCCCTGGTTAAAACCTCAGGGGCAAGTTAACGCCCAGCAACACGTTCACAGGCGGCACGGAAATCAGAAGAGGTCAGTGGAGCTGAAGTGTGGTGTTTGATTTTATACAGCGGCATGTATGCCGGCACTGTGTGGCTAAATTTGTGTGATGTGACAGCATTCTCTGGGGCTCAGGTCACATGATTTCTGTCCACAGAGTCTGAATCAGTGAGATGTCAATCTTCATTTCACAACAAATCCATCCCCACATACACCCCACCTGTATTGTTTCTCTTTCATCCCCACAAAAGCAGATCATTACACCCCAACAACCTCCTCTCACTCCAGTGCACCGTTCACACTTGTCAGCCGGCTACTTAAATTACTTCATTTCTGTCAGTCTGCTCCGTCAGAGCTTCTCCCTCACTGTCTTTTTCTGTGCCTGTTTCATTATCTGGTCAATATGTGGCTGGGGTCACAAATCCGAGACAGATCTCTGAGCCCATCTATCTGCTCGCCTTAATATAATGTGACACGCTGCTCCCTATTACCTTCCTCTGCCAGGCGATGTCATTCTGGCTGGACCACCTGCCTGCTTAAGTGCTTGTCCATCACTTGAGCCACAGGGACTCATTGAAGGGCAAATAAAAAAACAGGCACTCTCTTCGGTTCATTTTTCCTGCTCTAAAATAACCACCACAGCCCCTACTTCATCACCTTAATCCTGAGTCATTTACTGACCTCATCGCCATCAATAATGAACACTGGAGCGTGTACACATGCACTGACCCATTTCTCCCCTTCTGCACCCTCATCAACCATGAAGATCAATACACTGAAGGAGTGAAAGGACTAAAACAGTCCTGGATAAAGTCTTCTGATCAGCACAGAGCGAGAGCATTCACATTGTGAGCACGGTGGCCTCATTCTTCTGGAGACAAGCTCTGTGTTGATCTTAGCTGTGTGGCTTTCTTCTTAATAGACTTGCACTTCCATATACTACAGAAACACACATATTAGGATGTGAATATAAATACACACACAAGGAATAAAATAAGATGACGTTAAGGAGATTCCCTCTGAAGAAATGTCACAACACCCGCTGTCACACCATGTCTTCCAGTACTCCCGCACGTTGACGACCAGAGTGATTGATGTGTTTTCTTTTCACTCAGCGGTGGAGAGGAGCCAAACAATAAAACTGAATTGACTTGATGAAAAGTTCAGCAGCCAGGTTAAGCTGCGCCACAATGGGGGGGTTTAAAAAGCGCACGCAGTGTTTGCAGAAAACCAACAGATCAAAGAATCAAGAGGCTGCAGGAAACGGCCTGTCACAACATTATGACAACAATTCCTGTTTTTCAGAGACAGAGCTCACACTGATACTCACTGCTGGCACATTTATCCACTTGGTGGATGCTGATAGCAAAAAGCAGCACTAGCAACCGGTTTTAATTTCAAACCATGAACGTACATGGCCAGGTGGTGTGCTGCTGAAGCGCCAGTTCAGCTGCTGCAGATTTTGCCTTCAGGAAAGCCATTTCTCCCAAGACCAATGAGTCACACTTATTAAACAACCTGACTTCAGTCTGCTGCTGCTGGCTTCGCTAATGGAAGTCTGGACCTAATCATAATCAAGTGGCAAGCAGGATTTAATTTCATGCCAAGAAGTAAAGGAGGTAGTGATTTAGAGACAGACAGAGAAAAGGGTGGAGGAGTAAGGTGGAGACCAAATGAATGAGAATGAACGAAGATTGGACAGTTAATAATCTTGAAAATAAAACAAGAATAAAGGTCTACAGACAAGCTGAGCTGAGCAGGTATAGCAGTTTTAAGCTAAATGCTAGTATGCTACTATTGTCACTATGACACTAACATGCTGTCTAGCAGATATTGTTTACCATGTTTCATCATCTTAGGTTTGTGAGTTAGCATGTTAGCAGCTGCTAATTAGCAAAATACAGCTGAGGCAGGTGGGAATGTCATTAGTTTAGCAGGCATTGTGTAATAAACCAAAGTCTTGCACAAATTATAATTTTGGCATGATGATGGCACAAGAGGAAAAGCAAGAAGATGATGAAGTTATTAAAATTCATCCGAAGGGGTTTGTGTGAGTGTGCCACTTTCCCATTAACACTAAACCAATCAGTGCCAAAGTACCTGAGAGCACATCTGGGTGAGAGAGTAACTGGGAGTATAGAGAGAAAGAGACAGAGTGGAATGACGTCACTCCTCCCTGCAGCTTGTTAAAGTTAAACACGCAGACAACACTCGCTGCAATATTTGCAAAGTGAAATGCAAAGCTGGCCAGTGGAACACATACAACCTGAGGAGGAACCTGGTCAAACACAAAATATGTCTAAAAGCTAAAGAGTGTCCCATGTTTGATAACCTGAAAGCCAAATCCCCTGCAGCAGCCACAGCTAACATTAGCACGCCTGCAGCCAGCGCCGAAGAAGCTGAACCCTCGACTGACGATGAAACATTAAGTGAGGCACCAACAACTTCATCGATATCTTCAGGAAATTCATTAGCTAGTTTGTTAAGTTGGAGATAACTGGGCTATTTTCAAAGCCTTGGCTGATGTTAGCGTAGTTCAAATTGGAAGAGCCCCCAACCCTAAAGTCATTGAAATTCAACCTCTTGAGATCATAAAGGTTTTTACAAAATTCCACAGCAATCCATCCAATGTCCATGCTTCAGTCCAGACCAATCAACCAATACTGCCATTAATGGAGCCACACTGCTAGCACGGCTAAAATGTGAAAATAACATGAATGTGTGTTGCTGAATTTTAATATTATGCAGAGTACGAGACATGAAAAATGTCATGCTTGAAATTGCAGCATTTAGAAAATTGCAGTCTGCCCCAGGCATGACTGAAACCATCCATCAGGTGCATGTCAGCAGAAAGAAAAATTGCAAAACCATTTGAGCTAGAGATTGAAGAAAGAGGGAACTAGAGGAGGAAGACAAAGGTACTTAAAGTGCCATCAATCCAGTGTGTCACCTGCAACGAGCAGTGGATGGCCTGACAGAGGTGTATTAGCTAATCAACTGGCCAGATTAGGGAGACAGACGCTTGGTTTACAAGCTGCCTCTGATGGCTCCTGCTGGACCAGGGCTTAACGGCTATAAATAGACAGGTGGATCAGAGAAGGGGAAGCCCTCACATGACCTGAGAGGAGATAAAAGAGGAGACGACATACAGTGCAGGGAGAGAAACAATCACACAAACACTGACAGAGGGTTAAAAGAGAGAAAGATGGAGCTGTGAATGTGTGTGTGTGTCATAAAGAGTGTGTGTTTGGTTCAAAGAGGAGCATGAAGACAGGCCTAACGACCCCCGCAGGAGATCCTACTGTCCCTCTACGAGCATGTTAAACCCTTCCTTCCTCCCATCAGCCACATCCTTCCTGCGGTCAAGCTCAGGTCAAATGGGATGATGCAGCTCCCCCACCTTGCTGCTCCCACCATCACACACACTTCCTCCACGCACACACCGACACTTAACACACACACACACACACACACACACACACACACACACACACACACACACACACACACTTCACGCAAGCATACATGAGCAGAGCTGCAGGGTCCAAGCATGATTGAATGATTCAACAAACACCATCAGCATCTGCTCGAGGTCCGCTGGCCGTCCACTCTCTGTGGAAATGTAAACATTCTTTCTCCACAATGACACACCCCATCCTTAAATGCGTTGTATGCATTTGGCCTGTACTATAAATCAAATTCAGTTTGTCAGAAATTGCTTATTTTCCTATTTTTTAGTCACTGATGGCTGAAAGAGCTGAAGAAACCCAGTGCTGCATTTTGAAACATTAGGAAGTGGATGCTGGAGTTCTTTTTTCTAAGTCCAAATAAAATAAGAATAATGCCTGGGTTGGTCTTGCAATTTCAAAAAGTGAAACATAAAACTTAACCCCTCTTCCCACCACAGTAATTTTGGTACAGTCCCTAAAGCCTCTCTGGGATGGTGTGAGGAATCTGAAAGCCAAAGAGAGAGAGAGAGATGGGGAAAAGTGAAGAAAGTAGAAAGACACGGCCCATTGAGGCAGAATAACTCCTCCTTAACTCTGCTGTATACACCAAAATCAAAACACCCTGCTCTGACAAAACACACACACACACAGCCACACACGCAAACACTCTTCTCTGTCAAAGAGGAAGTGTTCACGGTGTGGCGCAGGGATTATACTGGATATGTGGAGCAGATCTTGCTCAATGCTAGTGATCCCTGTACTCAGGGGGTTTGAGCTTAGCAGCCGGCTGGATTTGTATTCTGTCTCTCTCTCCGTCTCTAACCTCCTTCACCTCTCTCTCTGTTTGTCTGTCTCCGCCTCTCTCATGAAACTGTGGTGGGATGGATTTCTGAAACAAGGCTAGAAATGAACTGACTGTGGGAGAAAAAAGAGAGGCTGGAGGATTACACTTAAAGAGGGCTTGGCAGTGTTTCTCTAATATTTATCCTCTGCTTCTCTCACTGTCGTCAGTGCTGCTCACTCGAATGACCACTTAGCAGTAGACTGTTGAGGAGTATATGCAGACAGCAGAGCGTGGGATATCTGGGGCTTCAATATGCTAAACTGGAGCTGAAGCCACAGAGCACCACTGCAGTGGTGTGCAGCCATAAAAATGATATTAACTTTTCAAGAAAAGCAAGTGCAAAATAAGTTTGGGTTAAGAATCCACTTTGATTATGTGGTGAAGGAGATTTTTGGACACTTTACGACTGGTGGAGATTTCCAAATTAATTTATTTAAGCTTGTAATCCTGAAGTTTTTCATTAAATCAAACCCTGTTGTTGACACTTTACTTCTCAGCAATCGTCATTCCATGTATTTACAGTGTCTAATTACATTTCCATAAAGTAGTTTTCATTGTTAGTGGCTGAGTCCACCATTCCCACTATCGCTTCAAATTAGATTTACAGAAAAATGATGCAGCAGCAACAGCTCCACAATTTGTGCTTTAATCTCTCTGCCTGCATGCAGAAAAGGTCAAAGCCTTTAATGGCCTTTAAATAATTTTATTCATCAGTTTTTCAGACAGGTGCACAGCGACAGAAAGGCTTTAAGGCCTGCAAAATTGAGTGGGATGAAAAAGGTGACAGTTCTGAGACAAACTTCCCCGTGTGACGAACCGCTTTCAGTGTGTCGCCGCAGCCGCTGGGCCACACAAAGCTGAAGTAGTTAAACTCACTTTGGACACGGTTATGTTACCGAAGCTCAGATGAACGGTGACATTTGAAGCTACAGCAACCGAAAAAACTGTTTCATTACGAACATGAGGTCAAGCAGGGTCCTGCCTTCAAGAAGAACTACACACACACACATTTACTTCTTTTGACTCCGTATGTGACGTATGCACCCCCCCAAATTAAAAACTCTGCAGATTTACATGAATCACCTTGGCGCTATATTTTTGGGGAATTTTGCCAAAAACTGACTAGTTTGCAGGTCTAAATCTGGTTATATTCAACATTTTTCTTTTGTCAATAAACCCGATAATAGCCATTAAATTGCAAACAGACCCTCTCTTCGCTGTCACAAACAGGAGGGCAGTCGTTATGGCAACAATATTTATCAAAACACCAAAAATTTGGACTTTACATGACATCTCTGTCCAAATTAGGATTGAACTAGCAGAATGCAGTGAACGGCCAAAGACAGACACCCTTCTTTTTGCTGTGATTTTTCGGGAAGAAACAGACCACAGAGCACTAAGTCATGCTTGGCAGTGACTCCGGGCTCTGACACAAGCCCCTTTCTCAGTCTCAACCTTTCTCCACATAAAACAGGGCTTTGTCCCTCAGCAACAAACAACCAGGAAGGAACAGGAGGCGGGACACTTGTTCTCTCCAATATATGTGTGTGTGTGTACGCATGTGTGTACTTGTGTTGTTCCATCCAGTAACAGTGTTGTTATGGGAAACCAGATTTCCATGGTGTGAGAATGGTCTCACACACACAGACACACAGAGCCTGTGTGCCAGAGACCATCACCATCCTGAACATCAGCCAATCGTGTATCTGCCGTCTGGAGTGGAGAGTACATACAGTGGCTCTGATGGCTGCAGACGAGATCATTACACAACTAAACTGAAAACAAACAAACAAACAAACAAACAAAAACCATTAAAAAATGACTTAGCTTCCTTTATGGTGCATTTCTGTTCCCGAATTCCAGTGCACTCTCTGCTATATGCTTGTTATGTTTTGCATTTCAGGGGTTATTTTGGGGTGATTTACTATTCCATGTTCTGACTTTCCACTCAACCAGCCACGTCTGCTTCTACATGCCGTCTATTTTCACACCCAGGGCGTTGACACCACCCAGAAAATACACCTGAGCCTGTCACATCCAGCTATGTTTAGCTGGAGGGAGCGATAAGCCTCACAAGGTCGCCTAATTACATTTTCTTTGCTCTCCGTGGTCACAGTGGACGGTTGTTTCAGGCTCTGCATTACTCAGTTATCAAATTAAATGGTCCTAACATGTGAGTAAACAAACATGCAATTCACTGGGCTGTAAGTGGATTTTTCTTTTCATGGATGTTGCATGAAAAGAAGAAAAGAAGTAATCCTTGCAATTCCAGTTTTGGGAATTTTAAGATGCCCTGAGTCATTATTTAAATTCTTCCCATAGCTCACTGATTAGACCAATCTGTGCATTCTGGGTTTAGCTGATAGCAAGCGGTGGCTCTCCAGACGTAAATCTTAGCACAGACTGAGGTCTCTAGACCAGTGGTTCCCACAGTGTCCGTCACACGATGGCTCCTGTGTTGGTTACTTCCTTTAACTGCGTTTTATGACACCTTTTCAAACAAAAACAGATGAAAGAATAAATGTCAAAGTCACAACATTAAAAACTTTGCTTAGTTTGCAGTTGCGCTGCAGCTAATGACATGACATCTCACCGTTGGTGGTTGTCATAGTAACACTTTTTGGGGAGCTCAGCAGTCTGAAAAGCAGCGAGTTTCAGGACAGCCATGGAAAGATTTGACAGGGTAAACAAACAGAGCTCAAAGAAATGCTGATACATCTCAGCCCTCAATACAGTCTGACAGGAATGAGCCAAACAACTGAACTAAAATCAGACTCAACTCTGCACTGCTAACAGCTCAATGGACAGGTTCTGCCTGCTGGTGGAGGACGGACATCCATTAGTCTCTGTGGTACCGAGCGTTCCCAACATCACGTAAGTGTGATCTGGTTCTGTCACCCCTGTTAAACATGGAGGCAAGACGTGTCAGAGGAGTCAGACCTGAGGTTTGGCCTCTCTCTGCACATCAACAGCAGGCTCACGTGTGCCATTAAAATGCCGACCTAATGCCTAACATGCCTGCAGACTTTTTTTGTTTTGTTTGTTTGTCCTTGCTCACCTTGAGTATACTGTAAGCTTAATTTAATTTAGAGGAAAATACAAATAGAACTGCATTATTTCATTAATACTGATGTAATATATAGTAACATGGCCTAATATAACAATATTAAATCTAAAATTGTAAAAACACATCTGTGCACATGTATGCATGTCAGAATGGGACTTCCTTTGAAGGGAGGCTATGGTCTAAAAAGTCTAAAAAGTTTCGGAGCCACTGCTCAACATTTAGGCCAGACTTATTCCCCAGTGAAAGCAAAAGTAACAGTGTTGAACAAGTTTTCCACAACCAAAAGTGGGTTTAACAGGCTTTGCATTGTGGTCTGTTGATGATCAGCAGAGTGACTCGTGGCTTCTTCGCTTGTTCTTTAATTCTGCCTGCGTAACTGTTTGACCTTCACTGTAAAAAAATAAAAAAAAGATTCTGAGAACAAAATGTAATATTTGCCGCTGATGTTTATGATGAAATATTTCTGAAATCAGGCTGAACTGTAGTGGCACAAGAACTATTGGACATTAATGCATATCATCTAGTTTGAAACCAAAAAACGCCCTTTAACAACAAAGCTGGCCAACCAAAGGAAGGTACATGTTAATTAAGCATGTTTAAGTCTGGACTTCTCCTTTAACACCTCATTGAAACTGACAAATTGACAACAATAGAGGGGGAAACAAATCAAATAATCATGTCCACCCTCTTTCCCCTCATCTCCACACCTGTGGTCTTGATGAATCTATTTTTAATGGAATTTCTAATGGGACTCTCCTCTTCTCCCTCTCCATCTGTTACAGACAGGCTGAACACATGCAATGTGGACACACACACACACACACACACACACACACACACACACACACACACACACACACACACACACACACACACACACACACACACACACACACACACACACGCAGAGCTGGGGCTTCCCCCTTGGTTCTTCCATTAACAGCAGGTGTAAGAGACCAATTAGGGTGCTGAGCAGCCTCTGGGAGCTGCACCACCAGCACAGAGAGGTTAATTATATCTGTTCACATCACAACTGGCCAGATGAAATCCAGGCCAAGGTTTAGAGATGATGTGCGACCAAATCAATGGGCCGTGGCTTTGGGCCCACAGGAGACAATACGCTCATGGAGATAATTAGCATAAAGATAATCGAGCCAACATTCACCAAGTCACAGTAACTGAACTGATCTTTAATTAATCTTAAATGGTTTGGTGACACACTGTGGGATTAAAGGGGAGATTTATGTACAGACATTCATATGCACAGATATGCATGTGCGCACATGAACGCATACATACATACACTCTGATACATGCACGCTGATGAACTGTTCTGGAAATCATTTGCATACTAATTTGAAGCACATTTGAATACCTGGCTGTGCTTTGGAGCATCTTCAGATGGAAAACCTCATGATTTAATCTGTTTTCCTTTGTTTGTCTCTCTGATTGGACAGAATAGCTTTGGCAATACTGCGAGCATCAAGCAGAGACTAAAAATAATGGCATCTCCTCGGGATTCTGCTGACTTGTGTGATTTATTAGTAGTCGCCCTCCCCCACAGGTAGAAGTCAACGCTCTGTTGAGCACATTTAGTGTTACCATGCAGAGTGGAAGCATCTGACACAACTCTGTTGCTGGCTCTTTCATGGTATTTTTACGCATCCCTGACATTCTATTCAAGGACTCATGCAGCCTGCGCGTCTCCTTTCCTGACCTTGCGATGGTATGCGTGTGCGTGTGCGCGTGTGTGCGCACACACACACACACACACACACACACACACACACACACACACACACACACACACACACACACACACACACACACACACACACACACACACACACACACACACAGAGTGAACTTGAAGATGGACACACACACAAACACACTCATACATAACCAGAGTCAGTCTCCCTTTCATGTTCAAGAGCCAGAAGCATGAGTTACAAACACACGCAGAGTCAGTATATATATTTAGCACAGCAACTCACACACTCCTGCTTTACATGCCTGATTGTTTTAGTGGGTCATTGGATGAGGCTGCATGAATGTGTGTCAGTGGAGGAAAAGACAAGAAAGACACAGAGAGAGAGAGAGAGGAGAGGAGAGGGGAAATACTCAGTTCAGACAACAAATGGCATCTCCTGCCTGCTGGCTCACCAAGAGGCTGTTTCCATGAGGATGCTGACTGACCTTATTTCTGAATAAAATGCACTGCATCACCAGGTCACTACACCATGCACAACTATATTTGAGTAATCCAAAGGGAGAGCATATCAGATATATTGCAGTGTTGACAATATGTCCCACCTTTACTGTACAAAAGAGGGGAAACATAACTCAAGTGTGGATTTCATTTGTGCAAAAACTACACTCATGGCTGCTGCTAAACACTATAGTGCTGAACATGATTACTAGATTCATCATCATTCATCAGTCTATTCATGCATACACTGCTCTGCATGTATGTGGATACTTGACAGATATCAGCAATAAACTGGATCTGACATCATCTGATCCTGGCTCAGTATGATCCTGGCCTGTGGCTTCTATGCAGATTCTGCCCAACACAGGCACCACCAGAATGCCCTACATACAAGTATTTAAGACAGAAAATCCACAAAGAGAGCTGGATACCAGAGTACAGGGCTGGCACTATGTTGACACCGGATCACTTTCGTTATGTAATTGGCACCATTTCTCAACTGGCAACAAGGGTAGCCACAGATCTGCTCTCAAGACACACACACACACACACACACACACACACACACACACACACACACACACACACACACACACACACGCAGCTTGACTCTCCTGCAGTACAATCTGCTGTTTTAGACAACGCACCACAGAGCCAGAGTCGCAGGGTATCTGCTGCTGTAGTCTGCTACTACACACAGTCAGTATAGCTGTTAACATGTTCACGTTTAATGAGCACACACTGTCACTCTGTGTAACTGTTAGCAGCTAATGGCTCTCTTCAGCAGCTCGAAAGAGAAAGTGCAAGGCAAACCCTTATCAGGAGAAAGGGGAGAAAAGAGTGAGCGAGATAAGGAGTGGGAGGGGAGGGGGGGGTGACTTGTAGCAAGACTCGTGACTACAGAAGCCCAAACCGCCCTGCTCAATATCTGTCCAGAAAAAAAAACACAGAAAAGCACTTTGAGCTCCACCTGGGGCACTCACACAAGATCAAACAAAGAGCGTGAGAGAGTGTGATGTTGGGATGAGGGGTGAGGGGAAAATGGAGGGAGCTTTAGAAAGAGGGAAAGTAAAGCAAGGCGAAGGACAGCCAGAGTGATAGAAATGGAAGAAATCCAGCGACACTGAGGGAGACTGGAGAGAGATAAAAAAGAAGGGGAGAGTGGTGTGTGCTCTCACTGACACAGCAATAGGAAATCAATGTCAACCTTAAAATGAATCAGCAGCAGTGGACGAGTTATCCCGTTCAGGTCGATATTTATTAAACTGCTGCTCTGGTACATGTTACAGTTGCGCATGAATAATGGCAGAGAGGCACATCATTTCCTAACACTCCCCTCTCTCACTGGTTCTCCAGGATGGATTGCAGGTCAGCTTGCCAGCAGGTTTTACCAGGCATTGATGGATAATGTGAAAGAGCAGGGAGAGAGGTTAAAATGACGAAGACGAGTAGCTATTTGCTGGCAAATATACAGTTTATTCTCAAGCTGAGAGTCAGCGCATGTGGATTTAATCTCACAGGAAGGCAGAATGCAAACTACTTTGATTTTACACTTTAAGGGGCATCTATACTATTTGAAGTGAAGTTCCACTGTAGCCTCTAAATTGGAGAAAACTAAAATCAAACTTAGTCCCACACACATACAAACAAGTACACCTCCATCTCCTCCTCCCGAGCCTCCCCCCTTGGCTCCTGCTTGGTAACGTGAGCTGGGCTTTAATCCTAATCCCTCTACATGTGCCATCATCAATCAGGGTTTGGATGCAGCTACCAATAGATGCACAGCCAAGAAGAGGAGGAGACTGGATGGAGACGTGTCACCTCTTCTGTGTATCAAAATACCATGACAAACATCAAACGAGCCTCTGTCTTTATGAGTTTCCCCCCTCCACCCTGCACGCCTGCCCCATTCATCTGCACTTCAAACTTCCTTCCTGTCTTTCTTACGCACTCACTTTGCTGCTTTCTTGCTTGTAATTTGTCCACGTCCCTCTTTTCCGTGCCCCGTCATCCGCCTTGCTGGCATGTTCTGGTGCCATCATGGTACACTGCTGAGGTGAGTGCTGAGCCATTGTGCCTGTGGGTGTGCAGCGCGAGTGTGAAGCATGGAGATAAAGGGATGTTTGATCCAAATCTGAGCAGACATCATTAGTTCAAAAGGTAAAACACCAAATTTCACTAATGAATGCATGCAAATGGATTTGTTGGGATGGAGAGGCTGGGTGCTCTGAGATGAACATGAGTGTGTGATCATCAGTATTACAGTGCTGTAAGTGAGCCGGATTTACTTATTAACAGATTTACTTATTAACACATCAGGAGCTTTTGGTACAGCAGAAGATAATGAGCAAGGAATCACATTAAGTCATGTTTTTTCCTCTAATGATGTTGCATGTTTTCGCTACTATTTCAAGTACTCAACATAATTGCAAATCATTGTGAAAAGCATCAAATGTTTTTAGACTTTAGAGTTTCTACCTTCCAGGCAGCAACTGGCTGCAGTTCTTTTCTGTGTGATTGAATTGTTGGTTTCTTTGTAGATAAAAGAGCTTGGTCTGTACCAGCTCTATATGGAAAGTGTCCTGAGACAACTTCTGTTGTGATTTGGCGCTATACAAATAAAATTGAATTGAATTGAATTGAATTGAATTGCGATATGAAAATGAATGTGTGCAGATCAGAGCTGAAACAACCAGGCGGTTAATGTGTCAGAAAATCAATCAGTAACAGTTTTGACTGCATCCATTTATTAAAAAGCTAAACTAAGTAGCTACAGCTAGCAGCCCAAAGAGGCCGTGTTTAGGCACAGCAGCGCTTTGAGCTAAATGCTAATGTCAACATGCTAACATACTGTAGACACAGTGACAAAGCTAACATACTCATGTTTAACAGGTAATATTTACCATGTTCATTGTGGCAGTTGGCTGTGTTAGCATGCTAACATTTGATTTACAATGTTACAATTACAATTAGCACTGCACGGAAAGTATTGGACTTGATTTTTGAATGTACCTCATTTCAAAGCAATCCATCAGACAGTTGTTGGGACATTTCAGCCTGGACCAAAGCTGTGGACTGACCAAACAACTGACCTTACATCTAGAGCTACAGTGCTATTGTGGCTAAACATGTCAAATACTGGTTGTGAATTTGGGACTTTTGGTCAGACAAATTTGAAGAATTGGCCTCTGGAATCAAAGTGAAAATTTTACATTATTGTTCCTCAATGCTGCATTTGTGATCAGAAGTTTAAAACTCCTTCATGGTGCATTCATGGAAGCTCCAACATCTGCCATTTGGGTGAACAAAAATCAGACAGGAGAGTGTGAGAGAGAAAAATATAATGCATAAAACTGAACACATGAAATCAAACTCCAGAGTTATAGTGGGCGATAGTTGGCTGTAATCTACAGCAGGCAAAGAAGGGAAAACAGCCAAGATGGCCTTTTAAAGTTCTAACATCAAATGGATTCTTTCTTTGCCTTAAAATGAACAAGAACGCCGCCGATCTGATACACAGACATTGATAATTCTATAAAAAACAACTACAATCTCATTACCAGGCACACAACACACACCAATTCAATCAAACTGTCCTCTTCTCCAGAACCAGTAGATCCCAAATGTGATTTAATGGATTTAACACAGACAAAAAGCTTCTCTGAAAGATTCACTTCCTTCACTGGCTGTAATCAGAGTGTGTCCGTGTGTCTCACTGTGTAATGGGGCTGATTTTCAGTTAGCCTGAGCTAGCCTCGACCTCCTGAGGACAAAGCGTGCAGCCTGCGCGTGTTTCTGCAGTTTAGCTGACCTAGTCTCTGAACATTAGTCTGGTTGGATGCTCCACAACACACGGGCTGAGGGAGAGAGGGAGAATGAATGACATCATTGACTTTTGCTTTGAGAGGATCTGGGTTTAGCTGGACGGCAGCGGCAGAGAAGCATGATGTCACTTTGGCCTACAGGCCCCCCACACACACATCCGCTGCAGCTTGTGCACACCAACATAAACACACACATCTTAACTGAGGCTCACCCAATTAAGCAGTCTCTTGGAACAACGAACAAGGCGCTGCTTGCTTGCCGTTGCAGTTAAGTGTGTTTTAGTTCTGTGTGTGTGTGTGTGTGTGTGTGTGTGTGTGTGTGTGTGTGTGTGTGTGTGTGTGTGTGTGTGTGTGTGTGTGTGTGTGTGTGTGTGTGTGTGAAGGCAAGGGAGAGAAATCAAGGGGTTTGGAGGTTGGAAAATCCCTGGCAACAGCCTCTGAGCAGCATGTCTTATTTCATTGGCTTTTGTCAGAGGAAACATGACATTGTGAGGGATTGCAAACAACCTCGCAGTGTCAGACTTCAACTTCTCTCCCTCAAGTTGCTGGTCATAACATAGCAAGAAGTCAAAGGGGGGAATCTTAAGAAAAAGACACTTTGGTGTGTGTAATCACAAGTTAAGTGAATGTAGATTTGCAGGAGAACTTGCTCTGGTGCTTAACTTCTCCCACCTGTCACCAAAACCACTGAACCTCGAGGGTTGACACCTACACACTGCAGTGCTGAAAAGCTGTGCCTGCCACCACTCTGTAATTTGTGAGCTTTTTAAAGGTCAGTGGCTCCTTAAGAGGAAGTTGTAAAGCGACTCTGATACTGCACAACAACTGCTACACCTGTTTTTCAGGTCAGTCCAACAGACTCACCTCAGTTGTTATCTTTGATACACACAGGAACACGTGAGCAGACAAGGTGAATGACCTCTTCTCTCAGTTAGACATCATTGAGACATGGGACAGTGGCTCCATTTTCTAACAGGTAAACCATAATCTGGATGATGTCTCATCTTCTACTTACTCTCGTGTCCTTGTTACAAGTGACCTTATACTACATGCCATCATAAATGAAGCAGCTGCACCATCTTTAATTAGTCGTTTATGGGCTGGATGTACCAAGGGAGGCCATCCAGGTGCAGGAAAGTAGTTATCATGTCTCTCTTTTCTTCCCTGAATACATAAAACATAGACATACTTCAGTTTTGTATGATCTATATCTACACTATAAGCTTCTCTCACTCATCTGTTTCTTTTTGTCTGCGTCTTCTCCTTTGTGAATGCTACAAATGTAATGAGGGAAATCCATAAGGATAGAGGCTTTTAACTGGATTCGCCTCACCAGTCATTCATGAAAGTAGTGAGGTACCCAGTATCCACAACAGAGGACACTTCCATGTAATTTCACATCCATGATTTGCTCTGTTGGACAACAGTGTTCCCCCATCCCATCGACTGCTCCTGCTTACACAGCGCAGTAAATATTATTGATTTTTTCATTATCCACAAATGGCAATTATGGGTTACTCTATGCTTCAACAATGATAGCTTACACTTGCTAACCACCACACAGCCTGCAACTGCTAAGGAAAAACTGAAAAATGATAGTTGTACGCTAAAATTAATGAGGATGTGCCACTGAGGTGGATGAGAGGTGAGTGTTTTGGGGGGAAGTTTCAGTCTTTATAAGATATACACTTCATTTTATCTTCATTTAGCTGGAAGCTCAAAACCCTTCAAAGCCCTCTGCTACAGATTCTATGAGAGACATCGGTTATTGTGTTGGGGATAATCCCCTTTGTGTAGGGGGCTCACCTACTGTAGATTGTCAGTATGCAGGCAGTGACAGCATCAACAAAGTGTGCTTCACTCAAAAATAGTACAAAATAAGAAAAATCCCTGGACTGAGATAAACTTATGCACCTCCATATGACCTTTCTGAGCATGGTTCAGTCATTCTGGTGTGTGTCTTACAGAAGTGTTTGCTTTCTTAAAAAAAGAAACTCGGGCTTCTTGGAAATAAATCCTGAACTGACGTAATACTGATGTGTCATGCTGCTTTACTTCTTCCCTGAGTCACTCCCTCTCCCACCCATAACATTAGCAGCCTGAAGTATGGTTTCTCCCTCTGCCAGCGAAGAAATTACATTAGTACAGGAGGCAACATGAGCAATAGTGTCCTGTTCTGTCATTTCTGGTGTCTCTCATTCAGTAAACTGATTGCAATCAGCCAACAGAGGAGAAATATAATCATAACATAACCATCATCACATCTAGCAGAACCAGAGCAATCAGGGCAGCTGCTGCAAGCAAAGGACTGTTCTTCATCCAGCCTCCCTCTTTGTTTATTAGCTCTCTTGATGGCTTCTGGCTCACACTGATTGTTGACTGTATTCTGGTCTTGATTCCAGAAACTTCCTTTTGATTCTACACAGTGTTTTTCTGTCATTTGTTCAAACACTCACCAAAGCCAGCATGTTAAGAATCAAACGTTTTGACAAGCTCAAGAACGAACCAATGCCTTACAGGAGCTTTACGAGCCATGTCTGCAGGACACACACACACACACACACACACACACACACACACACACACACACACACACACACACACACACACGCACACACACACACACACACACACACTCTACTTGGTGTCAAGTTTAGCCAGTCAGCTGGTGACATGTGAAGTCCAGACAGACAACATGCAGCTGAAGGAGCACAGGGGATGGGGGAGGAAGAGTGAGGAGAGGATTAGTTAGTTTTACCGTTGCAGAACTGTAGCAGTGATGAGGTGTCATACAAGCTGCTGTAGCTGGAAAAGCCGTCCTCCATTCTCAACCTCTGCTCCGCTCCTTGCTGCTCCCTCCGTTATCCACCACTCCTTCTCCTCTCCTCTCTTCTCTCTCTCTCTGGTGACTCCCCTCCGTTAGTTTATCGTTCACTTGGCGTCCAAGGCGCTCCCTCCATTCACTCAGCACGGGTCAGGCTCCCTGGGTGAGTCACCATGGCAACCCATTCACTCCGATTATGTCATGTGAACTCCAACCCCTCTTCGTTCTCCTCTCCTCTTCTTCCCCCCTCACGAGAAATAAACAAAAAGCCAAAAAGTCCCGAACTACAGCTGCAAACACTCCCTGCTGAAGAATGACTGCACTGGACCGCCGGAGAGACACAAAGACAGAAGTTCACAAGCTGCTGGTGGATTTGTTCTCCCCTGTGCTCCTCCTCTCCTCCCTCCTGCTCCTCTTCTCAGCTGTGTGTCGTTAGCTCTAGCTGATCTTCAGCAGAAAAACAGCTTTAAGAGGGCTTGAGCTGAGAGCGCAGGCAGGCTCTGGCATAGGCAGTGACTGTGTGTTTGTGTGAGTGTGTGTGTGTGTGTGTCTGTGTGTGTGAGTGTTTAGATAAAGCTCGGGACAGCCCAGCCTTCCCCTGTCACACAGTGTGGACGAGTCAGAGCGCAGGGGGCTGGGCCTGTCGGATAGATCCTCCCCCTCTGCCAGAGAAGAGGAGGAGAGGACAGGACAAGGTAGGGTTGGAGAGGAAATGAGGAGAGAGGAAAGGATAGAAGATTATAGAGGAGAGAAGAGAGGGGAGAGTAGAAGAGGAGAGAGAGGGGAGGGTAGAAGAGGAGACAGGAGAAACAAGGAGAGAGGAAAGGAGGGAGGAGAGGAGAGAAAGGGAGATAAGGGGATATGGTATAGGCAGGGAGAGGAAAACGGAGTTGAGGAGAGAGGACAGGACAAGTTTGGGTAAGAGAGGAAATGAGATGAGGAGGAGGACAAAAGAGGTGAGGTGAAATGAAGAGAGGTAAGAAAGAGAGAGAAGAGGAAAGGAGATAAGGGGACAGGGTAAGGAAGGAGAGGAAAGGAGAAGGGAGGAGAAGACAGGGTAGGGGGGGCAATAGGGAAGGAAAAGGAGAGGAGATTAGAGCCAAATGAGGAGAGGAGAAAGGAGGTGAAAAGAGGAAAGAGGAAAGGTGAGGAAAGGAAGAAAGTGACTGCACAAGGTGGGGTAGGAGAGGAGATGAAATAAGAGGAGGGAAGGAAGGAGCAGAGAGATGATAAAAGGTAGGGTAGGAGATGAAATGAGAGGAAAGTAGATGACAAATTAGGAGAAGAAAGAAGGAAAGGAAAGAGGAGAGAAGAGGAGAGGGCAGAAGAGGAGGGGAGTGAAAGAAGAAACTAGGTTAGGAGATGAAAGAAGAGGTGGGAAGAGGACAAGAAAGGAAAGAAGAGGAGGAGGGGGGGTCCCTCAGTCAATATATAGCAGTTACTGCATTATCCATCTGCTCCTCCACACACACCCAGTCACACACACTGATGGTATGGAGTCACACGGGGACACACGCCATAACAAACCAACGCCACATCTCTCCTGCAGCCAAACACTGCCAGGGGATCTGTGCTGTGGCTAAACATGATTATCATTCTGTCCTCTGCCTGTCTTATCTGCCACGCTGCAGACTGCACAGGGACTGAGGGATCCTTAAAACAAGGACAAGAGGGGGAGAGAATGAAAGGGAGACCAGGGGATTGAGCAAAGAGAGAAATAAATGGGATAGAGGGGGAGGGGATGGAGGAGAAACGGAAAGAGAGAGTGCTTGAGGAGGGTGCGGGGTTTAGAGGGAAAGACCAAATTAAAAAGTGAGCCGGTTGGGAGTTTTGTTCGAAAGGAACTGGGTGCCTCTTAATTCTAACTGGGGGGTTTTGTATGTGCACGTGAGGGTGGGGGCTCTTTGCATTATTTATAATTCAAGCTTGCAGGGAAAAATAATAAGGCTAAAGAACACAGAGTCTGTGGCCTATATTCAAGCCGTTCATTCATTTATTGATTGATTCATTCATTCATTCAACATTCCCCCCTTTCTTGCGAGATCACAAGACAGAGCCAACAAAAATGACACAAAGGCAGCGACGCTCTGAAGGCAGCAGAGGGAAAGACCGTGAAAGGCTGTGTTTGTTTCTCTCAGTGATTTTATAGCAGGCCATCAGGTGTGTTATAATCCATCTGCGAGAGGCTCTTTGTGTGCAGGTATCTCACATAATATCTAGAATCATTTCTTGTTCAGAGGTTGTTCAGCCAGATTTGACCTTTAACGGGAGGATGAAAGGGATGCAGTGAAGCACCTTTTAACGTTTAATCGCTTTATGGTTCAAGGCCTCTGTGCTGTTGACCTCAGACATGCAGTGCTTGTATTCTGTCCCTCAGGAAAGCACTGCACTCTGCTTCACTTATTACACAACAGCAAAAAAAGCCAACAACAGATCCACCGAGTTCAGTTGCAGCCAGGATTATCTGAGAAAACAAGGTGCCCTTTGTAGGCCAGCATTACATTTGCACACAGCAATAGTTGTTTTCTAAAATCACAAGGATATTACATTTCAAAACACACAGAAAGTAAGATTGCGTGTTGACCTTTCCACCATTTGTACACATCACTCTTTGTCTGCAGCTGCAGTTCACTTTCTTATCGACAACTACAACAAGGAAAAAGGTG
The DNA here is from genome assembly GCF_039877785.1 of Chaetodon trifascialis. Classification (NCBI taxonomy): domain Eukaryota; kingdom Metazoa; phylum Chordata; class Actinopteri; order Chaetodontiformes; family Chaetodontidae; genus Chaetodon; species Chaetodon trifascialis. The sequence goes on from NC_092069.1 coordinate 14,859,790, forward strand.
CTGAGGTGTTTGTGTTTATTCTGATAACATGCAATCACATTTCAGATGAAATTTTTAACCACCGAAAGGCCACAACATGCAGTGTTTTGCTTTAGATACAGAAAGGAATTTCAAGCAGCTCATCACCCCGAGCAGGCAGCACACAGTGTAAGCATCCTTTGTGTTTCTGCTCCGAAGGCGGTGCGTCACACTGGTGTTTTGTCTGAGGGGGCTCAGATTATAGCAGAACTCATTCTGGGGCAGATTTGGGATCTAGATTAGGGACAGATCTGGTTTTTGCATGTGTGTCTGAGTCTCATATGCATACGCTCACATGAGAGGAGGAAGCTAAAACTGGGCTATGTTCCCTCCGAAATCCATCCCAGGGGTCCCTAAACCCCACCTACAACCCAGCTGGCGGTAGGTGGTGGAACCTCTGCTGCTCCACCCCTCCTCTCTCCACACCTCCCTATTCCCCCCCCTCCCACCACCTGTCAGTGAATCCAGAGGGCGCACACACACACACACACATCCAGGCACAGGGTAGTGCTGTGCAGAGTGAGTGGATATCTCACTGCTAACAAATACTGTACGTGCACAGCCCACAACAAGCAATCTGTGAGCTACATTCACATGTGAAAACTGGGGCAATCATGATCTAAAGATAAGAATTTATTAATGGATCAACTGAACGACATACAATTTTTACTATTTTAGTTAAAGCAGCTATAATCAATACTTTAAGAGCAGAATGACAAAGTGTAATGTGAGAGGTGTAGCCTGTAGCCATGAACTTTCAGAGAATTATTTCCTCAATGTGCAGCTACCTTCAGCTCTATAGCTAGTTTCAGCTCAGTGTTCATCTGTTCATCGCTCTCATCGTGCTGTTTACATCCACAGCAGGCTGTTCTCTTCAGAGATAAAGCTCAAAAAACCAACTAGCTCAGCAGCCAACGACAGACAGAAACAGTTAGCACCTAGCTAGTGAACATAGTGGAGCATTTAGCAGCTAGAGAGACAGATATTTCCCACAGGAGTTGGTGGAGACCAAAAACAGAGCCAAAAGAAGGGAATATTTACATTCACCAGATGGCCATAGACACATCTCCAAATGAATGACATTGTTGCTCCATAACTGCTGGATGCATATAAGCGGCTGTTAGCTAGTAGGTGAGCTGTTGGCTAGCAGGTTAGCTGTTGGCTAGCAGGTTAGCTGTTAGGTAACAGGTTAGCTAACATGCTACCAACAAGCCCCCCCCAAAAATCAGTCATTGCAGAATTAAACTTAAACTTCACCACTAGCTTTTGTTTTGTTTTATGTTTTGTTTTGTTTTGTTTTGTTTTGTTTTGTACAAATTAGTTACATAACCACCCAAAAGTCACCCAAAAATAATACAGAATAAGAAGAATCCCTCTGAAATGTTGGACTGAGATAAACTTATGCACGACTATATGACTTTTCTAAGCATGGTTCAGTCGTTCTGTTGTACAGAAGTGTTTGCTTTACCCAAAAAAGAAACTCAGGCTTCTTGGAAATAAATCCTGAACTGACATAATACTGATGTGTCATGCTGCTTTACTTCTTTCCTGAGCCACTCCCTCTCCCACCCATAACATTAGCAGTATTTAAGGTAAACATGTGTAAAGTGAAGACTGCTGAAAACAGGTGAAAACGTTGTTTTGGGTTGGACTGTTTTATTCACTGTAGCACATACTGGGTGCTACAATCGGGTGGCATGAATGCTATTGGCAAATTTACAGCAACTTCTGGAGAAATTAAAGGCAAATCAAAGGTTAACAGAGATACAAAGCCAGCCCTAAGACAGCAAGAGGTTGTTGTAAAACCTGCAGGATCAGAGCTCAAGCAGCTATCTTACATAACACATCTGACAGAGGTGCAGTGTCTTGCTTAAGAGAACTTTAGCGAGGCTGTCTCACCTGGCCTGCTAACTCTGTTTTTACAATTGAAGGTCATGTTCACACTGAGCCGGTTGTTCTTCTTTTTCCTCCAGAGAAAGAAAGAAACTGCTGACACTGGTTTTATCCACAGATGATCAGTCAGTCTGTCAGTGGGCCAGGATTATACACAATCAAATCCAGAGCTGAGGAGGAAACAAGGTCAATCCTCCGCATGATCCAACCACCATCTGTGTGCCTGTCCTGATTATTGGGCTGTTTTGTGCTTTACACCATAAATTAATCCAACCTGGGGTCTTAATCATTCATATAAACACAGAATTTCAAACAAAGCCTGCGGGACACATGTACTTTTTTACAGTCAGTTAAGCTGCACAGCTAACAACTGTATACACATATTTATGAACATGTTTTTAGGCCATTGTGTGAAGGTTTGCTGCCACTAGTTAAACACTGCAGTATGCTAATGACTCTAGGAAAGCTGCCAGATTTACCAATGTTTTACAAGGGCTTCTTAAATATCCGTCAACATATGAGGAAGCAAGACCATAAAAATAAATAAACTGAAATAACAAGATATTCTAGTTCATAAATACATCCCAAGTCAATCATAGCATTTAGACCTATATTTTTACACAAGTTATTTTTACACAAGTTAAGTAATAGGAGGTATGAATGTGTGAATTTTAAATGTAACAGCAGGCAGCAATGCTCACCTAATACGAGCAAACAGGGAAGTGTTATCCATTTATTTACCTGGTGATAAGACTGCCAAGAAATTTATGAGTTCAGTAGTCTGGTCATTATGCCAACGTACATTGTAAGCAACAGCAGGACGCACCAGCAGGTTGACATTTGTAGTTTCAAGTGTAACGTCATAACAGTTGTCGGAAGAATTGCCATGAAATTTGGTGCAGACGTTCACAACGTCAAGTTAAGGCTTAAATTTGTCCAATACTGTGGACTATGTTAGCATACTAACATGCTAAATGAGATGGGGAAAATAGGAAACACTGTCGACTTGCTAAAGATCAGCATGTTAGCATTGTCATTTTATGTTAGCACTAAGCTTAGTACAGCTTCACTACACACTTTGACTAAACAGACAGAGAACAAGCAATCATGTCAACAACTCATTGAATGTTGTCCTACTTCCTCAGCTGTTTTCCTTTTTGTAGTAGAAAGTTAGTATATATTTTCCTATATATTTATACTAATATGTCCAACTTTCCCCAATAGGAACATTAATGCTTTATCTTTTCATATCTTATCTTACCTTATCTTACCATGGGCTTTAGTCAACATCAATTCTTAAAGCGTGACAGTATTACATCTCATAAGAGTTGCTGTTATTGATGTGCCTAGATTGCAAGACGAGGCCAGAGCAGGAGAGGATGTAATACTGTCCGTGGCTGACAGGTTCACTCTCTCTAATAACTGTCTGGACAGGAGAGCAGAGATAGAAACGGGGAGAGATAAATTGAATGTGAGCGGGAAGAGCAAATCAGCTGAGTGACTGCTGAAAATACATAATTTCCCACCTGCTGGGGAAAATAACCTGTCATTTCTAATACATGCTTATCAGAGTAGGTGTCGAGTCTGGATTAAAACACTTTTTATGACAACAAATTATTGTCTGTGGTCCCCTCATATCTGACATTATTAGCTTCAAGATATCTAAAGAAAAGAGACTGTCTACGCACTGTGGGTCAGTTCATGTTCCATTTATCAAGGTCTGCTCCAAAACTAGTTAAGAGAAAGCTGACCACAGACAAACCAATAGTTTAGTTTAACAACACAAAATCAACTAGAATCCATATGGATGAGCTGTTGAAAGTTTTTGTCAACATGAATTATGAGGAGGAAATGTGACCTACTTTCAGTGAGGGGAGAGAAACCAGAAGAGGGTGCATCAGGCAGAATATGAGGACTCTCATGGCAACACTGACGCTGAATTCAGAGGCATGACATGATAAATGATCTATGACTTAACCCAGGAAAAAAAATCAACCCTCTTACCTACCATCATAATTACATCTCACTGTAAGAAGATCGTAGAGGAGTCTACAGCCACATTAGCTATCAGCTACGAAGTTGAAGCTACTTTTAGCAAGCTAAAAAGCTCTAGCAACGCTTTAGCAGCATTAACCATGTTCACCATCTTGTGTTAGCATGCTAACATTACTAATTACAAAGACAGAATGTTTTGCGGCATGAACCAAATTATTGGACTTATTAAAATTGGGACCTCATGACAGCATTAGATGAAAAGTCACCAAAGTCATAGTATTGTATGCACATGTGTGTGTACCACATTTCATGGCGATCTACCTGATAGCTGCTGATATATTTCACTCTTAACCACAAATGTTAACCTGCTTGTGGGGTTACAAGAAAAGTCAGGGCATCTCCAAAATCACTGGGATTCTTCATCTGAGAATCATCTGTACCAAATTTCATGGATGTCCATTCAATAGTTGCAATCCATATGGCCGTGAGTGTGGCTAAAAATGTTCAGTATAGGTATTGTATGGAAACATGTACCAATACTTGTGCCATATGTGACGCCAAACTCTACTTCTAAAATTGAATATTTTATCCAACCCACTGAAAACAGTCAACCAGCAAAGGCTGTATAAAATTTTGTGCAATCAGTGCAGAGAAACAAGGCTACAGGATGAAAGCATACACTGCTATGCACTGTTGTGGGCCACACTAGCAACAGCAATGCCAAATAATGATGTTAGGCTTCAGAAAAACTGGGTCACCACTTGTGTTTTTAGTGCAGTCTTTTGGTCATGGTCTCTAATAGCATTATGCATGTAGAAATCCCCTGCCAGACTCTATAATATCTACAAAACCCCACATTTGCCCACATTTGAGAGTTTAGAGAAAGAGGGAGTCATGGGAATGTATTTTACAACTCTCACTGTGGAGCGATAATGTAACTGAAAGATTTTAACAGCAATACTGATTGTTAACCTATTGTTCAACCAGTTTGTCTTTTTAAAAAAAAGCATTATATGGGTAAAATGGGTCTGAGTAATGCTAGATCAGCACTTAAAGTCTTAAATCAGGAAACACAGTCCATGATGTGGTGCTTCACCTGCAGTCATTGTAAGATAAAAAAGATTCAAGGTGAATGACAGAGAAGAAGTGCTTCGTGTCTAAGGCTTAAAAGGAATGATGCCCTATCCCCTGTTAAGTCTCTCTGGATGCCGTGTGATCACAGACTTTATGGGAGAGAGCCAGACAAGGCACGTGAGTGTAGAAGAGGAGAATCTGCTTTTGAGCTGTAAATAGCTCCTAATCCTGAGGCTGTGGAGCAGCGTTACATATCCTACTGCAGCTTCATTTTTCTGTGTGGTGGAATATATAACACACCAAACAGCTCTGAAGAATTATAGGTCATCAAACCACTACTTCCACTGTATATCATAATATGCTGTGTTTCCCCATAGAATAGGTTAATTGGTAACACTTTATCTTGACTGACCAACATGTATACTTATTCTAGTATGACTTTTAGCTGAGTTTATAATGGCAGCGTTACATTTTGTTCCTTAAAGGAAGGAAGTGAGTCTGCATTTTTGAGCCTCGTCCCTATAGGGCTATGAATGCAAACAATAAAGTCTGTGGTTAAGCCTTACAGAGTTCCATGATTTGCTGTATGGCACAAATTACACCTGTCACTACTGGCACCTGCAGGATTTTAGAGCCACATAGCAACAACAATCACAGCATTGCTACATCTGATCCTGAACCTGAGCATCAGTGGTGCCTGACAAGAACAGGTCAACATCTTTTTAACCAAACCACTTTCAACTACTACTAACTCCTCCACCCTGGAGCTGGTAGCAATGCTACTTTCCCTTTCAGCCATACTTGGTGTGCTGCATGTAACGAATAATACATGTCACATCACTACCTACCGCAATAGACTGTATAAAACATTGACAGTGTCTTTGTGATGTCACCCAAAGGTTTCTGAAGAGCCATTGTGAAGCTCAGTGATGGTGACTCCAGATGTCACCATCCTGGCAAGGCCTTAATCCACCAAGCCCTTGGCTAATCCAAAAAATGGGCAAAGAGGTGGAGTGTAGGTGGAGCTGAGATGGGCTGAATTAAGGCTGGTTGCTGAAACCTAGCGGCTAGCTGCCTCAATAAAAATTGCGTGACTCTTGTAAATATTCACATGCACAGTTGTGATGAACTGGGAAATTAGCCATAGAGAGCAAAACCTTTTTTGAATCAGGTTGTAAAGGGGTTTATTTCTGCTGTAAAGTTGGGCATGGGGGACCATGGGGATTGACTCGCTTTTGGAGCCAGCCTCAAGTGGCCTATTGAGGCGCTGCACTTCACGTTGGCTCTTATTTTTCAGCCCTTGAGGTTGCCGCTTACCCACCGCTCATATCTGTATGCTAATTATTAAGCTACACCCAGGAAACGGTTAGCTTAACAACTGAAAGCTGAGAGAAACAGCTAGCTTGGCTCTGTCCAAAGCAAAATCTGCTAACAGCAAAATTGCGTTTTCAGTCACTAATTAACATGCTATGTCCATATAAAAATCAAAGTGTGAAAATGGCAAGCTGTGGTTTGCATAGGGGGGCAGACTATTCAGTAGCCTAACTCAGGCTAACACAACAGTCTGGGAAGGCTAGCTGTTTCTCCCTGCCGTCAGTCTTTATACTGAACTAAGAGAGCCGTTCCTTTAGGTTTAGGATTCTACTGATGGTGTGATAATAGCCTACCCAGGTTGATGCTAATCTCATTAATGATGAAAATAAATGCTGAGTGATCAGAAATTTTATTATTTTTACAAAACTGAGATTGAATGACTATTTCAGACATCAGAGTATCAGATGTAATGGACTTCACCTTCCAGATGCAGAACTCCTGTAAACGTACGATCAGCTCCAGTGGTTTGTGCACAAGATGTGACCCAGTTTTAAAGCATCCCACGAAAACCAACACACACATGGCACTTCATCTTCACTACAAGCTTTACAGAGGTGACAAATGCACCTTTTACTGAACATTACGCTGACAAACAGCTAACACCTGTGTCTCTGTTGCAGGTGCATACTAGGTCCATTATTGAGTCTCTGTTCAGTCAAGTCAAATTATTTTTACATCTCAATATTGCAAATCAGACTTTCACCTGAAGTTACTTAAGAAACTGTACAGCACACAACATCCTCTACCCTTAGAACTTCAATTTCAAGAAGGATAAACTCAATTTTTCCAGGATGAAATGGGCAGACATACTCGAGATACTGTATATTTGCAGACAGGAGGATTAGATTTTCAGCGAGCACACATGAAGGATAGACATGAACAGGCAAGATGGAGAGAAAGAAGAACACTGAGAGACATGGAGAATGTGCCAGCGACAGGCAGCAACTGTATCATTCTGCACAAAAGTATGACATTCATAACATCATGACCACATCGAATCATTATTGTGCTGTAATACTTGAGCCTTCATTGCCTCTGTGTCAATTCTTGATACCTCTTCCCGCCTTCTCCCTCCCTGCCTGACCTCCTCGCCTTTACACTAATGATGCAATAGCTGTGGAGAAGAAGCGTTATAAAGCACACTGACTTCTCTACATCTAATCTATATGTTAATAAGGCATAACTCGGACACAGAAGTGGAACAGGATTGGTGTAATTCAGGATTCATGGACTGCAGTCCATGGAAATCTACTAATGTAACTGATGCTGCGTGTGGCCATTAAAAAGCAGAAAATGGCACATTGTAGGTCAGTAGGAGATATTGTAATTTGGCAACCCTCTACTGCTGTGAAAATGATCCATTTATCTAAAGGATGGAGATTTAAATCCACCTCATCACTGCCGTCAAAGTCCAACAGCGCTATGCTGCGTAATATGGACACACACATCCTGTATCCCGGAGTGTGCAGGGCTGTATGTTCTCTCAAGCGACGACAACATTAATCACATCTGACTTGGCCGCTGAAACATCCATGTACACCCCTCCCCCATTTCCTGAACAACCAAAACTCAGCTCCACTCTTTCTCTCTGTTCTACACACACACACACACACACACACACACATACATATACATATACTGTGAATGCACCTCATCTGATCATGGGTGAAAATGTATATCCCTTCAGCACACAGTATTATCTTTCACTCGCCTTTCATGCACCACCTCCCACAGCGTATATTATAAATTCTTGTATTTCTCTTTTGCTTTCACCATTCTTGCATCAAAAGAAGGTTTCTTCCTGCACTTGCAGGTTTCTCCTCTCCTCCTCCTTTCAAAGTCAGAGCAACTCAATCCTCCAATCGATATGGCCTAAAACAAACTCTGCTGAGGAAATCTGGCATCTGCTGCAGAGTTTACTCTAATGCATATGTGCATATCTCACACACACAACAAAAAACTGCAGGTGATGGCTCAAACCAGCATGACAAATGGCCCATTTTCCAGCCAGTTTGTTAATACAAGGAATAGGTTTAGCATCAGCAAAGCTACTCATCCTCATATTTGGGGCACAGATGGAGGGCTGACGTCAGTGGGTTGTGATGCCTTCTTCACCTCTCATCTGCATTTCTGAATACACTCACTTCATAACACACACACACACACACACACACACACACACACACACACACACACACACACACACACACTGCATGTACAGTATCTGTATTGCAGGCAGTGGTAACTGGATGCTGGTGGTTTTCTGTCACATTAAGACTTGTCAGCTCCAATTGTTGCCTCCATAATTTTCAGTTACATGACATGACACAGCAGCCAATGCTGTTTTTCCTTTTTCACCAAACCGATCTCCTTGGAGACAGCCACCGCCTCACTCCTCGCCCCTTCATCTTCCTTACCCTCCGTCTCCCTCTTGATCTCACTTCCCTCCTTTAGTCATATCTCATTTTCTCCACTTTTATATATAATGTCCTCTTCTATTCCCAACCCCCATTTTCATCCTTTTTTCCAATTTAACTTCCCACTTTTCATGACCCTGTGCTTTTCCCTCACTCATTATTACCTCCTCTATTCATAAAACATGCAAATACTGCCACCTGCAGGACATTTGCTGATCAGCTGCAGCTCACTACTGAACTGCAACCAAAAGATCCAGCTCTATCAGCACATATCTTCCCATTGCATTGTAATGTTATTTCCTTGATCTTAAATACCACAGAGTGACAACAGACCTTTTTCATGGAAGGCATTTTTACCTGTTGCAGTAGGAAAAGCAAAGGTGTAAATAAGAAAATGAATAATGGCTGAATTGAATTCAGCTGCTTCAGTTTCAGGGTCTTGTGCATGTTGACTCACTGTCATGTTGTCATGCTCACTGGGACTCTTGAATAGAACAGAGCCATCATTAATGTTATTAGTAACACATGTGCCCACCAAGACAAGTCAAAATGTCTGCTGTGAAATAGACCTATTGTCTAGAATAACTTGTTAAGATGATAAACATCAATACAGATCATGATTTGAATGTGATATACAATTTTATATAGGCAACAAGAGAGGTGTTCATATAATTTTTGACGCAGTTTGCCTTTAACATGTTGCTTAAGGGTTAACTGAAACTGAATTTGAAACTTTTTCTGACTGTAGCTATAGGCTAGTTATCTAAACAGTTTATTTCTACAAGTGCTGTTTCCTTCAAGTCCAGTTTCCTTCAGATAACATCTCCATTCCCACACATCCTTAGAGGGTTCGCTATTACACTGTCAGCTTGCACACAAACGTCTGTTCCCACAGTTTAACCTGTACTGTTTACTGTAATGTTACATGCTAAGATTGAAAGGTTTCTAAAAGTGCAAAATTTGTGAATGGAAATACTGAAATATTGCACAAAACATTTCAGAATTTTCCCTTTGATACTATGTTGGATATGAGTTTTTAACCCAGAATAAGTGTCATACAGATTCAGGCACAGGTAGAATATTGGCCAAACTGTCGTCAAACAGTCTGAACATTACCTGCATGTAGATAAAGAAATATTTAAGTGTAAAGCTGGAAACACCAGGCCAAAGTCTTTAGAATTAAAGCAGCTACTGTGTCATTTGATCAATCTGGAATCAACAGGACATCGGAACCCAGAAATGGAGCAGTGGTGAATTTTGGTGCCAGAAGACAAATTGCAGTGATTTAGCGTAATGATTTTGATGTAATTTCCTGGCAAATCCATTAGTGTATGATATGAGAGAGAACTGAGGTGTGGTCAGCTGCCCATCAAATACAATAATCACAGTCTTGACAGTTTTTGTTAAGACTGCAGGTTCAGTAATTGACAAGATCAAACAGTTTTCGAACTGCTGAGTCATGTTTAATTAAGGGAATCATGCATGGACTGAACCAGAGAGGGAAGCAAACAGGAACAGGGGAGGTAAAAGGGGAGGGAGAGATGAGATAGAGGGAAGGAGTAAGAGACTGAAGCATGAGTGAGTGAGTGAGTGAGTGAGTGAGTGAGTGAGTGAGTGAGTGAGTGAGTGAGTGAAAGAACAACACCAGGGGACAGTTTCTATTTATAACTGATTGTTTCTGTTGGTCTGTCAGCCAGGCGGTAGTACAGGCTTCAGCTCTTCTCTCAGCTTGGCTGCACTTGTGGGAAATGACCCTTCGCTTAATGCTTAACTGCACACACACACACACACACACACACACACACACACACACACACACACACACACACACACACACACACACACACACATAAGCAGTCACCTGCACACGCACACCACACTTCTTTATGCCATTTGACCACAACAGCCCTGGAACAGCCAGGTCACATGCTGCGTTGTTGTATACACAAATCTTTCTCACAGGAACACTGCAAGAGACTCACACGAGGCACAGCTACCTCCCTACCTCCGCTCAACCTCTCTCCTCTGCTGGCTTCTTCTACATATCTCTGATTAAAACATCTGCACAGTCATTCTGCATTATTTTGATGAAACCAGAGGGAATTCGCTCCAAGTTTCCATATAAGGGCCCAGTTTGAACCAGCTCCTCTTTGCGGCCAAATACTTGCTGGGTGAGCTGTCTCAGTGGAGGGCTTTGACTAAAACAGGATGGGCCAAGAAAGACCCCCCCCCCCAACCATACACACAAAACATACATATGCAGACACACAAATCCAAACAGTTTACAAGCACATATACACACTCCATATGTCTCTCTTAAGCACAGATGCATGCACATGTGCACAGGTGTTTTTGCTTACCCGTAGGTAGCCCCTCACAGTCAGACATGGCCAGAGAGAGAAGAGGATCAGGACAGTGTCTTCTGTTGTCAGCTGAGTTTCTGCAGCCTGTTGTTTCTTTTGAGTCTGTCCCTCCTTGTTCCTGCTGGTCAAACTCTCTTTTTTAGGCTCTAAGCTGCCAGACTCTCTCTCTGTTTAGCTTTCTTTCTTAGCTTTCTTGCTGACTGTCCTCCCCCTTTCTGCCTCTCTCAAAAATCTGACCAGTGGCCAGTGGATATGCCAATCAAACATCACACACTATGCTATTGGACACTAAATTTGTAACCAACAGTCCTCCCTTGGGATACTGTTTCCATTATGTATGGCAGGCCTTCTTAGATAAGGTTGCATGGACTTCCTCATAAGTCCACAACATACATCTAAAGTAAAATTAAAAGAAAAAAAAAAAAAAACTCACAAGAAGGCAGAGCCCCTTCCTTACAAATTCACCATAACATTTTCAGAGCCACAGTTGTTTTACAGTATAATTTCTTCCTTATCCCTTGAGCCTGTAGCAGAAAGCACAGAAAGTTCCTTATCCCCTGAGAGACAGGTTGGCCAGTCATGGCCTTATTCCAGGAAAGCTTGGGGGGGGGGTGTTTGGCAGCAGGAGCTTTTCCTTCCTCTGGGGGGCGCTTGTGTCTTATTGAATAGCAGCTTGTTCACATCAAGAGAAATCTTTTGTTGTCTAAAGTTCCTCAAGCGGCCTGGATACCAAGAAATTTCCAGGGTCAAGTGACTCCACACTCACAAAGACAGCTAAACTTAATCTCAATGGTCTGTTTCATTTCACATAAAAAAAACAGAGGCCATGATTCCGAGTAGTTGCATTTGCTGCCAATTTCTACTAAATGCAGACGGGCTGGCGGGGGAGCAGAAAAACAGAAAGGTCTCTCCTTAATGGAGAGACACGATGTTGAGAGGCAACGTGAAGAAGAATCCACGAAGAGGAAAAGCAGAGGAATCAAAGACAGCAGCCGGGTTTGACTCTCCTTCTAAGTCCTTTCATAACACAGGAGACAAAGAAAAGTGCCTGCCAGACACTTCATAATGCTGTACAGATTACTGCCCCACTTGAGTGTGCAAATGTTCCTCAGAACAAACTTAACGCTGTGCAGCTTTGATTAAACCCACAGCCGGCGTTTCCATACCCTCATTCCTGCCTTATTCTTCAGCTCACTCAGCTGACCCTTTGTCACTTGACTAGAGGGATTATCACGAGGGAAAGGTCCAGCATGTGACTGAGTGGGGTCTGATGGAAGACTTGTCCAGTGTCAGAGAGGTTAGGATTCAGCATCAGGGATCGGGGTTATCTTGAGATTTTGAGAGAACACAGGTGATGAGATATTGGAGGGTTTCTTGCTTCGTTATCTGTCCTCCAGACCTGTCCGTGACACCCGCCCCCCAACATCACACAGCACCCCTGTCTTCACACCAGGACCAGCTTTGGTGTTTGATCTCCAACTCTTGTTTGCAGAAGAGCTTGAAGGCCCTTTTGCAAACACAGCCTAAACCTTCACCCCATTAAGACCTCTCGACCCCTCTTGCTCTGGCAAACAGAAAGTGGACCATGCACCACTGTGACTGTTTTTACTCATTAATGATCACATGCAATTACTTTGGCTGAGGTAATATACTCCAGAGAGTTCAAAATGGTGCTTAATTAGATTGTAAAGTAGTTTAATATGAGTTTTTGAGACTTGGATTCTGCATTGGCTATAAACAACACAGTGTTTACCAGTAGACAAAAAACTAGGTTACTGGGAGGAAAAGAAGCAGAAAATCTGAGAACGTATTCATGAGCACTGCAATAACCTGGTTACTGTAAAACCTGCACTCACTTATAGTTGGACATTTTTACCACATACATTAGGCTTATTATCGCAGTCAATCATGAATCTGTTACATTAACAAGCGTGATCTTATGTCACACTCTTTGCAAACCAGAATAACATCCACGGTCCGCAGTCAATGCTGAAACGTTGATCTTAATTAAGTATGGTAATAGCTAAAACACAAAGGCTTTATCCTTAGTTACATCCTGAAAAGGCAGGACAAGCTCTCATTTTCAATCGTGACACAATAAAGAGCGACAAGAGCATGAAAAACAGGTTGCAAACTAAATGAATGCCACAGTAATAAGGTACTAAGAGCCATAAAAGGAACAATCAGGAGCAATTAAGAACCATCAAATTGTAGTAAAAGCTAATGAAATGTTAGCTCAACAGCCTGATTGTAGACTAGACGTCTAAGATCCCTCCCTGAGTGAGCCTGAGATATAAGGCCTTCTGATGACTGGAGGCGAGTTCAGGAACTGACCTTCCAGTGTACCATCGCATATTTAGCAAATTATTGAGTGATGGATCCATCAACATCAACAGGTTATACAGCATTAAAAGCACCATGTACATACTCTAGAATGCAGGAAAATGCTTCTGTATAATCAATCAGTGCTAACTGCTAATACCTGTATATGAAACACTGTCATTGTTGTCAGTATATTGATGAATAATTGATGAAATTAAAGGATCCCCGTTGAACATGTTCGGTAAATTGTTTGAATTCAGAGGACATTTTGCCTACATTTACACTCTTAGCTCTGTATCTGTTTGTTAGATCATTTTCAAAACATTTACATGTACTATGAGAAAATAAGTTGATTTATCAGTGGTTCATGTTGGATTCATTAGATAAATCGAGTAAAGGGGCAGTGTCATGCTATTATCTAGAGCAGAAGGAACATTGAAGTGGTAGTAATAATTACACTGAGATTTGTCTTGAAACCAGCTGCAGAGTAACCATAGTGATTCCCATCAAAGCAAGTGTGGTGTGCTTTTCATGTGCTACTGATCCCTCCCCTGACCCCCCTTTAACCAGCTCCAACTTCAAATGAGAAATAAAAATAAAAATAGAACGCTGCATAAATGTTAATGAATAATCCAAAATGATCTCATCTTATGTATCAATATGTGCAGATTAATGTTACTCATCTTGTGGTAATATTATTAGTATTACTCAAAAAAAATGTATTCAGTGGCCATAAATAATAAAAAGTATTTTCTCAGCATTTAAATTTACATCTCCTGAGCCATTGTGTCATGACGTAAGAATACTCACTGACTGATTGTGCTTCACTCGATAGATGGTGGCCTCTCCAGCACGTTGCCCTTTCCCTTGACTTTATCTCTCTCCATCACTGTCTCTTTGCTAAAACACCCTCTCTTTCCACAGATGTTTTTCTTTCTCTCCCCTCCCCTTTGTCCACCTCTGTCTTCTTCAGTTGCTGTCTCACTCAACGAGTTGCTACCACTTTCTTCAGGTCACCTCTGCTCAGTGCACCAGCCCTCAGTTCTAAATGGGAGATATGAGTCCACCTTAAATTAGCCCACAGGTCTCCTTTATCACTGTCTGCTACAGTGGATTAGATGTGGTTTGTATTAGTTGTTATTCTCACCATGTTGCATGCATTCTTAATGTAGCATTCTGTTATTTAATGTTATACATTTATGGAAACATTTGTTCACTACAGCGCAATTTGTTTAGTTTTTCAAAATCTGCAGGTTAATTTTTGTATTGCACACATCCGAGTGGTTTCGTATTTAGATGTCAGTAGTTTAGATGTGCGTCGTGTTGAATGTTAAATCTCAGTTTGCCAACAAATTGTGCTCCAACATGCAATGTCCTTTTTGTGTGTTGGTGTCGTGTGTGCTCTCACTGTGATTCAAAAGCCTTAAAGTATTTTAAATCTCTGAAAATGACATATATATAATAGATAACTATTTCTAATACAGAATAATTACAGATTTCATTTTTATTTTCATGAGTATTTTACCTGATTTAAATTGAATTAAATTGTTGTAGAAAGGTGACATTTTAATTAATCAATTCTCCCTAACTAGTTGAAAAAATAATTAGAGAGCACTCCATACGTCCATATGGACTCTAAATCTGTTAGTTGCTCAGCTGCAGCTTTAAATTTCAGACCTACATTGTTTAGACTTCCTAACAGAAGATAAGAATTTAAAAACATGTGTGCATATAGTGAAACATAATATATTTTTAGGGGTTAAGACCACTGCAGGTGATGGTCAAGAGGGAACTCAATTAATATGTCTGGAAAGACCTCTAGTCTACTTTAACAGGTCTATGTTAATGATCCTCCCGTGGCAGCAGCAGTTGTGTATGCAGGTACTAATGAACTCTTAATAGCGTTAAATCTCGCAGCCTCTGAATGATTCCCCTAACTGTTTTATAGCCGTGTGGGCAGAACCCTAATTGGGGACTTGTGGCAAAGAGCTCTCTTCACAGCTCTCCACAGCTTTAACAACCTGCACAAGGCAACTGAAGCTGCACTTTATTGTGCCGAAGAGAGAATACATGCAATGTATGCAGCTGTAATTAGTTGCTTGGTTCTTTTTCACTTCCGATTATAATTTACATGTTTAACTTTAACTTCCCTGCCATGTCAAACGTTTTGCTCGTTCCACATGGGATTACAAGACACTGCTGTATTCTGTTTCATGCATCAAAAATACAGCCAGACATCATAACACATAGAAAATTCAGTCATACATATCTTCATAATTTCAATTCCCATACTATCTGTTTATGCACAAAAAAATGATTAATTGTGTAAAGAATAGAAGAAAATGACAGTAAGTGCTTTTTGATCATGATAAAGGGCTTTCTTCCTCGTCTCTCTGGCTTGTAAATCTGTGTAGCTGTCATGAGAAAAAACAAAAAAAAGTGTATGGATGAACAAGATTAGTACGAGGAGAATGTTTGGTGATTGTGTGTAAAATGAAAAGAGCAAAATAGAGGCTGAAGTTGTTTGTGTGTTAGAAGAAATTGGAAAACTGTATCAAATGAAAGGTCCTGAAGGCATGAATTTGTTTAATTTGGGTATAATTCTGTGACTCAGAGGGGGGCCATGGTGTATTTCTGGTAGAGGATTAACTGTAGAGAAGGAAGACTTCCTCTGGCTGGGGGCAGTCGTCCCCCTGCTGAGAAACGGCCGAGGTGTGACGGAGGGGATTCCAGAGCATGCAACAAAAGGCAAGCATTTTGATTTGAACAGCAGTTTTAGTCAGCGCACACACACAAACCACAGTTCCTGATCCTCAGCAGCCCTGCCCTCAGGTCTCAGCCAGTTGAAAGACGGGGGAAACTCCAGATGCTTCACAGCAGTTGTGGGCTATGACTTGGAAAGAGAAGGGAGCAGTGGAAGACTGGCAGGAGGAGGACACACTGATGGAGGGTTGAAGTTATGTATGGAGTGGAACAGTTTAACAGCAGTGGTGGAGCCTAAATTAATAGTAAAGCTATGGAGGTTTTGGCCCGGAGGAGCAATTTCAAGCAGAGAGGGAGGGCAGTGGCAGCAGCAGAGGGGGGCGGGTGGGGTGAAAGGAGGTTCCAGAGACTCTGTATGATGGATGGACTGGTGAGGAAGAGAGGTGGTGGAGGGGGCTTCAAAAGAAAAATGAGCCAGACTGCTGCTGTGATGTAGAGGGAGGGAATGCCGGGCAGCAGGACATGTGGGGATCTCATAACCAAAAAAGGCTTTTGCCAGGCGACCCAAACACAGACAGTCAGTAAAGATAAAACACTGAACACTAAATAAATAAGCTACTCAAGAGTTTGTTTAAAAGCTGCCTCTGATTTTTCCTTTTTTTTTTTTTTTTTTTTTCTTCAACGCTCCATTTTGGGGGCATATTGTACAGCACTGCAGCAATCAGTGTTGCTGTTCGCTGGGAAACTGTGCAGTGGGTCCATGGAGATGTCACTGGATACAAGACTGAGCTATTACACCTTTCAAGATGCCTCTGTGGCTTTAGTGGTAGGCATAAACCTTTTGACTGGGGTTAACTTCAGGGCTTTTAAAACATGATCCAGCCAGCAACCCCCCGACACACACCCATCACAGACAGACAGAAATGAAAACCTCTCCTCACACACACACACACACACACACACACACACACACACACCCACTTGCTCTGTCCTTTAGGGCCTGCTAAAGCCATTATGGCTCTAAAGGAGATTGAATCGGCTCCAGGCGGACAGGCAGACAGACAAATAGTTAGTTAGACAGTTAGACATACAGACAGCGCCCTGCAAACTAAGACGCCTCTGTGCTCGGGACAGGCAGGCTAAATGTCTGGCTACTCTTCAGAGGCTCTCAGGTGTGACCGGCCGGTCTCCTGTGTACCGCAGCCAAGGCGGCAGACAGGCACAGAGGTGTTCTGTGAGCCCGGAGTCGAGTGAATATCTGCTCTATCTCTCCCGTCACAGGCTGCATACGCTCCTGTGAGCAACTCAAACACAAGCCAGATCTTCTTTCCTGCAGAACTATGCAGGCTTTCACTGAGTTAATGCATATTTTTAGGCTGAGCCAAGGTCAGACATTTTTGCCAAAGACCTGCCTGACACGTAATTTCTCCCAGCAGCTGCGGTTTCTTGCATTTGATGACTAACTTTGCATTCGAATCAAAGACTTTAGCAAGACCACAAATGCATTGCAGCAGGATTTTAAGAGAGGATGATGGAGGCTTTGGTTCTGAGCTTACTCGTACACGTCTTTCGTGCTGTACTAACTCTGTTACATTGGTGGAGTCTGAACCCTAAGAAGAGGCCCTAATGTCCCCCTCCCTGCACTTGCACACACACACACACACACACACACACGCACACACACACGCACACACACACACACACGCACACACACACGCACACACACACACACACGCGCACACACACACACACACACACACACACACACACACACACACACACACACACACACACACACACACACAACTCTTCCCTAAAATTGCTGATGGCTTGTTTTCATGAACATATATTATTTCCAGATGGAGGTCATGAATAAAACCCGACGGAAACAAGTCGGGTGAAACTGGAAACTTAAAAAAACAGAAATGGAGGGGTATGGAGCCGAGTTAAAAAAACAATCTTCCTCCTCCCCCGCTCGTTCCCTGAACCTTTAGAAAAAAAACAACTTGTCAATTACACGGTTAAAAACAGAGGAACAGTGTACCACACATGAACAGCAATACCACATGATACCACGTTTGAAATGTTTCACCATGATGCACATACAAAAACATCCCTAAACAAAAAAATGACTATCATAAGAAAACAAACAAAGAAAAAAAAAAGAGCTTAGAGCAGCTCAACCTTCAAACCTCCACACACACTTCCAGCTAAATAAACAAAATCAGGGGGGAAAGAAAGGGAATACTTTCAGACTCAACAGAGAATACAAAAACTGTGCTGTGAAGACCTCCTCTGGAACAACCGCCCAACATTGTGCTGATTCACCGACTCCAGACTCTCCAACAAAACTGCATATGAAGAAAGACGCGTTGTTGTGCTCTGATTAAACACTATGTTAGGCTGAATAACCTAATGAATCTATCACACTTTACATTTGTGATGTGTTTCATAACATTTGAGCATAAAACAACATGTGCACGCCATAGACGAAGCCAGAACATTCATTAGCTCTGTCATATGGAGTGCCAAGACAAACCGGTCAGACATTTTCCCCTCCGAGCTGACGTGGAGGAGGATGAACCGCAGCTGTACGATTCAATAAATTCAAGCTCATCACTGGGAGATGTTCGAGGGCTGTGCTCTGAGTTATTGGCCTGAAGACTTTGTTTGTGAATAAATGCTTTCAAAAAAAGTAATGAAATGAAATGAAATTCCACCTACCAGCACCTCAAAAGATCACAGATTAACAAGTTATATCTTGTTTGTTTAATCCCTAAGTGTAAATGACATTTCACAGCGGTGTTATTCACCACAGTATGTCTTGGGAGGGACCAGGAATGTCCTTCTAAAAATCAATGTTGTCCAGGTCCTATCTTTCCAGGGTTAGGGTTTGGAACTGAATATAATAGGAGGGTTAGTGTGTCCAAATAGAATATTGACTGGGGAACAGAGAACCCTGGGAACATGACTATGCTCCACGTTTCACTGTTTCCAATCATTATGCTAAGGTAAGCTAAACGGCTAGCTATAGCCATGAATTTAGTTGGCAGATACTGTGAGTGCTTTAAATCTTCTCCCAACTCTTAGCAAGAAAATGAATCAAACCTGCGCTTTAACTTTGTAAAAACTTCAGAAAACCAAACTAGCTGTTTCCAGACTGTGCTAAACTAAGAGAATCATCTTCTTATGGTAGCTTCATCTTTACGGTACAGATGTGAAAGTGGTATTAATCTTCTCATCTAACTCCCTGTAACAAAGCAAATGTGTGCATTTCCCAAACTATTCTTTTAACAAATTAAATATTGATTTTGGTAATGGAGTTTTTGTGGCTATGTGCGGTTCTTTCAGGCAGGTTTTAAGTCTATTTAATGTAGCACAGATAACACACATACTCTTGTGGGGGAGTATTTCCAAACTATTCAACCAATCTTTCTAGTCAGTCCTGCTGTGTTGGTCCAGTGGGTTGGGTTGGTCTTATCTAATGTGACTCAGACTCCTTATCTCCATAATCAGTCTCCAATCAGCCAGCTTTGTCCAGACAACAACGGGCCAACATGAGGCAAAGAGGACCCTGAGGCCTCCCTGGTGTCTCAGCCATAAAAGTGTAATCTGTACACTGGGCATGCCCTTTCAAGTCAGCAGTAGTGGTATGGCTGAATGGCAAAGGAGTCACCACTAGTGGTGGTTGCGCGAGAAAAAATAGCTTTTGTATTATTCTGTGATTCTTAAACAAGTCGCTGATGAGCTTCAATATCATAGAGTTTACTATGTTCGATCTGAAAAAAAAAAAAAAGAAATTGGGAATCAAGATTAAAATCATTGATTTTTTACACTTTTTTAAAAAGCAACAGGAAATGTGTGAGGAGTGAGGGACGACATGTTACTAAGGTCTCTGGCTCGTATCAGGACATCACTGGTATTTGGTCTGCTCTTTCTCTCTGTGGCTGTGACAAGTCCTGACTTTACAAATCCTTCAGCCTGCCACCCTGCAGTCCTGCCCTTATCTCACCCGGCTCCTCCTGGCAGGCACAGATGGCAAGTCCATTCGTGTGCAAACCACAGGTTGAGCTCCGATTGTCTTGATGACTGCCTTTGTCTTACAGTAATGTCCCCTCTCCCACCATAACAAAGGGTTGGTAAATAAGCTCATTTACATGTATTAATTAAGGCTCATAATGAGCCCCGCATGACGGGGCATTTGAATGCATTCCTGTGGTATTGTGCAAACTTGCGGAGCTCCGTAGGTTTGCAGTCTCACCTATTCAGATAGGCTACTGATTGTAGCTGTGGGGGCACACAAGCAGATAAAGGATTTAAAACACACACAAAACCAGGTCAGTATACACATGCAAGTTTCACCTCCCCCACTGACACACACACACACACACACACACACACACACACACACACACACACACACACACACACACACACACACACACACACTAATGAGAAATAGACTGCAAGTTATAATTAGACCTTATTCAATAAAACTGCAAATGACCACAAGAGCAAAAAGTAGAAACGAGACATTTATAGCATTACAAAATTGTAAAACTGTACAATTACAATAAGTGACGTATTAAAAAAAAGCACTGAAGTGAATAATTTTTCATTGAAAATAAAAGTTTCACCCACAAGGTGCACATAAGCTATAATGCACAATCATGTAAGAACAATTACATTTCATTCGGTCATATAAATATTTATAAACTAAGCACTATAAACTAAGTTTACAAAAGTATGTAAAAACAGGCTGCTCTGGAATGGTTTTAATCATCTTTCTCATTGTTGGTGTGTAAATGCTTACATGGCTGATGCCATCTCATACCACAGCGCCGCTAAACCGGAGAACCATGAAAAAACAGCCACAACCTCAGCGCATTAACATCAAAGTGTATTTGTATAAGAGCTTGTTTTCTTTTCTCGTCCTCAGGCTTCAAACGCTGAGCTGCAACGGCTGTTCTTCTTACCTCTTTGGCTTAAAAATCCTACAACGGGGACCCAGCCTCACAAGGGAAGCCAACACACATGGCAAGTAAAGACAAGGCAGAAAAAAGTAAAAAACACGCAGAGGGCACAAGGCTCTCCCCTCCTTAATTGTACCTGAAGGGAAATCCCTTTAAATAGTTGTTGGCAGAGGCAGTGAGCTGGCAGGCACATCAAACAGTCACTGAGCAGAAGCCCTATAAATACATCACATTCACTTGCCTCACTTCAAACGCCTCCTCCTCGGCCCGGCCTCTACTGTACGTTTCTCCTGCAAATCCACAGAACCGAGCTGCGTTCAACGTGTTCACGAGGAGGACGCAACATTTGGCTTTGCTTCACATCACCGACTGCGTGCGATGCTCTCATCCTGCTCCATAATGACTCGACCGTAACAGGACTGTTCTGTTTGTTGGTTGCGTCACGCTGTGGACGTGTCCGGAGCTTTGGTTTTCTTCACATACACCTCTGATGTCCCATCAGGCACCAGATGACTGAAGCTGCTCCTGAAAGAGGCCAGGAGGCGACCTGCACAGAAAAAGAGCTGCGTTAAACACATCTGCAGCATAAAAAACTTAACATGTTTTGACTTGATATCCTTAATAACTGTACACAGTTCAACATTCAGAAGCTTCACTAAAGATTAAAGGAGAAGCAGCTGTTTACTCAGCATCATGTGACAGACACGATTTACTGGGTAATTATACATGTTTATTATAGAGCTTTTTCAGTATTTGAGGCTGATCTCATTTATATAACAAGTTCAAATCTGAAAAAAAAAGTGAGCTGGAAAGAGCTTCTATAATTAAAGACTAAATTCAGGACAGATGAAAAGAAAGGAGGAATTCATGTGTGTCTTTACTAACCCGTCCACGTCCTCTGTCCTGTCAGAGTGAAGCTGCTGCACTGAGAATGGGAGTTGCAGATGTACGCTGCCTCTCTGGCGCTGTGGACCGACAGCATGCAGCTCTGCTGGCTGTAGGACGGCCAGCAGCGATACTCGGCGTTCCCAGAGGTCCCCATGCCTCGCATCACGGTGTAATCTAACCACAGAAGAGGAGATGCCACTTCAATACATGAGGCTACTGAAAGATTTTGAAGCGCTCTCTGAGGAGAAGATGAAACTTTAATGATCCCTGAGGGGGAAACGGATACTGTGCAGCAGCGAATGAAGAGAATACAGATAAGAACATGCAGATCAACAACCTGGAAAACAGGTTGAGGGTGAAAATACAGCAGCAACTATTAAGCTTGTACTGTCCCGGAGGGTGAAAGATATATTGACTTATATTCAGCCTTCATTGATTATAATGCCTAGTGGCCATTTGCTGGCAGTAGCAGCAACAGAAGGATAATGTTTGTTGTGAATCTGTTCACCAAAGAAAGGCAAAGAAAGGTCTTTAATCATGATACAAAATTACTAACAAGTAGTAATTTACATAGGCTTGTGTGTCCTGTGAAAACATACATATATTGCATATAGAAATGTAGTGAAATGTGTCTGAAAAGATAAATATTTTTCTCTTTCTGAGCATGTACATGTTGACAAAAAGTTAATAAATGAACCTTCAGATTTACTTTTCCATTTTTGCTGCCAGTTTCTATGACAAGTAGGACCGTACTGAACAATACTTTTAATTATGGATTAATCTGCCAGTTGTTTTCTTAAGCCCCATCTGCACAGTTCAAGTATTACCAGGGGACCTCGTGTGATTTAGAAATTACCTCCCCACATCTGTGCTTCATGCGGCACATTCGGATAAGCAAAGTGTGTATTCCAATGTACAGACATTATCCGCCAGACATGATGTCGAGGCTCTGCCTAACATCCGCTTCCTGAATGACAAGAGCGACAAACCTCCTGAACATGCACCCGAAATGCTGTCAAAGCTTTCATCTATAATTGCCAACAAAGAGTCCATAATTCTCGAGCAGGAAAGGAAAAAAGAGGGAGAGAAGGAAAAAAAAGAAGACCAAAGAAAAAGAAATCAACAAGATGCTGTTTTTGCACAGTACTAAAGTTATCACATGACCTCTGTGTCTGGCAAAATATGATTATTTCTGGTGGAACCTTTACTTTACAAATTACAGACATGGCGCTGGAGGAAGATCATCGATGACTTCCACAATTATCACAAATTACTAGAGGTCTGAGTCTACTAGTAGACTAATATTACCTGTCGAGTATTACCTGGATCCCACAATAGGGCTTGAATTGTTTAGTTGGTAAAATATAAGAATACTGATAAAAAAAAAAAACTAATAAGGAGCCAAGATGATGTCTTCAAATTGCCTGTTCTGTCTGATGAAAGATGGTTCATTTTACATTCACAAGCACAAAAGAAAATAAGCAAATCCTCACAGCTGAGAATCTGGAACCACCTGATTATTTACCGATAAATAAATCACCAAATTGTTCCAGCAAGGACACTTTTTTCTTTTTCGTTAGACATTTTGTTAAGAAGCAGAACGTTCTACATCTATTAGAGCCTCCATGAAAAGAAAATAACCTCCATTTGACTCCATTTTGAGCTTTTCCTTCAGAATCTGTTTCTCCACGCTGAAAAATCACTTCACCTCTCTCCTGCCCAACATTTGCGTTGCATTCATCATTATAACTCCTTCAGACGTCTTGTGGATCTGGCCTTAAATCATCTGCTACACATTAGCAGGAGCCATGAGAAAGCAGCATGCACACATGTGCCTGTGCATGCACACATGCACACACACACACACACACACACACACACACACACACACACACACACACACACACACACACACACACACACACACACACACACACACACACACACACACACACACACACACACCACAAGAGGACAAAAGCGTCGTCTGTGAGTCTGTACGGAGGAGGCACACTGTTACAAACTGTTAACCTTCTTAAATGGCAGGAGCCGGTGTGTGTGGGGGGGTATTGTTAAGAGGAAAAAGACACGAGGATCTGTCTTCTGGGCCCGAGAAAAGGGAACAAGGAGAAGGAGTGTTTCGAGGATCCTTCTCAGGGGAGAAAAAAAATGAGGCCTGCTGGGGAGTGAGGCCTCAGCTGCTGAGACAGAGACATACAGTATTAAAATAAACTCTATATGTTTAAGATGAAGCTCGGAAAACAAGCCTTCCTTTTATATGTAAAAAGAATATTAAATATTTATGACAGTGCTCAGGACCTAAATGAATTCACTCTTTTCCTTCTAGCACTTGACTAAATTCATACTTGCAGCAAGAGCCATTTTAAGAAACTACGTCGTTACCAGATTCTGGCCTCCACCTTCGTACATGATCTCAACGGTGGAAAAGTTATGTCCAAATTACCAATGAATCTCCATCTGACAGCAATTTCATTTTCACACGCACGCACGCATGCACGCTCACACACACACACACACACACACACACACACACACACACACACACACACACACACACACACACACACACACACACACACACACACACACACACACACACACACACACACACACACACACACACACACACACTATTATACTATTACACTGAATTCGTCTTTGAGCTGTGTTGCCATTTGGCTTCTTTTATCAGCTTAATTTTGTCTTTGGCTTCAATTGGAGTTCTTTCTCTTTTGAGGGGAGGAATGTTAATGAGTCTGTGTGTGTTTTAATACACAACTGCACAATCTTTGATTGTTTGTTTTTCTCCACCGGTTGTTTAATCATTTAAAAACTACACTTTGGGAAATACGGATTTGCTTTCTTTGTATGAGTTAGATGACAGATTCTCATGCCTGTGCAAAATGAAGCTAATGCCAGCAGCTAGTTAGGTTAGCTTAGCATAAGGACTGGAGACAGGGAAACTCTGTGGTTCTCTGTCTAGCGGTAAAAAACACTACCAGCACCACAAGCTCAGTAATTAACCCATTATCTCATTTGCTTAATTAAGTGTAAACAGCAATGCACCACTTTATGGTGGGTTATGTACTGATCTATTTTTTGCCATTGACCAGTAACTTCCTTCTAAAATGGCCTGTGGACAGAGACAGACTCGCTGCTTTCCCTGTTTCCAACAGCTTAAGCTAACTGGCTGCTAGCAAAACATACAAACTAACTCTCAGCAAAAAGAATAATGAAATGAAAAGTATTTTTTCCCAAAACTATGCTTTCAATGTGTAAAACTAAAGCAATCTAAACCACCCATCTGCTTCCTGTGTAAAAACAACAGTTTGGTTGGTTATGTGCTGGACTTTATTTTGACTAATGGCAGTAACTTCCTCAAGAAGTGCCGTCAACCACCAGAGGCTAATGCTAATGCTAATTAGTGAGCCTTAGGGGTGTTGGCACTTAGTTTTTTTTAACCTTTGGATAGTTGTTTCACTATTTACAGTGTGTATGATAAGTTAAGCCAAGTGGATGCTAGCTGTAGTTTAACTTAGCAGACATATATTGTATTTATCGTCTCATCTGGACAAGAAAGTGAATACATGTACTACCAATATGCTGAACTAACCAAGCTAAGCTATATTAAGATAACCTAGGTTAAAATAAACAAAATTAAAAATGCAAACAGGCCTCCTCCACTGAAAACCACCTCTTTTTCAACAAACCCCACAGTATGGCGAAATAACACACACACATTTTTTTAAGGTCTTATCACACACACAGCAGCAGCAGCAGCAGCAGCAGCAGCAGCAGCAGCAGCAGCAGGGTTGACTCATGGCACCTCCTTGTTAAGCTAAAACATTCCCTCCTGGTGTCAGCCTCAGCGCCCTGGCCTCTTTACCCTGAATCTGTGATTAAATTCACAAAGCGCTGCTATATAAACAGTCCAGCATCTGGGGGACGGAAAATCTCACCACAGGAACGCAGCCAGTCATTCTGTTATTAATATTTCATAGAGCTGAGAGGAACGGCGGGAGGGGTGATGGGGCAGCAGTGGAGTGAGTGGAGGCGAGTTCAAGGGAGGGAAAATGAAGGACTTTCACTGCTTATACTGGCAGAATACAAAAGAGGGGCAGAAAGTTTGCTAAGGAATTACTGAGTACAACTTTACTCTAAAGGCGAGAAAGTGTTCGCTAGATTTTTAGTATAAAGAGCGCAAAAGTCGGATGAGAAGTTTGCAAAAATCTCCATATGACTCAAAGGCAAACAGACCAAACAGGAGATTTCTTGTGTAAAGAATAACTCGATGTAATCCCAGCACTGTTTTTTTAAATGAACGCTGACTGTGCTCCCTGAGCCAGAGACATGCAGGATTAATCCCACTTTGTTGGTCTTGTCCTCTCATTCCAGCTGCCTAATAAACCTGTCAAAACAGCCTGAGTGGGAGAAACACCCCCTTTCATTTTTTTTGAGGATACAAAATGAAAACAGAGGTGTAGACTGAGTTTTCTCTAAAAGGGGGGGATAGAAAAAAAAGCCAAGCATTCTCTCCAAGAAAAGAGCCGACAAGAGGGCCCACTGTACTTCATAAAAAGCAGCCTTCATTCCACGAGCTCTTACCTCTGATTATTGATGGAGGCAGGTTGTCCAGGTGCAGGCCAGACTTATAGAGGAGGAGGATGTGTTCAAAGGCCTCCAGCGTTTGATTGATGTCAGCTTTCAGCTCCCCTGGACACACACAATGCATTAAATCTTGTAAAAGATCTAACCGACTCCAGGCATAAAATCATACTCATCCAACATGTGATGATTTGCTTTTTCCCCTCATTTTGTTGTGATACGTGTGATCTCAGCAGAGGACAAATTGCATTCATTACTATACATGCTTTACATGTCATGAAGCGTCTTGTCGAGCTCATTAAAAGAAGCACTTAGGGCGAGGCGTGTCATCACACGACTGCAATGATGGAAAGATTTGCTTTCTGATCTTCAACAGTTAGCATCGCATCATGTTAAGACGTCTCTCCTCCTCACCTGTGGAGTTCATGATGTGGTCTACCAGGTGTGTGAGCCCGGGTGGGGCCTGGTGAGGCAGCAGGTAGGTGAAAAAATACCTGAGGCAAAGACAACCGATTCAGACACACAGAAAGACAGACAAGCCCCATCGCATAGTTCCCACAGAACATGTCTTGTCTCACACTGGTGTTAAAGCAAACACAGTCCATAAAGCTGTCAAATATCTGAAGGCTTTTTAAGCAGAAAGCACTTCTTTTTTCCACTGAAACTACCAATTTATTCATCACACCTCCCTCCATCAAACCGCAAATTTCCTCCCGTACGTCTTCACTATCAACAACATTTTAGATGTCAGTTGAACCTATGTTTAAGTAATCATCCTTGTAGCTGCTAATCTATCTATCCATCACACGTCTATCATGTAGTAAAACTGTCGCTTTTCTTACCTATAGGCGTTGTAAATGTTCCTCTTCTCACTCAGGCCCTCACACACTCCCCGGGCCGAGCACGGCAGAGTGAAATTTCTGTGTGGAAACTGGAGGGTGCAGTCTGCGTCTGTCTGACAGGGGGTCTCCTCAGTGCTGGCGTCATCCAGGTCTGTGAGCTTCAACTCGCCGGACACGGTGACAAACTGCCGGGGCTGGAAGTCCAGCAGAGCCACGGAGCCCAGAGGAGACTGGGACAGGAAGTGGAGGAGCCTGACCAGATCCAGGCACACCTGGGAGGAGATCAGACATGCCACAGCCTGATCAGCTGGATTGATGACTTAAAGTGCACAGAATTGTGGTAACTTTCATAACCTTGTAACAAGAGCTGAAACAGAATTACGAGTTACAAAATAAAAAAAAAATACAAAATTAAATCAATGACAATTATGATTGATTAGCTGTTTCAGTTATTTATGGTACAAAGCGAAAATGCCAAATAAAACTGGTTCCAGCTCTCTGGTGTGAGGATTTGATCATTTTTTGTTATCTGTGTTTTGTACTAAACATTCAGGCCATACAATAATTACTAAATTAGAAATACCTCCTCACAGATATATGCCTCCGCTAACCAGACTCATGATTTATGCAGCTATGACTTTGAAGGAATTTGATGAAAGGTGTCTGTTTCAGTGAAATGGAAGTTATCACTATGTTGACATGTATGATTCCAGTGAATAATTCCCAGTGAGAAACATGCTGTCTTCACTTAGAGACTGTTTTTACAGAGGGGTGCAGAGGACCCAAAGAGAGCTTCATCACAATGAGGAAGAGCAATCAACTGAAGCTCAGTATCAGAACTTTGCACACACCTTCAACCCGACAGCACAGACGATCTGTACAATCAGCACAGCTTCAAGATGAACAACTCAGTATCTGACCAAATGTGAAACATAGTCACAGTCTCTCTTTTGAGTTATGGTGTTAAATAATGGTCAGAAAAGTGTTTTTGCTGAACATAATGATGTCACAGTGAAGTTGACCTTTGACCTTTTGGATACAAAATGGCACCACCTCATCATTTTACCCTGTGTGGTCACAAATCTGATCAGCTCAAGCTGATGAGTCCAAGTTGATGTTTGTGATAAACAGATGTCTTAAACCATGCAGAGATTGACTGATTAATCATTTCAGCTGTTAATAACTTGATTGATCCAATTTTTAAAAAAGGCTGATAAATGAAAACAGATGTTGACTGCAGCCCTACTTGTAGCTCCAAAATTTGGTTAAATTTTTGATTCAACAGAAAGTGGAGGGTCACATGGCTCCCTTTGACTTTTTGTCAAATAAAAACCTTTAAAAAAATGTTGAAATAACCAAAACTTATTGGCACTCAAGTTAAAAATTGACTTGTTTTTTTCCTGAAAAGGTCACACTTTGGACAATGTATTTAAATTTCATTATATAGCTAAAAACGGCAAAATATAAAAACCTGCAGCCTCGCAAAAACAGTGTTATTTGCTTTTAAGACGTTTCATCGACCACATTTGCAAGCCATTTCCTGAGACTGTTTTTATAGTACTCTTTAAATCCTATAATAAAAACAGAAAGAGAAAATAAGTAGGCTACTGGAGGAAAAATAAAGGCATTAGCCACGCACTGACAGACCATGAAATGATCCTGTCACACTACAAACATAGCTGCAGTGTTAGCTCATGCTCCGAGTCTCCTGGACGTCACTTGGAGGGATCGAAGTGCAGTAATAACAGGGCTGGGTGAAACCAAACACCGCTGGATTACTGTAGCCTGCGCAGATGCACTGTAGCTGAGAGGGGCCGAGCAGCTCGAGGGGGGTATTATGAACGGCTATTTGGGTGATGCGGCAAAATGAGGCCCATAGTTGAGATGATACTCGCAGACTGTTACTTTAGCTAATCCAAAAACAAAGCATGCATGCTCTGGCATATTTTTTTTCTCTTCCACTCGGCCTTTCTTTCTCTTTCAAACACATCCATGCATGAACTCAGACACAGACACACACAGACACACACAGACACACACACACACACACACACACACACACACACACACACACACACACACACACACACACACACACACACACACACAAAATTGTGTTTCCAGAACTTCTGGGGACATTACATAGATATACATTCATTTCCTGGAGACTTACCCAAACCAGAACCAGAACCACTACAAGCCTAAACCTAAACCTAACCTCAATATAACCTTAACCCAAATGTAAAAATGTAAAATCTAATGATTTACATTATGAGGACATGCATTTTGTCCCCATAACGAAGACCAGTCCCCACATTATGGCTGTGTAAATAGATCCGCAATGTGAGTAATACACACACTTGGATCCCTGCAGTGTTAATTCAGCCTCTGTTGACTCCCACTGTGAGCATACCTGTGATGGGGGTTGGCTAAAGCTCTGTGCATGCGCGTGTGTGTGTGTGTGTGTGTGTGTGTGTGTGTGTGTGTGTGTGTGTGTGTGTGTGTGTGTGTGTGTGTGAAGGATGAGATGACATTCCTAGCCTGCAGTGGATTAACTCCAGGACCCATCTCCATTCCAGCCACGGCCTGATCAGATACACTGAGGGACAGATGTCGGACCTCCAGGAGTTTCAAATGTCCGCCTCCCTCATCTTTCAACTCTCGTCTCTCCTCCCAAGAGCAGCAGGAGTGCTCACACACACATCGTGTCCAACATGAGTGACTTTCGGCCTCACAGTGTTGCACGACGGATGAATGGCGAAGCATGCCCATCGACAGCTGGACGAGGAAGCTAACATGCTTACCCTGAATCTGTCCTCCCAGGGACTCTGGAGCAGCTGGATCATCTGGAGAGGATTCCCCTGCTCGAGAATGACTGTGACTCTTCCCCCGTCTCCTCCTCTTCCTCCTGCATCTCCCGCACAGTGACCTTTGAGCTGTGGAGTGGAGAACAACTGTGGTTAGTCACAGTGGTTAAAAAAGGGTCATTAAGCTGCTGTTTGTTTTTACATTTCAACTCGGCAGAAAGGAGCTAAAGAATGGGTAAAAGTTCTGAGTGTATGGGGAAATTAAGAGGACATGATGTTCTGCCAAACGTGCTCTCAGCAGCTCAGACATGTGTCAGTAAAATCAAATTAGCCCACAGGAGGAACGTGCTGTGTGCATTTGAGTAATGAATCATTGAGCCGTTGGGGCACACACCGTCGTCCAACGACTGCCAGAGGTGAGAAAGAAACTCATCCGCTTGTTTCAAACTAGTCCTGAATTGGGTTGTAATGGTTTGAGTGAATAAGCTCAGGGGGTTTCAGATGAATCCAGGGATAGCAGAGAGGACAGAGCCACATTGTCTGCTCCTGCCAAACTGGACCCAGAGGTCAGAAGAGGGTCAGTGAATTTAATTTAATTACATGGGAAGGTCCTGCAGAGCCGATGAGGCCTTTCATCCAGCTCAGTGTGCGCGAGACAAAGGAAAATGTGAGCAGTGGTACATGGATTATGGAAAATCTTAATAACACTCCAGCAGCAGCACCAGTGTTCAAACGTGAGCCTCTAATGCCTCACTATCCTTAATTTTGAAATATAATACATTGCCTACAATGTTGCTGTGGCATTTGAGCATGAACCGGAACTCCATAAAGTTTTTAAAAAGTCATTAAATGTGTGCACACCAGGCAGAGAGAGGGAGCACTTTACCTTAATGACGTTTGGATGCTGCAGCCTCTGCAGCAGGACTATTTCTTTCTTCAGCTTGTAAGAAACGAGCTCGCGGCAGCCTTGCGGGTCTTTAAAATCCTTCACACACTTGCCCATGTCTATGCCCTGCTCGTTGACGAGCTTCAACGCCACGGGCTGACCTCCGGCTAGATTCACTTTGACAACCAGTTTGGTGTATCCAGACCCGAGCACCTCCACCGCCTGCATGTCCACCAGGGAATCACAATCCAGTTCATCCATATGCGCTTTCCTGGAGCCATGCGCGATCTCATTCCACAGACTGTAATCCAAAGACGGGTCTAGCGCTTTGTCATGTTGGGTAGAATGTCGACCCTCAACGAATTGTCCGTTTTTACCATCCTCATCAACTGTAGGTAAAAGCAGCGGAATAATTTCTTTGCGCCTCTCGTTCAGTTGGTAAATCAACGCCCCGCGGAGCGACGCGAACTCCCCCTCATCACCAGCGAGAGTTGCATTGGAAAAGTGATATACTCTAGCTCCAAACTGCTGCACGCTGCTAATCAAG
This sequence comes from Chaetodon trifascialis, assembly GCF_039877785.1. NCBI lineage: Eukaryota > Metazoa > Chordata > Actinopteri > Chaetodontiformes > Chaetodontidae > Chaetodon > Chaetodon trifascialis. The sequence continues at coordinate 14,891,518 of NC_092069.1, forward strand.
AGTGACACCAGAATAGAAAGAACCACGAAAGCCAGGAGGGCAGCCGCGCGTAAAGAGTTGCCCATCCCGGCCATTTTCCTCGCGTGGCACGGCGAAGGCTGCTGAGGAAAGAGACGCACAGCCGCCGGCTCGGACAACCGCTCACTTCAAGTGAAAGGTCCGCTGACTTTTCTGCATGAGACGGGATCAGCTCCTTGTTTCCACCTCCCCGGGAACTCCCTCTAGAGGTGTGTCCTGTGCGCTCGTAACTTTACACCCGCTGAACAACTTAGCAGGAGGGCTCCGGGTCATGTTGTCACTCAATACGCGCGTCGAAGCGCTCTGCGCAGCTGATTTCACAACAGCAATCACAACGTCGCGTCTGCGCTGATATAAAGAACATGTGTTATTTAACACAGACACACGAAAAAATTTAAATGACTCAAAATATGTTTATTTTTAACTTGTATTTTCATGACAAAAATGTTCCTGAAGCATCTTTAATTTGTGTGCTGATTAATTTCATTCAAAATATAAAATAATGATAGTGTTCAACACAAAACGACACTTTCTGTGCTCATGTATATTTAACATTATTATGGAGAGACCGATGGATTGCTCTCACCTTCAAAATCTGTCCAACAGGTGGCAGCAAAACACCTTTTCTCTTCACTCATAACTCCCTCAGTTCCAGAAACTGATTTATTGCACTTCAGAAACACTCCAGTAGCATTTCACAGAAACACATGATTCTGCTCCTTGTTTCCACACAGTGCTTTGCAGTGTATCCCCTGTTGTATTTGACATTTATCCAACTGTGTTTATTTCACAGCTCTTCAGGCAGCACTGAAGCTGTAATGAAGTGCTTCCCTTCGCATCGCTACTCACTACGCAGAGATCTGCCACAGGAAATTACCATGGCTGTCACCTCTGTACCAGCCAGAAGCCAAGCCTCTCATTATATGTGTGTCTGGTATCCAGTTTGTGCCTGTTAGGCTTTGGGTATGTGTGTTTGAGTGTTTTTTTTCTTGTGCATGTGTGTGGCAGGCTGAGCAGTGTAAGTTAATCAGTGTCTGAAGTCAGCAAGGCATTCGCCATGTCAGCTGCAACACAGGCTGTTCACTAAACGCCATGCCAACCACCAACACAGCAGGCCTTTGTTGAGTGTGAGGACAATATTGCACAAAAACACTGGAGCGTGAAGATCGTAAAGAAAGTCGAAGCTCAAAGGTCCACTTAGTAGCTTTCAGAGCTTTCAGCTGCATCCTTTGAACATGAAGGATAAAGCATTTAAAGCACATTTAACAGCTCTGAATCTGTCAGATGAGACACTTAATCTACCCGTTTAACTATGTTTAAATCGGTTTTGAGCGCTGTGACTCACTAGAGCACCAATAGCTATAAATTAGGCTTCATTATTGAGATGAAACTAAAGATATCCCCCTCCACTGTCTCTGCTTCTCATTTAAAACCATGAAACAGGACTTTTATCTCTCCCACAAAACTTTCTCACACCCTCCTTTTCCTGATCTTTGCCTTTCTTCCAATAAATCATTTCCTTTTTTTTTCCCAAGGTGGCCCCTCAGACACAAGGGCCCAGCGCCATGATTCATATTTACAACTATAACCAGAGCCAGACCAGCGGCCGCCTCATTAGCAGCGACCCACACAGGTCTGCTGTGTCACAGTTTCTCCTTTCTTTTGAGCTGGTTGGATTTGGCTGGCCCTCACGTCTCTTAAATACTAGCCCAAAGTCATGTTCTGCTTTCTTTTCTTCCCTTTTTCTTCCTCTATCATCACCTCATCTCTTGGGAAACAGTAAAACTACTTTTTTGGCCTCTAGAAATCAGTGTCAAACTGATGTAAAAAATGTGTGCTTAATATAAAAAAGCTAGGAACACCTTTTTGATCTCCCATTTGCACAATCCACATCTGAACCAGCTCAACGCTCGGCAATTATTTGTCTGAGTCTCTTTATCTGCAGAGGAAAGAACATTTATTAGAGGGGATTTTGAGATACCACTTAAAGTGCTCCTCTTTGCCCCTGTTTATAATTACACTCCGCTACATTTCAGAGGGAAAGGCTGTACAAACGTCACTATGTTGCAATGAGTGCGGTCTTGAAACACAAGATAATAAGATGTTAAATTACAACACTGCTTTCCAATAAGTCATCCGCTATAAAGAGTTTAGAAATGATTGCTTTATTAATGCTCAATTGATAATTTAATAATGCCTTATGGATGAGTTATAAGCTTTTGTTGTTTTGTTTTTGGGTTTCTGAAAAATCACATTTCTCTTTGGTAAGAATACAGTAATAATGTCGGTAATCCATGAATTATCAGCATTATTTCCTGAATTAATGGAAAATGAAGTTTTGCATTTTGGATCTAAATGAATACTGATGCCTTTCTCAGTTTCTAATAAGCCATCTAGTCCACAGCTTGAAGTGTAATTAAGTCATTAATTTGGTGTTTATAATGCATCAAGTCTGCAGTTGTTGGTCTAACTAGGTGGGCACACAGTGCAGCGACTCAAAGGGATTTTTCACCACCTGGCAACCTAAAAGTTGGTCTTATTAATGGCTTAAAACTGATATATGAAGCATTACTAAATGATGAATTAATCATTAACAAAGCCACTAGTAACATAGAATAAACCCTTTAAATGGTGTCTTGTTAGAAATACCACATGTAAAATTAGCATCACTTTGCTACAGACATCTAAATGATTCTTTACTGTAATGCCACTAAAACAAAGGGAGCAGGCTTGAGGCTACTTTCAGGCCTTACTGTTGATATTTGGATGTATTTGCCAGTAAAGCAAAGCTTATATAAAAATACCTTTTCTTCTAATAGGAGTTGTCTCTTCTTATTGACTGGTATACATTTGCAGAGAGGAGATTGGGGATAATGGTGTTTACCTGAATTTACCTCATCAGTCCCGATAGGAGTCATGTGTAGCACAGTCACAGTATTCAGCACGGTGGTGATGAGCAGCTGGAGGTCCCAATTAAGCGCTCGTTTTAATTGAACGCATCATCACTGCCTGTGCACCTTCATCACGTATATTAAGCAGCAGCTGTAGCTTCTGTCCGAGCCAATTAAGCAGGATCTGGTGCATACTATCCGTCACTTTGTGCTCCAGCACCGAGGCCGGTTGGACAGCGACCAGGCAGCGTCCTCAGCATCACCGCGGCTCCGCCAATCAGAGCGCAGCTCGGGGCAGATTAACCCCAACAGCCCCGGTGCTGCTCTGTAGTAGCAGCCTCAGAAACAAGCCCGCACCTCTGATCCTCGTGGACTCAGTCTGGGCAGATGGAGGCAGTTCGGTTAACCCAATTGAAAAATAACAGGAAATTCGTAATTGCCTTTTTTCAGCTTCAGTCTTAACGCCGAATCAGGGGGGAGATGGATGCTTGCTCGATAATAGGAGAAAGCACGGATGCGATAGTGATGGATGATTCTCCTTCAGATGAAAGGGGGATTCAGGAGGCTTGCCAGAGGTGGGTTGTTTTTTCTTGTCTGTGGATATCTCTGGTGCTGAGTGTGTAACTTGATACTGTAGACAAATAAATGAGATTAACAGTAGCAGACGTGAATGTGTCTTTACCCTCCAGTGGCCGATGTGAGTATTGTTCAATCCAGCTGTGTTTATGCTGTGGACAATAGGATTATGTCCTGGATATGATTTCTGTTGCTGTTATTTTTCCATTTCACTATTATAACTGTCATTTCAACATTATCCCAGCATTAAACCCTGATTATGTTGGGCTGTTGGTGCTGCTGGTGAAGCCAGGAGACGGTCATGTGCTGTTGTCAACTTACTTTCAAGAATTCATATTTGGTACTCACAACATATTAAGGTCAAATGTCATTAGTTAATCCATGAAATCACACTGTGTATTTTGATTTAGCAAAATGATAAATGAGAGTTAGTGCTTTCAGTGCCTTCTTTAATTTTGCATCATACAAACAAGCTTTTATGCTTTTATTTTTTTGCTTTTGACAGATGAACAACACACACTCTCTGTCACAGTTTCACTCTAGTTGACTGTGAGATCTCTCCGGTGTCATCGTCCTCCTGCTCTGCTCAGACCGGCTCTCTGGGTCACTGATGTCACCCTGTCACTCACTCGGTTGCATATAAAAATGGCCAAGGGGCTTCAAACATGACAGCGCGGCTGGAAACAGCTGAGGCCTGCCATCCTTCAGCTCAGCGACAGGCCACATTTTAGTCTCTCCCAGAAGGATCCACTCTAGGTTTCTTTTCCTATACCTTGAGGGCAGACCCTCAAGTCTGTTTCCTCTTAATAACACCCCCACAGGAACCAGCTCTCTTTTTAGGAAGGTTAACAGTTTGCCTCCTGCATACAGCCTGAGGTTTTATCCTTTTTTTTTTGAGCGTGTGTATGTGTGTGATTGGCAGCTGAGGAGATGTTTGAGGACATGACATCAACTGGCATCCAAAGAGTGGATGAAATAAGCATGTTGCAAAAAGGGAGCGAGACAGTGGAGAGCAATCTTTATCTTGTTAGATATTTTGTGATTTTCCCTGCTTGAGCTGTTTTAATGTCTCCTTAAACACTGTGGTTACATCTTACATTAGTGCTTGTAACATTAATTTAGTTTTAATTAGCTTAAGCATAGTTTGGACCACAGTAAGAAGGAAATACAATTATTCCAACAAACAACTTCCATTAGATACTGAAGGAGGAGGTTAGAAAATATGATGCACATTGTGTATAATTGTTAAAATTAGCTCCAGCTTGACCAACCACAACAGTAATAATTATCAAATAGTATAATATAAAATTGTGTCACACTCATAGGTGCCATTTTGTCTGCACAGATCATTTTCACTTTTAGCTGATGTACCTTTACTGTAACAAAGTACTTTACCGTGTCTCAAGCAAAGGATCTGTGTACTTCATCCACCACGAGATACTCTCACTCATTATTCCCCTGGCTGAAGCTAAAGCAGTCAAATGCAGATATATATCTTACCTCTGTGTGCTTATAATGTTCTGTTTTTTGATTAGTCTGTTTTAGACGAGGTGTTAATCCCACTTCATGGTCATCTTGGACGCTGTGATACTGTTGAAGTACAATGCCTTAAACTGAGAGAGGTGTCCGCCGTCATTGATATGTCATGGCTGTTGTGTTTGACTGCATTATTTTACCTACAGTAGGTGTACCTAATAAACTGGCAGCTGACTGTGTGTAAGATAAAGGAATTTTTGTTTCTTTCTCAGATTTATGACGTCATTCTGACATCAGTGCACAACGCAAGCGTCCCTTTTTGTTTTTTTTTTCCTCCCGGGTGTGGGGAGCGGCTCGGTGACACCTTCCTGGATGTATTTTTGTATTCAGCCACTGAAATATTGATGAGTTTCACAAATTGCTCTCTTCATGCCCAGTGAAAACCATCACAGAGTAATAGGCTTAAATACTAATAATTATCCTGAACCCTGTGAGGAGGCTGGCAGTCACAGGTTACACAGCACTCACTAATAATTATGCATGTATTTTAACCTGCATGGAGCTCTGCATGGACGGAGTTCATTATGTGACAGCAAAAGAAATACTATTCAATCAGCTGACAATGTTGACTTCCATATACCTTCTCTAAGTGTATTTACTTACTCACTCCAGCATGTAAATATAGGCTAAACTAGATGACAAACATTTGCTCTGTGACAAAGCGCTGCTGGATGCGCTGTGGGTTATTTATTATTTAGATCATATTACAGTTTTTTTTCCTGTAATACAAAGATAAAATACTGAGGTTTGGTTCCTCGCTGAGCTCCACCATTAATCAGCTCCATAATCCCGCTGCTACTGTACACCACTAATTTAAAGAACTCATCATCTGTGCGCCTCATTATGGGATGCAAATAAAACCGTGTGAGGTCATTTAGGTTCTGTTGACTTACTCCGTCGCCATGGCGGCAAGACAGGAAGTGCGGTTGCATCCAGTCTACTGTGGAAAAACAAGCATGTGGTAGACTATACAGACCTCATGGCCCCTTAAAGTGAGACACAACTAGAGCCTCACTCTGCAGTCCAGTTAGGTCTGTTTGATTTCAATATCATGAGACTTTAAGGTTTCTTTAAATTTAAATTATGGAAATAAAATACAATAAATAATCCTGTCTGCCTCCACCTTTAGGTTTAAGGTTGGAAAAATCATCTTTTGCTATGCAGCAGATTTTGCATCAGCGTGTTCCAGCTCTTCATTGCAGCCATGTGATGTTAACACTAAACATACAAACCCATGTGGCCCCATGTGTTTATGGCTCCATCCTTCTGGCTCAAATGTAAAAGACGACGACAGCCATGGTATCTAGTTGTCATGTGTTTCTGAAACTCCTTTTGGATTTAAAATAAAATTCTGTAGGTTTGGACAATGTTTGGAAGATTTAATGATGTTCATAAACTGCAGCATTTTACAAGACGTTTTGGAATATGTAAATAGAGTAGAAAAGGTACAGACTAGAATAAAGTCTAAATGCATGCTAACATGCTAATGTTTATCAACTGTAGCCATGTTCACCATCTTAGTTTAGCGTGTTAGCATTGGCTGATTAGCACTAAACACAAAGAACAGCTCAGAATGACTGATGTGCTTTTAGCTTTGCATGTTTTTCATTCACAAACCAAAGTATTGGAAACTGAAATTCTGACCTGGCGATGAAGATCGATAAAAAGCCAGATGATCGCCACAGTTATCACAGTTCATCCTGTGGGGAACGTGAATGCCTGGACCAAATTTAATGCCAATCCATCCAACACAAACATTTCACTAAAAAACACAGCCAACCAACCAACATTGTCATCCCTATAGAGCCACTTAGTGTGGCTAAAAATAGTCAATTCTTTAACCAATTTTCCCAAAATGAGTTAGCAACACACACTGTCACATAGGCCTTCTTAAGGAATGAGAAAGGAATACATCACACATATGAAATATGAGAGAATTATTTCATTACACCTGTCACTCCAGGACTCTCCTGACTGCTGCCATCACCCATGAGTCTTCACTCAGGTTATCTATCCCTGACAGCCACCTGCCTTTCTCATAATGGGCTCTGTGACAGGACGTGATAACACACACACACACACACACACACACACACACACACACACACACACACACACACACACACACACACACACACACACACACACACACACACACACACACACACACTCTCTCTCTCTCTCTCTCTCTCTCTCTCTCTCTCTCTCTCTCTCTCTCTCTCTCTCTCTCTCTCTCTCTCTCTCTCTCTCTCTCTCTCTCTCTCTCTCTCTCTCTCTCTCTCTCTCTCTCTCTCTCTCTCTCTCTCTCTCTCTCTCTCTCTCTCTCTCTCTCTCTCATATCCTCCTCCTTTCTATTTTAATTGGGCCCCTTAGTTCATGTAGCCACAATGTGTTACCCAGAAATCCATTCCTTACCTCATTACTTGTGCTGGACTGTTCAATTCTCTGTTGAATTTGAGGTGAAGCCAAGCAAAGAATGCAACTGAGATGTCAATCAGTGAGTGGTGGGAGAGATGGATTGTTATGCCTAAGTTTTAAAAACCTTCCTTTCTGCATATTTGGACTGTTTCACACTGAACTTTTGAACCTTAAAAGAGCTTTGTTGCTGCTTTCTGTCCTGCTTATCTGTCAATCATTTCTCTTCTCCTGCAGCCATCTTTTCACATTTTCCTTCTTGTTTTCTTTTCACAAGATCTCACCCATCTTCCTCTCCTCCTGTCTGTCTTGTCCTTCTCCTCAGTGAGATCCCGGCAGTGTCTCTGTGCCCTCCTGACAGTGATTGTGCTACTGAGGCCAAGTTGACAGTCATCCAGTCTGAAGGGGAGCTATGTGACAGCTGCAGCAGCCTCAGCAGACCCTCTTCCTCCTGCCAGCTGTATCACCAAGTATGTCTGAGCACTGACTGTACTGTGCATTGTTTAGGATAGAGATTTGGAGACCCATTAAAACAGAGTCAGAATGCCTCAAAAGGTTAGAAATAGATGCAGGATTTGGGAGGCAGCGGCAAAAATAGTCATTCTGTCACTCAAAAGACTTGAATGATACCAGAATCCTTTATTTTTGTGTGTGTATATCCTCTTTTTACTCTCTAGGTCCCCCGGGGTCCTCAAGGTGAGGCCTACGATTCACTAAAGCCACGAAAATGTCCCCACTGCAGCCATTACGGGCCAATCAAACCAAACACCTGCCACGACTGTCAATCAAACGCAGGTCCTCATGTTGAAGGAGGTGTCATGGTGAAAGTGGGACACAGCTGTAGTTTTGCCCATCAGACATCCTGTCACGGCGCAGCAAGATGTCACTGGCTGCACGGGTCAAATGAAAGCGGGACACAGAAACCAATGCAGCGACATGTGGTGACAGTTAGGTGCGTTTAAAAGAACTGCATTTTGGGGAAATAATGTTTATTTGGTTTCTGTCAGAGTTCCATGAGAAGATTGATGCCATGCTCATATCTGTACATTCAGTATATAGCTGGACTCAGCAGCTGGTTAGCTTAGCTTAGCATAAAGACTGGAAACAGTCTGGCTCTGTCCAAAGCACACTACCAGCACCTTTAAAGCTCACAAATTAGTACATTATTTTCCTTTGTTTATTTTGGGATCGAAAACGAGTTTACTGCTGTATGTGGTTTTGTCCAACTATTGCTTCCTGGAAAATAGAAGAACATTACATTTCATTTTGTGTGAATCAGTGAGCTTTAGAGGTGCTGGCAGGTGTATTTTTTACCTTTGGACATAGCCAGGCTAGGTGTTTCCACTTGCTTCCATTCTTTGTGCTAAGCTAAGCTAAGCTACGCTAATCAACTGCTGGCTTCTCATCTCAGTGTCGACAAGAAAACAAATAAGCAAATTTCCATAAACTATTTAACTTTAAGGGCTTTTTGTATAAAATCCTTCTCATATGTGTGAAGTCATTATTATGACGAAGCTTTCAATTATTTACAGGGATAGAGGACTCTACTGCATCCTCAGAAAGTGAGTACTGAAACCAATTTTCACTTTAAAACCCAGAGGTATTGCTGCTCATAATAATAATTTTTAATGTGCCACTGGCTTCTTCTTCTGTTGTTTTCTATTTTGCAGTTATTCCCAGGTGATAGTGGACTACCCTTTGGCAGTGCTGGTGGGTTGTGCCGTGCTGCTCCTGGGATGTTCACTAGCTGGACTCTTCATTGGTCCACTGCCAGACTTCTCTGACCCGCTGCTGGTGAATCTCGAACACACACGGTCATACACACAAGCATAAAAGCATAGTGTCTAAAATTCAGCCCTGCAGTCTCCTTTGGTGCAACACATGTATCCCTTCTGCCACCCTACAATACAAACCTCCCCCACCACCTCAGGCTGAGTGTTAATTACATTTTCCCTTTTGACTAAGAATCTTAAACATATCCGTTTACTTCAATCTCATCTCTGAATCAATGAACTGCACTCAATTAGATCACACATGCTTTCATCTTAATTAAATACTTCTTTTAACCTTTGAAATGGAAGCTTTAAGGATCAACACTGATAAAGACATTATCCTGGAAATGTAACATGTGAATCACAACAATGCATCATTCATGACAAATCTAAAAAGACTGACATAAGAAGGGCTACATGAGGGTTTGTGCTTTGTATGTGTGCGGCTTTTTCTTTTAAGATACCGTTAAAGACTCATCTACCAAACAAGATAATTCATGGTGTCTTTCTATGGTAGTTCAAACCACATTGTAGGGTGCTTATGATGCTAATTCATTCAGCAAGCTGCTGCAGAGCATTGATGGGCACCCGCATACAAACTGTGCCTTTAGCTTTGATGTCTGTTTGTGTGTGAATGCGTGCGTGTGTGTTTGCTCTTACTCCAGGGCTTTGAGCCACGGGGAACATACATCGGTGTTCGCCAGTCCAGCTTGTCTGAGCTGCAGCAGAACACAGGCCCGGGGAAAACTCTGTCTCCTTTACCACAGCAGCTCAGTAAAAGGTCAGCAGAGTATTGACACAAGATCATATTATTAAAAGTGTGTACAGTCAACATTTTCATGGAATAAATTATTAATTATCAGAGCTGCTCGAATAAACATTTTATTTCAACAATGAACAAATGACTATGTGCAACAAGGACTGAAAATTATCACCTGACTGTGGTACCCCTCAGCTCTGCTGAACTTTTTAGCATCTTTTAGGTCATTGTTTGGTTCTCCAACCCACGACTTTACTGTTCTGATTCACTGTCACGGCACCATTTTTGGTTGCAGGAGGCAGCTGTTTTCATGACAAAAGCTCTGATATACCCACTGCACACTACCTGCCCAACAACAAACGACAGGCAAAGTTAGCAGCTAGCTGGACAATAAGTGTAGCATTTAGCAGCTAAAGAGCTGCATATTTCAGTCGGGAGATGGTGGAGACGGAAAACAGAGCTAAACACGACTCTAAATATTGCTCTGAAACCCAAAATAAAAGTATGAACCTGAAAATGAGCTTAATGTGGGACCTTTAATTGTGAGACATAGCAGTTTTATACTTACTTGCAATATACTGTATGTGTTTAATGAGTGAATCTATCTGTGGTAGTTTTGGAGGTGCTGCCAGCGGAGACGTCAGTGGAAGCCAGGATTCATCCAGGCATCGCATCAAGAGGATGCTGGCTAAAGACTCATCTCCAGAGACTTTCCTATGTGATGCTCCAGGTGGGTCAGTCCTGATCAACTCGTCCCTGTGAACAAAATTAGTTAATGCTAAATAAATCTTTCAAACACCTGCTGCACTGATAACAATAATACAAACCCCATCAAAATAACAATCATAATCCTAATTGTAGATTTGTGTTGCATATTTATGACAGTTAAGAGGCATATGCCGCACTGCTGGCTCCAGCATACTCAGCAGAGCAGACAATGAAATGAAATTAATATTAAAACAATGTAAATGTGATACATGCCTATTAGCAGCTGAGCAACTTCAACAGCGATGTGAATACTGTGAGCTGAGGGCCTCCAGCCTGTGAGGGAGTACTCTTAAGCACTCACAGCTTCTTGGTTAAATGCAAATTTACAAAAAAAAAAAAAAAAAAAAAAAAAAAAAAATAGTGAAATAGAAAGATGTGAATAATAGCCTTTAGTGAGGCTTCAAAGAGAATCGATTTTCTCACATTTTCTTCTTTAAGCTCTATTTGAAATAGTGTGCTGGTAGATCAAAGACTTAACTTCTCTTTGCATTATAAATATACAGAAAGCTCCTTAAATGGATTTATTAGCAATCTCAAGCCTTGAGGTTTTCAAAATGAAGCCTATTTTATATTCAACACAGGCAGCAGGATATAACACACAAAAGATTTGCTGTTAGCCCGGTTTTACCTGAATTTATATCCAAAACTTAACTCTTGGCAAGTGCCGTTTCACTGCTGGTCATCTTGTTCCTGTGTGCTGAATCCATCTGTCTCTCTCCATGCAGGCGAGCGTTTGGCTCAGTTGGTGTTTCGATCAGAAAACTCAGCCAGTCTGTGGAGTCTGAAGGCCATCCACGCCATGTGTGAGATGGAGCAATCCAGGGTTCGCTCTGATCTACTCAGCCCTCCATCTCACCTTTGCTCTACTGCCTTTGCTTCTCTCTTCATCTCTTTAGTCATCATCCGTCTGTCAAATCTCACTCTTGCCCTGAGACCATATCCCACATTTAAATGCTCTGCTGAAAATAAAAACGCTACTTTATGTGCATTACCACATCTAAAACGATTTTTTTTTTTCAAATGAATTTGTTTAAAAACTGGGCATGTGTTCAAAAATCTTTCCCTTGTCTGATACAGATTCGCTCCCAGGCTCAGTTCCAGGACCTGTGCCAGCAGCATGCGAGGGGGGAGGCTGAAGGGATGTCCAGAAGCGGCTGTTGTCCGAGCTGGTCTCTGGGGAATTACTTGGCTGTGCTCACTAATGCCTCCTGCTGCCTCAGCCTCACCTCACACCAGGTACTGCAGCTTTCTTCTTTAAAAAAAAAATAAAAAAAATAAAAAAATTACCATACAAACAAATGAATTCAAACATTGTAAATTTAAACACAAGGATTTTGGAAATCATAAATTTTAGCCCGTGCTGTATGGTAAATGAACCATCCATGGGGCATGTTGAAGAAAATCTGTTACTTTAACAAATGTAAGCCTGAAAGACCAGTTTGGACCTTGGAAAGTGTTTGATAAATAATCTTAACTCTTCAACTGTTTCCCATAGTCTTCATCAGTGAATTGAGTTTGCTCATAGAAAAGCCAATAGAAGGACCTTGAATTAATATTTTAACATTTTTATTTTTCAATTGAGGCCCCATTGGTGTTTGAAGATTTGTTTTGCAAGCACGCTCGTCAATAACTGAATAAATACAGACTACATGAGGTCATATTGAGATTTTTCGAGTGCAGCTACATCTTAATGTCTGTGCGCAAAACCCAACACATCAGGCTTTGATGTCAAGCCTTCAGAGTCTCTAGGACTTTTTTCCATACTGTTTTGCAAATTTAAAGCAAACTGACACCACTCTCATGTCTATGTCAGCCAGCAGCTGGTTAGCTTAGCTTAGCACAAAGAAAGGAAACAGTGGTGAACAACTGGCTGGCTCTATCTAAATCTACATACCAGCTCTTATAAAGCCCACTGATTATTTTAATTCAAACAAAAAATTTGTATAAACGCAACAATTCAGTGTTTTGTAGGCAGTTTCCTTGACTGGAAGCAGTGACTTCCTGTTTGCCTGGTGCCAGCCAATTAAGAGCTAGGTACATAACCTCAAACTTTTCCTTTAACTTGGAGTTGATGGTGCAGGTTAATGAAAGTGGGTATTAATAGGGTGGTGTAATTTACTGCATTTTAACACAAAGCAATATGTTTTATTGTCTGAAGGTTTATTTTATCAAAGTTTTCCATTCTCTCCCTTTCCACTAGGTGTCCGAGTCTCTGAACCTCCTCCGCAAATGTGCTCCTCACTATCATGAAGGACATCTAGTAGAAGCCTGTGTCGAGAGACCCAAACATGGCGGCTGTTCCTCTGTCCCATCCCGCTGTAAACAGTCCCGTGTGGTGTTCCAAATCCTTCACTTCCTGGTTGATAAAGACTTCCTTGGCCCGCAGACTGTTGAATACCAAATCCCTACACTGAAGTACAGCCTTCTGTTCTTACCCGTCGACAAAGGGGAACACATGATGGAGATATACATGAACAGTCTCGAAGGCAGGGATCTGACGCACAACAATACGACTATCACTGGCATGGACTTTGGCATCAAGCAGACACTGTTCAAGTATTACCTGGCCAGAGATTCAGTCTACCCTGTCCTGGCTGTTGTATCTCTTCTTTTCACTATGGCTCTTTATCTCCACTCTCTCTTCATAGTAGCATTATCTGCAATAGCAATCACAGGCGCCCTCCTGACCTCCTATTTCTTGTACAAAGTAGCATTTCGCCTGACTTTCTTCCCCCTGGTCAACCTTTCAGCAGCCCTTATTCTCCTGGGAAGCTGCTCCAATCAGGTTTTCATCTTCACTGATTTCTGGAATCTGCAGTTATCCCAGAATCCCTCAGCTTCCCTGGAGAAGAGAGTAAACAGAGCTTTGCAGGAAGTGGGCTATTTGATTTTAGCGTCAGGGTTGACCTCCAGTGCAGCATTTTTCTCCGGTTATCTCAGCAGCATCACAGCAATCAGGTGTTTCTCTGTTTATCTCGGAACTGCCTCGCTTATCAGCTCAATCTTGGCGCTGGTGTGGCTGCCGTGCTCTTTCATACTGCGTGAACGTTATACAACAGCATCCTCTGCAGCTGTAGCGGTGCAGGGATGGAAACCATGCTGCTCCAAAAACGCCGGCGGCTTCTGGGATACAAGCTCGCGCAAGAGATGCCTCTTCACTCTTGGGCAGAAGCTGAGAGAATTAAAAAGGGGTCTCACAGACACTTCCAACTTATTATTTATGAAGATCCTGCCTTGCGGAGTGGTGAAGTTTCGGTACATCTGGGTGTGCTGGTTTGCAGTGCTCGCTGCTGGAGGCACGTACATGTCTTGCATTGAGCCAGGCATGAAGCTGCCCACCTTAGACAGCAGGGTCACCCAGCTTTTCCGCTCCAGTCACCCGTTTGAAAGATACGATGCAGAGTATCGTCACATGTTCATGTTTGAGAGACAGAGGGATGGAGAGGATAAACCTGTTACATTAATGCTTGTTTGGGGTGTCAAACCGACTGATAACGGCGATCACTTTAACCCCAAGAGCAATGGCTCTCTGGTTCTTGACCCAAACTTTAACATGAGCCGGCCAGACGCTCAGGTTTGGTTGAGGGACTTATGTGGACGGGTTCAGAACCAAAGCTTTTATTTCACTCCATCACCTGAGAATAAAGATATTATGACAGACAATATCTGTCTTGTGGAGCAGCTAATTCACTGGGTGTCTGTCAGACGGTGCTCAGAGAGTGATGACTCTCTCCATTTTTGCTGTAATGACATCCCTTTCCCCTACCCACCAAGTGTTTTTGAGAACTGCCTCAGTATGATGCTGGCGGAGAGGTATGCTGAAGGCCATCTGGCCCACAGCGGAGGCCTGTACTTCCAGCCAGATGGCAGGGTTGCTGCCCTCGTGTTGGCATTCAAAACCACATACCTCTACAGCGTCAACTTCAGCAGAACCAGTCTTTTCTACAGAGAAATCCTGACATGGTTTAACAGAGAAATATCAGGAGCACCAGAAGGGCTGGAGAACGGATGGTTCATCAGTCATCTGTCTCTTTTTGACTTACAGCAGTCTTTGAGCTCAGAGACTCTGGTAGTAGCTGGCTTCTCGGTAGCGCTCACGTTTGCTTCGCTTCTCTTAACCACCTGGAATATTCCACTGAGCATATATGGGACTGCAGCTGTAGGAGGCAGCGTTTTTGTCACCATCGGACTCCTTGTTCTTCTTGAATGGCAGCTGAGTGCCATTGAGGCTCTGTTTATATCGTCAGCAGCAGGGCTGTCTGTTGACTTTATTGCAAACTACTGCATATCCTACAACTTGGCTCCTCATTCGGACAAAATCGGTAAAGTGGCACACTCCACTAAGAGGATGGGATGTCCTGTAGCAATAGTTTCTGGTGCTTTTTTCTCCATGGGGATCATCATGCTGCCTGCCACAGCCTTGCTCTTCAGGAAACTGGGGATTTTCCTGTTTTTGGTGAAATGTGTAGCATGTGGATTTGCAACCTTCTTCTTTCAGTCCTTATGCTGCTTTTTTGGACCCCAGAAAAACTGTGGCAAGATCATGCTGCCGTGTTTTTCAGATCACACTGACAGCACGCTGCCCTCCTGCTCTGCAGCAGAGCCCAGTTCCTCATCAGCCTCGGCTGCTAACGGGGCATTTGGCAGAGCTCGAGTGAGGAGGAGTTATGACAAAGAGGCAGGTGGCTATCTCTACCCCAACCACCACCGTCAGCACAGACAGAAACAAACTGTGGCGGGAGGAGGTGGAGGGCGTGGGCCGGAGCAGTACGAGCTGCAGCCATTGGCCTATCGACTGAGCGACAGCTTTGAAAACAGCACTTGCACCAGTAAACTGTCCAACCGGCCCTCTGTGCTCTCTGATGAGATTGAGTACTGCGGGATAGATGTGGGCAGGACTAGCATGGATGGTGACAGTGAGCCGATGTGCAGCCATCAACATAAGATCTGCCAACCCCCTCCAGCCCTCCAGACCTCATCTCCTTACAAAGAAAACACACTGCGGCCTGTAGGCCCAGAACAAGAAGATATAGCCAGGGACAAGCTGCTGTGTAAAACATGTCGAGGTCAGTCTGCTGGGGTTAAAGACTGGGGCAATACATCGTTCTCCTCATCTTCCAGCTTAGAGGAGACCATCATCAGCCACACACTGGAGACGATTGACCAACCGTCACAAACCACAGAGGAGAGCCTCCACCATCACCCCAACAAAGGGCACCTCTCCTCCCAGTCACAGAGCTCCAGCGAGTGCCTCGAGGACTCCAACGAAACATGCCTGAGTGACATCAAACCAGGGCCTTCCAGCATGGAGCAAAATGAAGGAGAAGAGGAGGTTCAGTTAGAACCGGGACACCTAAACGGAAAGAGAGATACACTTCGTCTCTCACTGAAAGAAACTGTTTATGAGACTTGCAATAAGGGCCGCACCAGCCAGAGTGAAGAAGTAGTCATCTTACCCAACAGCAAGCCAGACCTGCCAGACGTTTGGATAAAGCGAGATGGACAACGGGAGGATACGTGCTGAGCAAAGATGGAAGAATCTTTGCAAACACTGTCCATTCACTCTTCTGAATTTTTCCCCGCAAAGAAAAACAAAGGAATTACTGAACTTCGACAGGCATATAGAAACTACAAAAGGAGCATTACCGATTACTTTTGTATAATACTCACAGGAAACATAAGCCAACTGCAAATGTAACATGTGACAGCATGTTTGTCTAATGTTGCTGCTGAGGTTGTTACAGTATGTGTTACAAATGAATGAGGTCAGAGCATGAGTGTTTCTTCAGCCAAAGGTCAAATCAAAGCATGACTGAATGAAACGGGCATTTCCAGACAGAACACAATGAGGGAAGCTTATTTTTCAGCCACAACCTCACACCAAACCTAGAGCTACGGTGTGCTGTCAAAACAACAATCATCAAGTGCTGCAGAATCTATTTTGTGCCTGGAACGTTTTATCAGCTGAACAGACTGGGTTACAACAACAGCTGCTGGCCTTTCTTCATGCTGGAGTTGACCATCGTGAGCCATATACACTCATGGACTTCTGAATATGAAAATGTGAGATGTGCAGAGGCAGAGCTGCACCGAGTAGCAAACAAACGTCACTTAACTACAGTTAACTGGTTTCACACTTTGTGGCGATAACATGTACAGCATGTCCCTTGTGACCATGACGTAGAAACCCAGAAACCTAAAGTTTGTAATGTATCATTTGTAGTGTCATGGCTTGTTTGCATTTAGTGTTTCCCTGAAGTTTAAAAAAAACAAAAAAAAAACATCATGCTGTTTATTCCAGTGTCAGTGCCAAAAAATGTAATGTTTACTTTCTGTACGAAAAAGGCAAAAAGGGGTTTCTAATGCAGATGCAACACGTGTGTGTGGGTTTATACACTGTTGGCGAATTAATGTGCATACTATTCCAGGATCTATGGATGTCATCGTATGCCTTAGCCTTTGAAAAGAAGTGATCCATTTCTAAAAACAGGAGTTGTACCATCACGTGCCACTGCTTCCACAGCTCACTATTTGTATATAGACCTTGCTGCAGCACTGCGAAGAGAAACTCTAACAGAATATCTATGGAACAGAGAGCCTTTAGCTACGCCCTACCCAACAGCTGAGATGTCACATCAGCTGATTTTATGTCTCAGTAACATTCAAAATAGTATTAATGACATGAACAGCATGTGCCAAATGTCTTTAAACTAGTTGTTTCATATGCTGAAACCACTGAAGCTGTGTTTTGTGCAAAAGGGTGTGTCCTTTAAATACATAAAATAAGAGATGTGTGTGTAGTGACGGTGGTTCAGAGCTGGACAGGAAGAGACTTGTGCCTATGAGCAGTGTTATTTTCAAGCTTTCTCTTTGTAACAAGTGTTTGCTTTTGACATCTTGACTGTATACTCACAATCCTTCAGCGAGCCTTCACGTTACACCACTCAGCAGAATAACCTGCTTAAGAGACGAATGAAATCAACCACAGGCTTTCTATGAACAGGAGAAATTAAAAGGTCACCACCACTATTACATAAAGGTGTCAATGTTGTTAATTTTTCACTAAACTGAAATAAAACATTTATTTTCCTGCAGACTTTTGGCTTTTATTTCAAATCTTGGTTGGTGTAGCAGGCGGATTACAGGCTTAAAAGGGATGATATTAAATGAAAACTATATCCTTGATATTAAAACAGTCCTCAAAGTAAAATGAGAATGAACACAAGTCCATTTTCTATTTGTGTTTAAGGATTAAACCGCTTTAATCCACAGGAAAACATATGCTTGTGGAAACAGCAATATGCTTTAATGCATAATCTGAGGCATTTTATACCACTTCAAGACGAGCCATTGAAGAATTGTTGATAAAAGTGCATCCAGCAAAATCAAAAATGCCTCCGAGCCAAAGCTCTTAAAGGATTTCCACTCACACTGTTAAATGTCTTCAAACACAAATGAAGGCAGTAACCTAAATGTCATCACTGGTGTTCATCAGTTCGAATCAGCTTCCACCCAGTCTTCTTTGGCCCAGTCGGGTAAACGTGTGGCATAATCAAAATCAGGTCCCTTGTAGCGTAACGCGTGGAGATACATGACGAGTTCCTTCTCTGTAGGATCTGGGCGTACCAGTTTACATTCACTGCACAGGTGGTCTCTGGTCCCTGGAGGAGTTTTGGGAGTCGAGTCTTCTGTGTGACTTCCATTTGATTTGGTTGGAGACTTCAGCAAGGTGTTGTCAGTGTTCATATTGGAGCAGCTCTGAGTCACTTCATTCACTGTCTCACTGCTTGAGCTACAACCTGCAGGCACCTGTGTATCAACCTGTGCCTGATGACTGTCAACGCTTGTGTTAGAGTCAGAGGTAGCATCAAATTTATCCACTTTCTCAGATGTTCTGCTTTTCTCTGCCTCGTGTTCAATCCCAGCATCATCCGGAATATCCAACAGGTGAAGGCTTTCCTGTGAGCGATGTTCCTCTACCAGAGCCTTCAGCAGCTCCTCATTACTTTTTCCCACCAGCCCCCCCTTCCCCCTGTGAGGACCCCAGGCTGAGGACCCATAGATGGGATCATTGAGGATAGGAAAGCCCAGGAACTGGAGGTGGACCCTGATCTGGTGCGTGCGTCCAGTCACGGGCAAACAGCGGACCACGCTGGTTTTCCCATTAAAGCTAAGCTTCTGGAAGACAGTTCTGCACTCCTTTCCCTTTGGGTCAACGCGGCAGAGGCCGATTTTAAAGGAAACAACCAGGATGGGCTCCTCGCAGATCAGCTCCCCATCTGGAAACTCCCCCTCTACTCGGCACACGTATTCTTTTTCAACCTGTTCAAAAGAGCAAATGTAAGAGGAAATTGTTGAAAAAGATATATGGCAAAAGCACTGTGAAAAAAGTATTCTCAAGAATACCACCAGAGAAACCTTTGTTTTTACCGCCATTATCATTTTAACCGAGTGAAATCTTAAATCCACCTCATTCTGAACCTACCTGCCTGTCTCGCACCAACTGGTCCAGTTTCTTTGAGGTTTCCAGTGTCCTGGCAAACAGCAGCACTCCTGAGGTGAGCCTGTCCAGTCTGTGGACTGTGTGCAGCTCAGACATGCCCCGCTCTTTTCCCAGGATGAAGATCACCGTGTTGTGGCGGAAGCGGCCGCAAGGGTGGACTGGGATGGAGGCGGGCTTATCGACCACAAGCACTTCGCCATCATCCACCAGAACCTCCAGGGGTCTGCCGACAACAGGGGGCTCGTGGCGGTGCACTGTGTTCTTCATGAGGTCATTGTTCTGTGGAGGGTCAAGGGAGGTTAAAACCTTTGCCACAATGTGAACATATCACCTCCTCAAGTGTGACCACCTAAAACCAAAGACCATTAAGCATCAGGTGAGTTTTTAAATGCATAAGACCAAAATATTAGGATTTGGTTTGGTTATGTCGCTGATAAGAGGAATGGTTGTTAAACTACACCTGGACCACTCTTAATTTGATCCTGACTTACTCTGTCATTAAACCAGGTTCGTATAATGATAACACTGTGTATCTAAGACATGTAAAGTCATACGTGTGTGCAGGTGACACTGACCCTGAGCACCACAGACAGGTCCTCCACCGGTGTCTCGTTCAGCCGGATGCGACCCTCTTTGACAGCGCTCTGGTAATACTCTATGGACTCCGCTCTGAACTCTGTCTTGAACACCTCCAGGAGGCTCTTCCCAATCCACCGACCTTTACAGTAAGTTTTGAAGTCAAAGTAGTATGGCCTCACTTTGCGCAAACCACCTTCAAAGAAATAGGAGGTCTCGTCGAAATGCTCCTGGCTGAAGCTGACTCCCGGGTTCCGCTTCTGCGGAGGGGGGATGTATCTCTCGCCCGGACGGAGCTTCTTCCCTCCCGCTCCTTTCCGCCACTTCCTTCGGCTACTTGTTTCAGGTTGGTCCGGCTCGTCGCTTTTTCGTTTGCCAGCTTCTGTTGTCTCTTTCGCCGTGGGTTTCTCCGCTGACGCTGGGCTCTCTACCTCCGCCGGTGCTGCGGTGCTAACAGCTGCCTGCTCCATCGTCGAGCTGCTCTGCTGACGCCCTGAAGAAAGAAAAGGACGACTCGGAGGAAGACTGACGGTATAACGGGAACCAGTGTGGCAGACTTTATCGATTGTACGCGTATTAACGTGACCGGAGAAGACATAAAGCGAGTTACATTTTCTCGAAACTCTAACGAACACGTTCACGTGCATAGCTCGGGGTCCTTCTATTGAAAGGCGCTCGGTGATGACGTCAATATGTAGTCCACCTTGTCGAATGTAGTTCCAACCACCATTCGCTGTGTCCTCTTCTTTTAATTAGTCCTTCATGCAAATTACCTCCTCTCCGGGGCATTATCGCCATAGACATAACATACGTAGACGCCTCATTACGTGCTGGAGCGTAATCCAGCGTCGCCGCCATATTGGGTGGGTCTCCGCTAGCACCAGAGCCAACCGAAGTTAACGTAAAGAGCGCAACAACGCCCCTATTTTATTTATTTTATTTTATTTAGCTTCTCAGCCCCAGTTACAAGCTTAACAGGGTAGTGTAAGACGCTGGAATGACCTGGAATTTTAAAGCTTACTTTTCCAGGCCTTAAAAAAAAAAGAAAGAAGGAAAAAATGTATTGAGCAGGTATATATGGGAGCTTTGTATGTATGTATGTATATGTGTTAAAATCAGTGTATATCACAAACATCAGCAGTTTCAGTCCAGGCTATTATGGAATCTTTGTCATCCTAAAGCTGTGAACAGTTGTTTAAATTTAGACACGTCAGGCCAGACGGGGTGTGTGTGTGTGTGTGTGTGTGTGTGTGTGTGTGTGTGTGTGTGTGTGTGTGTGTGTTTGAAAGCAGCAGTGGGCCGACACACATGATGAGTTGGCCAAAAAGACAAAACTTTCCTCGTTTCGACAGTTTGTTTAATACGCATGTCGACAGGTTATGCGAGATGTCTGGTTTTTGAGAGAGAGAGAGAGAGAGAGAGAGAGAGAGAGAGAGAGAGAGAGAGAGAGAGAGAGAGAGAGAGAGAGAGAGAGAAATCAAATGAACAATCAAACTGTTTCTTTATTAAAAACTAAAATTGATTCATTTATACATTTATTAATATGCCATACCATATGTCTGTATTATGCTCTTTAACAAAGTATTTCAGCATGAAAGCACGTGTTTTTAATGTGTGACAGCGTCCTGTATCATAACTACATCTCTGACGTTTGTAACTAACCAAACCGTGTGAAAATCGGGTAAAAATTAGAGGAGTTGTGATAAGAATAGTAGCTGGACATACACCTTCCTCCGTAGAAATGAATGCACTGGGGGCGCATGGGAGACCCATCCAAGATGGCGGCCGCGCTGAACGTCAGCTCCGATAGGAAGCGTCAGTCAATGAGGCGTCTACGTATGGTCCCATTTACTGATGGTTGATGCGGCCGACGGAGGAGCCTCCGCGGGCCACATAGGAAGGGTCCTCCGAAGGATGCAGCCCCTGAATTGGGACACAGCCACAGACGCACGACCGGGGTACTGCGTGAATCCCCTCACGACAATTTTGCTGGCCTTAGTATTTCCTGTGTTTTAGTTTGTTTATTATTGTTAGATTTAGTGTTGATGTGTGTGTGACAGACATGTGTATTGGACATTTGTGAAAATACGGAACAAATCGCGTCCCAACATTTAATTGTCAATTAAAGGACGATCCCGTATTTTACGGGACGGGTGGCAACCCTACCTATAATTGACCTTGAACAGCCAATTATGTGGAGAGATTGCTGCCCCATACAAAATAAAACAAATATAGAACAGAAATATGTCAGCTAAGACGCGACATTGATGATCCATTAATGTCAGGAAGCACCCAACAAGCCATAGCTTCGATGAGCCATAGCCGAACGCAGTTCAATTCGCTTGATCTAATAAGCAATTGATGAAGCACTGAAAAAACACCTTAAAAACCTTTTCATGGACATTTTTTTAAGCCGAATTACTCAGCAGAGCATACTGATTACTTTCCCAGATCGAAAACACGCGGACCGACGCAGATTTTGGAGAAAAAGTGAGATAACTTTAAATTTGTGGATTTTTGACTGGGGTTCGGCGAGCCCCGCAGCGTCCCGTTACAGTCCTCACTTCGGGACGAAAGCGACTGCCACACTGTCAAAAACAGTTATATTTCTCCGTAGATTTTACAAAAAGATCATAAACTATCACTGAGTTTTAGGCATGTTATTCAAATGTCTACTTTTCCATAATGAGTCTTACCTGGCCACAGTTTCATGCAAACGATGTCCTCGTGCGCCTGAGGTGAACGGCAGAGTCCCGTGATCTTGCTGGGCAGGTGGAGGTCTGCTATCCTGCACGTTCACATACAACCAGATTGACTGTCCGTGTGCATGTGTGAAAGAAGCTTCATCGACCGGTATCGAGGAACACTTTTAGGTCAAATTTCAGGTTTCTGCATGAGCTCAGAGCGGGACACAGTGGAACTACACTGTTAAAAGGGATTTGGGCTTTTAGTCAGAAGGACTATTGCTGTCAAGCTGAGAGAACTCTGCCCATTACAACAAAGTAATGTGGCGGAGCGAGGAGGAGGAGGGGGTCAAAAGGACCTTTAAATGTTGTCAACAACGCCACCCTGGGAATTTCACCCAGGGAATTATTTTTCCCAAATACAAGGCACACAGGTTCGTTCACTCAAGACGGCATGAGACGTGGTTCCCAATTTTAAAATGAACGTTTATTAAACAATTAATTTTAAAAGCAATAGAGGAACACATCATTCACACAGGACGGGGGAAGGGAAATAATCTAATCAGGGCTGGGGGGCCTAGTGGATGGAAAGGGGACTAGTGTTGGGGAGGAATCCACAAACGAAAGAAAAAGGGAGTCAACTCAAATCACCGGACAAACGTGCCAGACACACTCAGTGAGAAAACCCGCTCCCAGGACACAGCAGACAGGGGGGACGCCACCACCAACCACCTCCACCACTGGCCTCCAGCAACTGAAAAGGGGGGGGGGGGGAATTAAGAATTTAGCGGGGTTGCAACCAAACGAATCACGAAAATAAATCAAACTGTAACAAAATATAATTAATGGGCAAATCACAAGTTCAAAATTAACAAAATATTCCAACTAATAAATGCCCAAACTAAATAATGCAATCAATGTAATTAAACAAAGGTTAAAGAAACAAAACAATTACTAAATTAAATGTAGAAAATCTTTCAAATCAACCTAACAAATGATTAACAATACACAAAATCAGAATCAAACAAAAATATGCAACACAAGCCTATACAGATAACCCAGGAAAATGAATGTAACCCGCACTGTCGCGCTCTCATTCAGTCAGTTAAGAGGAACCAAACCCTGGTTCAAAGTTGGTGCTCTGGCCAGCGGCATCCAGGCAAGCAGCCGGCAACAAGTGTCTGTGCACACGCCGTTGCGACACGTGCGCGAGGCCGTGCCGAGAAAATCTGCAAAGCAGCAGCAGTAGCCCCAGCTATCAGGTTCCTGTAGCCCTGCACTAAGAGCACACTATTAGTTTTGCGGGTTGTGCTAAAAATAATGCGGTGCACGCTACAGTCACACACACACTTGCATGAGAGGAGGGAGGGAGAGAGAGCTCCACACAGCCGCCGGCGTTTACCTGCGACCACACCAGCGTTAGCAACCGGATAGCATCAGCCACACCGCAAAGAGAGAGGACACTTACCACAGCTGATACGCGTAGTGGCACATACGGGGGCACGGAGCCGCACAAACAGTCGCCCTGTGACAAGAACACTGCCTTCAGCACACTGACAAGACCAGAAGCCGCGAGGTGAAGCAGCGTGCAGACATACCTAGTTAACTTCAGAAAAAGGTGGGCATTTCAACCAACACGCATGCGCCCGCAATGTGACGTCACGTGCAGTGTTGAACTGTAAGTGTTGAACATATGGTATGGCATATTAATAAATGTATAAATTAATTAATTTTATTGTTTATTGTTCATTTGAATTTCTCTCTCTCTCTCTCTCTCTCTCTCTCTCTCTCTCTCTCTCACACACACACACACACACACACACACACACACACACACACACACACACACACACACACAAAATCATAACCCTTCAGTACACACCAATAACAAGAATTTCTTCATTTTTGTTTTTACACGCTGAGTATTTTTAATGTAAAGTTAGGCACATGCACGCGTGCGCGCACACACAACACACACACACACAAAAACCAGACATCTCACATAACCTGTTGACATGCGTATTAAACTTTGAGTAAGTTTTTTTACTCAGGTGTGTTGGAATAAAACTTCACCAAAACAAACTGTCGAAACGAGGAAGGTTTTTTTCTTTTTGGCCAACTCATCATGTGTGTCGGCCCACAGTCCACTGCTGCTTTCAAACACACACACACACACACACACCTTCTGGCCTGACATGTCTAAATTTAAACAACTGTTCACAGCTTTAGGATGACAAAGATTCCACAATAGCCCGAACTGAAACTGCTGATGTTTGTGATATACACTGATTTTAACACATTTACATACATACATACATACATACATACATACATACATACACACACACACACACACACACACACACACACACACACACACACACACACACACACACATACATACATACAAAGCTCCCATATATACCTACTCAGTTTTTTTTTTTTTTAAGGCCTGGAAAAGTAAGCTTTAAAATTCCAGGTCATTCCAGTGTCTTACACTACCCTGTTGAGCTTGCAACTGGGGCTGGGAAGCTAAATAAAATAAAATAAATAAATAAAATAGGGGCATAGTTGCTCTCTTTACGTTGACTTTGGTTGGCTCTGGTGCTAGCAGAGACCCACCCAATATGTCGGTGACGCTGGATTACGCTCCAGCACGTAATGAGGCGTCTACGTATATTATGTCTATGGCTGCCACCGCTGTGCGTTGCCATGGATACAAAATGTAACGGTACACACATCACTCATGAGAAGCTCTCTTTTCTCGCTGTCTTCTCAGTGCTGTGCCATGTGGCTTCTGTTTTTACAATGTAATCACTTACCATTCAGATGAGTGACATGGCCAAGTGTGTCCACTTTATAATAAAGTCGTGTTTATTTCATGTTAGGATACATTAAAATCTGGAAGCTTTAAATTGTGAACTGTGCAATTTTTCAGAGACTTGTGGTGATGCACAGTATTTTGCACATCTAAAAATACACATACACATTAAGGAAACTGAACTTAGTGTGTTTTGTGCTGATAATGGTTGTATTTCTTTCTTTCTTTCTTTCTTTCTTTCTTTCTTTCTTTCTTTCTTTCTTTCTTTCTTTCTTTCTTTCTTTCTTTCTTTCTTTCTTTCGTACAGGGTTACTTCACTTCAGTGTAGGCTGTGCTGTTTGGGGAAACTGCCCCTCAATGAGGTGGTCCTGCAAGTGTTTCTCCTCGCCGAACCAACGCACACTAATTGCCCATTATATGTCCACCTTGTTTTCATTTTCTGACTTATTTCTATTGCACTGTTTGGAGGAACACTAATCCATGTGATGTTATAGAGAAATTGTCAAGACAGTGGACATTTCAGTAATGTTTGAATGTTTTCATTTTCAACATTTTGAGCAAGTTTCTCAGATACGTTTTTTTGTTTGTTTTTATGAATCTTTGCAATTTACTGCAGCAACTCTGAACATTCACTCAGAAGGGACTCTGTTGAACTCGGAGAGTTATTGTTTTTCCCCAAAGGAAGGCTCTTCTTTTTATGTATTATATTATTATTATGTGTGTGGGACAGTGTAATTTCAGTTTGTGAGCAAAAGTGTGTCAGAGGGTGTAAGGGCTATTTTTTAAATATGTCCCAAGGAAGGTCTTTTTTGATGTCTTGACATCCATTGACACTTATTTTGAAGCAAGGCTGCTTGAAGTTGGACTTGTTGGGGGTTAAATAAAGGTCCTTATTGAATTGTCTGTTCAGCTATTTTTTTCTTGTGTTAATATTTAGTTTGTCTAATTCTCATGGAGATTCTTTGTAGATATTATTTTTGCTTAAAATTTTGAAATCTAGCAATTTCCGTAAACTCAAGTAACTTGGCAATAAAGCACGAGAAAAAATAATAATGTTGCCCTAACTTGATAAAATAAGTTCAACCAACATCTTTTTTAGTTCTCTTAAGTAATGTTTTCCAGTCCACATCACTTGATACAGAAAGTTGAGTCAACAAATCGCAAGTTGTATCAATTATGTATTCCATGTTGAGCCAACTTGATTCACAGTTGTAGGAACTTGATAAA
The DNA here is from genome assembly GCF_039877785.1 of Chaetodon trifascialis. Classification (NCBI taxonomy): domain Eukaryota; kingdom Metazoa; phylum Chordata; class Actinopteri; order Chaetodontiformes; family Chaetodontidae; genus Chaetodon; species Chaetodon trifascialis. Next base: position 14,918,065 of record NC_092069.1, read on the forward strand.
ATAAATTCAACCAACATCTCTTAAAGTTATCTCAAATAATATTTTTAAGTTCAACTTACTTGATACAGGAAGTTGAGTCAACAGACTGTATGTTGCATGAACTCATGTTTTGAAGTGTAAAAAACTTGACACTATAAGTTGACTCAAATTAACTCAGTCAAAGCAACAAGATGACTTGACATAGTTAAGTCGGGTCACCTAATCTTTTTTTTTTTTTTTTTACAGTGCATGCTTCCCGTGAAATTATTTTCTCCGCATTTATCCCATCCTCGGTCTGTCGATCCTCCGCGGCAGACCAGGAGCGGTGGGCTGCCAGCTGCCAGCCGCCAGCCGACGCCGGCGCCCGGGGACCAGTTCTCCTTCGGTGCTTCGGTTCTCCTTCCTTTGGTGATCTTCTTGCATGTTTTTAGTGGAAGTTATTTAAGGAGGAAACCTTAGGTTCATGCAAACTCCACACAGAAAGGCCCCCTTTTTTTCTCGAGCAGCAGGCACCGAAAGCGTGGTGGAGGACACGCCACCAGCGCCCACAGCGAGATTCCGGGGGCCTTCTAGCTGTGAGGCGACAAGTGTGACCACTTGTGCAACCGTGCTACTCTACAAATAAATGTCTGACATTATTATGGAAAGAATCCATACAGAGATACTTCTTTGTTGATGAGTAAGATCTGTTTTGCTTAAGCAGAAACAGCTGTTGTAGCGCTGTTGCCAAAGCCACCAGACTCCATTCAAAAAAACAGTAATTTTAGCATTTTTAAAAAAACTTCTTCAAATGCATCAAAATCAAAATAAAACTCGACAAAAACCTTCTTGGATCACATTTTTAATGTTTCGGCAACAATTACTAACTCTGGATTGGTTGAAATAAACTTTCAATTCACCGAATGGGGAGAGGAGCGAGAGAGCTGTCTGACGTCAGAGAAGCAGCGGGGGAAACAGCACATTGAGTCGGAATGTTTAATATTTTGTGTGTTTACCTTTTGTCATGCTTCACTCATGTTTAGAACAATCCTGCAGAAAATGGGATTGACAAAAAATGATTGACAGGTGCTGATGTTTTTTTTGTTTGTTTTTTTTTCTGTTTGATTATGTTCTGTGTTAGATTTAAATTGTTAATTAAAAATATTGTGTTCTAAATTAAAATTTTATAACCTACATTATCTATTCCATTTCTTATTTACAGTATAAGTAAACTTTTGAACTACTTTTCAGTGACAATACAATTATCTTATTTTTTCTGTGATATTTACTGTGACGGAGCGGCTCCGTCACTGACGATGGGCAGCGCACTCACACACATACGCACACACATACGCACGCACATAGGCACGCAAACGCTTTCATTCACACGTCCCTGCTCACTTTCCCCGTCTTTTCAATAAGTAATTAAAAATACCCCATAGCCATTTCCCTTTTCTCCTCCGTTTCTGTAGCACGGCCAAGGGTGCGCACTTGGTAGTTCTACCTCTGTTCATACATATATTTCCACACGTATTCATACCACCATTTTATCACCTACCATGTGGAGATGTGCTGCGTGTCCATCCTGCTCTCTCCCGCTGTCGTAGTTTGGTTGGCCAAACAGGGGCGTAACTGACAGCTACATTCAATAGTCTGTCTTCGCGCGTTTTTATGATCATGTGACCTACGTTATTATTTGTTTTTGTTTGTAAAGTTGATTTTTGTGATGAATAACTAAGGATGGTTAAAGGGGAACATTTGTGAAGATAAATACTATTTTTGCTCTATTTATAGTGGAAGTTGGGAGACTAAATATATGGATAGGGTTAAGGAAAATGCTGAATATGTTTTTTTATGTGTATACCGAGCCTAGTGGGAGGGGCAACTGGTTTAAAAGGAGGCTGCTCAGCCCTGGATGGGGAGTCTTGGCTTGGTTACAGAGGAGGTAACATTGCTTGATCTCCAGACTGTGTGAGTGGTTTCTTTGGAGGAAAAAAATACTACTGTGAGTTATTGAAGGACTTTTTTTTTTAGAATATTATTTGAACTATTTTCTTTTTGTCTGCATTTCACTTTTTGTAAATATGTTTGCACCTGGGGAGGCCGGCAAATAAATAACACCAACAGTGTATTTTCGATATATAGATACAGATATAGGGCTGCAAGGTGGCGCAGCAGGTAGTGCGCGTGCCTCACAGCAAGAAGTGAAGAAGGTCGCAGGATCGATTCCCGGGTCGGGCCTTTCTGTGTGAAGTTTGCATGTGCATGTGCCGTGCATGGGTGGGTTCTCTCTGGGCACTCCAGCTTCCTCCCACAGACCAAAAACATGCTCATTAGGTCATTAGGTTAACTGGTGACTCTAAAATTGCCCCTGAATGGTGTGTGTATGTGTCCTGCGATCGGCTGGCGACCGGTCCAGGGTGTACCCCGCCTCTCGCCCGCTGACAGCCGAGGTCCCCCCGCGACCCCGAAAGGGATAAGCAGCATAGACAATGGATGGATGGATTTACAGATATTTACAAAGATACAATATGAATATTTCTATTTACTTAAAATGTACAACTATTTACAAAAGATCACATGTATACAGTTGAGGCTGAGCAGTCCCTGGTGGTGCTGCAAGATTATTGAAGCAAACAGTTTCCTGTTCTAACAGTGACCATCAGGACTGCTTGGAGGCTTGATCCTCACATGGCAGCCATCGATTGCTCCAGCAGCTTTTTGAAAAGCTCTGTGTCTTGCCAGCTCTGCAAACCCCTGAGTTACTGCCGCCAGGTCTTCTGTGGTCTTGGGGAGGTAGATGACCCTGTGGCGAATGGCCACCACCTCCTCAGTGACTCAATGGATGATGCGGTGAACAGTGGAGCGAGCGAGGCATCCTAAACACCCTTGCCACCACAACTGGAGGATGTCCCACTCGCCAGCCAGAAGAGACAGACCAAGGTCTCTATTGTGGCACCCCATCCGTGTCGCCTTTCCTGGTGGAGAAGCTCCAGCAGCACCGCCAGGGACTCTCTGCTCAGCCTAAAATCTCATCTGGTGTCATGATCGTTGAAAAATAATAGCAGAACAGGAACACTGATGTTTATGCAGCAGTACATCGCCCTTGCCTGGATGAAGAAAGGAGGGTAAGAAAAGGAGGATTAAACAAGAGCAACTGAATTTTAGTTGATACAACAACTCGAATGTTAAAGCTTAGACCAATAATGCTTCATTTCTCCATCTATTACACTTTGGCTCCTCAATATGGTTCTGATGTTTAATAACACAACATTTTAATAGGCTATTGAATTAAGTCAGGGTTATTTACAGGGTTCGTACACATTTAACTATTCAATTCAAGCACTTTTCAGATCTTGAAAACATAGCATTAAATTTACAGCATACAGAAGTATCAAGACTCATGGTTACATGACATATATGTCAGTCCATAGTTTATATGGCAAGCGTTTGTCACTAAACGGTATCGTTTATTAACGGGTAATGTATGAACATTAATATGGGTTAAAATAGCCGGTTAATGTTACCTCCCGACGGCGCTCTCCCAGCCGGAGATAAACGAGCCGCCGGTGTCGCAAAACCTCTGGTCCCATTGTCCAGGACCCCGGTCGTGTGTCTGTGCCCCGCTGCCTGCGTGTGTTGCTGTCACGGTTGCCTAGAAACAGACATCACACACCGGCGCTGCTCACAACACCCGCGCCTTTTAAAAATGTCCTCAACAGCCAAAACGCTTGCAAAAGTACAGACGTGAGTGGGAAGAGGCACATCCTTGGCTGCACAGCGTCAGTGGAGATGATTACTATTAGACTATTGTGGTTTGATTGATTGTTTAGGATGTTGAGTTTTTAAAGTCGGATGAATGATCATTTATTTAATATACAGCAGTATCAGCCAATATAAATAGCCATTTAAAGAACAAATCACACTAATGGATTAACAGTTAATAGATAAATATTGTTAAGAGAAAACGTTTATTTGTAAAATATATATACATTTCCAAAGAGCTGGAGGGAAATCTGAGATATAAGAAGCAAATGTCAGTTCCTGAAAGACTCCGAGACTAATTGGCTCAGATGCTGAAAATAAATGACATGACCAAACTTGAAAATGGAATGGATCTGCTAAAATATGCCGAGTCATGTTATGTAATGCTTTGGGATTATGAATGTCAAATGACATCTTTAGATGACTCTGTAAGAACAATTAAGTCATCCTGCTGAATAGTTTTGTGCTTTGACCTCTTCAGCTTCATCGATTTTAGTAAATATATGCTTGAATCTGAATTTGATGCGACAACACGTTTCAACAAGTTTGGACAGGAGCAACTAAAGACTGGGAAAGTTGTGGAATGCTCCAAAAACACCTGTTTGGAACACCCCACATGTAAACATATATATCACAAACATCAGCAGTTTCAGTCCAGGCTATTATGGAATCTTTGTCATCCTAAAGCTGTGAACAGTTGTTTAAATTTAGACACGTCAGGCCAGACGGTGTGTGTGTGTGTGTGTGTGTGTGTGTGTGTGTGTGTGTGTGTGTGTGTGTGTGTGTGTGTGTGTGTGTGTGTGTGTGTGTGTGTGTGTGTGTGTGTGTGTGTGTGTGTATGTGTGTGTGTTTGAAAGCAGCAGTGGACTGTGGGCCGACACACATGATGAGTTGGCCAAAAAGAAAAAAACCTTCCTTGTTTCGACAGTTTGTTTTGGTGTTTAATACGCATGTCAACAGGTTATGTGAGATGTCTGGTTTTTGTGCGTGTGTTGTGTGCTTAACTTTACATTAAATAAACTCAGCGCACAAAAACAAAAATGAAGAAATTCTTGTGTTATTGGTGTGTATAGAAGGGTCATGATTGTGTGTGAGAGAGAGAGAGAGAGAGAGAGAGAGAGAGAGAGAGAGAAATCAAATGAACAATTAAACTGTTTCTTTATCAAAATCTAAAAATAATTCATTTATACATTTATTAATATGCCATACCATATGTCTGTATTATGCTCTTTAACAAAGTATTTCAGCATGAAAGCACGTGTTTTTAATGTGTGACAGCGTCCTGTATCATAACTACATCTCTGACGTTTGTAACAAACCAAACTGTGTGAAAATCGGGTAAAAATTAGAGGAGTTGTGATGATTATAGTAGCTGGACATACACCTTCCTCCGTAGAAATGAATGCACTGGGGGCGCATGGGAGACCCATCCAAGATGGCGGCCGCGCTGAACGTCAGCTCCGATAGGAAGCGTCAGTCAATGAGGCGTCTACGTATATTATGTCTATGATTATCGCCACCAACTGTTCATAATGTGTATTTAGTTTGATTTGATGCCGCATCATGTGGATGACTAATTTGTTGTAGGTATCAGAAGATATGCCTTAATAATATTTCCAGAGTAATACGCTAAAATGAAGATGAAGTCTTCATGTGACGTAAGTGCAAGCTTGGGTTGTGTTTTGTGGAAATCTCTGGAAAAAATTTTTTTTTATGTCAACCAATGATTATTCACTTGAGGAAGATTATGTGTGATATATCTTGGAAGGTGACTCAAAGTATTGGCAGACCACCAATGTTAGATCGGGCAAGATTTGATCATCAAATCTGTTTTAATTTTTTTTTTATTTATAAAAAAAATATTATGCTGTCTCCTTCTACAGACAGTGACAGTTTCAATGACAAAAAGGACAATTATAAAACAATTATAAAAATCATTAAAAATGAAAACAATCAAGTATCCATGTTGTGGGTTTTATTAATAAATCTAGTAAGTTTACACATAAATCAATATTTGTATAATTTCAAATAATTAAGTGCCTTAATGAATACATTTTTGGCACAATGCATTTCTGCTCTACAGTAACAATGTCAACAGGACAGATCCTACACATACAGCATGTGAAGACAGTGAGAAGTTCTTACCACAAAATATATGTTCCTTTGTTAATTAGCTGAATTCTCTTTTAAAAACCTTGGCTTGTACTTGCGCTTGTCTTGTCATTCATGACCAAAGCATTCCCATATCATTACATACAAATTCAAAAATTTAACATTCATCCAAATTTCCCCACAAGCATCCAGAAGAGCTCATACTGAAGCTCCTCAAGTTGTAATTGCATTTTTCCTCATTGCTGAACTTCATTTACTTATCAATAAAGAGGCCAAAGGCTTTTGGGAGGAAGGTCATCAGTCCAGCGGTGGTCACTCATTCACTCACTGTTCCAGCACCCTTAGAAGACAATCTGGTTGGGCAAACAGCGTGAGATCCTCCTTGTACGTTGCTAGGTGACAAGCCAGCGGGGCAGGTGGCCGTTAAGTCTGGGGCTCAGTAAAACGAGGAGTGCTACGGGGCCCCGGACATGCAGCACCAACGCCACCTCCTGCAGGGGCAACCACACTGCAGTCAGAGCTCACCTCTGGGGAGAGACGGATAGCACAGATATCATCAGGAACAAGCTGCAGGACGTAGGTGGACGTGACTCATGACTGCGTGAATCTCACTCAAGATTACAGACGCACCTGATGAAGGTAATGTTCAAAAATAATGTGCAGGTCAGGTTAGTAGATAAACAGGTTTTCCTTCACTGACTTTGGTTTGAAAATGATGGCTCATAAGTGTTTCTGTGCATTACCCTGGCCACTGCCGCCTCTTGTCAGTCAGAGGGACATAGACCACTCCCATCAAAGCTTTCTTGAGAAAGGTCCCATCACTCTGCCGGTCGTACTGTTCTAGCACCTGAGTGCCACCGTCGGGGCCCACAGGGAGAACCAACCGCCCACCAGGCTTCAGCTGCTCCAAGAGCTTGCATTAAGAGATGGCAAAAAGCTGAAATTTCACATGAGGTGATAAGTCGAGTTCAAGAGGCAGCTTCAGCTCAGTTAGTCAGTGTGGAGACACTTCCGTCCTCCGCGTATCAAACTTCCCTCACAGCACTTGAGAAAGATTCACTTTAGCAATGCAGATAAACTGCAATGTGTTTTAAACTTAACTTAACGCTGTGTGCAAGGCTTCTCTTATTCTATTCTTTCCTATTTTATTTTCACAAGCGCAAAAACCAAACTGCAGGTGTCCTTACAGACTTAGGAACAGTCGCTGCAGCTGCACCAACATGAATGGCATCATACGGCGCTCCGTCCGGGAAGCCAAGCCTTCCATCTCCCACTGTGGACACATGTCGGGATGACTTTTATAGTCTTCTGTCACTGTGAAGTTTCAACAACAAACTTAAAAGGAAGCATGACTTTGGCATCTCCTGACTTACCTGTCAGTTTGATGCGCCCAGAGGTGAGCAGCTCTGGGTCGTCAGCTTGCACATTTTTTATTGACATCTGAACCAGTTCATCGATGTGGTCAATGCCAACAACTCTACCACTGGGGCCTGTCTGCAAACAACAGAAAAATCCAACAGTGCACTGAGTCATATACTATATTTTATGCCAACTTAGCTAAAAAATATCAAGTCAAGAATGTGTGTACATTGTGTGAACTTACCATTCTTGCAAAGCAGGCAGTCAGATATCCACTTCCTGAACCCACATCGAGTGCAGATGCCCCTTCAGTTAGTTTGTCACTTAACAGCTCCAAAGCATGAGCATGCTGTCAAACCAGTCCCACAGGAAATTCATTCAGCCCATCATCTGAATACACATAAGTGAATTATAAAACCCGATGCCGAAAAGTTGGGATGCTGTGTAAAACATAAATAAACAGTTGAGGATATGTAAAAAAGGACTAGCAAACGATCACATTCTGTTTATTTCTGTTACACAGCGTCCCAGCATTTTTGGAATCGGAATTCATCTTCAGATATTTGCTCACATCTCACAACAGTTCAGTGTTCTTTACTCACCATGTGTGGTGCACTGATAGTGGCCCTGTAGCCTGTGATAAGAAAATGTCATAACACAGAGTCACAGCACACATCTGTGCTGAAGAAGCAGCTGTTACTCTACAGCATCATGTTTTCACTCAAATACCAGTTGCCATGATAAGCAAGTGCACGTATGTGTCAATAAAGACTGATTGGAATGAATACCTATGGACTGAGGAGAGTCTGCATAAGGATAGTCTGTGGAGTAGAGCCCTCTGTCGGTGGCCAGCATGGCATCAAACACTCGGTCGCTGCGGATCACCCCATGATCTGGAGGAGAAAAGAGTGAAAGGTTTGCAGGATGAAGTGAGATGTTGGAGTCTGTTTCACCATTACTTTTTAAAGTGAAGGGAAAAACTAATGATACAGGCTTTTTAGAGGAAATATTGAAAATTAAAGTACAGGATGGGGGTCAATATTTAAAGCTAGGCAGTATATCAGTACTATTAATCATACTACTGCTCATATTTTGATAACAGTGTGTGATTTTTCATCGTAACATTATTTAGTCTGTCCCTTGTGCAAAAGCCGGCATTACAGATCAGTGATACATTTTTCTGAACTTTGTATGCCTTTTCATTTACAAACGGATAACGAATCATTTTCCATACACACAATTATGCACTTACATTTTAGCTTTTACATTTCAGCTTTAAAGTTTGGCATTTAACCTTTTCTATTTCCAATCTGAACAGTTCACATTCAAACTAAAATTGCCATTTCTCATTATCCATTTGTCATTTCATACCGATTTACATTAAGAATCCATAAAGCATGCCCTAATAATTGTGAAAAGTACATTATAATAATTTTAAGTCAGTAAAATGATCCTCTATATTTTCCTGAGTGAAGTCAATCATGAGTACCTCTCTCTGCTCTGCCAATATCCACATTACTACAGACTATCACTGGTTTATTTTAAATTTAGTATAAAATCACCAGCTGTCACACAAAACATCTTCCCTTTGAGGACCCTGAGGTTTAGACCCTGAAATGTCAAAGCTCTGTCCCTGACATCAACCCACTCACCCCTCAGCCTGCTGATGAGCTCTGGATGTGTTTTGCCGGTGGACATCCACGCCATGGTCCGGGACAGCAGCACACCCATAGGGACTGCCACTACTGCCAGGCGCAACGCTGCTCGCATCTCCTACACCGGATCTCCCTGCAGTGACAAGTTACATCATACATACGTTACATCATAAACAGATAATATTACTGAACAGTTGTTGGTGCTAATGTGAGTTCAACAAATGGTCAATACTCACAAATGCAAATAATTCAGCAGAGGTCACTAAAGCTTGTTTACCTCGATAGTTCGCCACCGTTCCTTCTTCCAGCTGAGACAAACTTCCTGGCTTCTTCCTTCTGGCCAATAGGATGCGTTCTCCCCAACGCGAAACCGTAGAAGTCCAATCACATCTCGAAAAAGTTTGATGGGCGGTTACAGCGTCCAATCATATGGTCCTAAATTAGAAAGTAGGCTGTCGCTTATTAGAGACCGTTGGACCATGGACAGAGTTAGCTAGCGAGGCTAATCTTCAATCTTTAAATTCATACATTAGAGGAAATAACAGTTAATCTATTGCGATTTTCACAGAGGTAAGACAAATACAAATGTGTGTGAAATATAATTATATTATGACAACCCGTCTGAAGAACAGATGAAATGCATACCAAGAGAAACGTTAAATGCAGCAGGTTAGCATAAGTATGTGGATGCAAGTTAAGATTTGATTGGTTCTTCGTATTTGGAAATCTGCGTAGTTTCCCTGTCTGTCTTCGATCAGAATGTCTCACGAACATGCCTGTTTATTGTTGGTGAAAGAGTCAGGCCATGAATAAGACTGGGCTAACGCTAATTGCTGTTAAAAATTGATGTTGACATCTGTTCTAACTCCGCTGGTCAGTTCGCCACAATGGTTGACGACTTCGAGGGTCAGCAGGTTCGGTCCAGCGGGGAGCTGTGGTCCGAAATCTGCTCCAGTCTGCCCGAAGTGCGAGCTGAAGAAACTGCAGAGAACAACACGGAGTTCAAAGACTCTTTCCGGCCAGCAGCACAAGTCGGGGTGCAGGTCAATGGACACTCAAATGGGACAAATACCAGTTCATCTAGTGCCAAATGGGAACCCATGGAGGACTCTGAGATCTACATAGCCAGTTTAGGTACAGACATCCTTCCAGCCTCTTTCTATCTTTTCCTGACTATAGGCCTTCATCCACCGCGCTCTACCTCCCGCTCAGTCAGGTTGTTTGGGAGAATACAAAGATGATAATGTGTCAGAGTCCATAAAAATGACAATATGTTGCACAAAACTTCTCCAGGTTACCATGATTTATTTCCCAAATGTTGTCAGCTATTGTGCCTTCAGTTCAGTTTTCCCCACATGTAGTCCACCATTTGTCACGTGACTTATTTATAAATCATCCAAAAACTGGTAAAACATTATCTTTTCAAATTAGTTTTCAGAGAATACCACAGTCACTCTTGGATAAAAAAGAGGTGTAGATATTCTTCAGCAGAGGTCGTCTGCACCGAGCTCTGTGTGCCCGTGGCCCTCCATTCAGGAATGTCACCATTTTGATTACATTTTTTTTTTGTCCACACTTTGGTACAGAGAACCGCCTGAAGAAGCTAAAAGGCCAGTCCAGTGATGTGACCTCCAGGGACATGTTGCGCTCCTTGTCTCAAGCTAAGAAAGAATGCTGGGATAGATTTCTGCACGATGCCCAGACCTCAGAGCTCTTCCAAGGCGGTGACATGGATGAGAGGTAGGACGGGAGGGATGGATTATGCTGTTTCACACACGTACTGTGTTCTGTTGACGTTTTGTTACACGTGTGTTACCTTCAGATGTTGCAGAACTGTTCACTTTTCCTGTGCGATGCTATATCAAATCTGGTTTGTTTGAAATAAACCCTTAATTCACAGAGCTAGATGTGAAAATGTTCCAGCACTATACTGCTACTACACTCTCCTCTCTCGCTTCATGCCGTTCCTGTCCCAGCCTGCCGTGTCTTCTTTGCCCCTGGACTCAGCGTCCTGGTCGGAGCTGTTGTTATTCACCTTATGGTGAATCCCTTTCCTCCATCTGTCTTGGAGGCATTGTTTGGTCCCGGTCCAGCTGCATTCATGTAAACTCCAGCAGTCCCCCCTGGTGCTCTGAGCTCTTGTTTCAGGCAGATTCAGTCAGCTGCGTAGCTAACTGAGCTAACTAGCTAACAGCAACTAGTTGCTACAGCAAAGCATATAATGGTTGTCAGGGAACAGTTACTCTGGTGATACGCGGCCCCCTATTTGTTTGGAGTGAGCAATTCTCCTTTTAATATCTCTGACTCTTTGCGTGCCTGCCTTCCACAGTGCTCTTGAACACTTCAAAAGATGGTTGATTCCTGAGAAGGTGGCCATCAGCGCGGAAGAGCTGGAATATCTCTTGAGGCCGTCTCAGAATAAGGAAGCAGCTGATCCAGACCAAACTCAGAACGACGATGACACGGAGGGAGAGAGACGCAGCCCAGAGGAAGATGACGTTCACAGCCCCGAGAAATGAGCGATGTTTATTTTAAAAATGGTAACCACGAAGGAAAAACTCATTCGGCGTGCATTCAGCACAGGTGACTTGTTACTCTGATGCTCATTTTGAGCTGCGTTAGGTCATGGCAGTGTTTTGGCCAAAGCTTTTGTGAACAGCAGCCAAAGAGGCAATTACAGGCTGTCATCATCCTCTGTATCCCCGGCAACTGAGTGTTAAGTACTTACCCATTCACATGTGTTTTGTGTGTGCTATTCATCCCTTCAACCAAATCACACCATGAAAATATATAATAAAGAGTTTGAAATTAGACCTGTTTGTCCCGTAGCAGCAGCATTTGCATCTATTCAGTGAAGTGACTCCCACTGTATCGGTTACCAGAGTGGCTCTCTACTTTCAATACAAATGCAAAGGCTAACGAAGGACCACATGCAGTATCGTGCTGTTGATTAGATTTTGGTGATGTAAGCAGCAGAGATGTTATTATTTTGTTCTGTCAGTAGAAATATATTCCTGAAAATACTGTAACATATTGTGTAACATCTTTATTTTTGCCATGTTGATTTTACATCTGAAGTTTTACCCAAGTTTCAATAAAAACAAGTAGAATGGATTCTGTTCATTTGTCTGCTCGTTAGCTGAAACAAGGGCACTGGTATATTTAGCTGAAGCTGAGGTGCAATTAAAACTATTCTCAGACACACAGAATTTTGGGTGTGTGTGTGATCTCGTGCTTCCGTCTTTGTGAGGACCTGTTTGAGATTTCTATTTAGGGAGTGAAGACATAATTGTAAAGTGAGGGCTGTGTAAGGTTAGAGGCATGCAGACTTTGGACTGATTTAAGGAGAGCAGGGAGTCGTAAAGAATTACAGTGTGAAAGAGAGCAGAAGAGACGGCCGACGGCATCGAGTGGTTTCTCTGACATGGTCTGACTGCAGTATCTTTAGGTGGCAGCAAAGAATCAAATATTATTCTTCCACAAAGTGTCGTAGATTGCCATTTCACACAGAGAGTGCCATGCCACAAACGGCAAGACAGATTCATAATGTCACATGTTATTCCGCTTGGAAAAATAATTTATGCTAAAAATGGGCCATCTCTGTCCAGACATCATTTAAACATAAACTAACCTCAAAACTGGGGAATTTTCTCAGTTTATCACCTCTGAGTGAAGCCTATATGTTTCTGTGAACATACAATCAGAAGACTGTTTAAATGACCTGTATTAAAATCTAAACTGCTGGTCGACACTTAAAGATGACAGAACACAACTGAGTGTGAAATATGTCCAGAAACCAGCTGACAGTGGTTTTGCCCCAAATGTTCCCCAGTCATCGGACAGTAATGGAGACATAATACAGGAGTAATAGTTTCTACTTGACTTTTGAAATTGAAATTGAAAAAAGAAAGATACTCATGCGTTTGGCTCATCTTTGCAATGACTAAAAGAAATGTGGGAGCGTTCTTGGGGTTGTTGAGACAAGTCTGTGTGAGAGTATTGAATGTGAATTTGAAATCTCTTCGAAGAACTCATCATCGTTCAGCGTGCTCTGGTAAAAGGCACAACGCAGACAAAATATTAACATCACAGCCAACAGCTTGTAAAACAAGCCTATCTGAGTATGGTGTACCATGTGTCCTGGTCAGCCTTCAGATTCAGCAAAGACTGAACATTATAACCTCCACAAAGTTAAGATTTTGTTATATTTTAGCAGTTCAAATGCAGAACACCAGCAGGCAGGTGGAAGAAGTGAGCTTTAGCAACCAAAGCTGCATCCACACAAACTACAGGCAGACAACAAACTACAGCAGCAAATATTACTGCATTACAGCAAAGCTGATAAACCAGTCCGTCTCAGGCAGGAGACAAATCCAGGGTCCAGACGAAGACGATATGACACTTGACCTGAAGGGAAAACACACTGACTGAACACAAGAGAGGGAAGAAGAACATGTAATTACAACGGCAGGTTAGAGACAAAGACAGGAAGTGATACACGACAGACAAGGAAAAACTCCCATAAACAGGAAATAACTAAAACCCAAAACTGTGACAGTTGTAGATTGTTGTTGTAGATTTAGATGTGTCTCTCACATTGGCAACAGAGTGTCACTCTCAATTTAAAAAACTCAGTGTGAAAATCCTCTTACACAGCCTTTATATAAATAACAGAAATCCTTCTTCTCTGCTGTGAATCAGTTTCAGTCCTGGACATGAAAACCTTCGGGAGCCTCTTGTCAAGCTTGCGGTCTGTCTTCTAAAACCCAGAGGACTGAAAGTGTGAAGTCACTTGAATGCACACAATTAAAGCAGTGTTTGTTCTCATTATTCTTTCAAGTGGAGAACAAACTCTGCCACTCTTGACATAAAAAGTGGACTTCATTTCACTTATTCTGGATGACGCTTATTACAATTATTAATATTTCAGCGAGTAAAGGTTGTGCCTGGCTAACTCTCCAGGTCTCACAGAGTTGTGCTTTGTGGTAACAGGTGGGATTGGGATGGCAGATAATAGTGTGAAGCCCCGAATGGCAGGAAATTAAAATTTGATTGGCATCCATCCTTGATTAAAATGTAATTTCCATCTCTGGAAGGTGTTAATAAAGAAACCCACTCATGATGTCCCCTGAGAGAAAAGAGCTTCAGCAACCATTTAAACCTAAATGTCATCCCAGGAAAACATGAAAAAAAAAGAAGCATTATTTAACTGAATTATAATATATTACACAATCGACTGAAAATAACTACCAATAATTAATATTTAATCTCTATGAATTTATATTCATAGAGTTTCCGAAAGCTGAATTATATATCTATCATTACAACAAAAATGAGAGAACTGATTCCCTTGGCAAGAAGTTAAGATGATGAATTTTGTTAAGAGGTTTGACCTTTGAATCCGATACTGATGGCGCGAGCGGCGCAGATGAAACTGTTCATCTTCCAGCTGTTTTTCACTGAAGCCATGGTCAAAACCTATTCTCTATAATCTGCAGCCTCCTGAAACTGGGGGATATTTGCAGGTTCTGAAGACAGAAAACAATGTTGTCTGGGGGATTTCCTGCCTCTCTGACGCCTCGTGGCAGGTTTCTGATGATATCCTGGAATGTCAACATGTGTGATCCCAAGTCACTTCATCTTTCTCTCCTCACCAACTCCTCTCCATCACATGAGCCGCCCTCTCTACCTCTGTGTGGTGAAGAGTACTTTAGATCCTCTGTCTCTGGGTCTAAATAAGTTTAACCCTTTCATAGGATGTGTCCAGTCCAACCCCACTTCCTTTCCCTCATCCTCATCTTGAGGTGTTTTCTCCCACAGATCTTCATTTCTTGTTCAGTGTATCTTCAGGATGGTTTGTAGCTACTTGTTGATAAAGCATTGGACTTTGTTTGTGGATGATTTTGTTACTCTTCAGTTTAGAGTTTTGGCAGATTTCCTTTGAGATCCAAACGGGCCTTGTGATCCTACCGAGGACACAGAAAATGTCAAAAGGCAAGGTGGCCTGGACCATGACCATCTTTTCTGCCTCTTTGACAGCCAGGACAAATCATCAGCATCCATGAGCAGATGGTTGGGAGCAAAGCTCAGACAAGATACAGGCAGCAAATGAAAGGAAAACCAAACAGATCTTCCATCTTGTGTTGGCGGACAGTAGCAGTGGTTACAGTCGGCCAGAAAGTTGGCTTGTCCTTCAGCAGTTGGATTGCCCTATGACTCAGTGATGCCCCTGGTAAAGCCTGGATATCATGTACTTATTGACAACTAGTACACAATGGAGCTTGTGGAGTTTACAGGAAAAACAAAATGGGCTGTCCCCACTCAGCCCACAGGCCCATCAGGTGGCCATGCGATCGCCCGCTCGTGTCTGCGGAGTGAATGCACACAGTTGAGGTTGCCGTCTGCTCCAGTGTGGCACACACAGTGCAAAGGAAAGTGAAGAGCCACACCAGCTGATCCACTGTGGCTGTCGACTGCCCCACAATCATGTTAGAATATAACAAACACATGGGAGGTGTGGATTCATCAGACCAGCTGAGCCAGCACTAGTGTCCACCTTAAAAGCCTGAGGTGGTGCCACAAACTGTTTTATCACTTTGCAGATATTGCAGAGACAAACAGGCAGAGAGAGGGAAGAAGAGTCTGTGTTTATGGTGTGTGGGGTCACTCCGGACACTCCTTTCCCCATCAGCGTCCAGACCGATCCGAGGGAAAACATGTTGACAGAAGCTGTTTTCATGAGTAAAAAACACACTGGGAAACGAAAATGGACAACTGTGATAAAATGTAATTGTTCTGTTTCTCTGTGTCATAGAGACTGACAGAGGGATAGATCTTGGGCTACAACGTGAAGCCACTAAACATTTTCACAAAGTTGCATGTGGTGGAAAATGGAGGCTGGAACAGTCAAAATGATGTCAGAGTTCACCTGTTGCACCTGTTGCTATGAAACATGATTGCCATGTCAACAATCATGATGATGAATAGCACCATAGCTCAAAACAGGTAATATCTCCAGACAAATTTGACTGAAATAAAACTCAACTCAAATACTAAATTGTTTCTGCACAACAACAACAGGAAGTTTTTGTGCAGAATAGGCTTTCATAATTAGTAAATATTAGCAAATCAGAGTGCTACACTTGGTTGCATTGGCACTGTTTGTTACAAATTTGATGACAGAAGATGCTTTTATTGAGATTCCAAATTTGTATAGAATTTATGGTGAAATAATGATAAAGGTCCTTGATATTTTCTCTGCCCTCTAGGTCATGGTCATCTTCATTATCTTCACAATCAGCCCTCTGTTCCCCTCAAGTAGTCCCATGCTAATGATCCTTATCCTGGATTACTCTTTGCAGAGACTCACTTGATGAATAACACGGTCACACTCGTCTTTTTGCACCAAGATGTTTCACAATTTTTGAATTAGTTTTAGTTTTATGAATATTTAAGATGCTGGAGAAAGATCGTGCTTTATCCCTTAATTGTTCAATTTTTGCTCTGTTCCCTATTGTTGGTTTCTGGGTGAAAGTGGCTTTCTTGTGAAGAACTGCACAGCTGGAAATCTGACATTCAGCTTAAAAAAATTATCCAGGGATGGCGCAAGCACTATTCTTTATTCACTCTTTGGATCCGCATTAGCTTCCACACAATGGACGCTCGTCTTCCTGGGGTCCACACAAAAACAACAACAATAAAAAAGACAACAATTTAAAATCACACAGTAGAAATAAGGCAGATACAAAAACAACAAATAGCATTAACTATAACAATTTTTCTTCTTATACATTTGGTCAGTAAGCAAATTTAGGACAACATTAGTGATGATATAGTGGAAATGATACTTAAAATATTATAAAATATTACAAATATGTCAGGATCACTATAAATTTACTATATTAAACCACAGACACATTATAGGTCCCAAAAGGAAAATTATAGTGACTCCATGGCAGATAAAAAATACAGTAATACTGGGCAAGGTCATCACAAATTCACAACAAATTACCAGAGAGGCACTCGAGCTCCCAAGAGGAATATCATAAGAGGTTATTGCTCATTGGGAGTGATGAGTGAGATTGAGATGACAATCTTTTTTCTTTTTTTCCCACACTGAGGTGACTCACATGAACACATCCTGCACGCTGTGAGAGAAAGAGAGAAAGAAAGAGCACACCTCTTTATTCTGAAGCAGAGTGGGCTGCAGCGAAGAGGTAACGCTGCACAACAGTGGAACTCCCTGCAGACCGACAGACGACCAGAAAATGTCAGATTGACATCTACAGGTATGCTTTCTTTTTATTTCTACTTTGAAATTGTTTTTTTTTTTAGGACATCAGGTAGGTGAACAGCTGCATGTGAATTATGTGCAAGCCAATTTACCACGGAGAAGTTCAGTAACATTATGATAAATGCTGTGCTCAGGAGGTCTTGCTCTGCTTAAGCAGGTCATTAATAAGCACTTATTCCTGCTCCACCGCAGGCCGGGGAAGGTTTTTCGTTCGTTTCATTCATGATGAAGCTTTCCTATTTCTTTAAGAGCTGCTTGGAATCCTGTGGCTAATCTCACAGGATTTGTTTCGCAGACACTGATGGTTTGTTATTTACTGGAAGTAGATTCAGTGTGATTTGCTGCTTTTTTTGTGAATGAAACTGACAAGAGATGAGAGATCGCAAAAATGCACCCCCCCCCCCCAAAAAATGATGCCTTCCAGCTGAAAACATATTTGTTTTGAAGAGAGATTTTATCCTCATCTTATCTTGCAAATTTAAATCGAAAAGCCACTCAAGCGCTCTCATTTTCTTCATTGCTGTCGTGGTTTTCGGTAATGGACCAAATCTCAGTTCACAGCCCTGAGAACCAGCTTTTTCAAGCATCTCTGCAAAATGTGGAATAAATAAGCATTCATGCCCAATTTCTTGCTCTCATTTGATTGCATGCTGCTAGGTGACCAGCAACTGGATCATTGACCTCATTGTAGATTATAGTACATGTGTTTCAGCAGATGACAGTCCTTGAGAATCAGTTATATCTGTTGTGCATGGGAAGAGCTAAGAAATGATAAAAAGACTTGAAGAGGGAGAGAGAAATGAAGGGTGAGAGGTGTGGAGTGCAGAGGAAAGGAGGATAAGATGTTCTGAAGTTGAGACTGGTGAAAATAAAAAGACGTTTTACTGTTGATGCTCATTTTTGGACTCATTCTTTTAATGAGACTGATTGACTGCAAGGTTTGAAGATGGTCACTCATTAGCCTGTCCAAATGTGACTCATCTCTTCAACCGCTATGTCTTATCATGATGTTAATGTTACTTTGGGTTCAATCAATAGTTGTGGGAAATGTTAAATTGGGTGAATGTTATTGGAACGATGCTGATTTGGAATGATCTCAGTGTAAACGCCTTGTTATTCATTCTGTCTGCAGCTATGGACTGGGAGAAGTCAATGAACCGATCCGGGGCGAACTCCTCTTCTCCATCCATGTCTAAATCTTCATCCACCTTCTCTTCCTCCTGCTGCAACTCCTCTCACCCCCTCTTCCTGACCTCCCCGTTCTCAGCCCCACCCTTTTCTGGCCTGGACCTCCTGTCCGACCTGAAGCCCGTCTTCATCCCCCTCTACTCGGCCGTGGTTGTGGTCGCCTGCTCCGGCAACCTCCTCCTGCTCTTTCTCATCTGGCACAACAAGAAAAGACACAACACCACAAACTTCCTCATCAGCAACCTTGCGCTCGTCGACCTGGTCATGTGCATCTTTTGTGTCCCTTTGACTGCATCCTATGCTTTTGACCCTCGTGGATGGGTATTTGGCCCCTACATGTGTCATTTTGTCACTGTCATGCAGTCTACAGCTGTCTACGCAGCGGTCCTGTCCCTCATGGCCATCGCAGTGGATCGTTATGTGGTTGTGGCTTATCCCATCCGCAAAAGAGCAGGGTGCCAGTTCTGCTGGGGTCTGGTGGCCCTGATCTGGCTGTCTTCTCTGGCTTTATCCACACCTACGGCACTGCACACCTTCTACCTGGACTTGCAGGCTGCAGGGCTGCAGATGGCCGTCTGTGAGGAGTTCTGGGATGGCCAGGAGCGAGGCCGCCTCATCTACTCCTGTTTCAGTCTCTTCTTCTCCTACTTTGTCCCACTGGCTGCTGTCTCAATTTCCTACTGTGCTATATCCTATCAGCTGAAGCAGAGGACCATGTCGGGCTTGATGGCGTGTCCAGAGTTGAGATCTGCCAGGGCTGCATGGAGCAGACGGAGGAGGAAGACCTTCTACCTGCTGCTGGTGTCCGTCCTCTGTTTCGCCTTCTCATGGCTCCCCTTACAGGTACAGATGAGTGGGAAAGAGAGACTGATGATTTGACAGATATATGAAGACATGAATGAAGGTTTTTAAATAGTTGGACATCTTAAGAATTACATGAAATTGCTTTCTTGCTGGGTTAGATGAGGAGATCGACACTGGAACCAGCAGCTAGTTAGCTTAGCTTAGCACAAAGACTGAAAACAGGGTAAAATGGCTGTCTTTGTCCAACAGTAATAAATCCACCTACCAGCACCTCTAAAGCTCAATCATTAACAAGTCTTGAGTTGTTTTAATCTCTTTGGTTTAATCTGGACAAAAACCTACAATTTGTGGATTTTTTGTAGTTTATGTGTTGGACTGTTTCTTTGGTGGCAATCATTTCAAGGACTCTTGTAGCCCAAGCAAGGTATTCTGGCAATCCCCTCAAGTGCCATCTGTATGGCTTAAGCAAATGAGATATAATGTGTTAATTAGTGAACTTTAGAGATTTTAGCTTTGGACAGAGCCAGGCTAGCTGTTTCCCCAATTTCATTTTTTGTGCTAAAATAAGGTAACTGCTGTTGATTGTAGCCATAACCCGACATTTGTTTTTTGTTTCTACCGCAGACATTGGCTGTTTTTTGATGTAGTCAGGGTTGTTACCGGATAGTAACAGTCACACCAACCACATAAGTAGTGCGACATCTTATCTAATGTGATTTGGTAAACAAAGGAACCACAAGAACACTGTGGAGGACATAAAATATTTCGCGTAAAGGGACAAGCTTGGTTTGAATCAATGGGTTATTTAAATATGGCAAGTTTGCGCACTGAGTCCTTTGTCATGCTAGACATGACAACTCTGCTGACCCATCATCAGACAGCAGTATTTCTAGCTCCAATGTTAAGTCCCGGGTCATGATATTTTTTTTCCCAGGATGGTGAAGGCAATACCCGCCCTACCCTGCCTCTGCTTGGCTTACCTTGATAAACCCTCACCAATTTCTCTCCTCACAGCTGAATCTAACCAATCCAACCAACAAAGGCAATGAGAGCTAGTCAATCAGAGTCAGAGTAGGGTGGGCCATGACAGGCTCCTGGGTCAGTGAAAAACAAAAAACTGGACAGAATAGAATGGTTTTCCTGGTAACATCCACAACTTTTACCAGTGGAAATACAATAAATAACCATTATAATGTGCAACAAACTGAACTGAACTGAAGTGCTTGTTGGAAATGCAGCTTTATATTTACCATACAGACCTGAGGGTAGTGCCAATATCCTCATCTTACTCTCTGCAAGAAAGCAAACAATCTTCAGACTGAAGTGAGTAAACTGAATCACCATTGGCACTGACTCAATCAGCAGCTTTGAGCAGTCGAGCTGCCCTAATTCATGAAAGCACCTCTGTCAGCTCAGTGTGACAAATACAAAAGACCACAAAAGCCACAGAAACAATCATAATGCGATAAATCTGTCACAAATAATTACCTGCTGAGCTATTAAACCTTATAAACAGTGATTGTATGGGCCTAGTTTTCGTATTGAGCTGAATCTAACAGTTTGAACGAGCAATAGACTGAATGTACTGCTGAACTGAGGACAACAGAGTGATAAAGCAGACTTCATATTCAGACACAACAAATCCTTCAACTTTACAAAAAAAAGGTAAACATATATTAAATGCTCGCAAAATGTTGAACTATTCCTTTAAAATAATGAATTCCAAAAGGGATTAATTCAAGAATTAACTGTCAGATGATTTCTTCCTTGGACAAATTCCTTGGATAACATAGTTTAACTTCACAGGTGGTGAATCTGATCCGGGACCTGGACACAGACTTCTCCATCCTAGGGAAGAATTACGTGAACGTCATCCAGGTGTCGAGTCACCTGTTTGCCATGAGCTCCTCCTGCTACAACCCTTTTATTTACGCCTCGTTGCACGACAAGTTCCTGTCCTGCCTGTGTCACCACTTCCTGTCCTGGAGGAGAGGAAAAGGGAAGGATGGGGGTCAAGGGTCAAGCATCCTGACAATGTCGCACAGAGTGCCGCGCCTTCACACCTCCACCACTGTGGCAGATTTAACGGGTGCTGCTGTAAATAACACTGGTCCTCAAGACAACTATGCTTAGATTGTTTCAGTTGAACAGGCACTAAAAAATGTATCCACTGGTGGTTTTCTGTGCTCAGTTGGATAAAAATCTCTGTTTCAGGAATGACGCCTCTTCACAATTTAATATGAATCTTGTCAGCCTTCATCTGAGAGACACACTGTGCACAGCAAAGTTACAGCCCCAGTGTCACAGCTGGTCATGATCACGAGCAGAAACACACACCAGCTTTGTCTGTATGAATCTATACAAATGTAAACATTTGCCTGTTTTGTTAAAGAATTTACATGTGTAATTATTTACATTTTTAAGATATAGAAATTTACATGCCGAAAGTGTGTTTAGTTAAGAAATACGCTACTGTGAGCTTAAAAATTTATTGTGATCTGGCTCTTGTCTGCAAAAGTACACAATAGATTTTATAGTTTTTCTTCTTATTGATGTGCATATTCATACTCTTGTGAATATCTAATACTATTAACTTAATGGCATCTTATATACAAGATCTATGTTTATTTTCCATTCCTGTCCACTTCAGCTGGTAGTGTATTAGAATATTTGTGGACGTGTATTACATGTGTAACATTAATTCTGTCAATAAACAGGTTTATTTAAATAATCTCTACATCTCCGTCATTTAACGCTGTTTAAGGCAGAAAATGTGAACATGAGGAGTTTCTGTGACGATGAATGAGTGATGTATTTCTGTCATTCAGTTCAGCCTTGAGTCATCGAACGCTTTGCACATTTTCTGCTGCAGCTGTGACATTTGGTGAACATAACACAGTCTGTAATATATGCAGGTGTTTAAAGGTCAACTCTTAGATGGTGAGAGAAAAAAGCATCATCTGTGCTGGACATCAGCGCATGTAAAACAGTAAGGAGTGACTAAACCTGAAAGGAAATGTAACACAGAAATAAAAAGCAGAGTTTATATCCTCCTGCGTCTAATTGCAAATGACAGCTAACAATGCGGTAACACGGTGAAATGGGCAGAAGTGTAAAGTATCAGTGTATTTCTCAAACTGAGTTTACCTCTGATACTTGTGTCGTCTGTCTTTTCGAGAACTATTATAAAAATAAAAAAAGTATCTTGTGTCTTTGAGCACCAAAGCTCAGAGCAGCTCTGCTGAAAGAGGAGTCACTCTTACCTGAAATCAAAACAAACGAGCAGCCTGGTGAGTGATGCACCGTCCCAGGTTTTCTCACCTCAGTTGCAAGCCCTGAGCTTGTCGTGGCCTCAGCCACATTAGGGAGCTGTTAAGTCGTAACTGGTTGTAATGAATGAGAGTATTCTTCCGTACATTCCTCTTTCAGGAGCATGAATGGAGCTCCAGATGGATTATAATCTGTGGATGTTAGTCCCACATATTGTGCAAACCCACTTGGAGTTACAGCACCAAGGTTGAAAAACAAAATGCTACTCATCACCTAAACTGATTTTATGAGGCTACTATCAGACATGAAAACTAGGATTAAAAACACATCTTATTTTGGAAGATTTTAAAAAATCGTGATGATGAGACACTGGTACTAAAAAAAAAAGCAAATGTAATAATGTTTAAGAGTGTGCATGTTAGCTGAGCCATTAATGTTCCATAATATTACTTTTAGCTAATACATTTTTAGCATTTAACCATTATGTTTGCAGATACATCAGAATACAGAATCAATTTTACAGAATAAACAATAAGACTTTTTTTTTTTTTTTAACAGCAAAAGCCATCTAATGGGTCTGATTATAAACTTTCTAAATGGCTCATTTTATTGATCTGATTTTAGCAGATTTCATCTCACAAATACAGGCTTCTGGGTGGATGGTGGTGAAGAGGATACTTATATTTCAAGACACCCAGAACTCCTTTTTAATACGAAGTATAAAACTAATATATGTTCTTAAAAAGTCTGTTTTAGCAGCTGGTGGTTGGGAGATGACAGTCAAGCACAGGCAGTGAAAGTGGATAAGTGGAAATTGCTTTTTGAATATTATATCAGGAAAGTGCAACCTTTGCTAATGGGAGCATGAGATGGTGCACATGCAGTATACTGTTCGCAAATCACAATTATGCATGCAGCTACCTTTGTGTCTGTGTTGTGAACATCCATGAAAATACAAATGCAGTCTTCGCAAGCAAATGTCAGTGGTCTCGATAAAGTCAGTACTGGCAGTTGTGTGCTGTGTGTACAGAAGAGATGATGGTCCTCTTTCATTCTGAGGCTGTTTAGATTGGTCCCCTGAACTCTATGCATTTGTAATGTTCAAAGAAATCTCACTGTGGCATCGCAAGAACTATGACAAAACGAGCAGAAAAACAATATAAACTTAAAAGACAATGGTGTTCTGCAGTCTACTCACTGTCGATACAAGAAAAGACAAACAGCCAGCATCAAACTAGACCATTCTGCTATAACCTTGCAGGGCATTTTGAGATGAAGAAAACTATTTACAGGTTTTCACTTGCTTTTGTCATGTATATTTTTCTCTCTCTAGACTCACAAGGCTCTTCAAATAAAAAAAAAATCCTCCCATAGAGTCACAGTTTTACCTGGAGGGTGCACTGTATTGATAACCCAGAATACTTAGAGCGGATTTTGATGGAGTGTGAAAATGCAAATGTCAGATAAGTAATGTTTTTCCTCTGCCCCCATGTTGAGAGGATTGTGCGTAGAACAAGAGTCACAGGAAAAACAAATCTGTAAAATCAGAAAGCACTCTCTTATGCAAGTCAGAAAAAAACACTCGTATTAACATTTCTGACAACGGAAGCAGAATGTGTTGACATATTTTGGCATTTCCTGTAGATTTCATGGAAAAAAGAACATCAAACTGTTAGTTTACAGGAGTCAAAGTGCCAGGCTCAAACAGGCGAGGCAGGAGGCAGTTAAAACAGTTTTAATGAACGATGAACAATGCATGAGTTTGAATGAGGCAGAGTCTGTCTTACCTGAGCTGCTGGCAGATCCAATTTCCTCGTGAGGGCAGGCAGACTCATCCGAGTTCTTCTGTGAGAGCAGACAGACAGGGCATGGACGGGACAGGTGTGCGCTAAGCACCTGAACACAACAGGGGAAAAGCCAGTTCAGGTCTGGTTGTTACTGCACAGCAAAGCAGGCAACACGACGAATACTGGTTGTAATCTGGGTGTTTACGTACTGAGGCTACGTTTACACTTAGGGAAAACACATATGTTTTCATGCGGTTTTGCCTCTCATTTACGTGCAAACTGAGCTTTTTTCATGGAAAATTTTTGAAAATTTTTGAAAAGCTCTGGCCAAAGTGGACATTTCTGAAAACTTCAGTTATGTTTTGGCGTGAAAACAGGGTTAAACGGCGTTTTACGTATTTAACGTCACAACATGCGACTGAAAATACTTAACGTCATGTGAGCGACCTACGTTTATGCTCGCGCCCATAGGTTTGGCATAGTTATGATGGCGCTCGATGGTATATTTATCCAGGTTCATGTAAATAACATTTTTTAAAACGATGTTGTGTGCACAATGTTAATTTTGAAAATGAAAAATGAAGGTGCTAAAATATCTGCTTTCCAAAATACCCTGCTACGTGTAAACGTAGGCTGAGTGAGCAGGTGGGTCTTAATTGATGATTGCATGCAGGTGTGTTAAGGGTGCCAGTCACAACCTGCCGGCCACACCACAGACTAGACAGACATGAGACAGCAAAGAGGGGAAACACTGGAGGACAGAGGGGAAAAGGAGGGGAGACTGCAGATCTCCACACTAATCTAAAACTTTCCAGAAAATAAAGCCAGTGTGGCTGTGACTCAGTACACTGCTCCCGTGTTCAGCTGCACAGGGGGCAAGAGAGGTTCAAAAGGCAGCAGAGAGGCGCAAAACTTAAATGAGTCAGTCCATAAAAAGCCTTGCAGGTGTGTAATTTGAAGACTGAAACGCACTTTCTCTCAGCACAACTCGTGTAGGTAGTTGACATGAGAGAAAATCCCATTTGAAGACATTTCTTCACCTCTTCAGACAGTTCTCAAAAGTGAGAAAATATTTGGCTGGAGAGGCTTCAGAGGAAAACGCAGTCTAGTAACGGCAACATGTCGCTCCTATAGGCTGTAACCTTGATGAACAGTTAGCAATCATGCAGCGTAACTAACCCTCTGGCACCAAAACATCCAGTGACAGGCCATTTATCATCCATTAATGCACCGTTTTTAACATGTACGCTCATCACTCACTGTCACCGTCAACACAAATAATGACACGTCGTAAATTTCATTGTATAAATTGTTTATTGCCTTATAGTTCTTTGCATATGTCATTTACTATGATTTAATTGGTCACAAAGAAAGCATAATTAAAAGACTGCCCCTGCCGCTCTATCAGGTCAACTAAAGTACTCGTCACCAGCTGTCATGTTCCAGATGTGTTCATCTCAGTTTATATATAGAAATATATGTTTATATTTGTACTACCATCAGTGGCAGAAACTGAACATAACCATTTATTCCAGGGCTGGGGAACCTTTTTCCTATTGAGGGCCAATTAAAAATCCTCTGAAACCTCTCACCAAATGCCTGGAGGAGTTTTCACACTCACCAGCATGTTCAGATGTCACAGCAGGCTTTTGTTCTTGCAGAGTAGGAACATGCACAGAGACAATTTCATCTGTCGATAAATTACTTTTAGCTAACAAGTTCAACAGATTCTTAATTATTTTAGCTAATGATTTCAAGTGTGTATCAAAAAGGCTGTATATAGATTACTTTTACCAGATGGAAACCAAACAGGATCAGGACATTCAGAAGAGATAGCAGCAAAGTCACAAACACACACTCACAGATTGCTATACAATCCATGAATTGCAGCAGCTGCTTGTTGACTCTTCTGCACACACGCGCTGTTACACATGCAAATGATTTACCTGCTTATGCCATTTAAAACCTCATAACCTGATTGAGCAGTGCCAGAGGCCCTATACATATTCATCAGGGGCCTGATTATTGAAGTTGGATGATTTATGTCTCCTCTTGTCTGCTTTCAAGGTGCTCACACTCTTGTTTTTCCTGTCAGGATGTATGCAGAGCAACTGATAAACGGCGCTGTAATCATTTCAGGTAGAAAGAGGTGAATAAATTAAAAGTAGCTTTACATTCATACAACAAAAAGATAAATCAGGGCGTCCTTTCATTCCTGACATTGTGAAACTTTCTAAAACAGAGCAGTCATTGTACAGAAATCTACTTCCATTTCTAATTAAATTGTCTATGGGGGAACGAACAATGGACATGTGGCTGACTGATGCCGAATTGAGAACTATATGATGAGAGAACTGATTGCTCGAACTGATTCAATCATGATTACACAGCGTACCGTGGATACAGCATGCTGCCTCAAATATCCTGCAGGCCTTTAGTCTTTACAGTCTTTCCTTTTCATCAAATTATCAGTTTGTTCATACATTTTACACATCTATATTATTCTTCCAAACCCTTTAAAATCCCAAAATCTTGAGCACAGTGGCGCCTGCATTTGATCAAACCAATCACATAAAACAATATTGGCTTAGTGAGCCACCGTGTGGGCAACAACTGTTACTACAGCTTTCAGCCTGGCAGCATTAAAGTAGGCATAAGGCATAAAAAATCTCTCAAACACATGTTCAAACTCATATATTATTTATTACAATTAAATATTTTTCTTATATTACAGAGGTCCATTTGAAACCATACAAATAATCTGTGCTGTGATTAATATTTCCGAGATATTTCCAAAACACCATGCAAAGAATAAGAACAGAAATTCACATCAGAAGAACCAAAGTTTAGTTTTTGTACACCTGGGGATGAAATTAAATCCATGTTTCAATACCTTCTCCTTTCTCTCTTTTTGGTGCAAACATTTCTTTGTGGTGATTCATGATCAGACCAGTGTCATCTGACAAAAATGAAAGGCATTTGGAAGGTGGGTAAAAACAACACTTGTCCTTCTCTTCATGGAAAACGCTTGGAATATTTACGGGTTAATTCGGAACAGGCACAGAGGACCAATTAAGACATAAATATCACACATCTTGATTAAACATAATTAGTTTGCTGAGTGATTCCTAAGGCCATTACATGTACTGTGTGCGGTTTCTAATTCTGATCCAGAACACCCGTGGGGGATTTTCAAATTGCAGAACCAATTCTGACTTCTCGTATTGTGCTGTGTGGGCTTTACTGCTGTACATCCACCATCCATCAATATTCAGTAAAACGCTTCAGTCAGTGGAGAAAGTCCGCTGTAGGTTTGACACAGACTGATAACCTTTGGTTTACTGAGAAAGAAATGGTAGAGTCTACTCTTTCATTTGAGCTCGAATTACTTTTTCCAAAGTCAAATTAATCCCTTAATTAATTATAGCAAATTCTATTTTTGTACATTAACACACAAAATTAATCACTCCCACCCTTTGCAGAGGGAGCAAAGCAGAAGCAGGCAGGATGTGGGCATTTTCAAGTGATACTCCACCCAAAATCAATCTTTTGACTGTCACATACTCACATCCTCTGCTTGTAAAGTGGCTGCAAGTAACTTCCTCCCTCATGTAGAGCAGCGCATGTGGTCATCTTAAAACCACCCTCACCTTCAAAATGGCGACAACTTTCAAAGTGGATTAAAGGACTTGAAACATTTCAAACGCTCCTGCAGCATAATCAGTTTCTTCACTGTCCATCCTCACCATCTTGGTCGTCACTTGACCAAAATATGTCTATATACACCGACGCTGCTTTGCTATCAACCTCCTTGAAGCTGTGCCAGGAAGCGGTCTTTAGCTGTATTTTGGCCAAATGTGATGGTTTGGAACATAATGAGTGTACAGATGGGACAGCTGAGAGGAGGATTATGATGAAGAAGGGGTTTGCAAAAGTTTCTGTGGAAAATTTTATACCTTTTGTACACCATGAAAAAAACTAAAATTCATTGAATCTGATAGAATTCTTCAAGAAGCACCAAATTACAAAGTCAAGAAATCATTCAATATTTGGGGAAATCAGCACCAAATTCATGTCTGTATGCTAAATATGAAGCTAGCAGCGGCAGACGTTAGCTAAATGATGTAAAGACTGGAACAGGGACAAACAGCTATCAGCAAATTGTGGTTTATACATTTCCATTGTTACAGACAACATGTTGATCAGTGAGCTTTACAGGTGCTGGTAGGTGGATTTTGTTGCCTTTTCTGACAGAGCCAGGTTTCCCCCTGCAGTCTTTATGCTAAGCTAGGATAATGGCTGCCGGCTTCATATTTAGTGTCCAGGTAGAGTGGTATTGATCTCCTTGTTTCACTTTCGAGTGTTTGATCCTAAAGATCACTTTGAATTTGAATCAAACTTTTGTCAAACTGAAGGTGTCACAGACCAGGATTTTGCCTTTCACATCACATAAGATCACATGACTGCAGTGGACCGGCAACGCATCTCAAGCATATAGGAATCAAGATCAGCACACTAAAAAGCTTCATTACCCCAGGCTGATATCGGTACACATTTCTAAATGAAAGGCTGGGAATGTTCTCTAAGGCAGCAACATCAAGGGCACAGGCTAATGGTAAGGTACGTTTAAATCATTGTAAAATCTGCATTTAAAGGTGAAGAGGCAAAGCTGTATCATATGAGGAGAAGTGAAAGGAGAGTTACGGGAAGCTGAGAGAGGCAAAGGTACGTTTTGGTCCTGCAGGTTAAGCATCTCTGGTCACATGTCAGCAGGTGTCCTTCAAACTGTATCTGAGATCCTTCCAAATACTCCAAATGTGTCCTCAAATCTGCCTAGAGGACTTCAACAGCTCAACACAACATTTAACAGGTTTGTATTGGGCAAGCAAGCTCAATCATTCACAGAAAATACTATCGCAAATGACTCACACGCTTTTCATCTTAGACAGTGCAGCTAAGAAGGAGAGACGACCTCGACCTCCTCTCTAATCAGGAATGAGAGCCACTCATCTACAACTCTATTCTTTAAAATTATCTTTTGAAAATAAATTATACTTTCTCAGTACAGAAATAAATACATATCTTCTCTCAAACATAGGAATGAATCATCATCACAGATCTAAATGCTACACTGAATACATTACTCACCATCTCATCGGTGAACAAACAAGAATATAGGTGACTAACTGATGCCATCTGCCATGAACAGACACTCATCCTGATATATAAATGCAAATATACAGTTAGCTGACACCGGATGTCAATTCACACCTCTGGCAAACAGCTTTGAGAAAACAAAATATTCCTAAGCAATGGCATAACATAAATCTCCTCAATGCTCGGCTCGTTGGACATCTTCACGCTGCCAAATCAAATAAACTGAAGTGTGCTTTCTTTGTCGAGTGCAGGTCAGAGCTAAGTCATGAAAATCACCGCTGAGGTTCCTTTCAGAGAAATGACATAAAACCAAGAATTCTCTGAGAAACTCACAAGAGATGTCGCCAAGGAAAGTCTGCATTTCATTGTTTGCTTTGCATGTACTCAATCAGTGGTAATAAAGTTGAATTGATTTAATCAAACCGTCTGACCAAGAGCTTTCCTCACAGCTGTGTTCAGAGTTTACTACGTGCCGCAGCCAGTTAGCTTAGCTTAGCACAAAGACTAGCCCGCCGCTGTCTAAAGGTTGTCTCAGAAAACATTTTCCCCTTGTTTCTAATCTTTATGCTAAGCTAACAGGTGGCTGGCAGTAACTTCATAATTAGCGTGCAGATGAAAGAGTGGTGTCAGTCTTCTCTAACTTTCTGCAAGAAAACAAGATAGCACATTTCCGAAATCATCTTGAACGCAGATGTTCAGACAAGAGCTTTTCTGTAAATCCTTCTGCATGCAGTGCCTTGTCGAGATGTTTCTACATTTAGATGGACATCAAGCAACTGCAAATTACAGAGAAATCTAATGACAAACGTGATTAAATCCTCAGCTTCTCTGAAACCTCTTTGTTTCTTCTCAAGGACCGATGCAGCACGATATGCCTCAGATTTTCTTTAGCTATGGCGTATCATTGAGACACCCTGTGTGTCTGATATCTGTCAGGCAGACAGTAATTCACATGTAACATCAACTTCTCTTCATATCTATCAAATGTCACATTTCTAAGAGCTACAGTAGCATTTTCTACAGCAGGGTACGTTCAGGTTCTTCACACAGCTGCTACGACACACCAGAGCCATGTATGATAAAGACCATTTACACCGCCATATAAACTCTGATACAATGTGTCAGACCATTACTTGTACTAAATAAATGCATGGCATGTAAGCATGAACAAGAGATTTCAAAACAAAATAAGCTCATCTCTCAATCCTTCATCCTAAACTTCCAGTTCTTCTCACACAGGCAGCAGGTGCGTTCGTAGCTAATTAAAGTTGTGGAGGATGAAACCAGAGTGACATTATCTCACGTCCGATAGCGTTACGTGTCATGCCCCGTCAGATGCTACTGCAGGTTCTTGAGGAGGCGTCCGTAGCGGAAGTCATAGACGTGTCGACAGAAAAACACCAGCTCTGGGTCGACGTCATCGGGCACACAGTGGTGGGTGGGCATGGCGTTGCCAACAACAGGTGGCACCACGAGGGAGGCGGCACTGTCATGTACGCGATCCCTACGGCGTTTTACCAAGGCACAAAATCTGGAAAAAGCACAATGCGAGACATCAAACTCCATCACGGTCAAACTGTCTGAGAACTGAGAAAATCTGCCTCCTCTTCATGTTAAACATCATGCTTTTCCCTTTACTTAATCCAGTTGGTATTTAAAAAAGCTTCAGAAAGCAGCACTGTAGAATTTTCTCAGCAGGACCATGTAATCTTTCAAAAGCAGCGTGTTTCGTGCAAGAAATATACTTCAAAGAAATACGCTAAGGCCACCACAAAATTTAAACATGGCTTCTTTCTTACCGGCAATACTGTGCCAATGTTAGGACATAGCATTTGTCTTCAATACAGGCCACACTGTTCACATCCTGGTGACGAGATGCAAAGATCTCATTCTGGGGGGAAAGAAAGTTGTGTTTTAGCGCTGCGTTAGCTCCAAACAGAAAAACCCCATCATCCATCAACATGATCCCCATTTGATCCTCTTAAGCCCTCGCAGTCTGCACATGTACGCAGGGACTTAAAAAGACAACATCTGTCTGCTCCATTGTACACGAGCGCCTCTGCCTCACCTTTACTTGCAGATGTAAAGTCAGATTCACCTCCTCCTGTGAGGCAAAGCTCTGCTACTGTTCCCACACTGCTGCCATGATGTGTTTGTTGTTTGTTAGTGCAGCTGAGAAACGACAGACTTCATGTGGTTTATTGTTTCTGGAGATTTAATAAAGTGCAACTGGTTCCTCTGGGAGATTACTGACAACAGGAAGCAAGCACAAGAGAAGCTGCTGCTCAACATGTGTGCCTGCCTGCGTCTGTGTGTTTGTTCAGTCGCTCTCATCTTTCAGACACGTTTTCGGTTCCTGAGCTGAGCCACAATCTGCAGAAGCCTTCCCTTAAATTGTAATGATGATGATGATAATGATTCAAACTCAGAGTGTACAAACAGGAACAAATGGAAGGCAAAAATAAATGGGAAGAGGTTCAAGAGTAATTGCTAAAAAGATGTGTGTTACATCCTAAACTAATCCTCATATCCTTTTGAGAAGTATCTTATTAGATGAGAGGAAATAAGCAGGCGAACACACACCAGTGAGACCCAATATGAGGAAAAATGGTCAAGATCAAGGTGAGGAACATCCCTACACGACCATATTTTCCTTATTTGGGGCTCCTTAGCCTGTATTAGAAGGCTTATACCGCGAACTCTTACCAACAGATTTGTTTGCTGTCAACAAATCTCATGAAAAGTCCAAAACCAACAGTGCCTTAATGTTTTCTCCTCCCTACCCTACATGTATTTGCCTTTAGCCTCAAACCCATTTGTTCCTACTGACGATGTAAAACTTTAACAACAGGCCACAAATATATTATTTCATTTTGTCAAAAAAGCTACGTAATATATGAAGATGTGAACTTGAGGTTTACTGAGAAATGGGGTCTTAGTCAGGGACTATTTTCAGCGGTGGATTAATCTGGTAGAAAGCACCAACCACAGCAGGACTGTGCATGTAGGATTGACTCAAAACAAACGACAGCGGACGTGTTCGTGATCCTGCAGGGACGCATTACCCAGCGCAGCCGCGTGGTTCATTGTTTCTCATAGCTTTTGGGCAATAATGGAGGTTAATGACACAGAGGAATACGCTCTATTTATCTGGCTTTGTGCACACAGACAATACTGAGTGGGATCAGTTCATTCGTTAGTTTTGGTCTTTTTATGGGATTTGCTGACAACAAGAGAAATAAGGAATATTACCAGCCTTGTCATTTAAATAATTTTAAAAGTCAGTGTAACTGGTGGTTCTGTTGTTTCCACCTTAAAAGCTAACTATAATAGCCATGTTTATATGCAGTTTTATATACCTTGCACACTGATTTAGAAACTTTCTGTGCACGCTTAGCTGGAGCATGATTTTAACAAAACACCCGCCAGCCACTGAAACCCATATTGAAGGATTTTCTTCTCACCTCACAATGCACACTGGGGTTGCGTCCCCCCTGTGTGTGTTCTGGACGGTAGTACCAAAACAAACTCATCATCAGCTCTCCTGCAGGACAAAAACCACATGGTTCACTTCTGTTCTCAAGCACGTTATTACCACATTAATTCAGCATCTCTCGTGCTGGAAGTAAAGCAGCCTGCGTCCAACCTGACTCTGGCTCTTCCCACAGAGCGGAGATCTTGGCCACGTAAGGCAGAGACTTCTTCCTTGGTCCAGATTTCAGCAGAACAGTGTCTCTGACCCGGATCAGCTCCCCGTCCCTCTGGACTCCCTCGAAACACTTCCTCAGCACAAGAGCCTCCTCTCCCTGGGAAGACAGCAGCAGGAAACACTGAGTCCTCAAGCAGCCAGAAACTGATAAGCCGTGAGCGGCTGTGGAGTAAAAAGCTCCAGGATGTGATTTGTATTGAATGATTTGTGCGTCTCAACAGAAATGTGGACAGTCAGGTGTTTGGATGGAACTCAAAACACGGAGAAAAAGCCTGATAAGACAATGATGTGTGTGATAAATCATCCCCAACTCTCTCAGGACAGTCAAGTTAAATTACACCATATTTAATTACAAGCGGCACCATCGTGGCTGTGTCACAAAGCACCAGCATGACTTTCTCTACATACCACTGAGAAAACCTCCTTCTGAAAGGGCAGGCCAACTGGCTGCCAGCCGTTGGTGGTTTTTTGGCGGCCGTTCTTCGGCTGCTTGGCAACCGTTCGCTCTCCGACGCTGGCAGAGCTGAGCTTCTGTTTCTTGTCCCTGTTGAGAGGGCAGACAGCCGAGCTGATGCTGCCGGTGCCGCGCGCGCCAGACCTCGACCCGCTGGGCGACTTGGCACTCTGCGGACACTCCTTCGCCACCTGCAGCAGAGGCTGTGGTTGGCTGGGGTCAGACAGCGGAGTCTGAATGTGGGGCACTGATTGGCCGGCTGGAGGCACAGTGGGAATGGGGCAGCCAGTGAGGATTCTGGGGCTGGGACAGATGGGGATGGAGGAGGGACTGTGATGGTCATTGATGGTTGATGGGTAGTCATCTGAGGAAGGAACAGAAAAGATAGTGAAGCAGAGTGATGGAGAGCAGGTAGTCAGTCCTTTAAGGAGCAGCTGCAGTGATCAACAACCTTTAACAAGGTTAGATAACAGACATGAACGACACTCAGCTGTTATTAGTTCTGCTGAAGCAGCAGAAAAAACAAACAGAGCCTCCATTAAGTTCAATTATAAGATTTACCAGAGCAGCCCCGGATAAACACACACACACACACACACACACACACACACACACACACACACACACACACACACACACACACACACACACACACACACACACACACACACAGCACATTTACTCTTTACTTACACTTTGCTCAAGTATTTCCTCATCATGCGACTTTATACTTCTCCTCCACCACATCTCAGAAGCAGATATTGTTCATTTTACTCCTCATCTCAGATTACAATTTTTCACACCCTTCAAGTCCAGTGAAATCTATGTATCTCTGATTTGACTTCTTGAATTGGGCTGGGGAAATTCTCCTACTTCTTAACCTTAATAAACTGTTGAAAACCCTCTTGGGTTAGCTGGAAAATGCACAAAAACAGGCTGTGTTTCTGAGCTCCTGAAAACTTTTTAGAGATATGTGGTTCTCACAGGACGGCGACACTACAGGCAGATGATGGTCTTATAGAATTTGATGTAGATTAAACGACCAAACAGTGTATGAAGAAGTGAAAATGAGCTCAACCTTAAACATTTACAGCAGTAAAATGCAACACACACAGCATTTCACTGCATAGTGAGCATTTTGACTGTTGATTCTTTAAGTAGATTTTACTGATAATACTTACATACATTTTTATAGTGTGGTATTCCTACTTTTACTTAAGTAAAGGATCTGAATACGTCTTCTAACCCTGCTAAACTGTGCGCAAAACTGGTGTTTACGCGATACTGGTGAACGTTCACTGAATCTAGAACAGAGTTGTTAAGCCAGTGAACTGACTGTAATGTCAAGTGCGCAGCAATATTATGCAAACACTATCTAACACTGGCCACCATAAGCTACTGGTCATACCAGGCCAAGTAAGGTTCCTGGCTGTAGACTGATAAAGGGAACAATGTGCCATTTCTGCTGTTACACAGTGTCACTTAAAGTAAAGGATCTGAATACTTCAGTCATCTCTGCACAGAAACATTACGATACCATGAGGTCTTATTTCAGCTGCACACCCACAGAGGTGTTTTCAGTGGCTAATTAGCCACCTGCTCAGGTGTGTGTTGGGTGGAGCCTGAGAATGGCATGAGGTCATTGACGTCCATGCACCAATAAGTTGTGAGCTGCTTCGCCCCAACGGGTGCAATAAAATGAAAAGGAGAGATGTCAATCAAACCCTGATCTGCACACGCCCTTTCAGGACTGAGAACAGGTTTAATTGGGCAGAAAAGTGGCAACACCTGTGTGAGCGGGCCATGACTGTCACCTGTCGAGGCGAAATTCATATCAAAATTCACCAAAGTTGAACTCCAGGCAAAGTGAAGATGCAAATTTGCTCATGCACTACTTTGGGGCATGTGTGACTGTACCCTCTGCGACTTTGACTTGTCATGGCAGAAAAGTACAGCTGTTATTAATAACGTTAACAGTGGAGCTCTTCCATTCAAGTGCGCTCACAAGCCATGACAGTGGGCCAACATACACAATAACAGGATTAACAGCTAAGTGGAATTCAGCCGTCATTAATTTTATTACTTACACCTGTGCTCTTCCTACTGTGACATGTCAAAATGTCTTC
Source organism: Chaetodon trifascialis (assembly GCF_039877785.1). NCBI lineage: Eukaryota > Metazoa > Chordata > Actinopteri > Chaetodontiformes > Chaetodontidae > Chaetodon > Chaetodon trifascialis. The sequence continues at coordinate 14,953,702 of NC_092069.1, forward strand.
CATTTAAAAGGCCTAACACCCACACGTCTCCACTGAGATGAAGGTTGACGGTGCTCTTGTAGGCTGACCTGATTTTGGCTGCTGGAGACCACAGAAAGTGAGCGAGGTGTAGCGGAGGTGCAGCAGCGCACTGGTGTGCGCCTATGTGTTATTAGTGTTGTTTTGAGGTCACGTTCAGGTGTTTTAAGACACACACTCAGGCAAACACACACGCTCGGGTCCACATGCTGTTTGTGTGTTATACCGCAGACATCACAAAGAGGTTTCCTGTTCTGATTCACATCACTGACTTGAACACAGTAACTAAGTGCTGACACTGGAGCTCAGACAATCAGCTCATTAGGTTTCAGCTGCACAGGCCTTGTATTCACTGTCCGGCAGCTTGTATTCAAACTTAGACAAAAGGGGTCTTGCCCTTTGTCTGATTTTTTTTTTTTTGTTACTTCCCACTCAAGTGACATTCCAAAATGGGAGATTAAAAATGCCTGACATAATAGCTATTCTCAGCACATTGTGCTGCTTCAGCGGCCGGATTAGTGGCGGGGACGCCGCATACAAAATAACCTTAGAACTATCGTGTGCCCATGAATGATTAACATTTAAACTTATTAGGGAATCTGTCTTACTTAGCGGGATCAACGATTTTACACATGGAGTTCAGTTTACTTGTCATGGGAGTGCTGCTCAGCCCGTGAAAACAGTTGAATTTCTTTTGTGGCTCTGCAGGGAGCTCTCTAAAGTCTGAGAGAATAACCCTGATAATGTCACGAAGCAACGCTAAATCATTGGAGTGACCTTTTAATCAGCCCTCCGCGATTTCTGGTCTTCACAACTGTTTGTTCACTGTTTTAATTTACCATAAAAAAAAAACATCTTTTTCTACTAGAATATCTGCACACAGCTGTATTTTTCAAGGGCTGACACACAGACCTAACGCTGCTCCTTTTTATCATTGACATGGTCACCCCACTTCATAAGGCTTCCTTAGGTTATCAGGAACTTACATCAGGTAAATTATATCTATCTAATGAAATGGGTGAAACGTTGGTGTGGCTGGAAGCTTCAGAAAAAAACAAGTAAGTGGACCCTGAATTTGTCCAACTGATATTTCCAAGATCAGATACCAACTTTTAAGTTTGAGACCTTCACTACATCACTGCCACACTTCACTCTGCAGTAAACAAATCCTTTGACCATTCAAAAGTCAAACAGATGACAGACTGTCGTGTCCTTTTGCCTCAAATCTGAGGCACAAGAGGAAGAAAGATCAGCGTTGTTACATGAGTGCCATCAAGACAGATACCTGTGCATCAACTGAGCCTGGGGAATTCTTCAAAAACGTCTTAACAAAAAGTAAAGCTCGTAATGCCAATCTTCTGTCTGCTCACCTCTTTTGATGCCGTGGTTACATGTGGTGCAGTCCGTGGGGCTGAAGGAGCACCCTCCTCTGGTGATGGCTGGAATCACACTGGTATAAGAAGAGTAGCCGTTGATCCTGCAGGGCTCTCCGTAGCACGCCTCCACTGAGGTGCAGCAGTACACTGGATGGGTAATCCCTGAGGGCTGCGGACCGGTGCTGGGGAGCAGCTTGGGTCTCTTGCCGCTTCTTGGGCATAAAGTGAGGGGAGGCATGGAAGAGGGGGAGTTGTCCGGGTGGCTAAAGTGGACGTAGTAGCCAGGGAAACAGGTGTATGTGTGTGGGCTGATGGTTATGGCTGCTGGGTGGGCTACAGAGTGGGGGGACTGAAGATGGTGGTGATGATGATGGTGGTGATGATGGTGGTGGTGGAACACCTCGGACAGCGAGCCGTCCTCCGGTTCCTTGAAGGTCTTGTCCTCCAGGAAGAGGGCCAGTCTGTGGCAGTACTCGACACACCTCTCCTGGGAGCAGCAGTAGCAGGAAGACACTTCGGCCTCCACCTGCTCCTCTTTGATTGTTTTCAAGGAGAATCCCAGCGAAGAGCCACAGTGAAGCGCATGTTTCAGACACTCCTCCCCTCCTGTGGCTCCCTTCCACTCTGGATCCAAAGCCTCGCTTTTACACAAACTACAGCATCCCTGGATGGTAGAGCCCAGCTGGGAATGAATCGGATCCTCTGTACCCTGTTTTCTGTGCTTTAGTTGGTCCTCGTGTTTGGGATGTGTTGGTCTTTTGGTCAGCGTTGTCCCTCCACACACTGCCTTACCACTACTCTCATCCTGAGTCGTAGATGCTGCTTCACTTCCACTGCCCGGCTTGCACTCCATCTTTTTTTGCCGTTTGGTTCCATACGCAGCACTGGTGAGTCTGAGCAGCGTTGCAGCGGTGAGGCCGGCCTGACGCCGAGGCGTTGGTGCAAACAAAGTCAACCAGTCGATGTTCTGAGCCTCCGCTGCTGATCGCTTCTGCTTTTTAGGTCTTTCTTTTGTGCCCACTGTACCTCCCAGAGGAACCTTTTTGGTTTTATGACCTCTGTGTTCAGTTTTAGCGAGACTATCTTTAGCTGGATCTTCATTAGAAGGCTGACGTTTCTTTGAGAGATTTGACGGGAAAGAATCGTCTCTGTAGAGCAGCAAGCTGTTGACAGCCTCAGCGTTGAGAGACGCAATTCTCCGCCTGCGGGGCTCAAAGACTGCTGCGGGCAACATGAATAAGGCGTCTGATTGGTTGATTTTTGGTTCCAGTGCTTGCTGATTGGCTGTGGAAGTTTTCTTAAGTCCAGATTTGGTCCGTCTTTGAATGGAGCTGGAGTGCAGCTTCTTTTTGACTTTCACGCTCTTTTGTTTCCTCATTTTTGGTGCATCCTTTTCTTTACCCACGACTCCTTTCTCCTCCAGACGGGTGAGCAGGACGCAACAGTCCAGTGCTTCTCCATCACCCACCGCCAGTGTCTTCTTTCTATGTCGATGTGACTCTTTCTTATCCTTCCTTTTCTTTCCTCTCAACTCATTCTTTCTTTCTTTCCCTTTTTTCACACCACCTCCTTTCTCCTTGCTTGCCTTCTCTTTTGGGGCCTTACTGCATTTCACAGGCTGGCTCCGCCGAGCTTTCACCATGGTCTCAGCGTCCGCGAGCAGATCCACCACCTCGTCTTCATCCACAGGGTCCTACGATGGTGAGTTTCAGCTCAGAGAGACCCTTCAGTGAGCATCATCATGGATCATCACCTGGGTCCATACACTCTGTGGAGAGACACAGATGAGACATTTAACTTTCAAGCTGAACCACACACAGACGTCACTCTGCCGAAGCTGGGGGTGATTTCATGTAACAGACAGGATCTTCTGATGCATTATTTAACAACCGGTTTTACTTAGTTTGCTGTCAATTTCCAGGTCCCCAGAGAACAAGACCACTTAGACAATCTTTCTCCCGAACATGCAAACCACACTGCACAGACAGGATGGAGAAACTGAGATAAAGAGCATATTATGTTATTCTAAAGCCTGAAGCCATAAGCACTTCTTTGACCTCTTGTTATTTTTAGACTTAAATCATCATATATTAATTGTGCTGTAGCTGACGCATGTTTTGATTAAGGATTGCTGCCATCTAATACTAAAAAAAAAAGAAATTGCCTTTTTGTCCTTTGTATCAATAATGACCATTTTAAGGTCCTTGAACCCACGTTGAAGCACATTAATGACTCACACAATCCACCAGGAGCTTAACATTACAAGCATTCACCCACTCACTGCTAATGCAGAACACAGAGCAGAGACAGATGAGGCATTTAGGTGATGTGTTCAATATTTGATATGATGGATGCTTTTAGAAGTGATCTGGATTTGGATTTCACAATTGCACACAGATTTTATTTGAGCCATACTGTAGCTGCAGCCTGTCGCTGATCTCTGTAATTTGTACTACAGCTTAGCAAAGAGCAGGCAATTCGATTAAACGTGACAAGACAGAAAAGAGTGTTTCACCTCAAAAAGACTAGATATTTCAGTTTCTACGAGGTCAAAGGGTTAGCGACCTCTTTAAAATGACTGTGGGGTAAGAAAGAAAGGTACAGAAGGAGGGATGAAATAAAGGAATAATTCTCCAACGTTTGGAGACATAAACACCAACAGTATGATCAAATGACTCATGAACTGATCCTTATTTCACCAAAACTGGTGGCACAAACACTCGTCACACAACAGTGTCTTCAGTTTCCATGTCAACAAGCTAGTGCAGAAAGCATCAAAGCATCTCCTGCACCTTTACAGTAGAAGATGCATGATCAGCCTTATGATCCTCCACAGTTCACATGAGACTCCCTGCTCTCTCGACACAAAAAACCTCTCACTTCAGGAAAAAAACTTTCAAGTTCCTGATGATTCAACCGCCAGTGACCTTAATGCAATGACACTCGTGCATGCCGCATAAAGAGGCGGATCATCCTCCTTGCTGCAGCCCTCAAACACAATTATGCCACTTGACCTCCAAGATCTAAGTCAACGCAGGTCTTTTTTTTTAATGTTAAGTGACTCTTCAGGCAGAAAATCATTCAGCTTTCACAGTAACACACTCTCTCAGGAACGATCAAGACTGAATCTTATTTCTATTAATATCTCACTCATATGTGAACAATCAGGAGGCTGATTTTTTTAACAAGCTGCTGCATGTGTACCATTCTGCACATGTAAATGCTTCGTGCTGTGCTGTGTCTATGAAATGATCTGCTGCCTTCAGTGTCCTGTAGAAAATGTTAGAAACAGAGCTGGAGTCAACATTTTCAGTATTGATTAATCTGCAGATTGTTGTCTATAAAATGTCAGAAAATAGCAAAAATGCTTCTGACAATTTCTTAGAGCCAAAGCTGCTCCACAATCCAAAGCTGTTCAGTTCACAGTGATATCAAAGAGAGAAAAGCAGCAAATACAGCACACCTGCGAGCCAATATGAGAGAAGGTTTTCCCTGATCCACAGGTGCAGAGATGTTACCTCGTGAAACGAAAATGCATCACATGAACATATGATGATGATCTGCATGAGTTATGGACTCATTAGGTCAAATTTTCAGGACAATTTTTAAAAAAACAATCCCACATCAGGGCAGAATGACTCCCTGCAGTATCTGTAGCATTGACAATAACAGACTGGACTGGCTGTAATGTGAGACGCTCTCATATGTCCATTGTAAATGATGTTTATGCTCTTACTAATGTTTTCACTCTCTGAATCAAAGCGCATCACATCGAGCTTAATGTCATTTGCGTGCCTGCTGTTCTGATGTTAACGTGAGCCACTTACAGCTGCAACAAAGCTTTAAATGACTCTGGAGGAGCTATCAAGGGGAGTTTATCTGCGCGCGTGTGTGAATGCTTAAAATCTTTTGTACCGCAAGTTTTCTTTGCTGAGAATACATAAAATACAGCTGATTCCTATTTGCCAACACACCATTTCCTGTTCTATCTCCACAGCATGATACTGGCAGTCGAGCAACACGCTTCAGAAAGAGAATGATGACGGGCTATGACTCAAAAATGCACACAAATTCTGCTACAACTGTTTCTCCGCAGCATAATAATAACAGATTAATTGAATCAACAGCTTATCTATGCACTCGAGTATTTCCACGACTTCACCAAATGTGCAACAAATCGGCTATTCTTTTTTTAAGAAGAAGAAGAAGAAGAAGAAGAAGAAGAGGTAGAGGAATTGCTATATCATGTAACATGTAATGAAAGGTTGGAAACCAGGACCTCGAGTAGCTCTCGACAGAGTGCAGACAGATGATGAGTTTTATTCTTTTTCTCAAGCTTTTTTTTCTGCCTGTCACTACAAATATTCAAATCTACATCAGATCCTCTCCACTAAAACCTGAACATACCTTTGGACTCTTGTAATCTGCGATCTGTTGCATTTTATGTCATCTTAAAATGATTGAAAGCACACTCAGGCTTCAGTCGTACCACAAACGCAAACCCACTTTGATTCTGGAGAGGACACGACTATCTGGCTGGACATTTTCAAACCATCTCATAGCTCAGTCTGCCCTTACTGCCAAATGACTCGGTGAACCGTGAAATGCAATCCATGAGAGAGAAATTTAATTTCCAGATAACAAGAGGACAGAAGGAGCCTCACGTTGAGTTTCTGTCTGAGGATATCAAATCAAGTTGCCTCTTTGAATAAGACAAGCATGCACAATGGAAGAACAGGAGCTCACTGAAGGAGATCGTTATTTTTCCCCTCTAGACCTTCACCACACTGACCGCAACGAATGAAATCATAGATTTTTAGATGAAAATTAATGCTGCGCTCTTATATTTACTTGCTTTCTTGTGCTGTTGAGGAACTTGAAACAGGTTGCCATGTCAGAAGCACTTTACACAATCAGCCTCATGCACAGCAGCAAGCTGCATGCACCCACACACATGCACACACAACATTTGTCTCAGGACATTTTGTTTTCGAATAAATATAAACTTTGAAAATCCTGGTTGGCAATTGTCTTACATATCACTACACCTCTACAGTTCCTCCATTTTAGAGGCATTTCTTGCTTATAAATCAAATAAAATGTGTCTTGTTATGTGAGGATTGTGGATGACTTTGCCTTCAAGTTTAAAAACGTACAGATGAACCACTGATTACTGCTTGGACACATCCTCTCCTCTCACTTGAGGTAAAACTCAAAAAGGGGTTTTTTCTACATTTCTTCACTCTTTTTTTAAAAAAAATTAAACAACACCTACAGGTGTGCTCAAGAGGCGATCCAGAGGGGCATCTCTAAAGCTCAGTTCTGTCATTTAGTGGGGCCAAGGGTCAAAGAAATGAACATGAGATGATGAACAAGACAAGGCTGAATCAGAAACATCACCTGTGTTTATACTTCAGGCTTTTCTCTTTCACAGTTTCACCTTTTAGCCTTTTAGAAACAACGCGAGAGGGGAAAACCTCTTTATCCTTAACTGCTCACCACTCACACACAAATTAAACAGGGGCCACAAGAAAGCACTGCTTTGTTTTAAGGGGTCAGAAAGGCTGGAAGCAGTCTTTTAGATCACTGTTTCTTAACCTTTTTGGCTTGTCGGTGTCAATTTGCGATCCCCTCATCACAGGCTACGAGTGCCACATGTACACGAGTTGTGAGCAGGTTCAATAAAGAGTGTTTCTCCATCAAGGACTGCTTCATTTGAAGGGTTTTTAGAGGTGTGAGGTAGTTACGACGGGCCTTCGTGCACACTTGTTACTTGTTATAAAGCACACGCGTATTGTCTCGTCTCATGATCAAACGGAGACTTGGCACTGGACAACATCAATGTACATATTGCATATCTCCATATGACAAAAGGAAATAAGAAATTATTTACTTCATTGAATGTTTTTTTATAGTTTATTAATAGCTTTTATAGTTTATGTAGAATTGTTTTGTTATAGATCGCTCTGGACGATTTTATCAAAAAGGAAACCATGATGGAGGTGAGTTTGCCTTGTCCAGGGTGTACATATATATAGCAAATGAGCCCACCTCTTACTTTAATTTAATCCTCTTTGAACACGGCCATATTCCAGACGAGGCAATCTGAATCACTCAGAGGAGTCAGTTCAGCTACATCACAGGTGACGTTGGGGGGCCTGAAAATATCCAGAACTTTCCAAGAAACCACCAGAAAGAGACACATGAAAACGACCCGAGTGTACGAGAAATGTTTTCTTGATTGTTTCCTGACCCCCCAGATTCTTGTCTTTCAAGAAAAAGAGGAAAGTCAGGATAATAACGCTCATTTTGTGCAACAGATATATGCTTTTCCCTCTAATCCCTTTTAATTATCTTGTGACGCTCAGGATGGGAACCCCTGATTCAGAAGATCAAATGGGAAGGCATACATTTCTGCTGCTGGAAATTGCAGAGAATTAAAGAACCCGTCCTTAAGCGCTATGCAATTCAGAGTAAATGGAGCATAATTGACACATAAAACCCACTTAATAATAATTTTGCATTGTGGATTTCACCCTCTCTCTGCTCCTGATGGCATATTAACTGAGCGTAGTTTCATCTGTACATACAGAGGAGGTACAGAAGAGGAGGTGGTGACTGTGCTGGCTGTCACACACCCTCGCTCAGAAGAAGGACATGGTGTAGAGCTGTCATCATGAGAGGAAAAGCCCGGAGGCACCAGCTCTCAGGATCTAAGCTGCTGTGTGTGTGTGTGTGTGTGTGTGTGTGGCTTCAGATATATCACCAAGTCCACTTTTCCTGGAGCTAATCAGCAGCTGAGCAGTCCTCCTCCACCACCAACACAAACCATCCTCCACCACCACCACCCTTCACCTCCGTGCAGGTTCAGACACCAGCAGTGACAAACACTCCCACATCCACTCACGGATCAGGATTACATGAAGCAGAAAAAGACACGGAGCGCTGCGCGTGTTTTGTAAGCAGGCTGCGCGAAAGCGGACTCGCCTACTGGAGCTTGTAGTTGGCCATGGTGGTGGACGGTGTTAATCTGACAGCATGCCGTAGCAGGAGTGCGGGCTGTGATAGGAGAAGTGAAAAAAGCTCCTCGGCGGGGGGAAACGAGCGTAAAACATCGGCACATCCTCGATCGATCGCGGGGTTTGGAGCGGAGCTGCTAGTTAATATCAATATAAAGAGGAGCTCGTGTTACAGCCGAGTTGTTAGGAGCAGGCTACCCACCGATCCGACCATCTCCCAACTGTGACGGGAATTACAGCCGCGATTCATCATTACCTTGTGCGTCCCGTCGGATATGAAGCTCCCCCCTGGAAAAATCCAAAAATCCCGTCCGTCCTGTCGCTGGTGGTCAGTTTCTACTCGGTGGGGCTGTGAGCGATCCGCGGACCGAGCAGCCCACAGTAGCTGGAGACATGGTGAACAAATCGGTGAGCGGTGACCTACTTCCGAAGTGGCATGCTGGAGATAATATTCATGCGCTGCCTGCATTCATTCGCCGTTGCACCGGGACATCCCTCCGTGATCACGGTGCTCTATTCCTGCAGGGACTAAATCATCAGCGGGCTTTTTCACCCCGCACTTCACGGCTTTTTTTTTTTTTTTTTTTTTTTTTTTTTTTTTTAAATCTCTTGTGTAAGACGTTTATTTCTTTCCTGCGGTATCATTTCATCACGGGAATGCAAAGCTCTATTTTAAGCCAGTCCACAACAAAAACATCCCACTGCAAATCAACAAACTTCACCATATCTGAGATCACTTTAAAAAAAAAAAAGAAGTGGTCTTCCGAGAAAGAGCGGAGGAGATAATTATTTCCCGATTTGCAACTAAAAGCTTAAAACATGAGGAAAATGAGCGGAAAGTAATTCTCAGTACTAATAAGTTCTAGTAGCTTAATGATGCGCGGACAGCTGACTGTTAACTACAGGAAAAATAGGTCCTACAGGACTATTACAACATGGCTGAGCTCAGTGGTGAGTTTCCACCACTGAATGTTTAAAAAGCCCAAAGAAGTAAAAACTATAAATCAGATTACATTAAAGATAAACTACAGACCAGTGGCCTGTAAACTCATGCTACGCTCCCACACACCAGCAACATAAACATCATTAAGCTCACTATCATCCCTCTGATGAGCGTTACATCCATCACAGAAAGCCCTGCAGGAGGACTCTGTCACATTAATGACAGCACAAAATAAAAAGCACGCATCCCTATTAATTAGGCTCATTTACTGTATGTCTTCTCTTAATATGGCAATTAAGGATAGTCCAGATTAAGGAAAATAATCAGTAACCTATAATACTAATGTACTGTGCACTGATAATACACAGACACCTGACTGTAACTGTCAAATACAAGAAAACTATGGGTCCAACACAAATATACTCAGATATTCAGGTAATACTATAAGATCACTTGTAGATTATACAGTAGCATCAGATCGTCTCTTCAGGAAATTAAGGAAAATAATCAATAAACTGTGACATGCAGGAAAACTTTACATCCCGCAGGAATATCATAGTAAGGCACAACTAAACTCACTCTAAACTTTATTAAATATGGAAATGCTTAAGTCTCTATATGTGCAGTAAACAGTCACAAAGCACGCAGCTGAAATAGCAGCTTAACCTGCAGAACCTTGTCAGTATCAATATTGATAATTAATTGTTTCTGTATTCTTTTAAGCACAAAAAGCCAAAAATTACACTAGTTCCAGTATCTCAAATGTGAGGCATGTGTGAGAAAAAACTTTTTTTCCTCTCTTCTGCCCTGTTGAACTGGATATCTCTGGGCTCTTGTCTGTCAGTCTGACAAAAGAAGACACCTGACGACGCCTCGTTGGGCTCTGTGAGGTTATGACGGACATCGGACTAGATGCCTTATTGACGAATCCAGAAAATAATGAGCAGGTGAATCAATAATGAAAGCTGAAGCCTTAGAATGAACACTATAAAATATGATAATCACACAACATAAGATCATTGTAAACTCTATAGAGCACCGTCAGCTCTGAGAGTCCATACCATCTTTTTTTCTGTCAGATTAATGGCAGCAGAAAATAGAAGCAGGTATCCCTCTTAATTAGGCTCATTTACCGCTTCCTCTGTTCTTAATGATACATGGAATCTAATAATGATGATGAGTGATAATGCGCTGCTTATCATTCATTACCCCACTTCTTGAGGAAACACAGATAACACTGTCCTATTAGAGCACGATACACACTAAAACACACGCTGCCAATGACGACCGCTGCGCCGCTGGACGCACCCAGCAGGGCGCTCAGTTACAGGAGAAACTTTAATATCTGCACCAAAAAGTCTCATAACCACTGACTGATCCAAAAGCTACTATGTTATCAAGTTAGCATGTAGTCAAAATGAAGCTTAATTGGGATAAATGCTGATTGTCCTCATCAATATCAGCCTTGCGGTGTGTAATTAACAGCTGTAAACAAGCTGAGTGTGTTGAGTTAATGAGGCGTGAGCACTGGGGGAAGCTGAGGGAATATAGACTGCTGAGAGCTGACCTGCACTGCAATAAACACACTGAAGACAGAGGCAGGACACCGACCACGACCACTAAATGCTTCCTACACGCAGGAAGCACTCACTCCTGACGGTGACAGCACAGACAGAAAGCAGGCATCTATGGTAAAAGATAGCTGAAAGGCACCGGCTGATTAAAATCTCAAAAAACTAACTGAACTCTGAACGACGGTAATTTATTCAGCCTTTTCATTGTGAGTCAAATATCACGCAAACTCACCACAAAACACCAGGAACTGCAGGTTTGAAGAACAGATTTCTGCAGAAACAAGCTGTAAACTCAACAAGGACACAATGTCACCACCTTTAAGGTCGACATGATGAGCTGCTTATTTACACAACCACCAAACACACTGCAACATCAGCATTCATGTGGAGTCACGTTTCCTGATAAATATAAAGTCTTTTAACTCTGTTTTTGGTCTCCACCAGTTCCTGAGGGAAATACTTTCAGTTCAATTCAAAGTGTTTTAACGACATAAAAGTCCCCAAAACCAGTGTTGCTAAAACATCTCGTTGTCTGGCCCCTCAGCTGCTAAACGCTGCTCTATATTCACCAGTTATCTGAGCGCTAACCCTGTCTGTGATGCTTGATGCTGGGCAGGAACAGCTATCTGCTGTGGACAAAAATGATGCTAAAGAGCGAACCAGAGCAGTAAAGTTGTGCCCAGAAAACCAAAATAATAATGTGAAAGATACTGAAGCTCCATAAAGCTGAAAGGAACTGCAGAGTCAGGGGATAATTATCTGGAGGTTCATGGCTTCGAGCAAGTCCTAACACATTCATTTGATCCACTGTTACCATAAAAATACTGATTACAGCTGCTTTGAAGACCGGCTTAAAGGTATATCCCTTTGGCAGATCATGTATGGCTTTCAATGCATTCTCACCAACAACAGTGTGAATGCTTCAAAATCAATTTCAACCTGGCAACTGATATTAAGTAAACAGTGTATTTATCTGTGTTCTGGGCTCATTTTACATAAAATGACCTTCAATCCAGCAATTACCCATAAAGACAGGTGTAAATACATTATCAATAACTACCACGCATCAACACTGTGGGAGGCAAAATATGTGGGAAGTAACACTGAGCTTAGGTCGCTGAAATATCAGGCAAATGTGTTCAGGAAGATAAAAACTTCATCAGATCACAGATAGATATTGGAATACGACGCCCCCTTCGCGAGCAGAGGGGCTCTTAAAATAACATCCCACTGGCATCTTGACACGGATCAAGTAGTTCAGGATAATGACGAGCGTCTGAATCCACTCTGATTGAGCTAATTGTCAGCACTGACTGCTCTGATCAGAGGTCATGTAATGCGCAGGGAGACACCTTGTTGTCCTTGAGCGAGACATGTAATCTGATTTGAAACTCAGCATTTCTTAAGAGTCTTCTGGTCCTTTGTGCTCAGCTCCAGATGATTTTCATCTCCGATATCTCCAAACTGATCTACATCTGGCCTTGTACCCCCCCATTCAACAGATCTTGCCCCAGAAAGTTTCATCTCAGGAGATATTTACTGAAGATGTTGAATTTTTCCTTCTGAAGGTGGAGAGACAGCACCGGGGAGAGTGAAATAACACTGTAATTCTTTATTGATCTCTTTCTCCGCTGCCTGAGAGTCAGAGCTCAGATTCTGCTTCAGACGAGCCGCCTCATGCTGCCCGAGCGTCAGCGCACTGTCAACAAAAAGTTTACCATAATATCTCAAATATGATTTTGTTCTCTAAAAGAGATATTTAATCTGTTTAGATTAACCATGTATATTATGACTATGTAAGTTTTGAAATAACACGTTTTTGTTTTTACAAATGAAAAGTTGAATTCATAAGAAATACGATGTGCTGCTACAGCTCTACCTGCCTTGGTGTGGCCAGAAGCATCTGGTGGCTAATGTTAGCAGATTTAGTTAGATATAACTGAGTCAGTTCATTGACTTTATGGCTCTTAGTGTAACTGCTGCACTAAATTTTTGCATTTATGATTACCCTGTAAGTGCTGCAGTTGTCCCTGTTCAGTTACACTTAACATCTTTAACATACAGGATGAAGAACCCTACATTTACTTCTTTTTTTTCACAGATATGGTGAAACTTTGTTTTTTTACATTCAAACTTAACATTTCAATTTTCAATTTTATGTTGCGATAACGCTGCGGTTAAGGTCTGGTTAGGTTCAGGCACAAAAACTCCTTGATTAGGGTTTCGGAAAAGATCATGTTTTTGCTTAAAATACCCAGGGTGTAGCCACAAACATGGCTGTAAAACGTCCCGACGTCTCGTTAAAACTACCCGGTTTTGTTGCCACAAACATGGCTGTAAAATGTGCTGATGTCTCGTTAAAAATACCCATTTAAGTCTCAAGACACATGACTTGAACAGTATTCTGCTGCTTGGCAGTTGTCTCTAAAATACCTGGCTTGGTCGACACAAACACGGCTGTGCAATTTCCGGAAATCTCGTTAAAACTACCTGTTTTTTTTGCCACGCAGATGGCTGGAAAATGTCCCCATGTCTCGTTAAAAATACCTGGTTTAGTCACAAGGAACACAGCTCGAACCACTTGTCCTCCTTCCCTTCGCCTTCCAAGGTGTCTCATATTGATGCTGATGCATTTACACTAGTCTGGACTGGAGAAGCTCATACAGACACTGAAGAGCACACACTTCTTTGTCACGAGGGGAAAGTGACGCTCTAGGAATGAGACCAGGTTGGCTGGTTAAAGTGTCAAATCTGCTTTTTTGCTACTCAAAGCTAGCTAGCTTGTGGCTTGGAGTTCAGTCCTCCACCTCGTATAACCCTTCAGCTCAGGGTGTCCTTGCTGTCATGCTGGCTTTAAAAGTGGCTGATGTGATAGTGATGGTCTGTTTGTCAGTCTGTCTCGGTGAACAATCCTCAAGTGGTTAACTCCCATCCTAGGTGGCGTGATTGTGGTCACACGCTGCAACCATGTGTCAGTTCACCAAAAGTGTAATGAACACCCAATCCCTAAACCACCTGTGAGTGTGGTCTATTGAGTCATAGCAAGTAGCTGGGCAGCATCACACCTGTTGAAAATGGACAGCCGGGGCAATGCAGGAGGAGAGGAAGTGCGGCCATCTTTTGACATTAAAAGGAAATTCGTTTTCAGTGTGATGATTCATTCAGTACACACATAATAAAGCAAAGTCATTCAGGAGGCCTTATCCCCTCTAACCACTTCAGCAACCAGTCATGGTCGTACTGGCTGAACACTTTGTTATGCTAAGTAAGGTTTTCTAAAGAGTGTGTGTGTGTGTCTGTGCGTGTGTGTGTCTGTGCGTGCATGCCTGTGTGTGTGTGAAAGAGAAGTATTTTTGTCACGCCTGGCTGGTAGTAACAATGTGATACATGACTGGTTTGTTTGTGTGATAACAACTTGTTCACACAAGATATTGCTGGTGTGGGCTGAGACACTGAAAAATAAAGACTGAAGCTGATCATCATGTTAGAAATGAGACAACACAGGAAAGTAAAATATGTAGAAATGAAACATGACAGAGCATAATGAGGAGAGAAGGCGCAGAATAATGTTCAAGCTGAATCAAAACACAACTTCACTACTGAATATGTGAGAAAAACAAGTAGGAAAGCGTGCGTTTGCTACATGACAGAACAGGTAGTAAGCTGTTATTTCTCAGCTTCAGCGTGTAGCCTTCAGATGTAGAGATGACAGTTCAGCAGTACAGAGCAGAAACAGGACAGGAAGTGTAATTATCTGCTTCTACTGTTCCTCTTCAAAGAGACAGGCCAAGATGCCAGACAGCCTGACTGGCAAAGAGGGGGAAGAGAAAAAAAGAGAAGAGAGGAAGATAGGACAGGAGATAGCGATGAAGACTGAATTCAAACAAGGTCGAAGCAAAGCGCCGGAGAGGAGATGGGAGAGTGGAGGGGGTGTCTCACGCCTCGCATCTCATCGAGCAGGAGAAAAGTCAAACTTGGTAGAAATCAGTGGGGCAATTTTTCCTGCTTTTCTTTGCTTGACAGCTCCCCAGAGATACAGACGTCTGACAGAGACTTCCTGAGAGAGCAGACTAGAACAAGGGAGAGGAGAAATTAGGAGAATGTGTGAAAGACAGCGACAGAGGGTGGGGAGGGAGGAGGGGGTCAAAAGACAAGAGAGTGATGGATTGAGATAGCACAGAGAATGGAGACAGAGAGAGATTGTCATCATCATCATGAACAATGACTCTCTGATAGAGGAGGCCTGTCGCTGGATTTTCAACCCAGCTGAGGAGGGAGCGAGGAGGGGGCAGCCGCCCGCCTGCCCACCTGCCAGGGCCTCAGTCATGCTTTTAGCATCTGCCAAACTGAAGGACGCTCGGTGCCATGTGCTTTTCACTGAAGGAGCCTGACGTTTGTCAGTCACAGTGAGGGCTTCTGTTCTGTTCGGCCTCAGCCAAAAAGGGCTTAATGTCCCCCCTCACACACATACACACCCCCACCCCATGTAAACAATCCCAGTGTGTGTGAGAAGTGAGCGAGACCCCGGCTCTGAAAGCCCCACATCCACTGCAGCTGTGGGCTGGCCAACAGCTGACGCGGGGCTGCGGGTCTCTGCTCTCTCTCCGCTTCCTTCCCCACCAGCCCTGCCTCCTCTGCTCCCATGTTTCCATGAAACAGACCTGTAATTTTCACAGCTGTGTCTCGGGCACTGTGCCAGGGTGAGTCAGGGAAAGAGAGAGTGAGCGGGGCTGGCTAATGGCTTTTAGAGGAGTACAGGCTACAGCACAGCTTCACTAATCCTGAGACACTCAAGATTCAAACCAGGAAAATACTGCAAAACTCATTATACACATTACAATACATACAAGGACAAATTCTGTAAGTTATATGGCCACAAAACATAACTCAGGTGATTTTCACGGTTTGGGCTCAGGCTGAATGATCACATTGCAATTATTTTGACGGATATTTCAATATGAGTCATGATTTTAGTGGGAATGTTAATTTTTTTCATTTCATTTTCATTGAAAAAAATCTGTTTGTTGGGGTTTGCACCAAAGAATTGCAGCTCCTGTGATCTGGATACTGCATTTTACCATCATGTGATTTAGATAATATTGAATTTAATTGTTGAGCCTCAGTTTTGGTTGGGAGTGTACTCAGCAAAGTAACAGCTGAAATCTGGGAAAGCACAACAAAGTCAGATAATCAGACAGATGGTCATTAGGCCAACAGTTGAATTAGGTTATCTAAACATGTTATTTGGATTTCAAACCAAACCAAAATGATGGTAACAACCCCAAATTGCAGGAAATCTGTTTGCACGCACAACTAAGTAAATACAGCAGGTCAAAGTTGAACCCGGAAGTCTGTCTGTGAACTGTAATGCATGTTTACAATAGGTCATCAGGTCGCTGCTATGCTCTTTCAAAATAAAATTGGCTAAACTGGTTTTTATAGTCTGAGCGTCGCAAATTTTATTTACAAATGTATAGAAAAATGCATTATTACAACACAATAAATGACATGATAAGGGCCTAAGGGCAGGCTGTGCTTTATTGCTGGATCTTTAGAGGTCCTCACTATGTGTTTTAAGACTTATATGGAAGGGTGTAGTTTTGGTTTCAGAAGTCAGGTGAGCCACGAGGTAAAAAAGAAATCAGTAAATTTTAGAAGAACATTAACTGCAGATAAAAACATTAACAGAACCTTTTTAGCCGTTTGTTCAATCCAGAACAATAATGTTTGTGCCTCGTGTCTCTGGCGTTTTCAAACCCTTAAAACAAAGATTTTTGAAAACGCTATTGACACCATTTTACTTTGATAACTGCAGGATCGGGCAGACAAGCAGAAATGGAGACTTTTGGAAACGATGAACCCAGTCGCATTGCAGAACAAACAACGCCAACATTAGCCTTGACTATCAGATGTTAACTGAAGACGGATCATAGTTTATAGGCATTGCTGACCTTGTTGTCTATGCCAGCAGCTTCTGTGGAGAAAAACTGCATTTTATAGTGCTACTACTGCCTACATGCACAAGAAGAAAGCTATTATTCGACTGAATTGTGACAATTTAAATCATGTTGGTACGGACGGAGATTATGTCACAATGGTGCTATAAAATGCTCATGTGGACAGAGATCATTTTCCTTTCAGAACACAGCTTTAAAATGAAAACATGTTAGCATGGACGTAGCCTTGGGCTGCTGTTTAAAACCCCCACAACCTCCACCAGCAAGGGAGGGCATCCTGAGTGTAGCCTGAGAGGCACAACCCGGGGCAAAAGAAGTCCACAGCTTGCTGCTGCTCATTAAACGTATTGCTCTCAGTGTAAATGAATAATTGAAAGCTACTCAAAGAAGCATATCCATATTTTTATCAACTCCTCTCTTCTCTCATCTGGATCATGGGAGCTGGACAGTAAGAGGACGAAGGTCAGTGAGGAAATCAAATAACTGCAAAAGTGGAGGGTCAAAAAAGACTTTTGAATCTCCAGTGGAAATAACACACTTGACTTTGTTATCACATCTGCCAAGCAGGTTGCGTTTTTAGCGTGCGTGTCTGTTTGTCAGCAGGCTTACAGAAAAAACTTGCACTTCTTCCTTGTTTTTGATGGCAAGTTGCTCCGTTCATGGTGTTATTTCCGTTTAAGCCTGGGATGTTTGTACATATGTACAAGATAATGAAGTGTTTTCTGGTTTGTTGTTAAGTGTGTAAACATTTCCAATAAGCACGACCATATTCTGACATGATTGTAACAGTTTTGGAAACATATCCAGACATACTGGGTGGTTGCTCTCTGGTCACTCCTCTAGTTCCAGTTTTTGCTTGTATGTTGCATATTCCTGAATGAATGTGGGAAGAAAGGGGGTTTATTAGCAGCCCCGCAGTTCAATTTTGCCTCTGGGCCCCCTCACAGCTTAATCCAGCCACAATCTCAGCAAATATCTTAGTGAGTACAATCTTATTATTACCGATAGGAAGGATGGCTGTAATTACAAAAGTAAGACCCAAATTGTAATAAACCTGAATTATCCTTCAGAATGTGATTAGCAAGCAGACTGAACACACAACCTCGAACTTCGACTATTCACCAAGCTGTATCTTCTTTCTTCTCAGCTCAGACATTTGAGATTCTCTGCATTTAAAACACACAGGTTTCCCAGTGATTTCCAGCCCAGCAGCTCTGCACAAATCAAGCAATTTATTCAGCTGAGTGAGGAATCAGCAACTGACAGCAACAGGTTAAAAAGTCATTTTGTTTAAAAAAAAAAAAGAGAAGAAAGACAGAGCAGAGATGACTTCTACTGAATGGCATCAAAAGCCCAATGAGCTGTGAGTGTTCCTGTTAGATAATATTTAACATCACTCTGAGGGGGAACAACAGTGTGACTATGACAAGTGTTTTGGAAAAATGGGACGTGCCAGCGTACTTTTCCGATGCAACTTCGTGTACAATGAAGTCATTCATCCTGGGTGGGATGTTGTTTTCAATTTAAGCAACTATTTTCCATTAATAACCAAAATATTTTAGGCATTTAATTTGCAAGATGAAGCACACTGTAACAGGAAGAATAATTACATGTCCGCCATATGAACGACATGCTGTCTTTTCAGTTACGCCGCTCACACCGTCCTATTAAACTCTCTGTTGAGCACATGCGGCCTCTATCTGAGCATGAAGTATTTGTCTCCTTTGGGACAGGAGGGAGGACAGTGTGTTTGGGTGACAGGAGGCACGTTCCCCTCCTCCTTCTCCTCCTCCCTCTCCTCCTCCCTGTATGGCCACAACAGGACACTTCTTCAGAAATAATGGGATTACGTCCATGATTGATATCCAGCTTTATGGCTCACGTGTGGGCACTGCACCTCTGTTCAACATGCTGCTATGACAGGCCTGTCAAAGTAGGCTCTGGAGAACTGACTAGACACAAATCTACCACGACCTCCAGAACTGAAGCCCTATTGTCAGGCTTTTCTGTCCACAAGAGGCTTTACAAACACCATTATACCGAAGAACTCACTAGGCGACTTGTGTGTCATGCTTTATAACCCCGGTGTCATGTCAGAGCCTGTACTTTACAGCAGGCTTTAACAGCAAGAGATGATCAGCTTTTCACATATCAGCATCTTTTTTTTTAATCCAACTCTCAGTTATTTTAATCAGCCATTAATCCCATGCTTATTTCCTTGATTAAATCAAAAATGAAAAACCACACAGGGGTGGAAAAAGTATTCAGACGCTTTAAGTGAAAGTCCAAATACAAGAGTGAAAACACAGCAGTGTTGTTGGAAAAGGATTCTTCCAGCTCAGTCAGAAGCTTTATAGTTGCAGGACAGAAAACTTGAAAGGGGGGAAAGGGCTGAAGAACGCTGACGGATTTTCTGAAATACATAAACTTCTACTATCTTTCCTCCACTGTGGGACAGCATGAACCTTTGTTCTCTTTCTACAATTAACACTCTGCGAGGAAAACAACAACACTATCGAAGCTACAATCATAAAGCCTCTAACAGAAACACACTTGTATAACATGAACATTTCCAGTTGCCACACATCATGCGTCTCCTCGGCCCGTCAGAGGGCCCAAACTGTTAGGACGAGCTTCCACCAGATCGCTTTCTCCACCGAGTCAAAACCATTAACTGAAATGTCCTCAAAAGTGATCCATCTCTAAATCAGCTCTGTGCCTCCCCTGATCACATTTAAATGCCCCCACAATCTGACAGAGCGGTGGGTTCACCGAACACTGTCTCCTGGCGCTGGGAAGTACAGAAGTACTATCTGCAAAATGTACTTAAGTACTCATTATGCAAGCACATTGGCACTTTTATATTATTACACACTCTATTACTGGACTATCTTACTGAGGCATTAAGAATTAAGAAGCATTTTAATATCACATACGGCTGCTGAGGATTTAATTTAAACTATTTTATGTTTAAAATGTTTTGTTGGCAGTGTATGCTCATGGGCTTTACACATCTATATCAACCAAAGCAAGCTATCAAATATATAAACTGTCAAATAAATATAAAGTATAATCATCCTCTCTCAAAATGTACTTGCAGTCTGACAGTCCAAAAGCAAAAGATACTCAGTTTATTATGATGGAAAACCAGCAAATATCCACTTTTGCTATGAAGTTGTGATACATTTGCTTCAAAGATGGCGCAAATGATGCGTCAATCATCCAAAACTGCCGCTGATTCAGTGACCAAACAGGTTCATCGGCTGATCATTCAGCTCTGGATCAAACCAAACGACCAGCAGCAGCTTTGATAGAGTCTATCTGCGGCTGTCGTCCCTTTCTTCCTCCATCAAACTGTAACAGCAGACCTCCAAACAGCAACTCCGCAAACTTGCCTCGCGCAGAAGCTGCCCGTGTGACACTTCCTGCGAGCACGAGCTGGACTCTCAACCGAGGCTCCACGCTCATGCGACAAAGCAAGGCGACCGCGCCACCTGCACGCGACAAAGACCGACAAACGAGACATCTCCAAAAGTTTCCCCGTCAAAAGGGAAGAATCCGCCTGCAGCTCACACGTTCCTGTTCCTCCTCCAGCCCCCCGAGCTGCCTCACGGCTCGACCTCGTCCCGCCTGACACTTTCAGTTTTGCCCCGAGAGGCGATAAGAGTTAAAGGCTGCTGTGTCTTACCGCTTCGTATACTGCCAAACAAGCCAGAGAGACGAGCAGAAAAGGGAAGATCACTTCCACAGGGCGAAACAGCGATGCGTCAGGTGTAAGCTTCCCGCAAGTGAAAGAGGAAAACGGCTCATGTTGACTCGCTCGGCTGAAGCCTGTTTTATTCTCCAACTCCAGTCTGCCGTGCGCTCCGGGTAAAAACCCCTCAGTCGGTGCTCTTTAAACTACAAAACTGGTTCAGAGGACGAAGCGAGCCGTGCTAAGCCTTCAGCGAGCTCCCGCAAACTACGGCTCCACTTCAGCGTGTTTTTACATAACAGCATCATCCGCTTTTTATGTTGACGCATCATGTAGCGAAAACATGGAGTTTCTTAAAGGGCCACGGACGCGCCGTCCACATGTCACCGTCCCCCCGCAGCCCCGCTGTGGCTGACAGATGGCTTTCACCTAGTTAATGTCTTTAAGGCCTGTTCTTTTGACACTTGTATTAACCCTGGCAGCAGCGGGGGGAGAGCTGCTCAGGACTGAATGAAGGATCCTGGCGGCTCTGGCCCATGACCAGGACCTGCTCTGACATGTGACTGCACGGTGCCTCCTGGAGCACTGTCTCTCAGGTGACCTTGTGTTGAAGTTTCCACTGTCTTTTAATGTGGATATACGTGGACATGTGATGTACAACAGTGAAGGCGGTCATTGTGCGGAAATTGGTCCTCAAATTCAGTTTAGATCACTAAAGTAAAATGAGAATACAGGATAAAGACAGGCGTCTTTCATACACAATTAGGGGAAGCTACATTATTACTCCCCCCTGTGCATGCTCTGGAGATGATACACTCATCCTTCAGACACATAGCATGATTGAAACCCACCATAACCTCAGACAGGTGCTAATATAACACACGGTTGCATACATTAACATTTAGTCTGCAGACAGAGGCAGAAGAACTGCTGCAAGTACCTCCAAGCTACTTATGAATGCATATTAATTATCATGGTGCTGCTTTTTAATAAGTCACCTTATTAGAGTTTATCAGTCCAGACTGATTGTTTTATTAATGTTAATAAATCATTTGTACTGCAATTAATGAGCTATTAATATAGGAACAACTTTGGGGTTGCCAGGTTGTGGAAGGTCCTTGTGTCCTGTGTTTATTTGCACTGTGCTTTATTTGATTAATAAATATGGATTTTTCTCTTTAGAACAAGCCATCAAGTCTGCATTGACATTGTAAAATGTTTAATAAATGTTAAATGAATATTGAAGTAAGTCCAACCCCTCAAAAAAACAAGTTTTTCTTCATAATGGAAAAGCTGATCTGATCTTTTGATGCCACATTTCCATCATGTATACCTTCGTTTAGTACATGTCAGGCTTTATTAATCAGAAAGCATTTGTCAAAGAAGGTTTCACAGCATCCAACCGACATTTACAAAGGACTCACTTACATGAACTTCAGGCTCGGTGCTTTTTGCAAAGAGGAAAACCTTCACTTGACAATAAGGCGCTCAGTCTGAAGGGAGGAGTCCTTCCTGCTTAATAAAGAGCCGTACAGCTAAAAGACAAAACACACTCCACCAACACAAGTTACACAAATATGTGGACGCACAGCCTGAAAGGCCACAAGTTATTTTAAATTTGCGTTGTGTTCACTTATTACTGGTTTGCAAAGCCTCACATGATTGATTATCCCTTTAGAAAGCAGCTAGCTTTATGGTGAACATGCTTTACTGTAAAGTTAGACCTAATCTGATGGAAAGCCAGGCCTCTCTTATTGTTTGAAAATGAATACAAATATATCAACAAACAAATATGATTAGTTCTCTATAAAGTGGCTCCTGCGTGGCACAGATGCACAGTCCCGTCCGAAGTAAAGTCTCATCCTTCATCTTGCCGTTGTGTTTTTGACAGGAGAAATGGACCACCTGCCACTTCAGGACAGGAAACGAGTAGAAAACGTTTGATTTATTGTCTCCATCAGAGGAACATCGCCGGCGTTTCGCTTGAGGTCAGTTTCAGAAACATTTCTCTTTCACACACGTGAGTTATTGTTTGTAGCTCTGCTGCTTGTGCTCATATGCCCCCCTCCTCATCAGAGCGCTGTGGTCTACATTTGAAGGTCAGCTCTCAGGTGCTCTCTTGCATTACCTGTGTACTAATTTGCTCCTCAGATTGTACAAACTGTCATTAAAATCTCAAGTTCAGCAGCAGCCTCAACCACTGAACTCAAAACCGTCTGAACGGACGAGCATGGAGATACACCGTGGTGGAGAGTAACTAAATACATTTACTGAAGGACTCGACTTGAATACTGTTTTTGTGGTAGTTTATTTATATTTCCACCAGTGCATTTCACTTTGGTCTCCTGGCAACGATAGCTATTTGTTGCTCTTCAGATTCAGATTTTTTAGACAAAACATGCATCAGATTAAAAAATAAGATGGTTTTATAATGATTTGACTACCCAGGAGTATTTACAGTTGTCTACATATTGACAAACAACAACATTAAAGCACTTCCTGAATGTTAACACGCCAATAATAATGATTTAATAATGTGAAAATAAAAGGCAGCCATTCTGCATAATTAGAACTTTCACTTTGGATACTGCAGCACATTTTGCTGCTTCTACTTCTGGACCTTTACTTAAATATTTGAGGGGGAATAATGAATACTTTTACTTCAGTAAATGATCTAAATCCTTTTTACACCATTGAACATATTTCCCCTCAAGATTTAAGTCACTTTCTCAATCAGTTCCACAAAGTGTCTCGCATATCATTTTTATTATTTAACTCTCTTTTATATTATTGTTTACACTTGATTTTAAGAGGATATATTCTTACAAGATAAATAAGAATGTAGTATAATATATAAAGATATAAAGATGATATATTAATGTTTAAACCCAACTTGTTTCCTGTGAAGTGAAAATCCACCCTGTGCCATGTATTCTTCATATGCACAGCTCAATCTTTGAGAGCTGAGCTCCGTGTTCAGAGAGACCACAGAAACATGGATGTTTGGTTTGCAGTGTTTTTTAAAAATTAAATCTCCACCATAAATGT
Source organism: Chaetodon trifascialis (assembly GCF_039877785.1). NCBI lineage: Eukaryota > Metazoa > Chordata > Actinopteri > Chaetodontiformes > Chaetodontidae > Chaetodon > Chaetodon trifascialis. The sequence continues at coordinate 14,977,331 of NC_092069.1, forward strand.
GTTTCAGGCCGATTGTGGTCATTGCTGCTTCCAGCCAAAAGAGCCGACAGAACGTCTTCATGTCTGCAGTGAGGGGAGGAAGCATCTTCAGATCCGAAATGCTCAGAAATGAAACAACCAACTGTGATCACTGTTAATCCTTCATCGCAGTGCTGAGTGGTTTTATCACACAGAGTCAAGAACGACACAGCGGAGTGGCTGTGAGCAGTATCCAAGTCCAGCCAAACAATCTTCTGCGCATCAATCAGCCTGAGTGACGGCAGCTGACAGCGGATGAGATGACAGAAGATGAATCGGCAATAAACTGATGATCCGTCATCTTAACAGGTGATGGACGGAGAAGTTTCAGCAGCAGGTCGTTAAAAAAGGGATTAGAGAAGTGCAGGTCGTTCAAGTTTGAGAAAGAGGAATGATTTAGGAGTCTGTGATCGTTTGGAAAGTACTACTAACTTCATAAAAGTACTGCTTATTTCAACTTTATTTTCTACATTCAGTGGTGGAAAGAAACAGAAGACAAGTAGTATATTTAAGTGCAGTTTGAGGTATTTACTGTACTCGATTACTTTATACTCGTACTCCACTACATTTCAAGACTCTACCTCTTACTCCCCTACCTTTATTTAACACATAGTGTAGAAATGATAATGATGCAGATGAAGACTTTTTATACAGGCACATGATCTGTTATCTGTATCCAGTGCAGCATGGCACAGAGAGGAATGAAAGCAGGTTTCTGCTGGTGTTCGGTGCAAAACAGAAAGAATGGATGATGCAACATTCAGTGGGAGTGAAGCAAACATTCAGAACAAAACACACGGTGCAACAACAACACACGAAAACAGTGTTCAAAGTGTAGTGGCCTGTGCAGGACAATGCATGACTCGAAAAATAGGAAATGAAGAAGCAAATGTAAGTGAGTGTGAAGTAATGCAGGAGCAGCAAAATAACATATACGGTAAAATATATACGATAGATGCTACTAATGCACCCATGTACCAGCTACATTGATATGCTGCTCATGTAATAATGATAATTAAACAATACATAATACTGTATATACAGTTTTTAATGGGACTTTCAGTATAATGTTTTTTACAACTCTAAAGCTGAGGTTTTTGTAACTGTACAGAAACAATGGTTTCCATGAAAAAGCACCTTTTCACCTTGACAAGCTTACAACCCTGATTCCAAAAAAGTTTGGACGCTGCGTAAAATGTAAATAAAACTTAAAGGCAATCATCTGCAGGAAAAATGGTGAATGTCGCTCCATCCTCGCTTGTGAACGACCCAATCATGATACTATCGCCTGTTACCAATGAACCTGTTTACCTGTGGAATGTTCCAAACAGGTGTTTTTATGTTTTTTCTGTCTGTCTGTCTGTCTGTCTGTCTGTCTGTCTGTCTGTCTGTCTGTCTGTCTGTCTGTCTGTCCGTCCCATTCTTGTGAAAGCAATATCTCAGGACTGCCTTGAGGGATTACATCTAGTACTTTTTTGGACTCAAAGCTGAGCTGTTTAGATTTTGGTGGTCAAAGGTCAAAGGTCACTGTAACCTCTCAAAATGTATTTATGGCCATAACTCAATAATTAATACGCTAATAATGGCAAATGGCTCATATGATAAAATGATGACATTTCATATCCAAAAGGTCAAAGATCAGCTTCACTGTGTCATCATAATGTTCTTTAGAAACACTTTTCTAGACATTATTCAACACCTTAACTCAGGAATTGTGACTGTGTTTCATATTTAGTCAGATACTGGATTGGTGACACTTTGGTGTCCACCTTGAAGCTTTGGTGAGTGTAAAGATCATCTGCGCTGTTGGGTTGAAGATGTGTGTGAAGCATCAACATTTTATAATCTGTAGCTGCTTTGCAGCAACATATTTGAGGCATTGTAGTCCACCACAAACTCGTTGTTTTGCTGATATTGCGCTTCAGGTGATTATTGTTGCACCATGTGATGAAGCTCTCTATCAGTCCTCTGTGCTCCTCTGGAACAACAGTCTCTAAGTGAAGACAACATGTTTGTGACTGGAAATTATTCACTGGAATCTTACATGTCAATATGACAACTTCCATTCCACTAAAAAAGACACTTAATAATTCATAGTTCTGCATGTTGATTCAGAAACGACTCCTGCATGTACTGTAGGCAGTACCTGATGAGGGAGCTAATGTGTAAGCTGCCAATAAAAGCTGCTACTCTGGTGATTTAGTATTGAACTTAGATTGAGGGACTGAAACAGATTAAAAAAAAAAAAAAAAGAAAGGTCAAAGTCAAAGCAGCAGAGGAGAAAATATCCAAAAATGCAAGATCCTACATTTCCCATAATGCAAGTGGCAGCATCCCTGCCTGGTGAACGTCCCCAGTTTGTAACACAGACTTTGAGTTATGAATATGTTGCCTGAGTCACAAAAACCGACTAATGACACCATCAGTCTATTAACCTGTCTGCAGTGCTTTGAATTTTCTTTTTAACTCTGCTTTGCTTTAACTCTGAATTACTAAGAAATAATCAAGCATTTTGAAGACAGTGGGGCAGAAAATATGACCCTTAGGAAGTACATAAATGTCCAGATATAAAAGATAAAAAAAAGTTAATTTCTATTTACTGCAAGCAGAACTACTTTATTTCATACATTTTCACACTGTACATCTAGACTGTGACAAGAGTTGCAGAAAAGTCTTTCAGAGGGTTTGTCCAGCTGGACTGTGGACAGAAAACAACAGGGGAATAAATTTGCTCTTAAAAATGAACAAACTGTTTCCTACTGCTAATTCTCAACAACAGATTACTGAGACATGAGCTGTTTTTCCTTACTGATCACAGACAGTTATCAGTTTGCATGGAGATCATGAGTGGAAAGTTACATAGAGAAAAACAAACTCCATTTACATTTACAAGATGTGATCAATGTAAAATCATGACCTTTTTTTTGTGAACCACGGCAGTGATATTCACTGTTCAGGTTATCACTGGATGTGTCCCAGAGACCCTCATCTGCTGAAATGATCTGCTGCTCAGCCATTAGCTTTAAATACGTCATCTTATCTTGTATAATAATGGTTCAGTATTCAGAATTTCTTCTTAAAACCCCTGAAAGGCCCAAGTGGTTTGTTGGAGCAGTAACTAACTGGCGGTCATCACAGTATCGATAACAAACTCTTGGCAGCAGCAGGGTTGGAGCTCTGGCTGGAGTGTTCAAGACAACACAAAAATCAGTGTTCATCACGTCAAAGGGGCCTACATAAACTACAATACAATGATGAAATTAAAAAAATACATTAACTGGTACACAACTGCATTAAACATTTCCAAAAGTGAATTTGATTTCATCATGAGAGGAAAGTCTGTGATACTACCCATTTATAAGGTTCAATATGCATCATTTTATTGCTTTACTGGCATTTCACTGTTTATCAAGTCACTGTAACTCACCTTTGTTCATCTAATATTGGTAACAAAATAACATGAAGGCCACTTAACCTAATAAATCAACACTTCAACTGTTTCAACTGTCAGCTTGTAAGATCGCCATCCACAGTGAATGATTTCATGAATTATATGCAATTTAAAAAGTGACTGATTCTAACACAAGTGATGATCCAATGACGTCCTACCAGCACCAACTGTTCATACAGTATAAGGCCCTGGGGTGAGTAACTGTTCCTCCACGGCAAACCACTCGTACAGTCTTTAGCGAGTGCCATTTCTCAGTTTTGATTATTTGAACAAGGAGTTGAAGGCTCGTCCAATGACGAGCCGGCGAACTTCACTTGTGCCTGCGCCGATTTCATACAGCTTTGCATCACGTAAGAATCGGCCCATGGGGTAGTCGTTGATGTAGCCATTCCCACCTGTTGACAGGTGATACATAAGTTAGTGAGCAGGTTGAGTGCATATACTGCAGAAATAAAATGCACACGTAATACATTCATATAGTAACAACTACGTAAGTCCACTGATCTCTGAAGAGGAAACCTGTGCTTTTCAACCTGGACTCTACTTTCCCATGTGTTTGTGTTTAGGTGACTAATAGGGACGACAATACTTGACACTGGTCCAGTACTGAATGAAAGTGCTGCAGCCAGCAGCCAGGAAACAGGCTGCAATGTAATCCCTTCATGATGCGCACCATCAATGTGCGTCCATGAATCCTGTTTGTTCAGATTGTTGTTCTACATGTCTGACAACATTATGGAAAGCATCCCTACAGTGATAGACTCTTCCGTTAAAGAGTAAGAAACACTCTCCTCAATGCACCCCACTGACAAAAAAAAGTAATTTTACCTCGCAGATCATGTAAAACACACTTCATTTAAACTCCACAGAATCAAAATAAGACCAACCGATGCTGTCTTAGTTTGTCTTTCCAGTGTTCCAGCAATCGCAACCTCTGGTTTGGTTCAAATTAAAAGTTAATTCAGTTAGATGTGCAAATATCTGGAGAGAAGGTCGGCCATCAGAGAGACAGCAGGGGAAAACGGAGCAAAGAGCCAGAATATCGTCACATCTAACTGTATAATTAAGAGGACCAAACCAGAGCTGGTGATTACTGTAACACTGAAAGGACAAACCAAGAGTTTTGGTGAGACTTTTTAAGGTTTCCCTTTAATACTTTTGTCAGTTGCTACTGATAAAACTTGTGTGTTGCATGGCTTGATAACTCAATCAATGTGCATTTTACAACTGAAGTATAATTTTAACAACATGTGCTTTATCTTACTTCATCTACATACACATTAATACTCAACCAAAAAAATATTTTACACTATGTCATGTAATCAAGCCAGCAAACTGCACTGTGAAAAACGTCAAAGGCAAGATTATGAAAAGGAAAAATATTAAATAAAACCATTCACACCTTATTAACTTGTCATGGTCATTTGTTTGAAAACATTATTACATTCTGTGCACAAAATACGAGAAAATTAAGGCATTCAATTGGGCAAAATAAGGCAATATGTCATGTTCACTCAATTTCACCAAAGCGCAGCAACAGGCGATACGATGTGAACAAAAGAGACCTATTCTTTCTAACCATGAAAATGAAAGTAATTACAAAAACACTGCACGAAACACGTCTAGAGAGCAATTTATATGTCAAACGTTCTCAATAAAATGAAGCGTTTAAGAAGTTCAATAAGGAATATTACTCCATTCTTTCTGCCCTGCACCTTAATTCATTACTGCCACTAGTCTATCATGCATACCATAAACAATATATTCCCACTTCTCTCCATCATTCTGGAAGTGTCACAATGAGGAAGAAACTTCCTCCATGTTCCCACTATGGAGTCGAGTAAGCCTCTTCTCTTTTATCCACACTGCAGCTGTTCACTAGTCAGCATGCTATTTATTAACCTGTAGAGCCTGCTCCCAGCTCCTAACAATGATGACAACATCAGAGTACAGCACAGGTACATACCAACCCTACGTTTACACGTAGCAGGGTATTTTGGAAAACGGATATTTTGGCCCCTCCGTTTTCAAAAATAACATTGTGCACACAACATCGTTTTCAAAAATGTTGTCGTTTACATGAACATGGATAAATACGCCGTCGAGTGCATCAACTATGCCAAACCTATGGGCACGAGTGTAAACACAGGTCGCTCACATGACGTTATTTTCAGTCGCATGCTGTGACGTTTCGGAACCTAAAACACGGTTTAACGCTGTTTACACACCAGCGTTTTCAAAAAATCTCCACTTTGGCCGGAGTTTTCCGTGAAAAAAACTCTGTTTTACGTGTAAACGAGAGGCCAAACTGCATGAAAACATATGCGTTTTCCCTAATGTAAACGAGATCCAAAATTGGGTGGAAACCCCAGATGAAGTATTCATCAGACTCTCATCTATATGCTGCATCAGTTTTTTGTCTTTAAACTAGATTCTCCTGATTGTATTTAATTAGTTCCAGCTGGGAGGTATGGCACAGGTTTTCCTATACTGATAAAATAACAACAGTTGCCTTTAGTTTGAGGTTCAGCATTCATTTGAACCACTCAGGTCTTGGCACTTACCCAAACACTGAATGCCATCCAACGCAACCTGAGTGGCATTCTCGGCACAATACAGGATCACTCCAGCACAGTCCTGCAACGACAACACCAGTCAAACAGTCACTGTGTGCAGTGGTGGGGGAAAACATAACTTATAATTAATTTTTGGGAAAAGTCAAATAAGATACTGACTTTGCTTACCTTTGCTTACAATTAGCCATTTGTTTTTCTACTTTTGACTGAATTTTATGGGTTGAAATATTCCAAATTACATGTTATACGTTGGCATTTAACCTGTTGAATGCACCACTCCAAGCAAATAACATACCTTTCAAGATACAAGGTCTGGAATTAACTGCATACAAATGCATTGATAGATGCTCCAAATGCATTTTTAACATTCTGTGCAACTTTTGAAGCTAAATTTAAATGATCTTGCTTTCAAACTGTGCTGCAGGAGTAGATAAGTGATTAAAAATCCTCTCACCATTGCACTAAAGTGGCCTTTGTCACAAGCCCGGGCAACGTTGTACACATACTGCCGACAGGAGCTCAACCTGGTGTACATGTCGGCCATCTTGCCTTGCATCAGCTGCAAACAGATGACCATAACCCATTATGTTAATTTCCCGAAAGTCCAAATACAATTGTAAAGTCTCACAATGCAGGTATTACATTTTGCAAAGGATATATATTGTGGATTTTAAAACTCTGCTGTCTTGTATAAAAGTGAAGTCAAACCTGAAATTGTCCAATCTTCTGTCCGAAAGCTTCTCTGACGTGTAGGTAGGGGATAGCAAAGTCCATGACTGCCTGCATGATGCTGAAAAGTAATGATAATGTTAAAGCCTCATGAACAATTCATGAACAATTGAAATGAACAACCGCAGTTTCTCTCCATGAGCAGAAGAAGCGAAATGCTTGATGGGAAACAGCTTGCCAATAGATCAAGCTGAGTGCTCATTGGGTGTTTTTAACCCCTGCTATTGATGAAACTCTCCAATAGCTTCTGCAAAAAATTTACACCACCACTCACAATTAAATGATGACACAGCCATTAGCAATTTTCATAATTATTTCACAATGTTTATCTACATGAACTGAAGCAGTAACAAATGTATTTCTACATTTCTAACATTAATAACTGATAGCATTTGTGCACTCTCCATAAATGCAAACTGGTTCTGCTGAATTATTGGCCATTGAATCAGGCTGTTAATTTCATTTTCTCCACAGTGCTACAGCAAAGTCTGGAGATGGATCTGGCTATGCAAGACGAGGGACCTCCTCTCTGTGAAATGACCTGTGATTAGCCTAAACCTCCCATCAATGGCCAGATTTTCTAAGGCCTAAAAAAACAGCCAAGAGGAGATGCAGAAATCTACTTGTCTCTCAGACAACTTGAATTACAGTATGCTGAAGGGTTATGTGGGAAATGTTGCCCAGTGACACCTAAAATAAACAGCCTAACTAGGAAGTTGAAAATTGGTATCCTGCAAACAAAAGGCAAGGCAAAGCAAAGAAACACCTTATGATACACAGATCAAAGTGCCTTACAGCACCACAAAAACAATAAGTTAAAAGCAGTGGGAAAAGGAGCAGCCATTATTTTTAAAGATGGCCACAATTGGTGCACTAGAGTTCCAAAAGCAGCTGATTCCATCTTACATTGCAGTCAAGGATGCCTTTATTACATCAACAAGACAATGTGGGTCTAAAACCTATACATGCTATTAATGTCAGAATGTCTAGAGCACATTTCTACCCCCCCAAAAAGGCCAGACCTACTTCTCACTGTCATTAGGTGCCACAGGCCAACAATAACAACAACATATAAGTCAAAAAGTTGATGAATTTACATCAACATTCAAAGTTCAAAACACTTTCGTCATTTGACGTGTGGTACGCGCACTATTTGGTAGACGTCATGTTGTTTCCTTCTTTTCTATGAAAAAAATAACAAACAATGACTTAGCATGCAGTTTCTGTCTCTAAGAAAGCAACCACCGGCCTGCATCAACATAGAAGTCTAAAAGCTGATGAACTTAAGTCACACTCAATGAACACTTTGTTTATGTTCAACACTATGATGAGGGGAGAGCACGTATGCAGTCTCCCACTACCACAAATTGTGCAGTCAAGATTCCCACATTTGGGGAATTCGCACGGGTCAGCACACCACTTGGATGAGCCTTGCCATGGGTGAACCACCTTGTTGATCATGGTATCTCCCCTGCCAGGTAAGTATGAATTGAAGGTGCCATTGACAGGCGACTAAGTGCTGGACACTGCAACCTATCTGAAGGTATGGACAAGACATAATGCCACAGTCAGGTGCCCTTAGCATTAGCTCACCTTCATTGGTTGTTGCTGAAAATCACATTGACTCAAAAGATGTTAATTGGCATCCTGCAAAGCTAACTAACTTACATCACAGTCAGGTGCCCTGACTCTTCTGGCTGTTTCTGAAAAGTTCAAAACACTTCTGTCGTTTGACTAAGACATGTGGGGCGCACTCTGGACATCAAGTTGTTTCCTTCTTTTCTATGAAAAAAACAAACAAACAGTGAGTTGGCATGCAGTTTCTGTCTCTGAGAAAGCAACCACAGCCCTGCAACCACATATAAGTCTAAAACCTTTACATGCTAACAATGTAAGAATGTCTAGAGCACATTTCTTCCAAAAAGATTCAGAGAGGACACACAATTCATTTAGCTCCAAAAGGCCACACCCACTTCTCACCACCATTGAGGTGGTATTGGTGTGGTTGGTATTTGCCAACACACATCAACACACCAGATGTTGCTGCAAAGAAACACTGCCACTTTCTCAACAACTGTTATAGGTAACTCGAGGTCTCCAAATGAGCATTCCCAAAATAACGGTGACTCAAAGGATGTTAACTGGCAACCAGCAAAGATGATTAACTTACAACGACGCTGTCTTCAACATAATGAGGGGAGAGCAAAGTTTTGCTCTTTCTTCCTCTGCACAGGTTTGTGTGGGCGATCTTGCCCTCTGTGAACAATGCTTTCTAGGAATACTCTTATGCCCATTTTCCCATGCTTTTTGTGTTAAGTGACTAATCTTGAGGAAAAAATTGGAAACTGAACTTACCCAATAGGTCCCGATGACAGCACCAGCCTCTCCAGATCTAAGCCACTCATCATCACATAAACGCCTTTGTTCAATGGACCAAGGATGTTCTCCTCTACAACAAACCAAAAAATGCTTAAAACAAAATAAAATGCGACTTGATAAAAGAGATCACACGACACACATGCAAGGAAATGAGCCAGAATGATCTGTAGACTGTGTCAGAGTGTGCACTAAAAGACATACCTGGGACTTTGCAGTCTTCAAAGATCAGCTCACAGGTGTTGGATCCTCTCATGCCGAGTTTGTCAAGCTTCTGCGCTGTAGAGAAACCTGGCATTCCCTACAGGACACGTGCACATATGTGCACAAACAAAGCCACTTCAGTTAACTGCTGATTCTTGTTCCTTTCACATAATTCTGAATCATATTCTTTCAACAAAATGCAAGGCTGATCCCCAAAACACATCATCCCCCATGTCCCCAACAAGGAAATCCTGAGGCATGTCATCACTTGACTGTATTTACCTTTTCAATAATGAAAGCTGTGATGCCTCTTTGATAGGCCTCGGGATCTGTCTTCGCATAAACAACAAGGACGTCGGCATCTGGTCCATTTGTGATCCAGAATTTGTTACCATTCAGAATATAGTAGTCACCTGCAGAAAAATACAAAGGTAAAACAGGAATTAAGTGGAACTAAAACACATTTACACTGCTTAATTATGATTTTCAAAACACTTGTCTGGGTCCACTGGAAAATATCGGATGAGCACATATTTACAAGTGCTACTCACAGGTTCAAAGAGAGAAGGTGTGCAGACCTGTGATTGTGGTTATTTAATATTTACCTTCTCATAAAAAACATCATATTTTCAGGTAGCTCAACAATAAATTCCCTCATCCTGGAAACATCTGGCTAAACCAGTACAAATCGAACACACACCATCACTCTATCATTAACCTTACAGCAATCACACCCTTGAGCTGATGGTAATCTCATCTAATGTCTCACTCACTTAGTGGTCTATCTATGAAAGCACAGAACAGCTTTATTTCCATTTCTGTGAACATGCGTGTCTTCTACCGGCAGCTTTTTCTGCTTTGAGATTGTCAGTTATTTGACAAACATAAAAGGCAATGGTAATAACTTTGTCTTATGCGGCCTCCCAGCACAGTTTGTGTGCAATACCTTTCTGCCTTTAAACATGCAGTTACTGGTTTTTCTAATATATCATCACCTTTCAAGTTGATATATTGAATTATTCCAATGTTCACACTCCTTTTAACTCTGTTTTTGGTCCCCTGAGGGAAATATTTGGCTTTTTAGTTCCTGAATGCTCCACTGTGTTCACCAAAGAGTCTCTGTCTGTCTGCTGTTTGGTGCTAAGCATGTAATGTACTGTGGATTTTTAGAGTATTTTTGCTGGAAACAGCTGACTGCTGCAGCTGAAAAGAACACTATGAGAGGAGTGAAAATAAACCAAAACCAAAACTCAGGTAAACAATGAGCTGAAACTCCCCATCAAGGCTCATAAAGCCAAGCAGAGCTTCAGATTCAGTTGATAACTCTCTGAAGGTTCATCACAACAAGTGACCCCTTTTACATTATCCTGGCATGCTCATTTGATACATTATTAGTGTTACATATCAGTTATAGCCTCTTTAAGGTGTTCAAACTTCTTCTATTTGTGTATTTATTATTATTATTAGTTTATTAGTGCTATCAAAAATATCGGGTTATTAACGCGTTAACGCAAATCAATTTTAACAGCGTCATTTTTTTTATCGCGGGATTAATGCTCTTTGTGACTGAGTGAACTTGTAGTTTTTTTATAAGCTGTGGTCACTTCTAGTAGCGTTAGGAAAACTACAGGATCCGATTGTAAACCGGAAACAAAACAATAGGCACGCCCCATGCATGTCTTTGGTGTCTTGCCTGCTTGCTAGCTGTAAAAGAGTAGGCTACCGGTTTGTTTGGATGTCAAGTGCGAAACGCCGAAATGGATGCAAACAAGATTCTGAATGGAAAGTTTAGTTTCAAAAAGTTGCCAGATGGGTCAACTGACATGATCAAAGTTATCTGTGTGTATTGTTGGTGAACGGAGTTATCACCAGAGCACATCCAGTCTGAAATACCACTTGATGGCCAAACACACGGCGAATGTGAATTCTCCGCCGCCTCCTTGTCAAAAGCAGGCGACAATGGATGGCTGTCGACAGAGGCATATGGACACCGCAACTAAGAACAAGCTTACTGCAGCCATAGGCAAGTAATGTTCATTCTTTCTGGAGAGAAATAAGAGGCTGCGTTGATAAGCCTCTGGTGAATAAACACAAGAGCATCATAGTCTGACTGCTTGTATGTTCAAAGGAAACTTAAGTATGAGAGTTTAAGCCATGGTTTAACTGCACTATAGGCTGAGTCCTAGTTTACAATGATGTGCACTTTGTAACTTTATCTTGTATCACCCTGTTTTGATCCCTTAGAAAGGGTTGTTGAAGGGGCTTTTTTGTAACCAAGTATTTATTTTTTGTCATCTGTTTACTGACAGTGTTATATTGTGTGAGATTTTGCTTCAAATGTGAATGACTGCTCAAAGTGAGAATGTTAGTGTGAAATATAACACTACACGTTGTTTTCAATAAAAAACATTTGCGCAAAGCAAGCCCATCCACTTTTCCATGTTCATAACAGTATTAAAATGATAATTAATGGGACATTTATAATAGATAAAAATGTGCAATTAATTTGCGATTAATCGCGAGTTAACTATGACATTCATGAGACTAATTGCGATTAAATATTTTAATCGATTGACAGCACTAAATTGCATTAACTGTTTTCATGGGCTTTGGGCAATTTAGGTGCTTTGTGCCATTTCTCTTCTTTTACTGGTTTCCTTGGCTCATGCTCAGCCCATTATCTCCACCCGGTAAAGCAGTATGAGGGAAATCACTGAAAAACTACTGATTTCTTCCAAGCAGAATCAGCCAAATCTGGTACTTATTTAGTTCCAATGCACAGTTAGAAAAATTGTAAAATGTCTGAATCCATGCTGAGCAAATCCATCAAGGCGAGATGTCAGAACCTAGTTTCACTGTATACAGAGAATAAACTTCAAAATAGTCTATCAGCTGAGGATATATGGCTCCAAAAACAGACTAGAAGCAGGTTTGCAAAATCTTTTTACAAGATCTCGCTGGAAAATGAACAGCCTAACTTGTTCTCTTCTCAGAGTACACAGCTTGTCAGTGCAGTGATGATGAAACTTAGATACATACTAGAGCTGCAATGACTAGTCAATTGATTAATTGGTAATTTTTCAAGCAAAAATGTCAATCATTTGCTTGTTCCAGTTTCTTAAATGTAAGCATTTGCTGCTTTGGGTTTTGGACTTTTAATTTACCAAAAGAGAATTTTAAGACATCACTGTGGAATCTGGAAATTGTGGTGACTATTTTCCACAAAAAAACTGGCAGATGAATCGACAATGAGAATTGTCCTTTGCTGCAGCCATACACCTTATACACACACACACACACACACACACACACACACACACACACACACACACACACACACACACACACACACACACACACACACACACACACACACACACACACACACACACACACACACACACACAATACAGGATACACTCTCTGTCAGAAGATCAGTTTGTGGTCTCACAGGAGTAGATTCTAAACAAGTTGAAACTTGTGCTTTGATACTGTCTCTTTACATACTGTATATCCACTTCTTACACTGATGGTCTGGCCATCCCGCACACACTTGCCTCCTTGCAGAGTCAGTCACTTGGCAAATGTAAAATTCAGTGTGAAAAGAGCTAAATGTCAGTCCTGTTTGTGCCAAACCCTCAGTCAGTACAATCCCAAATAAATAAGTAACTGATGGTTTTGATCAGCATCAGAGCATGCCTTGTAATATTTGATGGTAAAACATTTTAGATGGCAGGCCTATACTGCATACATGCATGAGTATAAATGTAGGAACAAGACAATAAGACAAGCCTGATCCCAAGAGGGGATATTCAGGTGTCACGTGTTGCAGCTGCACAAGGACAGAAATATGTACAAATAAACAGGAAAAAAAGCAAGAATTTTTTTGAAGTAAATAAACTAAAAATAAGAATAAAAGTAATAATAATGAAAATTGTACCAGAGCAATAGCACATTATAGAATAGCTTCAGCTTCGGCAGAGGAATAAATCACACTTTAGTGTCCTACCTTGCTTCATGGCTCTAAGTTTCATGGATACAACATCAGAGCCTGAATTGGGTTCACTCATAGCCAGGGCTCCGACATGTTCTCCTGTCATTAACTGGCCACAAGAAAAACCTTTGTGAGAATGAAGAACTGAATCCAACTTATTTCGTGTGTTTTTTGTATTTTTCAAAGAGCTTATAACGTAAAGCAAGAGCTTCTTTAGTTCTGACCTTTGGCAGATATTTCTCCTTCTGTTTGTCACTGCCATGGCGTACTATCTGGTTCACGCAGAGGTTAGAGTGGGCGCCATAACTGAGAGCGATGGCTGCTGACACTCTTGACATTTCCTCCATCACAATAACATGATCAAGGTAGCCCAATCCTGTGCCACCATATTCCACTGAAAGATGTAGAGAGCAAAATCATTTACGACAAAAAAGAAAGTAGTCTTCAGTCTGCGCTTTAATGAAACAAACATTTACAAGTTCCCTACTGGAATGTTGACTCCAAAAAAAAAAATTGTTTTGCAAATTAACCATTTTCCTATTGCCAACTGTAATGCAACTACTTAGAAATAGTGAATGACTGAGGTTTTTGCTTTCCCTCCCCCCATTTTACCTGGAGCAGTGATCCCAAGGAGTCCCATCTCCCCCATTTCTTTCCAAAAATCCTGGCGGAGAGACAACACAAGACATTACCAAAACAGAAATCCTGCTTTCAGTTTGCAGGTAAATTCACATGCTGAAATACACAACTCCTACACGAGAACAGCACCGCAGGGGTGACAAAGCTGGAGTGTCTCAACTCACCCGCATTCTTGGAAATTCATTTGTTTTGTCGATCTCATCAGCGTGAGGTGCGAGCTTTTCTGCACAGAATTTACGGACCGTCTGTCTGAGCTGTGCAAAAGACACAACAAATAACTCTCATTTCATTAAAAGCATTGAAAAAAGAACACTCCGGTCGTAGTTCCCATTTTTCTGTGGGCGCAAGTGTAAGAGCTGTACAGTGCAATGTCAAATGAGCCATGGAAAAAAAAAAGTGTGTGCAATGGATGAAACCGGGGTAGCACTCATGTGACACATCTTTGCAAAGCCTTTGACTGTTGTCATAGCCAGCACTGCTTGTTTCAGTGAGGTGAGGAGCGAATCGAAGGCCCATCACTACACTACTTGATAGTTGTGGTCTATCGTGCACTTAAAACGCCCTGGCTGCATAGAGTCCATGCATCCAACACCAATTCCCACAATTCCTAGGAATTCTGAGGCAAGAGGCTTATCTACAATCAAAATCATCAAAACTCATTACACATTTGGTTTGTTGCAAATGCCAGGCACGTATTTACAGACAGGAAACAGGACTATTTCTATATTACTTAAAACTAACTTACCCTATGGAATTAGTTTCAAAGTATAGTCTCTTTTTCTTACTGCAAGGAATATGTCATCATGTTACTGTGTAACATTTACATATTCTTATAAAATTGTCTTGTAGTTTTGTACAACTGAAAATAAATGATTTATGGCAGCATGTTTACACAAGAGATTAACATTTCAAACATTTTAAATTAAGCTCTGATCTCATATACAGTACATGTATAAAAAGATTGATGAAGATAATTTGTATCATCTTACTGATACAATTTACAAATATCATCCTTTTTCTTTATCTGACACACGTTGGTTATCTGTTGTTATCTGTTGGTCATCTGACACACAGGATGGGTCAAACGCGGAGAAAATAATTTCACGAAGCATGGCGTGTGTGCAGTCTCCTCCCTGTAGCATGTGTGTGCAGTGATTAATAAAGTAATCTTAAATTCAATCTTAATCTTAATTCCATATGAAGACAGTCTTGTTATGAACTTACTGTAATATATCAAATACAACACATAACAGTAAAATATTGTACAATAACTTCACACTGGTGACATATTATTCTCTGATGCTTGGTGTTGGCATTTCCTTCAACAGAACATTCAAAATCAGCACAAAAGTCTGACATTTAATACCATGTGAACAGGTCAGAACCTGCTGCAATACGGTGGCAGCAGAGACACATCTCATAAGCCAGATGTGTTGTCTACTGTATATATCTTTGAATCAGTTGAGCTACATTACATGAGAAAACGCTGTATTTGTGAATTATCAAAGGGGAAAAAAACCTACAAGGAATAAACTTAATTAATGGTCTGTCCATAAACCCTACTTGGAGCGGATGAGTTGAATCTTTGGATTCTAGATTTTAGTTGTGCACCTCTTCCTATGTGAGAGAAAAAACACTTTACAGAATTACACTGTATGATTAATGTGAATTTCATATAAATGATTTGTATGCATGATGACAGAGACTTGTACTCATCATTTTAACTGTACTATATGGACGTTTGTATAGCAAGAGGAGTTACGCCCTGCAATTTACCATTATGGGCAAATAAAGAAAACGTTTGTTACTTGTTAAGGTTTGGATGCTGCCCTGCATGCAGCATTAATGACCTTTGTTATGTCAAATGCCTGTTAAAGGTAGAAACTGCACTACTGGTTGTTTTTAGAGATGTAACAGACGTCTTCTGCTCGTGCTACAGTTTTATGCCCGTGCTACAAAACTTTCAACGTACTGCAAGGAAAGCTGACACACAGCCGTGAGTGTGCTGTTTGGATGACAGATACTTCACAATCATGAAAAAATCTGCTGAATGACACTGCAGGGGACGCTGCATTCAACTTCTTAATGGCCAAGACAGGAGGAAGCTACTTTTACCCAATCATATCTTTCATACGAACCCCACCCCCTGCCCCGTGTCGTACCCATCTCTTTATTCCAAATACCACTGAGCTGCTGTTACCGTGCATTAAATAAAAAAATTAAATAAATAAACTCTTGATGGGAATAAAAGACATGTTTAAGTTACCTCTTCACCCCGCAACACCTTTGTAGCTAACAGTGGTAAACCAAGCTGGTTAAGCTTATAACGCTGAACAAAGAGAAATTATGAGAGCCGCTCTTACTTTAGTAAAATACAGTGCAAATGAAATAATTGTCGACATACATTAAGTAAGGTTAACTGTCGAGGACGAAAAAAGTCTTTGCTAGGTAGTTGGCTAGGTCGGCTAATATCAAGGTCTTTATGTGACTGTTAGCTAATGTTATGTCATCACGTCATGTGCACAACGTCCTTAAATAACCATCTTCTTTTGTCAGTTAAAACGAAATATACCATACTGTCTTAAGCTTTGTTTTAGTTACTCTACGTCTCTCTTTTTTGCTGCTTATCTGCACAGATATCTTAATTTAGTGTTATACTACTTGTTAGCTAGCCATTGTGGCTAACCTGTATCTGCTCGTCGGTGAGTCCGTTCACCACATCGTCCACCGGGACGGCTGCACCGGCGCATCCTCTCCTCGCCACCGTGGGGATGGACAACCTGGAGCCGATGCGGAGAGCGTTTCTTACGGCAAACATGGTGTAACTTAGCTGAAAGACCAACAAGTTAAAGGTAAGACAGCCTGTATACCCCTAGCTTACACGCTCGAAAGTTATCACCAGGCTAACTGCTTGTTAGCACAGTGAAAGTAAGAGGTCTCACTCTGCCACTATTTCCATTCGAGGTCTCACTCTGCCGCTATTTCGCAGCACCACAAACTTCCCTCACAGTCGTTCCCTCTTCTTTTTCTTTCTTCACATTGTAGCATTAACGCCACCTGCTGGACTGGGTGTATATCAATAGATCTGATACTTCAATACTACCTGGTCCCAGATTTAATGTGTGGCATTTTGATTAAATTATTTGATTTGGGAATATGCAACATATCAGTCCAAAAAAAAAAAAGAAAAAAGAAAAAGAAATAATTAAGGCCTTACAAGTACACTTGCTTGACATTAAAAAAATTTAATTACTACAGAGAAGCTAACAAATGAATTACTATGAATTACTATTATTACTTGACATAACTCATTACAATGCTTATCCAAATTTAAAGGCTGACTGGCTGATTGACTAGTTCTTGTTCTGCCTTTCATCTAGCTGTGAATAGAGAACTGTACTTGATATATTTCTCCATATTCAAGTAACAAACAAATGCTCACAAAACATCTCTCGGATGCATCCAGCTATGTTTCCACTCTGTACTGTAGCTGTGTTTACTGATCCATCAATGGTGTAGTCCTGTAAAATACATGTAACATTGTTCTGGTCTACAGGCCTGAAGAACGGCACCCAGATTTGTGTACTTACACTGCACGGGGTGAAAAAGCTGTATTTTATGCTTCTAATGTGAATTGACTGTGTTTGTCTATTGTTTTAAAGATACAAATCAAAGTATATGTAGACTCACTTTGGGCAGAATTATCTCATTATGGACAACATTGAATTCACTGAACACTTTTAAACTCACAGACAGAATTTCTCTTAGTATCAAAAAGCATCTGTATGTATTTGGGGATGCCTGATATATTCAGAATGTGGAAATTTTCCTTAACTAAAAGCAAACTCATCAAAGTAGAAATGATATAAATAACAGCGCAAGTGCTTTTATTTGAGAATGAAAATGTAAAAAAAGAAAAAAAGAAAAAAAAGAAACTGAATATGATTTTCCTGGAGATTTTCATTTTCACAGAAGTTACAGAAATGAAATAAGACTTTAGATATAAGAGATTTATTATGAAGACATTAGAGATATGTCTGAACATTTTATATCATATACAGGACATACATGAACCACCAAAGAGATAAAACAAAAAATAGGACTTACTGTATGATATGACATATGATATATATCAGGTATCCTGTGTTTCTGACCACTTGTGTCGCTATGGAGCAATGTTTTGAAGAGCGGTCCCTGTTCTGTTTGTATCTCATACTGGACTAGTATGTGCATGACATGCACGATTCACGTTTCCTGTTAAGGGTTTAATGCATTTTAGCTGTCTGACAGTTGGTGGCAGTAACGTGACAAGAAACAAGGCGCTAGCAAACAGGGATGTGACTAATACAGGTTTAACAACAACAAAAAAAGGTACTTTGGTTACTTTATGACTATTGAATTATCACCAATATACTGATATCAGATTTGCTTTTGCTCCCTTATGTTGGTATCGGCCCAAAAATTGAGTATCAGTCAGACTCTAGTGAGAAATATTGAATGTAAACATAATTGTGTTTGTATATAATAAAAATCCACAGGTGTCCAGATGGTCAGTATTTTGCCAGCCCTAAAAAATCGACTCATGTGCCAGAGATTTTGTCCTGCATGGCAAAAGAGATCACCTGCTGGTGCCCCTGCAGACAAAATCGTCCAGAAATGTAACTTTGCTGAAATTCGCTGCTTATTCGAATGTAGCAGTTAGCTAATTTAGTAAAGTGTGCATAATGTTGCGACTCAATTCTTTAATCAGAAAGAATGGATTATGATTATTCAACAATTTTCCCCTCTGATCCTTACAAAGGTGTTCCCTAAATTTCACATCAGCCATCTAGTTTAAAAAAAAACACTGCCTGAAGACAATAGCATTACTGTTCTGTCTTCAAATATTTGCATTTTCATGTTTCCACATCTAAGACGTGACCTGCAGTCCTTATCTGTAAACCACGCCCAGTGGTCCTCTTGGCTCAAAGCCAAAGTCAGTAAGGCTGGATAATCAACAGGTTACTACACCCTTGTTGTTCTTCAGGTTTTCTCACAAAAGAAAAACATTTGTTTGCTTCTCTGCTCTTTGGATACTGTTGATAAGAAGGTGAGGAGGTTTGTGCGTCTATGGTTTTAAATACACTTGGTTTACCGCACATGCTCCAGAGCCCTGAGCTGCCATGTATATTCTCTTGCGTAGACTCTACCTGGTTGTGAATGTTACGTATCTATAATTAAACACTGTAATATTATCTCTATATTTTGGTCTTAAAATGTACAAATTTCACAAATCCATAGAGGCTCTTTCAGTAGGAGATATAAAGATTAGGTCCATTTAACATACAACCCCTGTGTTACAACAGATACCTTTTAAGGACCATAACACTGGTTTTACATATTTGTCGGGATCTGCGGTCTCCCTTCCTTTTTTCCCAGTGTGCTCCTGTGTGTCCCTTTCCCTCTGTCTCTCCCATCTGTCTTGTGTGTAAGTGATCACTGCAGGATGTGGCTGGCAGGTCTGGTCCAGCCTCCCCCGCTCCTGGGCACACCTGACTTGTTTACTCAAGACCCACCAGCTACCACAAGTCTTCAAACCCATATTTATTGAATTGTCTGCTCACCTAAGTAGTATCTGCCTTATGTTCTAACTACGCCCTGTCTGTCTGCCCTGTGAGTCCCTGAATCTGGACAGCCTCTTGGACCTGTCCCTTCTGGTCCTTCCTGCTCTAATATGTATATAAAATAGAATACTGAGGTAGACTGGTGTACAGCAGTTATAAAATTATGAAAGCACAACTTAAAAAGTATAAAGGTAAGGTGTTGTACAGTGATATACAGTCGTAATGAGCTTGAGAGCTTAAGAGCTCCACAGTCTTATGGCCTTTTTCCCTCTTTACTTCAACAATGGCTATTTGAACACAGATAAAAACAGTTTAATTCAGACACCTAATGAGTTATTTACATTTGAAATAGTTTTGACCCCAAAAGAACAACAATTCAGTTACTATGCGCTCCATTTAGTTGATGTCCCCACAGTGTTGCATGGCAGGGAGAGTACTGTTATAATCATTTTTTTTTTCCTCCAAAACACCCCCTTGATTTGACTTTGTTATCTAATCCAGAAAAGCGAAAGGTGACCCAGATCATTACTGCAACACAGCAGTGCTTGCATTAGGTTTCTCTCTGGGCCCTCTGCAGTCTACTCAGTGCTTTGAGCTGTCGGCCCACAGTACAGTTGAACTCTCAGCTGATATTTGATCCAGTTCCAATAGTGTCAACCTGAGATGAACCTTCTGTCTGTATTTCAAAGCTGTAAGAATAGCTTTGCTAAAGCAACATGCTTGTTAGACGCATTATTGTGCATTTGACACTGAAACAGGAGCCTGTTCTTATTTAAATCTGAAAAGATTTTGATGATAAGCTTCCAATTTCTTTTACAAATAAGAGTGGGTTCTTGTATTCTTATCAAATTGATGCTCAGAGATTTCTTTGTCTTTTCTGCCTCATTATTTTTTTACATTACATTCCAGTTTCCACAGCACAAAGCTGTCCTGTCTTTCAAAGTCAGCCAGTAGAGAGTGTCGCTATGGCCCACCACACCATCCTCTGTTCCCTTCCTGTCCATCATCATCACTCTTCCACCGTGCATCCCACATCTCAGCCTGCCTTCAGCATCCACACTTAAAAAAAAACCCAACCAGCAACGCGCCCTGACAGACTGTAACAGAGAGACCTGCCTGATCCCTCCGTCCTATGATGTGACACAGGATACTGCAGTGTGGAAACCAACGATCACCCTCATGCTGGCTTTCTGAGACATAACACGCTCTGGATGTCCTCTGATCAGAATAGATGGAGACAAATCAGACACATGTAAACATCCTGCTGATAAATATTTCACCTTGCTTTTATGACATGTAATGAAGGGAACATGGGAATAAATATCAAGTGTATGTATTCATTTCATAACTGCTGAGTCACCACAATGACTGCAACTGTGTATTTGGTTTCTTTCTCTTTTTTTTTTTTTACTTACACGTAATTAATCGTGGTTTCACACCATCTTTCCTGTCAGTGCTGACTGTTTTCTATTCTAGAGATCAGGAGCTGTCATCAGTAACAGCGCACAGGAGCGTCACCTCCTGGATGATAATGACACGATAATACAGAGTCAATGATGAATAACTTCCTCCTGAGCGCCACATTGCAACGCGCTTTAAATGTCCAAATATTTTATTTTGTAATTCCGCTCACAGTCAGCACTGACATTATTAGAGATCAGATATTTTCAGTCCCTTGGCCTAAATGTTTTGAGTCTTATCCATCAAATGTGTATTAGAGGACACTTATTTTTGATTCGATGTGACACAGTTGTGTGGTCAAACCACAGTTTGGAGGTTTGAACGTTGAAAGGAGGTTTATCGGTACAGATGTTTGTATGCAGCAGCTAAAACAAAATGCTCGCGGGTAGTTAAGATTTCTAACTTGGCGATAATGCGCGTGAGAGAGAAGAAAGTGTGTAACTATTTCAAAACTTAACCTGTTAGCTGCTTTAAATTCTCAATCAGGAAGCGACAGAGGCAATGCGGAAGATAATAAACGTTTTGTACGCTCGTGGAAGTGAGTGCGCCGGCGCGCGCGTGTGTGAACCGCGTAGGCGCGCAAGCCAAGCTACCACCGGAGAGGGGTTCCCCTTTCCAACAGTGCGCACTGAGCGGAGAGGCGGACAGAGGCTTGTTAATGTGTGAAAACCCGGACAACACACAACGAGGAAGTACCGCAGAGGATCGGTCAGACAAATAAACTCCAGCTGCGTGTCTGAAAGTGAAATGACCAGATTTGAAGGTTAAAGCGAATCGGCTCTGCGCTTTTCATCGTGCGCCCTCACGACGGATTTCGCATTCTCCAATGCCCAAAGAGTGCAGGAGAAAGACCTCTAAGGACCTCGGGCTCTCTGGCTCTGCAATAAACGAGGGATCGCGTTCGGATCGAGGAACCGCCAAGAAGACCCCTCAGATTTGCGATGATCTCATTCAGAAAGCCGCTCAAATCGCCCCGCTGTCCGCAACCGGAGAGCCGCCTGTGATGGATGCGCGCCGGGTACCGCAGGTCACCATCACCCCGGAGGGGGGCGGCTCCTCCCGGGAGATGCAGCAGGAGGATTGGGATGATGTGGTGGACGGTCCTCTGCGCAGGAAGCTGTCCAACTCCTCGATCTCCTCCACAGGGTCCTCTGCTGTGGAGTCCGAGGATGACTTACTCAGCGACAACGAGAGCAAAAGCAAAGGCATCGTCACTTTGGAGCATCTGGTAGACGCTGGAGAGGTGAGGAAAGGCTGGAAAGTTTGGGCTAGTAGTGCTTCTTTGGCTTGAGTTTTCATTGGTCACTGGCAGGGGTGTATCAGTCAATCATTTCACCATGGTTTATGTCATCTCCAGTGAGTGTGTAAAATAATTTAAAACACCCTCCTTATAAATTCCCTGCTGTTGTTTTATTCATGACTAAATTGACTACAGCGTTAGTCTACCCATGTGAAGCCTCCTGGGGCGAAAACAGTTCACATTTCCATCCTTGACCTCCTGTGTATGTCTTCATGTGTCTCCTATAATTACCCAGTGGCATTAAAGAGCTGTTGATGTGAGGCAGAGCAGCACATCAACAGCAGTCAGCAAACTACTTCCTCACAGAAGACCTCAGGGATCTCTGCCTACAGACAGGAGGCAATTACAGTGTTAGCATTTGTTCAAAGTTTGTTTAGTGGATTTTCAAGTTCCATAAACACAGCGGAAAAGTTCTTGGGGAAGCGAGTCACTTTTACCTTGTCCTGCCTGTTCTGCGCTTATCAGTGGTGTTTTGAGATGTTCGTCAGAGTCACACCACTTTTCTCTTGTAGTTAAAAATCATGTAAAAAAGGAAAGATGAAGCAACCCTTAGATCCCTCACAGAGAGAGCAGGATAATCTTCAGGAAATGTGATTGTCCCCATTGAAATCACATTATCTCCCCTCATGTTTAATGGGTTATCAGAGCTTTTCACGTGATCCCAGGTGCTCTCTGAACTTAAACCAACACGAAGAAGCTGCTGAAAGCTGGTTTACATTTGCTGTGTGGCAAGCTGCTGGACTGCACATCATTTTGTTTGCTGCTACTTGCCTTAAAGTCTTTTCTACAAAGTGGATAACTCGTGCATGTTAAATGTCAGATCAGCGAGTCATTCTGTGTGTTTGGAACTGTAACACTGCGCGTCCCTCCTTTAGCACACACTGGTTTTGAAGGACCAGCCCTCAGTTCAACGCTGAGGGTGGAAATTTGTTTGCCTTTGACGCTCTTGGCTGATAAAGCTTCAGGGGGCCGACAAGTCTCTTAAAGTCTTATTAAACATGCTCGCACATGCATTCAAACGGTGCTGTTTTACACCTTCCCGAAGCACAAATTCTCATATCTCACATTTAGAGATTTGTGATGAACAGCATTTATTTTGCAGCTGTAGAGCTTTCGCTCGACCATCTTCTCTGCATGTGATTCGTGGGGAAGTTGCCTGTGATCATAGTGAGTCACCTCTTCGTTTCTCCACTCAACAACAGAATCTGCTTTTTGTCTTCGCTGTCGCTGCATGACACTCAGGTTCAGGCTTTCACTGTGTGTGTGTTATGGTGCTACCGCTCCTCTCTGCCTTCTCCATACAAGGCCTGTAGCTGTCACTTTGTTTTAAGCAGACTGAATGCACGCTGCCTGTTAAGCTTGTGTGTTTATGCATGAGAGGGAAAGAAGAGTGTAGGATATTCTGCAGTGTTTGCTGGCTCAGTGTGAAGGCTTCCCCAGATAAAAGTCCATTCTAGCTTTTTGTTTTGGTTCCTTAAGGCATTGGATGTTAAAATGGAAATATGTTAGGTTGTGTCACCTCTGAAAATAAACACTTTAATATGCTCCTGCCCCTTCAGCCCACACACCAGCCCACACATCAACACCCCCCCCCCCCCCCCCCCCCCCCACACACACACACACAGTGCAGCTCAGGCTAACATCTTATTGTGTAATAATGTTTTTTTGTGGTCAGTGGCTAATTTGAGCCTTGGCCTTTGACATTTAACAAAGAGCTGCTTCAGGAAGTCAAAACCACTTGCGTATCAGTGCATAGCTTTTGGGAGCTCACTCGTGAATATAAGTATGATACAGATTAAATCCATAGTGGTGCACAGCAAAGTGCTTTTTAATGGACGTGCAGCAGAGGAGAGAGCAGACGGACAGTCGGACAAGTGATTAATTTCAAAAATCTTGCAGTGGTTTACATCCCATTAGCACTTCAGGACGACAGTACGGCTTCACGTGGAAGGTATGAGCTGTGATGCTCGGCCAACGAAACCTTTGCTGTGTGAGTCACATCGTCTGACCGATGTTCTCCTCAGTCCCTGGAAATGTGGTGATGGAAGTTGCTGAAGTTTGCTTTCACTGGTCTGTGTGTGCGATCGACTGGTCAGGTCAACGTGCAGGAGGAAACTGAGCAAACTAATCCTAGAATTAGATTCTTTTGCATTTGCGAGAGTAAACAAAACTTTATTTTCTTTCTGTCTTTTAAGCTGTGCTGGAAAGTAACTATGCATTTACTCATCTTCTGTACTCCAGAGCAATTTTGAGGTACTCAAGTATTTCTATTTTCTTCACTTAGTAGTACTTTTATACAAAAATAAAATACTCCTGAGGCACTGATGCATCAGTACCAACAATCTGATAATCACATGTAATAATGTACGTCAGTCAGGGAGGTAGGAATTTGAATGCAGGACTTTTACTTGTAATGGAGTATTTTTCCCTTGTTGTTTTGGTTCTTTTACTCACGTAGAGGATCTGAATACATCCTCCACCACTGGCATTAAGGCCATTTTTTAAAGATGTTTTTGACTTTAATGTGAAGGATTTGTTCAGTTATTCACGACTCGCACAGATCAGTGATTGGACTCATTTCCATTTGTGCAACAATACATTTCTGATGCTTTCTGGAACAATCAGTATACAGTAAGCAGACCTGTTATTTCAAGAGTGAAAGCAATGTTATTCTAAGTGTTATCAGTACAACCTCTTGTGGTTTCTATCATCAAGGCTGGCTGGGACAGCATGCTGTGAATAATGTGAGGATGTTAGACTATGTGTAAAATAGAAATATTGAGGGTAGAGCTGCAGGGTCGTTATGTTTACATCAAAACTCAGCTCATATCTAAGCTTGCATTCACTCTCAGTCTGTGGATAAGACATTACACCGCATGACCCCAGTTTAGTTCAATCAAAATGCAACCAGCAACATGCTGAACATATAAGTAACTCACTGTATTATCTGCACGCACCAACTGACAGCAAAGTTAAAGAGTCACAGCAATAAAACAAGTTGCTTGTGGAAGTCAAACACCCTGACGATGCCATATTATCAGTAAACATGTAGCCCTGCAGTAAGTGAAGCATATCGCCTGACATTTAAGAGAGACTTGGCTGGCTGCTGCAGAGTTCTGCTATTAGTGAGGACGGTGAGCTGTGAGACATTCAGGCGTGAACTGAGTGTTTCACTGACACGACAATCCCGGTTTCATTTCCTGTTTCAATCAGAACACGCACAATAAAATGACCTCTCCAAAGCCCAAAGATCGAATCTAAGAACATGCATTACTTTTCCTTTGCGACGCCTGAGAGTTTATTTCTCTCATATTATATCAGAGAAGACTGCATAGAAATACAATCCTCTCGGTGTTATTTGAGAAACAGACAGTTTTCTGGGATGGAATAAAACAGGCAGTTCCCCATAAGTGTGAAGCACTACTGTGTCTCTGTGAAATATGCAAGCTGTTCCTGTGTGCGTGTGCGTGTGCATATACTGTAGTGAGAGACTGAGAAAGAGAAAGAAGGAGAAAGAGAGGATGGTGGGAGGAGAGTCCTTAGACAAACAGCCATGAAAGAAATTAACATTTCGGCCAAGAAATAATAATCTTTTTTCTTTGTTCACGATTCAGAGCCGCGGCGATTAATCGATTGAAGGAAAGTTAATCCCCAACTATGTTGATAATTTATCTTTTCACTCATTTTCTAAGCAAAAAGGTCAAACATTTACTGGTTTCACTTTCTTAAATGTAAGGATTTGTTGCTTTTCTTTGTCATTTTTGAGAGTAAATGAAGACTCTTTTGGTTTTGGACAAAAGAAACAATTAGAAGACATCACTTTGGGCTCTGGGAAATTGCTTCATTATGTAACATTTTCTAAACTAAATGATTAATCCTGAAAATAATTGCCAGATTAAAAATGAAAATAATCGGGAGTCGCAGTCCTACTCTGATGTGTTGCAGTCAGTGGGAGCTGAGAGGTCAGCAGCAAGACCAGTGTCACCCTTGATTTTTGTGTTAAATACCAGACAAAAGTATTTAAGTATAAAAAAAAATGTCTTGAGCTGTGCATTTATGCTCCCGATGTTAAACGGCAGATTTAGACGTCACTCTGTGAATCAAAGGTTCAAGCCCATCAGCACACCAAGCTGGAGATGCTGAATAGAGATGCTGAGTACAGATATGCGTTTCCACAGAAATGGCATTTAGCTGACCTAGATTGAAGGCTCGTCGCAGTGGAAAACCAGAGGCCTGGCATCAGATTTACTGGGTAGAACTGCTTTGTGATCAGATTTCTGTTCAGACAGTGGAGGGTTGACCAAGGTTCAGTGACCTTACAGCACGTCTGCCTGTTGTCAGATCAGTGTTGTGAACAAGGACACACAGATAGTCAGATAGAGTCAGTGCTTTGCAACGATTCCACTCCGTTCACTTCTGTTTGTTTTCTTATTGTCCAGAGCAAGCCGTGGTGGAAGTTAAAGACGATCGTGCACTGGCCCTTCAGCGCTACCCAGAGGAGAAAACTGAACTGGGTTCAGCTAGCCGGGCATAAAGGTATGACCTGTTCAGATCGTATCGCATGCTGTTTGTAATGCTCTGTCGAAATCTGATGTCCTGTTCTGCTTGCTGCCTCCGCTGTCAGTATTTGTGTGCACATCTTTTTGATATTGTTTTATGACTTTTTTGTCTTTTTTTGCAAATTGTCGGACATAGCAGGACAGACGCTTCCTGTCCTGCTCCTTCTTAATGCCTGAAAATCCAGAGTCTTGGTCTTTATCTCATCTCAGGTAACTTCAAAGCAGCAGATGAAGGCAACATCCTGAAGAAGTTCTCGGAAAACGAGATGCAGTGTTTTGAGAAGCTGAGGGGTGACGCGCTGCTCCCGTTCGTGCCCGGCTACCACGGCGTTGTGGAAAAAGATGGAGAGTCTTTCCTTCACATGACTGACCTGCTGGCAAACTTTGATCTTCCCAATGTCATGGACTGCAAGATGGGAGTGAGGTAAGGAAATGAGCTTTTCATTGAATCACTTTGAATGGGTATTTAGGCATTTATTTCTCATTGCTAGTTATATTCGTTCCCAGACGTGAGCCTGTGGTTTTGTTTCTGCTACACAAAGTGCCAGTTTGAAGTGATAGTGTCAGATATTTCCTTGTGTATTTATGTATTTGATATTTCTGTTCATGTTCTGTGGAAATGGATTCATGAGACATGTGCAGACTGGTGGCAGGACGTGCTGCCTAAAGCGTTTCTGCTCTACAAGGGAACACCTGTTGTAACTGCAGGCTATATGCTTGGCTTCCTGCCACAGCGGGTGGGGTGCCTCACTATATCATGTGCACAGGCACACACACACACACGCACGCACACACACACACACACACACACATACAAACACAGGCAGACACACATACATATATGCATGATTGCACACACGAACATGGATGTGCGCACATGCACAGGTTGGTGCATGCACAGGCCTGCAGGTACGACCGTTCTCCCCTCTGAGAGCTTTACTTCCGGTTCAACAAGCAAACACACACACGCACACACGCAGAATATGTGCTCTAAACTTACATTCACATACATGACGACACACACTTTAACAAACCTTTTCATTGTCAACGAAGTGTCTGTGTGTGTCTGTATTTCTGCGCGCGCACACACACACACACACACATTTGCTCACTCAGGGTGTCCCTGGAGACTCCCCTTTTGTCAAAAACACTCTTAACCACAAAGTTGCAAAACCGCTAACTTGCACAAACACACACTGAGACTCTCACACAGTTGAACACTGCTGGAGTCTCCTCTCAGCTTCCCTCTTCAGCGCAGAGGAAGTGCAGCTCATAAACTGAAACTGAAATTCACATCTGTTTGCACATTGCTGTCTGGTATGAATACGGTGAGTGGGAATGTGCTGCCGCATTGTCCGACCAGCAGAATCCAATTCTCACTCAGCATGATGCTCTCAATGGCATCTTTATGAACTGCTCATCTTTTTCTGCGTGACTGTTAGAAAGGAGATGATCTCTGACTTTAAGTGCAGCAACAGAAAAATGAAAAGAGTCTTCTGCAGTGAAAAGTCTGCTGTAAGTTACTGCTAATTGTTAGCATCTTGCGTCTCAATAACTAAGGGTGTGAATGGAAGACCAACCCTGAAAGCAAACAACAGTGGCCGCTTATTTAAATGCAGAGAACACAGCTGTGTTTAAACATGCAGGTCCTCAAGGATTTACTCCTCCTGCTGTTTCAGGACATACTTGGAGGAGGAGCTCGTTCGGGCGCGGGAACGTCCCAAGCCGAGGGAGGACTTGTACAGAAAAATGGTGGAGGTGGACAGCGAAGGGCCGACTCCTGAGGAGCACTCCCAGCGAGGCGTCACCAAGCCTCGCTACATGCAGTGGAGGGAGACCATGAGCTCCACCAACACCCTGGGCTTCAGGATAGAGGGGATCAAGGTAGTGGGAGTGATATTGCACATGGACATTAATGCCAACTATGGTTCAAATGACGGTGTGTGATATGAAAAACATTGCTCGAAGTTGAGCCGTAAATACTAATCATCCTACCTTCAGCTCAGTGGAGCGCTTTGGCTTCTCTCTGCTCTGATAAACTTGTACATCGCATCGCGCAGCACCAAACAGCGGATAAAGGCAAACCAAGTGACTAGCTGGTGAACATCGTGGAGTGTTTAGCAGCAGAAGGGCCAGATGTTCTCCTCAGCATTTGGCAGGGACTTAAACAGAGCTGAAAGAGAGTGAATGTTGGACTTACATTAATCTGATGTCCAGAAACACGACTCCCAATAAATTTGCTTTCTGTCTGCCGGATGTGTAAATAGGCAACTGTCTGCTTACATGTTCAGCATATCATTAGAGCATATCATAGAGATGAGGTGGCCAAGTAGACAAAAATTCAGCCCCCTCAGGTCCAAAGTCTGTCCCTTGGCTTGTGCTGCAGAATCCCCAAACACATGATAAACTATAACATAATAAAATGTCTGCTCACATCCCACATAAATGACTTGCTTTGAAGTTATTTTACTGTGTAATATTCTTATCAGGACCCTTTCTCCTCTTTCAGAAATGTGACGGCACCTGTCGAACTGACTTCAAGAAGACCAGATCAAAGCAGGACGTCATCCAGGAGTTTAAAGACTTTGTTGGAGGGAACGTCAGCATCGTAGTACGTGGCAAAGAATTCGCCTCTGCACAAGCATGTGCAGTTCAGCATATTCCTGCATGCAAAGATACACACAGAAAATACTCGCTTGTGCATATGCACAGAGCGGTCTTGCAGGCATCCGTGTTCAGCGTTTAGACTGATGTAAATTATTCCGTATACTCAGTCTTTACATTTGAAAAATGTTGGAGCCTCTCCAATGATTTATGTAAACAGCTTCAAAGTGTTTGAACTGCAAGAACAAACCACAGAGTCATTCCAACTACATTACAGACAGCAAATATTCACACTGTAATGCTGCTCGAGTTTCCTAATATGGTGGGACACGCAGCAAATGAGCCGCAGGCAGGAGTCAAGCCTGTAGCCACTGCAGAGGACTTGATGCAGGGGGCGCACACTCTACCAGCTGAGCTATAGGAGCGCCCATACATTTAAATTTTAATGTGTTTTAAATGAACTCATGGGCTTCAGGTAGCACTCATGTTTAAGGTAACATCACTGTGTTTTCTCGACATGCAGATGTCTTACCTGAGCAGACTGAAGGAGATCCAGCAGGCCCTGAAGACGTCTGAGTTCTTCAAACAGCACGAGGTGATGGCTGAACTAAAGATGAGGGACGAATGAAAGCAAAAGCGAACGTGAAGTGCTGCAGCAGGGACTTCATCTGAGAGTCCGAAAGTGACTGAACACCATTTCTCCAATATGAATCGTGGCATTTTGGGTTTTGATGATGCGGTGGAGTCCGCTGACAAACACGTAGCACGCCATTTTCACACTCATCAGAGCATTCAGCTCTCAGATGAACTCAAGTAGCCGACTCCCTTATCGACGCCAGCCGTGGTTCCAAATCTGTTCATTTGAATTGATTTTAAATTGGACGTTATTCAATTTAATTTAAAGTCATATTGTTTGCTCACAATGTTTTCATACCATTAAACTATCAATTTTTAGGCGAATGGTCAAGTTTGTGCTACCATTTGGAGTGGCTGAAGTTTGACATTTCAACTGTTTATTATTTTTGCCCTCCTAGCCTCCCTCCTCACTGCTGTATGGAGCTTCTGCTGCGTTACTCATGATTCAGATTTTTCCTTTAATTTGTCAGTCATCTGTGTTGAAGGATTGACAGATTAATAGAAGCAGACAGAAGAAAAGCAGAAGCTAATAACCTTTCTTGTTTTCGTAGGTCATCGGCAGCTCTCTCCTCTTTATCCATGACCACACGGGCAATGCCCAGGTCTGGATTATTGACTTTGGCAAGACCACAGCGTTACCAGAAGGCCAGACGTTGAACCATGACATTCCCTGGCAGGAGGGCAACCGGGAGGATGGCTACCTGTGGGGGCTGGAAAACCTCATCCACACGCTGGAGTCTGTTAGCAATGAAGGGACAAGCCAAGAAACCTTTTGCTCATTTTCCAAAGAAAACAGCTAAACTACAGAAAGAGATGGTCAGGGACATTTGACCTGTAGAGGGGTGAAAGGAAGTCAGACTATTTTAATGGACACCACAGAGACTTGTAGGGAGGTTTCATGTGCGTTGATTTGCTCTGGGTGCTCTATAAGCAATGTTTAAGAGTATGGAAATGTTTAGTGTATATGACACGACTGACAAAAAGACATGATGGACAGTGAAGACAGAGGAGCAGAGAAGCTGTCGCTATTTGTCAAATCTAGTTACTGAACAATTAAGCAAATGGACTGACACTAATTCAACTTCCTACAAAACAAACAAGTGAAAATGTAGGGATTTTGCATTTCAGTTTCATGAAGGGGATGAGGTTTTACATGTGAAGGAAATGCTCATAAAATACGAAATCTAACAAGAAGAAAGTCACAAACTCAGTTCAGCGACCCCTCAGCACTGATGTTACTCTGTGATATTAAAGGAGAAATACTGCGCAATATGAAACTGACTGGCTCACAGATCTCATAGTCGGATGACGACACATTGTCAATAGTACTGCATACTGTATAATGATTAAAGAGTAGTATCTGTCATTGTTCTGACAATCTGTCCTATTATATATCAATGTATGTTTCTTCCACTTTCTTTTATTCTGGCAAACAAATTTTAATTTAAACTTCAAAATTCAAATTAAACTTTACCTATTTTCACTTCTCGAACTGTTGCAAACCTTGTTGAATATTGATGCAGCAGTGTGTTACAGCACATTGTTTGGTCAGAGATGTTCTGCGAATGAAATGAATGAAAATCTAATTAAGGAATTAAAAGGGAAAATACTGTTATAACCCTGATTGTTTTTATTTATGTAATACACACCATCCCAAATTTTGTGGAATCAGGGTTGTACATTTATTTTCAATAATAAAACACTATCGTGGTGTCTTAATATGTCGGCCAGGACCGAGTTCACTCATTTTCATTTTGTATCATTGGCACAAAACTCTGTAACTAATCAAGCTCACACAAATAAGATCAATATATATTGATTTATTTGGGACACAGTTAGGTTAGATGAAAGTGTGAAAGACTGTGTATTGCATAGAATGCATTTTTGGTTGAGGCAGAACGCACTCAGCTACTTAAAGAATGAAGAAAAAACAACTTTTCGGTGAGTGTGAAACAAAATGCACCAGGCCATAAAAACAAACACTGCGAGGAGGATGAGGATGATTTTCCTCTGTGAAAGAAATCAGTAATTCCTCAGTTATCAACATTTCTAAATGGCACAAATGTCTTGCTAAAAAAGCCTTTAGAAAACTATGTGAGCCTTTTTTCTAAAATCCAAATGGACTGTTGAGCAACTAAGATGAACACTAATATCAGCAGGCCTGAGCATAAAAACACAGAGGAAGCCTATGGAAACTTCACACAGCTGTTCCCATTCACTCAACATATTAAAAAATAAACTATTGACAAGTTTAGGATGAAAATAAAGACATATCAGATACAACTACCAAATAAATTGATTAAATAAGACTAACCTGAAAACATAAACACTGAATAGAGATTTTTACAATTATATCTTTGATTAATTGTTTGAACTGAGATACCTGCAGCAGCATGTTTGGTACATCAAAGCTGAATACCTCCCCCTGCTGAGTAAACATAGGTACTACCAGCACGACATCGGTAGATGCAGTGTAGAGGTATCTTAATGGCAGTGATCAACTACAAATCCAGCTCCATCATTAACATAAATGCATTCAAATAAATGATAAAACAGCGACAAAGGCAATGCGTTAGTCCAGTGTACGGAAGTGAGTACAAAAATAGCAAATATTTTCACAGCTGCATGGTCGTCATCAAATTCTACACGCTTATACATTTATGAGTCCAAGTAAATATTGGGACACAGGGAAAGAGGGTCAGGAATAGTCAAAAATATACAAAGTAAAGTCAAGATCTTTGTAGTTTGGCAGTTCTGCTTACTTCCAGAACATCCAGTGATTTTTAAGTCACAAATATGCTTATGAAGAGTTAGATGAGAGCACCCACATCAGCTCTCATGTCTGTACAGTAAATATGCTGCCAGCAGCCGGTTAGCTTAGCTTAGCACAAAGACTGGAAACAGAAGGAGACGGTTAGCCTGGTTCTCTAAAGCTCACCAAACACGTTTTACCTTCTTTGTTTTAATCTACATAGAAAGCAAAAGTGGGTGTAGGTGGCTTTGTGTGGGATTACTTCTTGGCCAGGAGCACTTGCTTTCAACATGAGGTTTCCAGGACAGCCAGCCAGTGAACAAAACCAGCACCATCCACTGGAAGAAGTCAAAATGACTGACCCGGAGTCAGTGGGTGGCTGGAGACAGATTCACATTTGACATTGGAGATAATCCTTGAACAAAAACAGGGTTCATGATCTCCTCATTTATAAACCCCTTGATATCACATGACTGAAATCCCATAATAAACAACCAAACCATCTCCATGACAACTAAACAAACTCTATATGCTCAGGAAGCTTTGGAAACACCAATGTAAGCAAACCCTGTGCTGAGTTTTTGCCAAACGGCTGTTTCTAAAAAAGCTCTGGAGGGAAAACTGAGAGGCCGTCGAACACATTGTCACAAAATACATGTTATTGCAGGATATTAGGTGTATGTGTTTTCACATTATTTAGGGTGAAAGCAAATCAGAATCATGTTAGTGAACCAAGTTGTACCCTAACGTCCTTTAAGTGCGTATACTTTACAACACTTTCTGAATTTTAACCTTTTAAAATAATAAAAGGATGGAGATTTTGTTCCCAATGGCTCAATATTTGTGACTTGTTCTGGTCATACTGTACAACGAATA
The DNA here is from genome assembly GCF_039877785.1 of Chaetodon trifascialis. Taxonomy (NCBI): domain Eukaryota; kingdom Metazoa; phylum Chordata; class Actinopteri; order Chaetodontiformes; family Chaetodontidae; genus Chaetodon; species Chaetodon trifascialis. Next base: position 15,011,109 of record NC_092069.1, read on the forward strand.
CTACAAATTCCAACCAATTGTTTACTATGATGCAACATATAATACCACCAGAGCTTTCATGAAAAAAACAAAAACAGGTAGAAAAGAAGTCCAATTACAGCAGTTATGTACGGCAGCCATCACCAGCGATGTAGACATGGAGAAAGCGTGGGGCTGCGGGCTGCAGTGATTCAGCTTCAGTGTTCAGCTACCAGTGTACCAGAAGGCCAGGAAAGGGCTCCGAGTCCAGCGTTGGCTTTCTGTATCACAGTGCAGAGGAGGGTTTGTGTGCATGTGAGTGTTCCAGTGTGTTTTCCAGCAGTCCAAAAACTAATGATTTGATGTTGTCACTCTCAGACCTTGGCAGAGCCCTCACGATCATGCTTCTTGTTCCAGAACTCTTGTCTCAGGCCGTGAGAAAAGAGCCTCCATGTGAAATTTAATTTAACAGCAATCAAAATCCACGTTATGGTAAGCCATTTCTTAGATAGGGGTAACGCTGAGGTCTTCAGACAGAGAAAAGCCAGAGTCTCGGTCACGAGTGGGTTTCTCAGCTTTGGTGTGTCTCCTGACGTCTTCGTGTCCGTAGCTGGCGTGGCGCTTCAGCAGCAACTTCGGCATAAGAGACGAGGTGGTGTGGAGGCCTAAGGCCAGTCCCAGGCCTGTCCCTGAAGACACACTGGGGGCAGAGCTGGTGTTTGTGATGGCCTCTGGGGCTTTGGGCATAACTAAAGGCAGGCTCTCTGCCTCGTAGCTTTGCTCGTCGTAGGCATAGTTGACGTTGCCACAGGGGAAACTCTGGAGCTTCGCCAGATCCACACCAGCTTTTGTGCTGCCACCTGTTGGGCTCTTATTGGAGGACATGCTCGTGGCAGCTTGAGCCTGGCAGGAAGGGGATGGAGTTGAGGAGGTGCAGTGGCTAGAAGGGCTGAGGTGGGTGCTGCTAGCGCTGTCGCACCCAGCCTGGTTGCTCTCTAAGGTTGGACTGCAGGTCTGAGAAGTGTGTGTGTTGGAGGAGGAGCTTGAGAGCGGCATGGACTGAGTGTGAGCAAGTGTCTTCTTCCGACTGAAGTTCTCCAAAACCCAGGAGCCGTAGGTGGGGTTCCATAGGTTCTTTGTCTTGTTCTTCAGCCTCTGGCTGCCTGAGGAGGAGCTGTTTCTGGAGCAAGGGCGGTGATGAGGAGGCTCGGGGTGAGGCCAGTGGCCTCCTGCGCACACGCCTGTTGCTGACAAACCAGGGGCAGGCACAGGCTCAGCCCAGCACGGCTCCAGAGCCTCACGGCATGACACCACTTCATGGTGGACAGGTTGGGTTCTCTGGAGAAGTAGACGGGGTTTGGTAGGCTGTGGAGGAAGAGGGGTTGGACCCAGGCCCAGAGAGGAGAGACCCAGCTGGGAGGAGGAATCCTGGGAAACAGGATGGGACACCAGGAGTGGAGTGAGACTGGTGGAGGTGTGGTCAGAGGGCCGGATGACTCTGCCACCATCGTCCTCTGCGGTGGGGCCATATTCCACTGGTAGAGGTGTGTTGATCACATCTGGGTCCTGATGCAGAGTAGTGAAGTGGAAAGGAAATTAAAAAAAAAACAGGACAGGAAATTTAAATTAAATTTATATACCACTAATGACAATTTAATGTCTCTACAGACAGGTGTGACATTTATGTACCTGTGAGCAGTAGTTAATTCTCTCCAGGATAGTCGAGAAGTTGGGCCGGTGCTCGGGACAGTGCTGCCAACACTGGGTCATGATCCGATAGCTACAGAGTGACAGATGCAAATTTCAGGTATCTTGTTTATGCTGTATGTTAAATAAACTGTCATGTAAATGTGGAATTATTAGACGAGTGGTATTATCATAATTATAAATGTCCTTTTCCTCACTGCTGATACATCAGTGTTGAGAGAGAAAAGAAGTAGAAAAAACTTCCAGAAAGTTCAATTACACATCAGGTGGTAGACAAAGCAGATTTTTGATGAGGAATAAGTCTTGTGCATTCAGTTGTATGATGCACAGGCTATTAATCTTAAGTGGACAAAGAAAACAAACCTTTCATAAATGTAGCTATAATGTTAGAAAAGTCCTCAGAGTAAACTGACTGCAGGATCTGTTTTGCTTGGCAGGGAATTTGTGAAACACCTACAGTAAGAAAACCTGCCTGACACGGCAAAGAAATGCAGAGCACCTCAAGTCTGACTAAAATCCCCTCACTTGTGCCCTAATTGAACTTTATATCCAGGCATGGCTCTTTCAATGGACTTTCTGTCAGCACTCACACAGGTCCTGGACAGCTCTTGGGAGGATCCATCCTGCCTCCACTGGTGACAAACTCCAGCACCTCTTGGTTGGTTTTGCAGGGATACGGCATGTAACCCAGAGAGATGATCTCCCACAGCAGCACTCCAAATGACCTGCAGGGGGAGAAACAGATCAACAACTGAGCTGACATGTATCACATACTGAACCTTCCCTGTTCTCATGTTTCTCAGACTGAGGATAGCGGAATCAAAACTATATTTCACCAAAGAACACGCAGCTGGAGATGTAATCATGCACCGGCTAAAAGCACTTCCTATGCATTTAACCTCAAACCTCCTCAGCTCACAAAATGAATGTTTTTTGCCTACAGTATTATTGCAGCTGAGTCCCAAAATCTGAAAGCACTGCCAGGATGTGTCTGAAACACTTACAGGAAGTAAATAATATATTTAGCTAAATTCCATTTCTTGGAGGAGACTGTATCATTCATTTGTTCACTCAGGTCGAGTTCTGGTACCTGGGAGGAATCACAAGCCGGCGCACTTTGTTTTTGAATGGACTCAGGGTCACTGTCCTACTGGAAAATGACTCCTTCCAAACAGCTTTAAGTGAGAAGGAACAATGTGCTTCTTTGTGGATTAACTCAAATGTCTGGCTGATGATGTACACATCCCATGTGTACCAAGTACCAACATAAAAATTCTAATTGCAACAACAAAATTCACACTTTTTTGTTCAGACTTGATCTGTAAACAAACTTGTCTTCAAAAGTGACATAATGACATTGTTTGGTCCGTCTTAAAATATTTGACTTCTTTGTCATTGCAGAAGCGGTTTGGACCCTGATCGTCACTGTGCTCTTTGTTCTGTTGGCTCTGAGTCATGAATCCAGATGATGTCCTGTCACGTAAAGACGTTCACTTGATATACTGAGTTTTAGATGTGGAGCACTCTTTAGGTCTGCGTGGTTTTGCTAAGAAATAAAATAACTTGATTTGCAGCAGCAGTTAGCTGCTGGGATACTTGTCACCACTCGAGAGAACAATTTGTCTCTGACGTTGTTCGAAATGAAAAATGATCTGTTTTCAACAATATGTCAACATCTGGTATGAGTTGCGTATTGTCTAGAGAAAGATTGCTAATGCTCAATATTGAATGTTGAATAATGTTCTCTGCGAGCGGTGTGACAAAAATCAACATGAACACATAATCTTCAGCGTTTACCAAAGAATTTATCAGTTCGTGGTAATACACTCTTTAGCAAGAGGGCTCAAACCAGTTCGCACTTCTTAAATCATAGACAGTTCCTCTTTGTGGATTCATACTCTTGGAGCCTTCCTATACAGTATTACGTATTAAGGAATCATACCATGTGTCAGTTTTGCAAGTGAAAATTCCCTCCATGAAGGCCTCTGGTGGCATCCATTTGACTGGCAGCATAGCACGACCACCCTTCCGGTAATAGCTGGCTCTGGGAAAAGAACAAAAAATCCGATTGAGGAATTTCTGTTCATCGTCATTTTTTAGAAGAAGAGAAGGTAAATACCACAAGGTCATGAACTCCAAGTATATTTCGGATCTGGCCCTGAGGAGGACATAAAATAGCTTTCCAACTGCTCCCCCATTTATGGGTTATCAACCCAACGCTGCCTGGACTCCAGCACCCTGACAGCCATCATCATAAATCTTCCTGTTTGCTTTGCTCTGTCAACTGATACATACAGACCTGTATATGTCTCGTGCCATGCCAAAATCTCCAATTTTGGCTACTCTGTCTGGCCCCGGGCAGGTGAGCAGGCAATTTCGAGCAGCAATGTCTCTGGAAAAACACACGCTATGTTACAAAATGTTGCTTCATGATGAACTTACCAAACAATAATAAGTAAGGCTCTTTTTCAAAAATTAGTTGAAAAATAACTAAGAACTACTTTATTTATCCCACATCGGATCAATTTTGATGATTTTTCCTGCTGGCAGAAACTATTCACCACCGTAGTTTAAAGTTAACAAGGTGCATTTGTGGTGAGAAGAGCTCAGAAAATCTATCAGATGTGTGACTGATTGCGCGACGGAGCCTCGTCAATGTAAATAATTGCACACAGTCTCCTGGGAAATTACAGAACTGTTGCATTTTCCCCATCCATTACCATTTTTGTCTTATTGACATTTTAATTGTTTTTTTGCAGAATTTATTATAATCAAAATGAAATCTCAGCTACACAAAATGATGAACCATTTTTTATGTGTAACTCACATAATTACACACAAGAGAGCGTAGCCCTGACACCACATTTTACTTCAGTGTTGTTGATCCCTGCGTTCAGTTTGTAGTTAAACTGAGCTCTTAGCGGTAATAACTGGGTGTGGATCTGAACCTGTGAATGAAGTGGTTCTCTTCCAGGTAGCGACAGCCAAAGGCAATGTCTCTGGCCATCTGCAGCAGGTCCCGCATGGTGAGAGAGGAGGTCTGGCCCTGGACACAGCACAGCTCAATTTAGTGCAACGCACATATGAACAAACACACATACATACAAACAAACACACACACACACACAAGAATGTGTTGTACAGACGTACAGCTCGTGGCCTGTTCTGTCTCAGGAAGCTCTTCATGTCTCCTCCGGTCATCAGCTCCAGCAGGATGAAACGTGGCAGGATGTTCAGACTGACGCCGATGCAGCGAACGATGTTCTCATGGCTGAATTTACTGCATGAACAACAGTTGGGTTAGCAGGCAAGACAGAGTAGATGACAGAGAGAGAGAAGATGTGTGCTGGTACGCACCATGTTTGAGAGCTTTGTCCTGTAATTACCATATGGCTATGTTGACTTTGTGATCCTTAAATACAACACACACACTGTATACATGCATCAGATGCAGGGGAAACACTTCTGTTTCACTGTATATGGAAACATAATATGAAAGACTGGGACAGCACTCCAATCTTCAGCGTGTATTCTGCCAACCTCACATTCAATATACACAGGTGGGGTTAATTATAGGCTACAATTTCAATCACCTATAATTTTAAAATTAATATACACAGGTGAGGTTAATAACATATAATATACATATAATTAAGCCCACCTGTGTGTACTGATAATAATAATTGCTTGAATACATGTTGAAGAAGGGTGTCTTGCCTGAAATGTGGCAATATTAATCTTGAGTGTATGGTTTCTTACTGCTTTTTTGTAACCATAAAATGTAGTCAATGTTGGCTAAATGTTACCTTTTTTTAATGTCATGAAATTGGTTTTAGTCTGTTCTTAGCTAGACTTTCATGTGAGGGATAAAACAAATGAAATAACAAAATGAATTTGCACATAACAAGAAAAGGATGCCCTGCTGCTCCCTTAAATCCACAGACACATCTCCTCTTCTGGCCTATACTGTAAATGTTCTGCTGCCGTTGTTCTGTCCTCTATTTGCTCACTCTCAAAACTTGTCCTGAGCTAAAAAATCTGTTGTTGTGTACTCTCAAATCCAACAAAAACAACAAAACTGTTTCTGTGCTGGATTTAGATTTTTATCGCTCATTTACTTCCATACATATGTGACCTGAGTGACTGTATCTCAAGGTGTGATCTCAAAGTTAGAGGGGATAAAACTGTACTCTAATCTAAATAAGGAAATCTCCTTTGATCTGGCTTAAGTCTTGTTTTTCTACCCAACAGATTGGAGAAGAGACACTTGCACCTAACAATTAACATCACACAGGTCATAACGAGAACTAATTAGAATAATCTGGATTATAATTATTTCCTCAGATCAAAGCATATCCCTGCAGACATGACTATCATTGACGAACTGGCTTCTCATATCGTTAGCTGAAAAACCAGCTAATGATATCAGAGGACATTACATACAGGATACGCTACATTACAGAAGATTCCCAGTGAGTGAAGTTTCACATCTGGCTGCAGCTGTTATCTCCTCTTGCTCAGATTTAACTTTAACATGTTTAAATAAAAAGCTAAGCCAGCTGCTGCCTGATGCTGCTTCACACGTCAGGTGTGCTAAAAGGAGGATGCATTGGGGGAATCAGCGTATGAACAAAATCATATGGTGGCGAGTATGGTGTGTGTGTGTGATGTGTGAAGAGCTGCACCTCATAATCAGTGCCTCCATCAGGAAATCCATTTCATCCTGTTCAGAGCAGATTTCTGGAAGAGTCTGTGGAGCAGAAAGAATCAGAGAGGCGGTTTGCAGTGAGCGTGTGCCATTGTCAAGAGGAAAGATATTAGACCTTATCAGCGGACTATTGAAAATTAAGCAAACACACGTGGAGCTCACTCAGCTTCTTTTTTTTTATCTCTACCTAGCTTTTAAGCCATTTGATTCAGGGTCAATCATTTTGTGCAGTGCATGATGATTTTGCAGTGCATGTGACATTTTTTTTTTTACACAAACGACCTTGTTACATTTTCATATTATGCAGTCAGTGAAGCGCATAACCTTTCTCTCAGTCAATGCATTACAAAACCCTGTCTTTCAAACCCTGCTTGTGTGTGTGACCTTTATATCCAAGAAACAGAAGCCCTCCTGTGGAGATGTCATTGAGTGCATTATATGTAATCAGCAAAACTCCCAGTGAGGTGCTGTCATCTAACATTTAGGTGCAACTTTTCCTCACAGAGTGCGAGCTGACCTTTATGGCCACCTGCATGGGACTGTTATCACTGCTCATCCCCAGAACTTGTCCTTCATACACTTCACCAAATGCACCATGGCCGAGAGCCCTGAAAAAAATATAACACAGGAAGGGAAAATATCCGTAATAAGCATCAGCACCGACAGCCATCAGAACCACAAAAGGACAATCTGAGATCGTGTCCAGGTGTGCTGTACCTGAGAAGTGTTATGTTCTTGCGCGGCACTTCCTTCAGTTCATTGAGTGAAGCGGCTTTCCCTGCAAAGCAGTAGTTGGGGTTGTAGTCTGTCATGATGGTGGAGGAGCGGATCTTGCTCAGCTTGTACTCTGGACTCTGCAGACGCCCCCTCACTGCGTGCAGGTTGTTCTTCCTGCGGTACCACACTAAAGATCAAGGCAAGACAGAGATAAGCTTGTTTTACTTCAAAGTCTAAGAAGGTTTTTAAAAAATCAGAACCCTAACTGGACGCCACACTCGCATGTGAGTTGTAGTCGTAACTTCCTGACTATCTGCTAATTGTAGGAGCGGTAACACAAGGAGGGGTCCAGCTGCATCTCGCCAGCTGATGCAACAACATTCTGAGGGACGCTGTTTGTCAGAAAGTTGGTCATTTTTAAAGAGTACTTCATTTAACATTGCACTCCTTAAACATCGTTGGACTCTCAATGGACAGTGTTTTGTCTTCCCTGTCAAAACCTGGAGCGGGCTGCAGAGGTCTGGTTAGTTCATTTCTTTCTCCATAACCAATGCTGACTCAAAGGACTTGAGGAAATTCATCAGACTTTGTGCAGCTCCCCTTGGAGCCTGAAAAGGCTTTATATAACTTTTGCTAAGTGTATTTTCATATGTGCTGGAGTACTCCCCCAAACCTGTGAACACACACTGAGAAATCAGTGGAGTTCCCCTTTAAGAAGACAAATGCGTCCACACACAAAACAGTGTTTTACAAGATGCAGGTTGGACGTCCTCTCCTTGATTACTGCTCCTAGACTGTCTGTGCCAGTGAGTTTGGACTCACCCGCCGTGGAGGCAGCCCACGTCCCCGATGCAGGTTGGTAGTCTGCCAGGGAGGGGGTGTTGCGTGCAGGTAAGAGGTGCCGTCGAGCCATCGCCCGGTGCAGGTGCTAGGGACTCAGGGGGGTTGGAATGAGGGGTGAGAAGGAGGAGGAGGACGAGGAGGAGGAGGAGGAGCAGGGGGAGGAAACGGGGCGCCCAGGGAACAGACTACCTCCCTGCATGGGGGAGAGCTCAGGTGAACAGACACCATTAACCTGAAGGGTGTGTGAAGGTGTGTTTTTTTTTTTTTTTTTTTGCAATGGAAAGTAATGTGTGTCATCGCACAAATGCCATGTTTTTGTTTTAGTGTTTGATTTATTCACTTGCAAATTCACAAAATTACACACGATACAGTCAGTGAATAGGTCACACTACATAAGTAATCCAATTTTCATAAAAAAGAGGTTTGCTTGATTATGCTGTGCACAGAGGTCAGCTCAGTTTGGACTTTGGTCATGCAGTTAAACTTCACGGCTCTTTGTTAATGACTGGTTAGAATTAGCAAAACAACCTTGTTGTCTGCGATCTGTCTGATCACAGACTGCATCCATTTTTAGTTTTACCGTCACTCTTTCATGTGCTAAAAGTTTCAGTCATTCCTGCATTCACACCTGGACCTATATGGACAATCTGGACACACACCACGGGCCCTGAGCATGAAAGTGCGCTCCATGATGGGAGAAAAAAAATGCTTTTTTTGTTTTCTGTCTATTTATTCATTATGGTTTACTTTAGCCTTTTATATTAAATTAAATTATAAAACACTCCACACACTGCTGTGCTATTGTTGAGTATTGTGTAGATAACAAAAACAACAAAATGAATCAATTTTAAGATGAAAATCAAAATGTTTAAAACTTTCTATATGCGCTTGAACCTTTGCTGAATTGTCCTTGTAATGCATTTCATATTTCCCATTAAAAAAAAAAAAAAAAAAAAAGACTACGGCATCAACATTGCAGGCCATTTCCCCAAATCTCTCATCTCCCCTTTACATGTAATGTAAAGTGTAAGTGAGGTCTGTCTTGGTGGTCATTTGAAAATCAGGGTTAATCCCCTGAGGAGCATGAACGTGGGGTTTTCCTCGTCCTGTATCCAGGGGAAAATTATCAGCGGTCACCAGAAGCCCCAAAGTTTTTTAAGATATTTTGCTTTAAAGTTGGCTGGAAAACTTACATCACCTTGCACACTGCCGATGGGGGAAAAATATCCTTTAATCTGTCAATTTACTTTTTATTTGTCACTTTCCTTACAGGAGGTTTATTGCACAAATTGGTTCAGTCAAAAACCTAAGCTGCTTTTGTCATGTCTGGTTTTCTTGACAGGCAGCGTACAAGCCTGAAAATATAATTGATATCTTTCAGGAAGTCAGTGTTGTGCAGATTTCTCACACAAAGCTCATATTCACCAAAACCAGTTGTGCGAATCTCTCACTGTCGAGCTTCACTTAATATTCAACACTTTCAGTGAGGTTATGGAGAGGACGAGGGAGAGAGAATCTATATTCGAACACCTTAAACAGCACTTGGTGGAGGATTAGTGGGTCAGCCAAAATGTAACGATCCTTCTTCCAATGATCTGCAGCAGACTGTTGTCAAGAAGCTGATAAAGGTGCAAAAAAGTGTTATAAGCTGTATAATCCCTCACTGTCCTATATGACTGCAGAATGACTACATATGTTGTTGTTACAACTACATAGAAACTCTTCATATAAAGTGTCTGGTTAATAAAACGTGGGTTAGTATATAAGTCAACACTAACCAGTATATGTTGCATAGCAGCTTTGGAGACCACGTTAAATATCAATACAACATTAGTATTGTTAGGTCATATTATAATCATGATTCATATTAAATATTAGACTGTGGTTGTCTCTCTATCCCTCACTTGTCTCTCTCCAAGAGTTTTATTGCCATAGAGTAGTAAAATTCAAACTACTAAATCTGATTAATTGTTAATTCCCTAATCATTCCTATTTTAAGCATTTTGTTTGTGCAAGAGTCATCCCTAAAGCATTTTACAGCGTGTCTCAATGTCAGATGGTCTGGGATTACACAAAACATGCAGACACAGATGCCCATCCTCTCCCAAATACTCAATATCACAGTGTTTTGTGTGAACAGCATTTTGCTGTATCACAGCTGCTTTATAAAGGTTTTATCGTAGAGAGTCAATGCCCGTGGATTAAACGTGTGATTGTCACTGTGCACTTCCCAAAGTGACTGAAAGGCTAATATTTTAGCACAGTTCCCTATTTTTCCCCATTATTCTAATTGTTATGTCTATATAATGATTGTTTCAATGTTTTTTTATAATACAGTGAGATGCTTTTTGTACATCTCTACGATCTCCTGCCTCAATGAGAGCAATCTGTAGGCAATAAATACGACATATAAACAATGTGGTATTTAACCGCATTCTCTCACTTATCTCATCTGCAGTATCAGATTGTTTCACACTGTTTGGCACAAAAAAAGAAATAAGTGCTTGTGATAAAAGTGTCCATATGTGCTCGCTTCACACTGTGTCCGCAACGTGTAATTCAGAGCAATATCTTTCCCACAGCTCTCTCAATAATCCCGCACACAGACAGAGGAGGGTATTTAAACCAACATTTGTAAAAGGTGATCTGGTTTCTGTCAGTAACATCTGGAAGCATCTGTATTTCCAGCTGTGCTCACAGCCGGTGGAAGGTGGAGGGGACGGACTGCACACAGAACTGGACGAGTCTCTTACTGAGGATGACGCCAGCGCAGATCAGCGCGACGCCGCTCGCGATGGTGGAGACCACGACTGCCAGGATCAAAGATGTCGACATCTGGCCCTGCCTATTCAGGCCTTGAGGAGCTGGGAGAAGATTAATAGACTTCAAAGAGTGTTTTAGATTTCATGCTTTATCTGTTTAGACGGGAGAGAATTTTGAGGGATTTATCGGTTGACATTAAAATTAACAGCTGATATCAAAATGGCTATCACTCAAAAGAAGAAGCAGTGTTTGTGGGGGGCGATTACGTACCTACAGCCCCAATACAGGTGATGTTGTCGCTGGCCAAGACTTCATCGTTGTCGCAGAGGCAGAGGATAAGGTGAGAATCTTCATCTCGTTTGCAGCTCTGCGTCTGACAGTGGCTGCAGTTCAGCTGTACCTTGATCTCACACTCGCCGTGACTCTCCATGGCTAGACAGAAGAACGTGCACACACACAAATACCAGAAATAAACTATTTGTTGGGAAGGGAGATTATTATCTTTGCATAATGCCCTAACAAGGTCTGGTGATTTTCTACAGGTTTCTCAGAAAGTCTCACAAAAAACCCAAAGCCAACATGAAATGATCCCACTCGCAAGTATTGCCTGCGCAGCCAAACACTGATGCTTTACAGATTATTCCTCTGTGACAAAGAGCTTCATTTTTGTCCCACAACAGCAAAAACACATCAATGAGCCACACTGCTGCACAGGGTGAGGTGTTCCTTCATTATAATGTTGGATTTACATCTTCAGCAGGAGCAAAGGCCTTTGGTAGAGAAGTCAGAAATGATTGAGAGACGGACTAACACGCTTGACAGTTCGCCAGCCTTATCCTTTAATCTCAACATATCACATGTTGTCTAGCATATGTGATCAATTATGTGTGTATTTGTGTAAAACGCAGTATATGCTTGTAATAAAATGGTTCTGTAACACATTTAAATACTGTTTTTGTGGTCTACATTAACCATTAGGCTGTGATTTGATAATTTTTTCCATAATTAAGTTACTCATATCTGAGTGCTGCATTGTTTCTGGATACAAATTATGAATATAAGGAGAAGTATGCTTGTGCCATGTGAGTCATACATTGAACTTTATCCTTCATTTAAAAACGCTGATTTAATTTCATTACAAAATTGAATTATAACTATTTAAATTAACCTCTTTGCTTATCTGGCTTTGAATGTGTTTCATGTATGAACACTGCGAAGGCAGTGATTGTGTTTGAACGCAGCAATTTGCAGCACACACAGCAACAACAACAGCTTCTTTCACATGACAATGGAGGTCTGTGTGTTGGCGCCGAAGGCAACAGGCTACATGTGGCCGTGAATTAGTCAACTGCCTTCCTGTTCCTCCAGCTCAATAATGAGAATCAGATGGCCCGTAGTCTCACAAAAAAAAAACTCCACAACATATAGCAACGTGCATGTGTGAGCGTGTCAGCCAGAGCGTTCAGACACATGGTTTGACACACACGGGCCCAAGCGTTGTGTTTCCATCGCTTATGGGGACATTACATAGGCTGACAGTCATTTCCTGGAGACATACCCTCACCATCACAATTTGCTGAAACCTAACCCTTACCCTAACCTTCACCTGAACCCAGTGTGAACACTGACCCAGAAATCAGCTGTTTTCCAGCTGGTGACACAGCTTTTGGAACCAATTAAACAAGCCATCCCCAATTAACTGGTTCAAGTCTGAAATTTGTCCCTGAAAGCAGCCTGTGTCAGATAGAAACATGTGCACACACACACAAACGCAGACACACACAACCTGAGGCACTGATTGGTTTGACTGCCTGCTGCACTAAGTGCTCAGACACCCAGGAGCTCAGGATTGAATCTTTACACCAACATAGGCTCTTTACTTTGGGATCAGCCACGTTTAACTCTGTTCCCATAGAGACTCTAAGAGGTGTTGCGACGACATGTTATGTAACTCCCGAGAGGCCCTTAACTTTCACATTACCACAGCCAAAATAAGATCATGGTGATTTTTAACTAACGTCAGAGTTAACATTTGCGAAATGAACTTCAAATTTGAACTTCATTTCTTTTTATCCAAGTAGCCTTTATTTGTCATTATTTGAATTTGTTCTTCCTCTTCATTTTATTGGCCTTTTATGTTCTATTGATCCATCTGTTGACTGACTTGTTGCCCGGAAACTTTCAGCAGAACTTTCACTGTCCTCATCAGCAGATGAACTTTGCTTTCTATCCTTTCTTCTCTGCTCTATTTTGACAAAACACTCGATGTACACTTACTAGCTTTTTCTAGAGATTTCTACTGTATCTCATGGCTTCATCAGAGGATGCGTTCCTGTGTTCTTTGCTCTTTATCTTCTTCTCTGCAGTAATCCACTCTACTTAATTCCATCCATCCATCCATCCATCCATCCATCCATCCATCCATCCATCCATCCATCCATCCATCCATCCATCCATCCATCCATTTTCTATACTCGACTATCCTAATGATCATGTCTTTTGGTCTGTGGGAGGAAGCCTGAGTGCCCGGAGAGAGCCCACGCATGCACGGGAAGAACATGCAAGCTTCATACAGAGAGGCCCTGTCTGACCCGGGGATCGAACTGGCAACCTTCATGCTGTGAGGCACACGCACTACTTGCTGCTCCACCGTGCCACCCTCTACTTAATTCCAATCTATTCTATTTATAACCAGTTTAACAAAAACAAATCTTCACTCAATGTCCACTTACTCACCTTTTCAAAGACTTCAACTGCGTCTCACAGTCTTCATCAGCAGAACTTTACTTGACTCTACTCAGTTCTATTCTATGTTACTCTAGTTCGGAAAAATAAGAAAATCTTAATTCAATGTCTTCTTGCTGGCTTTTCACAGGGCGTTCAACTATTCCAGCTTCAGCAGCTGATGGAATTTGCTCTCTTAGCTTTTCTATTCTACCCTTCTTGAATCTACTCTGCTTCTTTCTAATCCTTTCTGTTTTATCATAGCTTTACCAAAACAACATGAACTCAAGGTCCACTTACACTACTACTCTACTTTACTATATTCTAGTTAGACAAAAAAACAATCTTAACTCAAACATCTACTTACTGGCTTTTTTTAAGCTTTCAACTGCACAATTTTCCCTCAAGGGATGCTCCCTTGGCTTTCTACTCTCATCTATTCCTCCCTCATCTTCTCTGCTCGTCATGATCAGATTCATCAGCATCACTGTCTTCATTATGATGTCATGTGGTGAGTCCGTCTCACCTGCCAGAGGCTGAAGAAAAATCTCTCCCACTGGATGAATGAATGAGACCCCGTTCTGACCATCGGCTGTGATCTCATCCATCAGCGCAGCGTCACCTCCTGCCACAAAAAGTATGTTGTGAACGCTCAGACAATCAGACCAATCAGTCAGTATTACAAATAATGTCAAAGCCATTCTGATCCAATTATGGCAGTTCAAGCTTGTCAGGTTGGTGCCACTTGGCGGTTTTTCTCTTGACAGAAAATCACCATGTCGCCAGCATTTTTACACTGGTGGCAGAAAGTTGTGACTAGATTTGAAGGCTCCTACCATTAAGATTTAAAAAAGCAGAGTAATAAAAAGAAAATGTATAATTACTATGTATGATTATCATGGCAACAAATGAAATGATCTAATCACACTGCATGGTAGTGCTTTACAAAGCTCTATGAGACAATAACATGTTCAGTTTTTTCAGTTCAAATTGTGTAATTTTTGTTAAGAGTCAACCGTTGAGCACAACCAGACAAGCATAAATCAAGATTCAGACTGAAGCACAAATCCAGAAACATATATATATATCTATATATATATATATATAGATATATATATTTAAGAATGACATTCACGCCACACAAAATATGAATATGCTTCTTTGAGTGAAAAAATGAGACAGAGGAAAACAAAAGACATAAAAATGAGGGTTTTTGGTGCAGGGGTTAGAAATGGTAAAACACCATAGTTTAAAGGTAACGGACAGAATACTTTTACCTCTGTAACCTCCCCCACCGCCTCCGGCTGTGCAGGCCCCACCTCCACCTCCAAAACCCCCAAAGGTGGACCAGCTGAGCTTGGACAGGGCCCGGGGACAGGAGGACCCACCCTCAGCACCCTCCACCAGCGACCTTCCTGCCCTCAGGTGAGGACTGGGACTGTCTCTCCAGCCTCCACCTCCACCTTCAGGGAAACAAACACATACACAAAATGAAACATTATGATATCATGTGTATTACATATTTAGAAGGATGGACGTAGGGATGAAAAAGACGTGAACACCAAGTTTGGTGCTGCTCACCTGGATTGAAGTTCAATCCACCTACTGTAACGTGAGCAGGGATAGAAAGGGTCATTGACTGGCAGCATGAATGCTGTGGATACCTTCACAGGAGGTTTTGCAAAGTAAAGCAGGAAACCAGCAAAAGCAGCTTAAGGGTTAACATAGAAGGGAGGATGGAGACATATCTGGCTGCCCCTTAGGGGTGCTAACTTGATTTCCTGCAGACAGTGTGTGTAAATGTAAACCGGCAGGGTCAGTAGTGTTGATGGAGCACTCCAGTGACTTAGCATTACATTTCCATTACGTTGGGGCCTCTTAGGACTTGTGTTAAAAAATGGTCAAAACTGATGGATCTGATGCTAAGATATGCTGACTTTTAGTCCCTAGTCAAGGTCAAGCCCTCATAAAATGCCTGTTTTTTAGACTGTGTGCTGTTTGTCAGGCCGCTCCTTCAAAATCCATGTTAACAGTTTGTAATGCATGCTTTCTGCCATAAAGTTTTAATTTTTTTAGTATCAGTGGGTCAATTTGGGACCAAGAGGGGGTGACATTAACCTCCTTAGGAAACAAAAAAGATTTACAGACACAGAAACTTACATGTAAGGCGAATTAATGAAGATTTTATAGAAGTATTAAAATTTTCTGATAAAGAAAACAGACTATCATTATTTTTGTGTGCAAAAAATTTTAAAAACTTTTTAAAATGCAAACATCTACCAGCCACTGACAGTGTTCAAACTGTTCAGCCACATCATTATTTTTTATCTGAAATCTAACAGCCAGTTAGATTTTACCAGCATTTGGCTGGTGCTAATTTCAGACCCTGGTTGGTGGCCATCTATGCTGGCTCTCATTAAATTACTGACAAAGATTCAGCCTTTCCACTATTGTATATAAGCAGTATGTTTTAGGTTTTTTTTACACATCTAGTGCAGTCGGCCTATATCACCCTGAGTAATCTGTCTGAGCACATTCAGCCAGCAAATCAAGCTCTGCTTGGTGTGATATGCAGTCTCAAGAAAGCAAGATTTTCCAAGGAGCTCAGTCTTGTTGAGGTTACATTTGACAAGGTGGGAAGATCTCCAGCTGAAGATTTGAGTGAAGCAAGCAGAGCTACACAGCATAGAGATAAGAGGAGACGGAGCTCTTGCTCTGTCCACCAGTTTTAGTCGTGTTGCTGTGTTTCTTTGTTTCTGCTCACAGGCAGCTCGTGGGCAGACATCAGAGGGTCAACAGCAAGGCTTCAGCCTGCTTTTGCCTTTTGTTTATCACTTTACACCCATCCACTCATTGAAATCACTGACAGCCACACACTACTGCCGTTACATAGTCACTTTTTTTATATTTTTATATGAAGTTGGAATTGAACTTCTTCCACGCTGCAGTGATGGAGACCCTTCAGCAATGAATAACAATAGTAAATAGCTGATCACAGCCTCTAATCTATGCCGAGCAGATAGAGGAAGGTTTTAAATAAGTCACACATGTCCAGCAGGAGCTACTAAGCCTTTAAAAAGGTTGTTGATTCTTTCAAGTCCACGCTGTGATCCATGATAATGACATACAATGACATACACATATATCTACTGCAGCTCTAATCTCAGGATCAACATTGCCAGACACATCCACATAAACATTATGCATGAACACACACACAACTCCTTTACTCACTACTAGCAGCTATATATTTCTCCTGACTCGCAGATATTTATCTGAACAATCTCACAGAGGTTTCAATAAGATGAGCTGATAGATGGTCTGTGTGGAGACACTGTTGGTCAGAGGGGATTTAGTGAGAATGTTCCAGGAGGCATTTCCAGGAGCGAAGAGAGATCTTGCCATATATGTCTCGCTTGAAAAGGTCAAGACCCGTCAGGAAAACTGTTCGGAAACTAAAAATATGATCCAGATAGATCACATTATCCACAAGTAAAACACATCCCACTATGTGAAAGCATGCAAGCATGCCATCGTGTGCTACTTTGAGTGTGTGTGTATACAGGACAAAGAAAATCTCTCGTGGCCTTCAATGAAAAAGTGCTTTTGAAATCACACAAAGCCTGTTGTCATCTGAGCTTTTCCGCACTTCAACAAATAGACAGGATTAACAGCAGCAAACATGTAACCTCTCTCTGATCACAAAGCAAACACCTGAGTTTGCAGCCAAACTTTAGTGTGATCAAGAAAGCTACTGTTAATAATTTCATACATTATTTATACTGCATGCATTGTGCTGTGTCATGATTTATTCAGCTCTTTCTTTCATGCTCAAAGTTGAACTAGTTGAGAGGTTTTCTATGTTTCTGCATCTTTGTTTCCATTCTGTCATTCCTCTCTCCATAAAACTGTCTCAACCTGGGATCCTGTGGGATCCTCCATCACATCACAGTGATTTTGTTTGGGGGGGGGGATATTTTCAATAGACATATTTTCCATCATCTTGTAAAGAACTGAACTGAAAAGTTTTTGTTGACCTCATCTTTAGTGTCTACACTGACAATTTCACGCAATTTCTCTGAGTCTGATGGAGGCCCATATTCCCTGCTTATGATCTCTCTGCCTTCATTTTCTGTTATCTCTCCACTGTTGACTATTACAGGCATAAAAAGACCGCCAAAATTACTTAAACCAAAACAGTCTTCCTGTTACTCCAAATTACTTACAGACCTCACTGTCAAAGGATGCCATTGAGACGTCTGACACAAGAAATAGTCCCTATGAGGACTGTTGACTGCATGTTCTGCGTTACCCAGAGTAACGGGAACACATTTTGCGAGCACCACAAATAGAAGTGTTTCACCTTTGTTAAGTTAGTGTGGAGAGAGTCATCTCAAAGTCAGATAACTCAAAACCTGGGCACATAAAACAGAATGTGACTGCATGGCTAGATACCACTACAGGTAAATGAACATCTACATTGGTAGTATTATGACCTATAATACAGTACAATACCTGCAGCACCAGTTTGCCCATTGGTACTGGCAGCTATGGTGCTGTTTTCATACTGCTCCAGTGGTATCTGGTCTAGACTGGACTCCGGGTCCTCCAGGTAGGCATTTCCCCCTCCGCCAGCTGCAATCAGCAAGGGAACCAGCTCACCTCCCTCCATCTGACGAGACAGCATCTCTGTAAATCTCACTCATTTGAGCACATTTCAATATGTATGCTCAGTGGTGCACACACATTTGCATTTCACTGCAAATGAAAAATTAATTTGACAAAGCATCAGTGTAAGTAATAAAGAAAATTAAACATGACTCAGGAAGCCCCTCCTTACTGCAGACAGGAGATAATAATAATAAAAGTAACAACATTTTTTTTCATGACAATTTTATGATAACCCTGTGGATTAGAGCGTGAGACCCTGCTGAATCATTTCAATATGCCTACAGACATTTCTGATGTCTAACAGTACGTACACTTAATCTGCACAAGTTATCAAACAAACCCACAGAAAGGACACACAGCACTGAAACAACACAGCTTTTTCTGTCACCTTAAAGATGTAGGTGGCTCCCCCTCCTCCGCCTCCTCCCCCAGCCCACTCTGCACTGGCCTCTCCCCTGAGGTTGTCTTCAATCACTGATGACTCTCCCAGGCAGATCTTCTGGGTGTGCGGATTTCTCTACACCAAGGGGGGAGAGCGAGACTTCAGTGAAAGAAGCCAGCTTCACAAACGCATGCATTAGGGAGGAATTTTTTTTTTTTTTTACCTCGGTCACTCTCTTGTCTCTCCTCTCCCTGACAAAAAGATGTCCACAGTGGGACATCCCATGTTAATAAATCCTTCAACCCTACTCACCCCTGGACATGCGTCCTCTCCTTGGTGGCCCACCAAAATGTGAAGTATGTCTCCTTTCTCCAGAGGAAATATGGCAGATATGAAGACCCCGTGGTTGCGTTTGTTGTGGTTTTTGGCTCCTTTCCCTCCTGCAGCCCCATAGGCGGAAATCCTGAGGAAGATCATTCCACCACGAGAGGATTAAATACTGAAAGAAATTGTTTTCTTGTTCAGACTCCACAGCATCTATCATACTAGATAGATGGACTGCATTACACTTGAACAAACAAGTATAGAAGTCTCTCAAGACGCTCATCAGGAGACACAGTCACCTGGACTTTAATAGAGGATTCTGGTAACTCATCAGATTACAGCCTACACTGTACAGTGTAATTCTTCCCAATTCAGTGTCATTTTTGTGTACCAGGACAGTATGTACTAATTAACAGTATATGTAGGGACAAGGAAACAAGATGCAAAGTTAGGGAGTAAAGGGATAACAATGTGGGAATTTATGCTGTACTGCAGTGCAATTTAAGGCCTGAAGGTACTATAATTATCAAACTGGGCACCAGACATACAATTAAGTGTATCATCAATAACTCGGGTGCAGTTTAGGCCTAACATCTGTGTAACCTACGCCACAAAATAAAGGGTATAAAGGCAACTCTAAGTGACAAGCTCATGAGAAAGACAATAATCAGGACCAAATGTAATTTTAGCAGATCTGATTTTGTTCTCTTCAAACATTCTTTCTGAACATGTTTCACCCAAAACTCAGGAAAGAAATCAAAGTAATCTTTTGACCAAAGTGTTCAATCCCAAAGGCCCTTTCGATATACACTTTAGTTTACATTTCAGAAATGTAACAAGCATTTTATGAAAAGAAGGAGTTACAATTTCCCATTCCTTATTTTTATGTAGTCCCAATGTGATATCAGAGTCTCTAAATCAAGTGTCAGTTTGCGAAATATCCCAAAAGAAGACACCAGTGTAACTGAGGGCTTTTGCTTGTAGTTTAAAGTTGGCTAAAACTCTCATTTCTGTCATGCCACTCTTCTCTGCAATGCATCTGTCCTCTCTTTCAACATGCTCTCCCTCACATGTGTCAGCAATTATCACCCTCTCCTCTGCTGTGCTACACCCACTCACTCACAGGTGTCATCAATCCTCTGCTGTGGACTAAAGGAGCACTCAGCTGGGTTTTTTTTTTTGGGGGGGTGGCTGCTACAACATGTATTTTAGCCTACGTTTACATGTAGCAGGGTATTTGAAAAACGGATATTTTAGCCCCTCAGTTTTCAAAAATAACATCGTGCACACATCGTTTTCAAAAATGTTGTTGTTTACACGAACCCGGATAAATAGGCCGTTGAGCGCATCATAACTATGCAAAACCTATGGGCGCGAGTGTAAACATAGGTCGCTAAAACGCCGTTTAACCCTGTTTACACGCCAACACATAACCGGCGTTTTCAGTTTTAAAAATGATCGTTTTCCGTGAAAAAAAAAAACAAAACTCAGTTTGCGTGTAAACGAGAGGACAAACCATATGAAAACATATGCGTTTTCCCTGAGTGTAAACGTAGCCTTAAAGTATTACGTACCTGTTCTCTACCTGTTCGGTGTAACTGACTTACTGAATTTGATGCCAGCAATACAAACAATACTCTACTGTTATCATCTGTACCTCTTCAGTGAAGGTAAGTGTTGCATGATTACTTTCAAATAAATCCCAGCAAATGTATAAAATGCTATGGAGCTCTCTTTACCCCATCGCCCCCCGAACTTCCAGCTTTGTTGCTCAATGGGTCATACTGAACCATGCAATAACAGTAAACCTCCACTGTAAATTAATTTTAAGTTTCCATGTGCATGTATGTATTGGTACATACTCTTCTGGTACATTGTGGAAATAATTACACCGCAAACTGGCAAGAATTATGCTGAACGTTGAGGGCTGTAATCTCAAGCGTTACCAGATTTCCTCTTACAGATACCACGTGTTGATGTTGTCATGAAGTACAGCTGTGTATAATTTAGTCAAAGTAATTCAACACTCTGTAAATCCCATGATTAATCATACCACATTTCCATTGAACGTTGAATCTCATGTTGTGAGTGTGATAATGAGGTCCCATGAGCGGTTGTGCAAAGACAATCAAATTGATTTAGGTCTTGATTTGGCAAGACAACAATCAGTTATGCTGAGTATGGCCAGAATAGTTTAGTCCCCAAGCATGCAGTCACACCTCCTCTAAACTGACATGCCCAGCTCTCTGAGTCACACAGCGATGATAACACATATGGTATACACTCCTACAAATAAACTACGGATAACACGCAGAAAACTGGAAAAAGGGTAAACAACAGTGGAACTCTTTCTGTCCAGATAAAGCCTGTGGCATCATGCTTAATGGGAATCACAGCTTTCGCTGGACAGCATGGCTATATGTGATATTTTTGCTATTGTCAACAAATCCTATGAAAAGACCAAAACCAACCCTTTAATTCCTTCTTAATACAAAATATTTCATTCAGCATTCATTTTTTTAAAAAGGCTAAATGATTTTCTTTAACATCTGCACTGCTATTTTTAGCAAATGTTACACAAGCAGGAGTAAATGCTCCTGCATTTGCTGCAGACTGACTGACACACTCAAAATAAACTGCATCATGCAGTGCAACTGTGTGGCTCATTTGTGTATTTTTAATAGCTTTTGGACAATTAAGGTGTATGGCACAGTAGAATAAGATGTATTTGGCTTTGACTACACAGACAAAACTTATTAATAGGATCAATTAATTGTGGGTTTTGGTCTTTCCATGGGGGCTGCACGGTGGCGCAGCAGGTAGTGCGCGTGCCTCAAAGCAAGAAGGTTGCCGGTTCGTTCCCCGGGTCAGGCGGGGCCTTTCTGTGTGAAGTTTGCATGTTCTTCCCGTGCATGCGTGGGTTCTCTCCGGGTACTCCGGCTTCCTCCCACAGACCAAAAACATGCTCATTAGGTTAACTGATGACTCTAAATTGTCCGTAGGTGTGAGTGTGAATGTTTGTATGTCCTTGCATGTGGCCCTGCAATCGGCTGGCGACCGGTTCAGGGTGTACCCTGCCTCCCGCCCATCGTAGCTGGGATAGGCTCCAGCCCCCTGCAACCCCGAAAGGGATAGGCGGTATAGATAATGGATGGATGGATGGACAATAAGAAAAATACAGAACTTCCAGCCTCTCAACTTCCAATTTAAAGCTCAAGCAAATGAGCATAACAGCCACCTCCTCTATCACTTACAGGTATCTGTTAGTAGCAGGTACCCTCCACATTTGGACTCCTTTCAGGGGACCGTCCTTCCCCACAGTCACGCTGACATTTTTGTTCCTGTAGGTGCTGTCACACTGGGCCTGGGTTGGGCCATGGGGACCACTGGCACCGCATGAGTTAAACCACCACGTCATCAAAGAAACTTCTGGAAAAATGGAGACAAAGAAAAGAGAGACACGGACATGAGTTGGTGGGAGATTTTAGAATTGTTGATTAACCTCGAGTCCAAAAACAGTTGTGACGCTGTGTAAGACATAAATAAAAACAGAATGCAATTATGTGCAAACAAACTGTGTGTCGGCAATGGTCTTACCAAGTGAACAGATACACAATCATGTGTTCACAGTGGTGAATCTCGCTCCATCCTTGATGGAAACCACTGCGCCTTTCATACCCAATCATGATACTCTCACCTCTTGCCAATTAACCTGTTTACCTGTGGAATGTTCCAAACAGGTGTTTTTGGGGCGTTCCACATCTTTCCAAGTCTTTAGTTGCTCCTGTCCCAACTTGATTGATTCATTTTAGTGTATCAAATTCAGAATAAGCAGATATTTTTAAAAATCAATGAAGCTGATGAGGTAAAGCATTAAATATATTGTCTTTGTGCTGCTTTCAATATGTCAAAAAGGATTAGCAAGTTATCACCTTCTGTTATATTTATGTTTTAACCCTAACATTTTTAATGGGTTTTGTACTTTATAGTCACTTGGAAAAAATAATTAAACACAACAACAAAAAAAAGAAATTAAATGTTGAGACTAAGATAAAGAGCTAAACAGGAAAGAACAGAAACAAGCATATGGCACAACATCTAGAAGAGTAACTGGAAATTGCATTAAGCACCTGGTATGTGAGCCCTGAACGAAGAATGGATTAAGAGCTTCTGGTCAGCTGATATGGTAGATAAAGCTTCAAGCATTAAGAGAAATTGTGCAATCCACCATCTGGTATGTAAATTCTGCATGCAGAATGGATTAAAAATGACACGGAGGACAAGGGGTGCTTTGGAAATTATCAAGTTATCCAAGGTGACAGCTGAAGCTGCACACTACCTGAGGCCGAGGGCTCTGGAAGGGGGCTCAAGAAATCCTCCAAGTCCACCATGGGCATGAGAGAGTTGAGATCTGAAGAGAGGCAGTAAGCCAAGGTGAAGAAAGGTGGGAAGAAAGAGAGAAAAATAGTCACAGTCACCAATCTACAGATCACTGAAGCATAATATATACCCTCGCAGAAAGCGACATGGATTAAAGGAAATCACAACAATTCATGGAATGGTATTCAGGATGGACATGGAGACATTTTCTCAGGCTAATTCCTGGAAACATCATGACTATATTTCTCTTTAAGTCTTCTTTATCCACTGAAACCAATGTGGAGAGCCTCCATGAGTTTCAACACCATAAAAGAATTCAAGGCTCTTCATCATAAATGTGATGAAACATTAAGTTAATTCATGGGTTACTTAAGTAACTTGGGATCCTGAATTGACTGTGATAACAGCTGGAAAATGCTCCACTCTTACCCGACTGGAGCTGAGCATCAGTCATATATCATGCCATCCCTGTGCTCACTCAGAGATTTTAAACCATCCTTCCCTCAAATCACAAAATAAAAACAGTCTTACCCCTTTAATTCACCGAAGACAAATTTGTGAATCTGCAAATCAACTATGTTCCCATTTCAATAGAGCAGAGAGAGTTGTTAAAAAATTCTTTCACATGACTTTGAGAATTAAAAACCCAAAGCATAATGACGCTGACACAGGAATGTTGGCTCACATACTGCGGTACTGCAATTGCAGCAAAGCATCGAGCGTTGGTTACCCTCTTGTCACGGTCAATAACTGAAATGGGGTATCAAATGAAAGACTGACGACCAGCGGAGTGAAAGAAAGCAGTCATCAGTTAGTCTCGACAACAGTCTCAACAGTTGAGAGGAGCCACAAGTGCTAATTACAGATACGCTGCAGGAGTTTGTTGTTAGCAAACAAGAGTTACGTTTGTGACCAAAATACATTGTGTGTATCCCTGAGGTCTAAGAGATGTATTAAATACATTTCTTCACTCATAAAACATTTTCACAACAGATTTTGCAGTCAACTTCTGCTGCATTTGTTGGCGCCTTGGGGCTCTTCTTTGCACATTACTGTCCCAACTCAGGAATGCAAGGAAAGTAGAGTATATCCATGCAGAGCTCAGGCACGTGCCCGTAAAAGCATTGCTCCATAGTTCTACTAGTGGATAAAAATAATAAGGGATAGTTTTCTCCCCCTGGCAAAGGCGATTCCTTTTTACTTTTTACATAATTACTACCACAAACATATGTTGCACCAAACGGCGGTGTTTCTGTTTTGGTCACCATCTTTTAATGATGGCACATTAGCAACAGCTTACCTGTGTTGAAGCAGGCAGCTCCAATTGCAATGTCATCAAGAGCAACATCAGCATTGGAGCCTTGTCTCCACATAGCTGTCACCTTAATGTAGAACCTGCAGAAAAGCACACACCATTTGTGCATTTAAGTTACAGTTGTTGTCTTCATGTAAAAGGCAACAGGAATTCCAATACATGTATAACAAAAAACAGCTGGAAAAGAAGAGTAAGTCAAATCTTCACAATTATTACAAATTCTTTAAGCCTCTTTCAGACATACAGTCTATCCCTGAAATGTTTCTGCATGGGGTCATGTGTGAATGGGAGAAGGGATCGATGTTGGTATGACTGTGCTGTGAATGACAGCAATGAGATATCAGGGGCAATTGATGGCATTGATACTTCAGAACAGTTTTTGTTTTGATGTGGAAAAGAGAAATTAAATATTACAGAGCCCAATGTGAAAAAACGTGAGTGAAAACGAGTAAATCGAGGTGAGACCATACTTGATCCTTTTGCTGTAGCACTTCGGCGTTACATAACCATTTGCTTCTCTAACCTTTTTTTCATTTTACGTACCCATGATCAAGACCAGTCAGCTGCAGGGCAACATCTTCCCAGTCATCTGTCCACTGACCATTTCTCTCCCAGACCAGTGGTGCAGTGGTGGTCCCATTCTCCTCTATAGCCACCAGCAGAGAACCATTAAAGTCTCCATACACGTACAGAGAGAAACGCATCTGCACAGAAAAACAGACGCAACTTCAGGAGGGAGACAGCAGATTAACAAACTCTTTTGTTGCCTCACAAATAGAAGGGGACAAAAATATGTCAACAAAATGATTAAACCAACTGTATCTGTCTAAAAAACTGACCTGGCAGGCAGTAGTAGAGACCGGAGGAGGGAAAAGGGAGCTCTGGATGGAGGCCTCTCGAAGGGAATTACTCTCTCTTACCTGCAGAAACAGGAAGTGCCCTGGGGGCGCACAATAAATGTGACAGAGCAGAACACTGACCAGGTCATGAAACACACCGTTATGAAAATAATGAAACAAGAGACACAGCAAAGGTTTGGAAAGCTTGTGTTGAACTCTGTCAAGACACATTTTGAGCTTGTTTTACCACTGGACAAAAACCAGCAGCCTATAAAATAAAAGCTGTGCTCAGAAAAACAAACTGAGACACCAGAATGTGATGATTCACCAGAGGGATATGAGGTGTTTATATGTGTGTTTCACATGTGCTGCACACACACGCTGCCAACCTGGTGTCCTCTGCAGACTGACACCCTGCATATCTTCTCCCACCAGTAGCTCGTCTCCAGCGACCCTCCTCCACGCCGAGTGCTGGTTGGACACCGACCAACCACAAGCATCCCGTTCAAATGAACAGTATGAGCCAAATGGTAGAGCATCTGGGGAGCAAGAAGATTTCTGTCAACCTTTTCCCCTTGATTGATGAGAAATTAGCTCAGCACAAATAATACACATAACACAGGTTCTGTTTTAGTCTGTGCTTGCATATGTTTCCTTTACTCTCACACTGTATTGTCTCTGGATTCTGATACGCCTGCTACACTGCATCTGCAGGGTTGGAGTGTCCTGACCTCTCATAGACTTTGCAGGAAATATGCTTGTTTGACGTATTTCAGTCACATGAGATGCTGGATAACAATTTAATCTCTTTGCATCCAGCATAACTAAAGATGGTGTATTTAGTCTCGAAGCAGGGGGGAAAGTGCCAGCCTCAAAGTGAAAGATGCCTTGCAACAACTCCAAACCAATGTTATTTTCATGTTGACTCATCCAAGAGTCACTTGGTTAACATATTTGAAGATACAACGTCACTGTACTATCGCCCACACATTGTAACGGTCAACACATGTTAAAGAAATAGTTCTGGGGGGAAAATTAAGTTTCAACAGTCTGTTTATAGACATATATATATATATATGTGTGTACGTGTGTGTGTGTGTGTGTGTGTGTGTGTGTGTGTGTGTGTGTGTGTGTGTGTGTGTGTGTATGTATGCATGTATATATTTCCGTGCCTTTATGTACATACAGTACATACTTGCTTTTATCACCTTCTTTTACTGTTGTACTACCAGATTCTCATTAATCATTTTTGAGTTGCTCAGCTTCTATAACTACACAACAATAAACATTTTTGTTTTAAATTCTAAATGATGAAATACATTTGTGAATCCTTCAGTGTGAATTGATATCGAGAACCATCTTATTCCATATGTCCTGAACACAGAGAGAAAAATGTGTTCCAGTCTTTTCATCGGATCTTGAGATGATAGATTGTTCAAAAAAGACATTTACAAAATGTCAGAGTTTATTTTATGAGCATTGAAAAAATTACACCACCTCTGTGACCCAGTTCCTTTCCCCTGGGCTCCACAATTCAAGGACTTTAAATAGCTCTGACTTCATTGATTTCATTACTTGACTAAAGTGGGGCCTTTTGATTCTAGGGGAGGCAAAGTGTTTTTCTTTGCATCGGGTTATTGAAGAAGGAAGCTTCTTACATGTTAGACTGAAATTGGAAGAAATGTAAGGTATTGACTGTCTAAAAACAGCCTTTCTGCTGCATATCGATCAAAACTGACAAGTCAAAACACTAATCCACGGGCGGTGTATCAAATTATAATAGAGTGGAATATGTTGTGATGAGACGTTTTACAGCCTTGACTTCAAGATGAAACCTTTAAAAAGCAGAGCATATCAAATTCCTAATGAAACAATAAAGGAATTTCCTGCTAATTCACAAAAAAGCAGCTGTGGAGAACATTTTGATGCAAATTATCAGAGGACCGAAGCTCCACTCAGGCTTCAAGCATTAAATGTCCATATAATAGTTACTTCTTGCACTTTAAATATATTGTGTGGAGGCCCTCGGCATGGAATAATCTGGTACCTCCAGTCAAAGGATTAACAATTTATCATGGATCTAAACTTTAATACAGCTAATGCAAATTATTTACAACCTTCCAGTAGCCCCATATTCTGCTTTAAGAGTCCTGCACTGTATGCTGGGCCTCACTTAACTCTCCACCCACAGCCACACAAAGTGAAGCACTTACACATACACATCCTTTGCTATTCGTAATGTTTACACACTCCCACTCTCGGTCCAATGAGTGCAATGGTGCAGGTCAAATCACATAAAAATCATTCAAGGACACGCACGGTAAAACCTCTCAATGCGACCACAATTTCCCCTCAAAGCGTCATCCTGCTCTGCAACCTGTGATTTTACCGAGAAAAAAAACAAAAGCTCACCACAGATGAAGCCTTCATCCTCTCCTAAAGGACAGTCAGTGTGGAAGTTGCACACTTGGCTCTGATCGATGCAGCCTCCTGAGGTTTCACAGTGGAAAGATTCCCCACATGCCCCATCCACCTCTATGACCTGGTGTTCTGCATCCAAGCAACCACAGAACAATTACGCAATACTGTCATCGCAGAACTAAGCCAAAATTCACTGCAAAAACAGTTTTATATCTGGAAGTCATTTAACCCTCATGTTTCAAAAGTACCTTTCTTTTAAGGAAAAGTTAATAGGAAATACACTCATTGGATTTTTTTGTTGTGTCAGATGAGAAGATCAATACCAATCTGGTATCTGTCCATTAAATATGAGCAGTCAGGAGCCACTTAGTTTAGTTAGTATACATAGTGGGATCAAGGGGAAAGAGCCAGCCTGGCCAAAGGTCCAAGGATAATAACACCCAACAAACAGCCCCTCTTACACTCACTAACTGACATGTGGGATCTCCTTTGTTTAATCCTTTACAAAAACCAAAGTGTAAAAATGACAATTCACTGTTTTATTACAACAGCAGGAACAGGAAGGAGGAACTTCCTGCAGTCTTGGCAGCAGCCAACAAATAGAGTGGCACATCTAACCCTCTGCCAGAAAACGAATAAGCGTATTTTAACTTTTTTTCTCAAAAGCAACCTGCTGCTTCAAAACCACCAAACCTGCCAAACAAGGAGGACAGTGTTACCTGTTTACAATTTGGAAAATCAACTACAACTCTTTATGTTATTCATCTTAATTATCTTGGTCCCTCTTATTTATCTGGATAGGGAGGCCAAAATATTAGAAACACTTCTTAATAAAATGTAGTGGAGAATGACACTTTAACTATGACCTCAATGACAAACATAGAATTGAATTTACACATTTCTGACAACAAAAACTGAACATCATGAGCATTATAAAGGTGGAATCTATGTTGTTTTGAATTTCAGCTGTGCCACAGTGAGCCAATTGTCAGCAGGTTTTCAGTTTACAAACGGTACAGCTGGTTCCTTCTGTTTGGTCCAAGGTGCTTATCAGAGGGAACAGCTGCTTGAGGGTTTGGTTTGAACACAAATGAGTAAATCAGAGCTCCACCGAACATGATGCACTCACCTGATTCACAGTCTATGAGCTCCAGAGAGTCTAGAGCCACAGTGGCTCCATCTTTATCCAAGCAGGAAGTATAGAGCAGGGTCACCTGAAAAGGCTCATCCACCTGACCAATCACAGTCTCCAGAACTTCCCACTCAGCCCTGCATCGACCAATCACAGAGAAACATCATTTAACGTCACAACTTCCTACATTTTTTACTGGCATGTATGGATACATTTCAAGAGACTAAAACAACAACAACAACAATGCGTGCAATCAGCAATTAGAGAGGCTTGAAAATATGAACAATACCACTTTTATTATTATTATTATTATTATTATTATTATTATTATTATTTTCTTTTTTTGGAAAGGTCTGCGAGATCTGATGTACTGGCGTCATCGCTTTGCTGTCACTAAGCAACCACAGTTACCTGCAGTTTATCACAAGGCTAACAAGGTTAATAAAATTAGCTAATATCATCAGCAAACTGAAAAAGTAAAAGATTTTGATGGATGTCCGCTACAGTTCTCCAACCCAGATGTTGTTCATCCTCGTATTTATCTTGTATCATGATATTCTTGGTGAAACAGGCTTTGGCAGAAACAAGCAACATTTTATACATTTTCCCTGTTTCGAACAAAGAGAACAAGAAAATCTAGAACAAGAAAATCTGCTCTGAGGGCCAAGGTTTGCAGAATTAAATGAAAAGTACAGTCTAATTTAGAAAATAAGGTGACGGGTCGTGTCTTCCTGTGAGGACTCAAGTCTTGAAATTTATCACATAAATATAAATAAATTTGAACATAAATGACATTTGACTGTAAAACATAATGATGAAGACACCATTTATCATAGCCTGAAACTCTAAAAATAGAAATTATTGTCAGATTTTCAAATTTTCAATGGTCCTTGAACAAATCAAGCGTTACAAATGTTTCCATCAGTAAAAATAATCAAGTCTAAACTCAAAATAGTGATATTTCAGTGAAATCACTTTATTCTACATGTTGCATGTGTCAAAACTAAAGCGTAAAACAAATCCATCCTGTGAAAAAAATAAAATTATACACTTCTCATCGGAGCTGGGAAGCCTTGAATGACTTGTCACATGACAAAAATTCTGACACACAGAGCCGAGAGGAAAAGCTGAAAATGTCAAGTTTATAGTTGTTTTCCAATACTGGTAACACTTGTGGGACTTGGAAAAATGTTCAACTCTTTTTTTTCTTTTGTTTAAAGATTCACGGTATTACAACTGTTACAGAATACAAAAAAGAATTTTTGAGTTCTCTGTTTCTTTGAGTTAAGACTGTGCTGTTTGAGGTGCAGGATTGATACACCGCAGTGAAAAACGAGCCCACAGGAGCAAAAAAACAACCACAAACTGCTTGGTGTTCACAGGGTTCCTTTACTAGTTTATATGATAGCAAACTCTGTGGCAGCTCTGGGATCATGGTTACTTTGTGGTATTTTATTGTAACCAAACACTTTGTTTAAACAAGTGGATTTCTCATCAGAGTGAACTATGGAGGCCTCGCAAACATGTTGAATATATTTTCTTCCTCATAAAACATTTCGAAAGGCCTTTTGGTTTGTTTTAATACCTGCTTTGATTGTATCAGTTTGCGCAATTCATGTTTTGTTCTTAAATTGGCACACTGCTCCTTTTATAGGCAAACACTGCTACTGCTGTCCATATAGTCAGAAGAAAATCACAACATTAACAAAGAATACAGCTCATCAAATCGTTTCTCTACCACACCACCATCCACATACTTTCAATACATAAATATAATAATCATATCATAATCAGTATATATTTTTTTGCTTCTTCAATTTCCACCTGTCATGCCACAACTTGTGACAAAGCCAGGACACACAGAGTAGAAGATGAGCCATATTTCACATTATTTATTTTTATCTGCGAGTGCGGTGCTGTGTGATGGCGCCTTCACTTTTACTCGACACATTACATATGCATCTCTCACAGTCCATTTCTAAAAATAACCCCATGCTGTCACAGCTTAAAAATGACTGCACATTTAGTGAAGTGGGTGAGTAATGTTTCACTATTGGGAGGATACAGTGAAATGAAAATAATGCACACAATCTAGCAGCTATTTCCAGGAACACTACACCTCTGTTTGGCAGTAGCTGATTTCTGAGAACAGTCAGGTGAAACATTACAACACACAAACCACAACAGCAGAGCATGTGACACTACATTACACACAACAGCGGTTACATCTACAGGTTAGCATGGGATGAATGGTGGGCTGAATTCATTAATCCGCTGTCTGTGTGTGCCTCATAATGGAATTGCTCAGTCCATTACTGCACCCACAAAGCTAGTGTACAAACTTATTGCATATGCCCATCCATCCCTCTTCTGTCCTAACCAATTATGTACAAATTCATTTCCAGAGTCTGCATCTAGAGACATGAATGCTTTTAGCTGCTCTAAAGATGGCTGTGCTTCAGCATTAGATCAAAAGGAAATACCTGTGCCCATGTCCCAAACAACATACAGAGGACTACTGTCCCCAAATGCTCACAATTCTACAGTTTGTCTGACATGAAAGTAAAGGAACATTTTCTTTATTGAACCTTTGTAGCGCAGAAGGAAAAGGTATTAGTTTCTGTGCCCTTGTTCTGTCAGAAGGCCTCAGTCACCTTTCACTGCAGTAAATCTATGCTCCCTTTAGCTGAGACTCAGCTTAACAAGCACTTCAATCAGTAAAGATGCAGGGTTTTACTTTTTGACTCTAATTCAATGGACATATTGTGCTCCATAAATACTACATAAATAACTGCTCAGTTCAAGCAGCATGGCAGAGGCATGAGGAGTGTGTTTGCTGACCTGCGGTCGCCCCTCTGGTTGAGAACCACAGAGTGACTAGTTGAACCTGAGACAACTGGCTTGATCATGAGTGTGAGGTTCCCCACTGCTGGACCGGCCTCATACAGAGCCACCTGCAAGATGCAGTACTTGTCGCTTCCCGGCAAGACTGGGCTGGTTATGTGGTACTCGCATCTCCCAGAGGCCTCGGCGGCAGGGGAGGATTGAAGGAGAAGGAAGTGCCCTAGGGTAATGAGACAGAGTAGAAACTTTGTGTTTGACATGTTTACAACAGTCTCGTAACACTGTCACTCCAGTGAACCATTTGATAGATGCTTCAACATTAGGACAAATCTCAGACTGGGCATTAGGGTATAAGCACAAAATCAAAATAAATGTCAAGGGAGGCTGATTCAAAAGAGCTTTGAGTAAGTCCAAAGATCCATTACTGTGTTTTCTAACATCAAAATATGTTTCGTAGAAGGAGGCACAAGCAGTATCCTGAAGAACTTATTTAATTTCTCCTTCGCACTCTTACCATCAGAGCTTCCCACTGAGTGGTCGGTCACAGGTATCATCCCAGTCTGGGAGTTTTGTGGTTGCTGTGGCGACACCACTGACCAGTCACTTTGGTCGCTGTGATTTGATGACCTCCAGAGGCACAGTGTCTCAAAATCACAAGAGGCACCTGAGAGACAGAAAGGTGAGTGTGTTGTCTATAATTTAGTTTTTGTTTGCATAAAAGAAGAAATTTACTGTGCACTTGAAAAAAAAAAAGGTTTTGAGGCAGGAAAACAAGAAGACATTTCATTTACAGCTGCCAAAACGATCCTTATATACTACTTGAAAATACTGTATTTTCATATTTGAGAAATTCCACCTAGTATTTTGACCAAGTATACCTGTCGAAGATGTTTTGATTCAGAAAAAGTGTTACTTTAAAGACTGAAACATGGATTTTCGACACCAACAAGATTTTTGCAGAAAACAAACAAGCATCTGTGATTCCCCCAGATATTAAAAATAAATGCCAGAGTGAGGATAGACGAGGAAGAAGTTTACAGTTTGTTTTCTCTGGATCACGAGAAAAGTATTCCATGATCTCAACATAACAAGCTGTCTTTTGAAGATTACGAAATGCATTAGGCAATTCACCAAAGCTGCAAAGCCCTGTGAGTTTCCCAGCCTAATAACCAACTAGAGGTTATGGTTGTATTCCGCTGCCACCCAGTCAAGTTGCAGATTACATCCATGTATGTCCAGACTCATATAACATATGTACCGAAGATTTGCAGGAAATATTGTCATAATTAACATATTAATTCTTGAGTTACAGCCAAAAATGTGTTTTGTGAAATCACAGTGACCTTTGACCACCAAAATCTAATGAGTTCATTCTAGAGTCCAAGTGGACATTTGTGCCCAGTGAGAGAAAATTCTCTTCTGGCGTTCCTGAAAAGCCACGTTTACGAGAATGGGACAG
Source organism: Chaetodon trifascialis (assembly GCF_039877785.1). Taxonomy (NCBI): domain Eukaryota; kingdom Metazoa; phylum Chordata; class Actinopteri; order Chaetodontiformes; family Chaetodontidae; genus Chaetodon; species Chaetodon trifascialis. The sequence goes on from NC_092069.1 coordinate 15,044,296, forward strand.
ATGGACAGATGGAGGAAGGTTTTAGGCCGCCATTTTATGTGACACATGTACCAGATGCTGTTCAGTCAAGTAATCACTGTACTTCATAAAAAAAACAAAAAACAAAAACATAAAAAAACAGAAAAGTTGTTATAAAAATACCATTAAAAATAAATGTTAAATAATGGTCTGAAAATTCCTGGAGTCATACCAAGATCATGACCTCCTTCACAGACTAATCACTTCCTTGGCTCACAGCCCAAACTTCCTCCAAATTTAATTGAAAAGCAAGATCTGCTGAACAGCCAAACAGAGAGAGCCTTTGTAAAATCTGAGTGATTTTGCGTCTGTCTGTGTTTGGAGGGGTTTGAGAAACAGGATGAGATAAGAAGAAGCGTTTGAGACATCATGTGATGGCTGGAGAGGAAACTGCCACTACAACTAATATGGCAAACAGGCGTAGAAACCCCTCTCGGGAGAAATGACAGAAACATGAAGCGCATCATTAAATTGTTATTTCAGTGAAAACCACTTTAATGTCCTTCTGTCATGAATCAACTAAAAATACGCTTTCTTTGATCACAAATGGCCTAAAAATGCAGCTGGTTTGGCTTTTCAATGCCAAACTGTTTTCCTGGTGTGTTGCTTTGTCCCTTTAATTTCGCCATCATCTAACAGACAGACGTCGAGTCAACCTCTCGACTGAACTTCATAATGAGAAGTTTTCTGTTTCTCAAGATTCTCGTGGTGGATGACCGACAATATAATCGTTCCTGACCTTCAAAAGGATTTCAAGTTTTCATGTGCTGTCTGTGCACTCATCACAGTTTCCCCTCTTAACTGTGCTTTCCAGTCATCCAGATCGATGACTTTTTAAATCGATGCAGGTAATCATTGCAGGTAATGGTGATAATGACACAGAATACTTGTTTTCTGTTTGTATGCGTGCAAATGTGTGTATCAGCACATCATTAAGTACACAAGTCTTACTTTGGCTGCCATCTTCTGAGCCCAAATGATGAGTTAACAGCTGATCTGAGAAGTCTTTCTCCAGAAAACTGGCCAAGAGAGCGTGGCAGGTGCTGCTAACTGAGGAGAGACAGACAGAAATGGTGGTTACAGTACTTGTTCTTCTCATGAGGGCAAGTCATACATACAGTACATCAAACTGCTCTACAATGCATTTCACTATCCCCGATCACCTCAATCACCCTGTCTGAGTTAAAAATATGTTGAGGAAACAAACAGGTGCCAGAGCGACTCAGTTCCGGTGTGTCAGAGGAAGAGATGGCTGCCTGCAGCTGGTCGGGATTTTACCAGATTGAAAACATGAAAAGACATGCCCAAAGACACAAAGGTCAGAATTACCCATATGTGTGATTGTGAGTGTGAATGACTGTCTTTCTGTATGCATCAGGCCTGTGATAGATTGGAAACCTGTCCACGGTGTGCTCTGCCTATGTTCAGTGACACTTAATTAAGCGGGTATACATAATGGGGATGCAGAAAAGGTCAGATGAAACAATGTTCACAACTGGTTAGTTTTGTTAAGATTTCGGATTGGGAGAATGACACTAAACACATTTGTGACAAACTGTTTCATGTGCTTTTTACAGACAATTCGCATGTGAGCTCTCTTCTTCATAATGTAAGTGATCACTTTCAAATGTGAAAAAATGAAAATGTGCCTTTTCAAGTGATTTAAGGGTTGATTTTTTTTTTTTTTTCATACGGTATTAATGCAGGTATTACAAGTACCTGGGGGTCCATATTGACAATAAACTGGACTGGGCAAAGAACAGGGCAAAGAACAGGACCAGAGTCGTCTCTATTTCCCGAGGCGACTGAAGTCCTTCAACATCTGCCGGACTATGCTCTGGATTTTCTATGAGTCCGTGTTGCGTGCTGGGGCAGCAGGCTGAGGATGGCAGACGCAACAGACTCAACAAACTGATCCGCAAGGCCAGTGACGTTGTGGGGATGGAGTGTGACTCTCTGACAGTGATGTCAGAGAGGAGGATGCTGACTAAGCTATGGACCATCATGGACAACATCTCACACCCACTTCACGATGTGCTGGACAGGCACAGGAGTACGTTCAGTGAGAGACTCATCCCAACAAAACTCAGGACTGAACGCTACAGGAAATCATTCCTGCCTGTGGCCATCAAGCTCTACAACTCCTCCCTCTGAATGGCCCTTGGACTTATCACTTATGTTGTTACATATTTGACCAATTGACCTTTGCACATCCTGTTGTATATAATGTTTTCCCAAATTCAACTTGCACATCTGTCTGTATTACTTGCAAATCCGTTTGTATATACTGTTCATTTTTTCTCAGTATATATATATACACACACACACACACACACATATATATATATATATATATATATATATATGCTTCTTATATATATATTTCTCTCTCTTTTTTTTATTTTCTCTCTCTTTTTCTTTTCTAATTTTATTCTAATTCTACTCTTGTATGGAGCACTGCAACAAAAACAATTTCCCCTCGGGCATAAATAAAGGATTTCTGATTCTGATTCTGATTAAGACCCACAACAGATGGCAATCTTTTAAATTTCAAATGTAAAGGGAAAAGGGAGGCAATTGTGGCAAATGAGGAACTTTTTATACCAACATGTTAATTTACAGCATACGTTGAAAACATGGAAATTGTTGCATGGGGCTTAACTGTCAACAAACAGGATCCTTTGAAAACCACTAATTATTTCTGTTGTGCAAAATACTCAAAGCAATTGAGATTCCCTCCACATGTTTGCCTGATGCCCCTTCCAGCAGCACATTTGCATGACCATCTTGCTGTAGATGAGGCAGTATGGAGGTAAATTACCCATTCTGTACTGTGGATCATTTGATGCCACTCAACAATAATGTGTGCAATAAGTATCCTGTTATCCTGGGATAATCAAGTTGTTTTCTTGTGATAGGAAGATAAGTCACAGGAAAACAAAAGGCCATCGTTAAAAATGAGTAATTTAACATTTCCAGATAAAGGGATAAAATAAGTACTGCCAACTGAGGTGAATTCGCCCATGGATGTCAATCAGGCAGACACGATCCTGTGAAAATTTTATTTACTCAAGTCTCTTCAAACAGTGTCACCCTTCTGTCCAGATGTCATAATCTAGATGAGAGAAATGAGATGATTAAAGAGCCTGATGCTTCCTCGTCCTGGTGTATGATGCACCACAGTATACCACATGTGCTCTCAGCAATAAACTTCATGAACTGCACAAAGGCTTTATGGGCATTTTTTTGCCCAAGGTTTCACCTCTCCATCTGTAGACTGCTCTTAAGGCATCAGTATGCACTAACCAAAGTCAGATGGGCAAACAAATTACAGCAATTTCTGTAACGGACAGTCAAACATTAAAGCCCAGGTTTGTGGAGGTGATTCAGTAAGCAGGGTTTGAACTTCATGCTCAAACTCATTCTTTACTTTTCAGGTCATGTTTTGTGTGTGCAGCTGTCAAAATATGCACCATTATCCTCATATTTAGTTATCTCTCGCCTCACCACTCTATATGATGGCCAGCTCTTCAGGTATGAAGATCTGTGCCTTCTGGCTTGGTTGGAACAAGCTAGTACAAGCTAGGCTGTTTCACGGATATCCCTGCCTGAAACCACCTCTGGATATTTCCTGGGAAAAAATTGTTTAATTTAGATTTAGATTTGCAGTTGCACTTTGCACTTTGTGTTCTTGTTTTGAAAAGATGTAGTATGAATTAAATATGAAGCAGGATAGACAGTTTTCTCATCATCATTAAGTATTTATTAAGCAATTTGTCTAATATCAGTGAAACTAAATGTAATCTAAACCTGGGTCAGTACATAAACAATTTGGCAAATTTAATATACATTGCATTTTTAGTTCTTTTGTTAAGACTATTATTATGATGATAAGCACAATTACCAAATGAATCATTGTGCGTTATTTGCTAGACTGATTCAAATGTGAATGAATGCAGGGAATAGCATTAACATGAGTTTATCTATTTATTTACTTTATGCCAGTGACAGCCTGCTAACCTGTCCAATGTGATTCATGCCTCAGCCCAGTGCATGCTAGAAATGGTTTTGGTGCCCATTATAAATAGATGGATGTATAAAACACTTTGATCCATAAATAGGACCACTGCAAAAACTCAGCACCAATGACCAACAGACATGGTCTTGTTCTGGAAGATGACCGAGAGGGGCGGCTTTTGACATGTGACATAAAATTCAACAAACTAACTAGCATGACCAGTAGACAGCGAGGGGGATGATCCTATCTCTGTGGGACATCGCAACTTAACCCTTGTAATGGCCTCCCGACAGTGACATTACTGTTCCCTGGAGCCTGTAAGGCAATGTCCTGCAGGTCAAGCAGGACGAATTGGATTATTTAAAGGACAGTTTATTAAAAGCAGTTAGTTAGATAGTTAGACAGTGATGATGGGTGAGGGGTCATGTACTTGAATGACAGCCTTGCTATTCATCAGTAATTATGGAATAAAAGAAGCTATGGATAGATTCCTGAATATGGAAACCGGAAAAATTAAATTGTCCATAAAGAGGGCCATTCAGACAAAGGAAAAACATTGACAGACTTGAAATAGCAAACTCCCCCAAAATCCCCCGAAAATTCAAACTTCCTCTCACTTGTTCCCTTTTTGCCAAGTCCAGTTTGATTTCAGATAATGACGTAAAAAAAAATCTGAAAGACACAGTGGCATTCTATGTGAACAGGGTGAAGGACCTTCATCATTAGCCAGCAGAGCAGCTAGTTACTTTGATGACAATCCAGCAGGCTGGCTGACATTTGCAGCTTTGAACAGTGTGACTTTGAGGGCTGTCAGTTCTGTGGAAAGCAAAGGCTGTCTTAGGTTATGAGGACAAAGGCTGTGTTACAGCAGGCAGCGTTGTAGAGACTCCAAACAGTTTCCTGGGCTCAAAGCTGCTGCTGGTAGTATTTTAGTTAACTGCGAGGTTGTGGCTTTGTATTGGAGCGGCTCAAGAGAATCACCTCATCTGATGTTGTTCCCGACCAGAAAAAACACAGCAAACTAGCTGGGGCCACTTAATCATTGATAGACTTGGCCACCAGTAATAGGTTTCCTGTCCTCTCCCAGCTACGTCCCACAAGCAATTTTTCCCCTCTGAGGCTTTAATTCACACCACAGTGAAATGCACGAAAACAACGACATCTGAACCTGTTTACAAAGCTTTTTGGGAAATTGTGTGAATAGTGGCTGCATGTCAGGCTAAATAACCACGAAAAGCTCCTGAGGCCCAGAAGGTCTCAGATCAATATTCTGATACCAAAGCCCTGTAATTTACAACTGTATCAGCTAGACCATGTGAATTGAGTGCATGCTATTTTAGCATCAGTTTCAGCACTTAAAAATAATCACATCCACTCCTCATGTGCTCATGACAGTGGTGTCCTGTAAACAGTCAAACAAGATTAAAAGTCTAGTTATGAAGCTCTGTGGCATCGATGTTGCGTTTTTATTCCACACATTCTTCTTCCTTGTCAAAATCTGTTGCCTGCATTACCCACAACGCAACTTGATCACCGACAGTTCGGTTGGAGATTCAGATGTGTTATGCTCGTAGCTGGTAATGTAGCGTCAAGCTGTTAGTCTGCAGCAGAAATGAGGAACGGGCCACAGAGCTAATCTCACTTCTAATTCTCACTCCACAGCCCCAGACATTTGTGTTTTTGAAACTTGTAGTTGACAGCCAACACTGACTCAGGTGACATCACTCGAGGCAATCAGACTTTACACAGCCCCGTCTGGAGCCACAAAAATCTTTTTTTCTCATATACCTGTAGCAGACTCTGATGTGTAAAATTGGTGGAGTTCCTTTGAAAGGGATCACTAAAGTGATTACAAGGCCACTTGCTTGGCCAAAAACAAGAGTGAGATTTGCGCATGTGGATTATGGACCTCTAAAAGGCCAAGAATAACTCTCCGTGCATTTCATTCTTGCTGAGCCATCATCTGCTGAAGAGTGCAGCTTCATCCCTCTCCGCCTGCTGAACAAAGGCCTGATCCCCTCAAATCACAACTTCACTGCATCAAGTGTGAAGACAGATGGAGGCTTAGAAGAGGAATCACTATCAAGAAAAAACACAAACGTGCTCCTGAGAGGAACTTCAAACGTGTGGTATTCAACTCATATAATAAAAGTTCTCACTGGCTCAGTTGACCCATGGCCTTCTCAACAGCTATTAAGGGTGTTTGAGCCTTTGTAATCCCTTGCAAGTGTGCAGTTATAAGCACAAGTCAGAGCTCTGAACTTAATTTTATGATGGTGTCTGAGAAAGAAAAAAAAGATCAAAACGCACTGAAATCAAACAAAACTCTCACCCACAAACATTCAGCCTCCACTGGGACGCATCAACGTCTGTACTGACTTCATACAGCATGACTACAGCATCAGCTCGTATAATAAGGTGTGATGAAGGTCTGTGAAGCTCTCTGGTTTAAATACATGTATTTATTACAGCACTGCTGCTAAGAAACTTCACACATCTGAGGCTGCATAAGGTCTGCCTAATTAGCCCCTCTTCACAAGCCTACATATACCCCCCAGGTTGCCATGAGGATAAGGTCGTGGCCCGTCTTGGCTATCTTGTTTTCTTCTCTAACTGCAGTCAGAACCAGTTTCCAAAGCTTTCAGAGGCACACCGTCATTGAGCTGTCTGGAAATCTGCTGGGGAAGCTTGTAAGTGAACAACAACAGGTTACAAAAGATGAGGGTATATTGTTTCCTTGGGAGACAGATGGTGCAACAGTGAAACTGAGGTGACGTAAAAGTAACTGTAAAATTACAGCAATTGTCAGTGCTCCCGTCCATTGTTGCCATTTATCAGAACTACAGTACACACACGGATAGATGTTGCTCTTTTATGTGCAGTATCATTCACAGTGTTTTCAGTGGAGTACATTGCCAAGACAGGCAGAGATGGAGAAAGCACCAGGCTGCTGGACCGATAAACAGTAACCGAGGTCGACTGACCCTGTCGTGTTTGCACACAGCCAGAGGATCTTCACTGATTAAACAGGCCCCAGAGAACACAAGCTTAATGCACAGCACAAGACAATTTCTGCACGGGTGTTATGTACATTTGCTCCTCCAAGGTAAAATACTTAAAGTAGCTTTCACATAATGTTCATACAACATAACAAATTATTTGTGACTCACACTGCGGTTGAGATTATGTTGTTATTTGTCTGGTGCTCTGTCAGGAAAACATCTGAAAGACGTCTGAGTGAACTCAGAGCAGACAAAACATATTAAATCACTAAAAGGTAGAGACAAGATGAACAGGCCTTGGCAAGGAGATGAGAAAGTCAAATTTAAAGGAACAAGAAACAGTCCAGCACAACTGCAACTTGTCGTTTTTAAGCTCTTTGTTCAGAATAAACAAACAAGGCGTGCTTGTTAATTAGTGAGCATCAATGGTTACAGGGAATGATTGTGGTCACGATTAAAAGAAACCCACACAGACTTGCGGTGGGAAATGTGAAGCGAACGGCGGTCTCCCATTTTGAAATCTGACAGTTATGTTGATCCATCAATCCACCACAACATTCTTCCCATACAGACTCTGTGGCTCTATAACAGCTTCACCCGACCTCCTCCTTTCTCCCAACAGACAAGAGTCAAGCGTTACAACTGGGTACATGCCAATATCGAGTACAGATACAAATACTTGATAATACCATTACATTTCTAACATGCTCAAAACACACACACACACACACACACACACACACACACACACACACACACACACACACACACACACACACACACTCGATCAAGTACTGTTGCAAGCAGTAAGTTGGGTTTTTCCATGTCAGTGAACAAAGCAAGCAAATAAAACTAAGGAAAACATGTGAGTGAAAACCCATTTCTAAAATAAAATAATCAAGACCAGCCATCAACCTGTAAAAATAATCAGTCATAATCAGTGAATTGAAACTATTCAAAAAGTAAAAATAAAATCTGATTGAACATCAATGATTAAGACCAGCAGTTGACTAATCAAAAATAATAAGGCCAAACCAATAAAATAAGTAAAAATCTAATAACTTTTAATTAAGAAGGGAAAACTAGACAACTGAAAGGTGCAGCTAAAAAGGAATTATCGGTTTTGGTTTTAAAAGACGGGGTTGGATGTTCCAGTAACTTGAGGCATCAAAGGCAGTTTCAACAACAAGACAGCCTGTTCCACATGACCAGAGAGGTCTAACTGGTTCGTAGGATCACAAGCATGTCAGAGACACACTGGGGTGCCAGATCACAAAGGACCTTTAAAAATGAGCATTAAAATTTTTAAATAAATTTTAAAATGACTCGTGTCCTTCCTTTTTCTAGCGAAGCGTCTCTCGACAGCCTCCTCTATTTCTTTGGTCAAAAGTCTTTGAAGCACGATCGCAGCAGGAATCTCATCTGATGCTTTGGCATCAGGGGAGCTCACGTTTCAGAGTAACTCCTCAAAGGGAGCCAGTACAGACAGCCTTTTCCAGAAGTGTGCACTGGTGACCGGTGAGATTGTCAGGAAGCTCATATTCGGACCCAAATATTCTCGAGTCCACTTCTGCTTGATCAGAAGCCGTTTCATAATATGGTGTGTGTGATGTGGTGACAGCAGGGAGTCTCACACCACGGCCCCAGTACGCAAGAAGATGATGAAATCCCGTATTGTTTACAACTGACAAAAGCTGACCATCAAGAGCAATGCCAAAGAGTTAATGCCACATTCCCATACAGGGTGGTTGCATTGGAGTAGTTTTATGATTACAATTACAAGCACATGAGCACAGTATCTGACCCGATACTTGATACTGATATCAGTGCATCTCTAATATGTATTATTTCTGACACAACTGATTCTGTTTCCCCATTTTCAGTCTTCTATGCTATGCTAAGCTAACCAGCTGCTAGCTGTAGCCTCATATTTACCATAAAAACATGAGAATTGTGTTAAACTTCTCATTAAACTCTCTGTAAGAAAGTGAATAAGTATATTTCCCAAAATGTCTCACTATTCCTTAAAGAACCAACCCTGTGTTACTGCGTGATGCTTGCAATTTTGCAGCGTATTAACTTGGTGCACTTGGGTCTTTTTTAAAATGAAAGAATGTGATTTCCGAGATATCTTAAGGCAGATGAAAGAAAATTAAATAAAAAAAGGAAACCCCAGTACTCTCATCTCCAAGTGACAGAACCTAGATAATTCTCCAGAAGAAAATGACACAAATTTGAGAGCTTCACTTTATCTTTGACTGGAAAAAGCAATTTAAAGTCTATGCCTGGGTCCATGTCCTTCTAACATGAATGTAAGCATGTTTCCAGGTTGAGAAACAAGGCTCACGTGGGTTAATTGCTTTTCCAAACAGCTGGGTTCAATCCATGTTTGTTGTAACAAATGCAGTTTGTCAAACAAATGATCCATTAATTAATTGATTAATGACTCAATTCTACTCAATCAGCTCTGTTACAAAGTTAAACTCCAATTCCAAACGTTTCCAGAGTTTCCTGCGGCTAAACTATGTCACTACAGTTACTGCTTCAAGGCATTTCTCCTCAATACTGCAGTTTTCTTCCAGACAAATGGCTCAACTTCATGAAAATACCACACTGCAAAATAAATATAGACAGTTTTGTCACACACCTCAGCATCTCACACACAAGGTAACCTTCAGTGACTTCAAGCCATACATATATATCGACTATAGATTTAAAGGAAGATATTTTTCTCAGTTGCTCCTTGTATGGTCAGTTGACCTCAAACTATGCATACTATATGTCTTTCATGTCGCCATAGTAATATAGCCTAAATCTTATTTCCTCTCTGAGATCAACAAAGTTCAAAACAATCTAACTGGATTTTCTTGCCTGCCGACTGCAACTTATTTGTTCTAAGTGAGTTAGCCTTTATTGGATTCAATGGCAGATGTTACAAAAATAAAAAAATAAGTGAAAAACTTAAAAAAGAAAAACATAATATTTAATTATTTGTTTGTGTACTTCTATTTTGTTCATGCTACAAACTGCACGAGTCCAGTCAGTTTTATTTATATAATCCTGAAGTCCGACCCTGTCTTCTAGCAATTCTGTTTGCATACTAGAAATTTGTTCTCCCGATTACACTGTGGTGACAAACATACACGTTGCCTGAATTATGTTCACAGGAAACATTTTTTACAGTGAATAAAGAGTTAGATTTGTCAAGGGAGGTTGTTGTGTTGGATGATGGACATACAAAGCACTGGACTCTGACACCAGAGTCCAGGGTTCATATTCAGATGACATTTAGGTGACAAAAGCAGCCAAAAGGTCAGTGAAAAATCATGGTCTCACATTGTGTCTCAAGTTACTGCAGACTTTTTCTCTATTAAAGCAAACCACGATCTTTCCCTAACAAGTGCTGCCAGTGCCTAAAGTAGTCCTTGAATACCACTTGAAAGTTATGATTCATGAGCATTCAAAACACACTTGCAGTACAACTGTATTATATCTCCAGTATGTTGGAAATATACTTAAATCTACTAAAAATTAAGTGAAATTAAAGTATACTTCAATTAAGCACGCTAATAGTGTATTACAAAGTATTTGTAATTTAGTACACTTTTTGAAAGTACACTTAAGCACAACTTATAATACTTTGAAATACCACTGCAGAAGTACTGCAGAATATGTATATGTTTGAATACATTTAAGTAGAACGTACACTTTTTAAAAGTATATGTCATAAGTATTCAAATTTAAGCACAGAAAGTAAAGTGCACATGTAGTGACTTTTCTCTACTTAAATTATATTTTTGATTCACAGCAGTTTGCCCCCCCCCCCCCAATTGAAAAAGTATTGAACTTATTGTCAAATCTTCTGTGGGTTTTAAATTTTGATCATGACAGACATGAAATGTGCAGCTCAAGCCATGTTAATCTTCCTTCCAACAGGGAACAGCTTGTTTATACATTAACGGTGAGGACTTATGAGGAGGTTTCTAACTGTAAAAACACGAATTTAATGATTTAAATGCAATGCGTAGCTATTTACAGCTAAACTAAACCTTAAACCTAAACTTCGAACACATAGTTTTTGCATTTCATATTCCATCTCTCATCTGCCTGTCACACACTGCAAAACATACTTCTGCTCCTGTCACCACTCAGAGGTCCAAAAAAGCAAACACTGCTATCACCTCCTAAATCTATTAAACTCCACAAGCACACACGCATTCATTTGGAAACCATTTGTAGATACCAGCGTGACTTGAACAATAAATATACTTTCTACTCTAATTTCATTTGTCATGTACAAGGTCAGTAGAAAATAGAGGTATTAGAGGCAAACTCATAACTCTGTCAAGGCCCACAATTTGGCCTCAATGTGTCCAGAGGTGTATTAGAAGAAACTTGGCAATGAGGGAACAGTTGCTGACAGTCTTCATTACTACTGGAACTCCAAGCAAATACTCAGCTTTTACTTGGGGTTATGGTCACAATTATCTAATCACCAGGCTTTTATTCAACCTTCTGACCACCTGTGTTTCCACTAAAACTTCATGTCTTACCTCACCGACTTACTATGGCGTTTAGCACAGCCCATAACTTCTAATAATAAAAATCATAGGCTATGATTAGATATTCTGTTATCAATGAAAAAAAAGCCTTCTGAAGGACCACGATGGCCTGCAAGATGAACCCAAACCACTCTCAATTAATGAGTGAAATGGAAAAACACTGATTGGTAACACAACTCCAATTCAAACGTATCAATGCAAAACTTTTGAGACATAAATAATATATTATTATTATTATTATATATATATTAATATACTGATTAGAAACAAAATAAATTAATAAAAGAGTTAGCAAGTCCAACTCCCTCTGACATTAATAACAGCGAGCACTGGAGTAAAAAGACCCAAAGCTGAAATATGTCTGCTGGAATATTTTTAGTAAGAACTCAATAACAACGGTCAGCTGTAAACATGCTCACAGATTAGCTTAATTAGATCACTACTGCTAGCTACCCTTCCAAATTAAAAAGCAAAATATGCCATTGGTCATTGCTATTGAAAACAAAACACATGAATGTTTTCTGATATGATGCTCCTATATGTGACCATGACCATAAAACAATAGTAAAGACTAAAAATCTGGAAATGACAGTAACAGAGGTCTTCCCAGCTCAAGTCTCATGTCTCCAACCATCCAGAGCATAAGACGTTTCACAGCCGCTAGAGGTCCCTGTCAGGTAAACTTAACCAAACAGTAAGCCGTTTTAGGCCTTTGAACAAAACAATAAATGCTGTTGTTTTCCTGTGAGGACAGTCTCAGATACCCAGAATCATCAGAGAAAATGCAACACAAAGTCAACTCAATCAATCCTCACAAACAGCCTGTGAGAATCAAGATGCTCAAGAAATCATAAAAGCGCTGTTATTTGTATGCCATAAATTAGAGAATAGAAGAATTATAGGACAAAAACAAGAAATTCCTCCTTTCTGACTGTTACAGAACTCCTGCACTTCCATCCCCCGCACAGCATCGCCAGTTCGGGAAAGCGCAGGACTTTATATGGAACACAAAGTCTGTAAAAATTCTTTCCTTTCTTCTCAAGTGAAGACATATGACAGCTCTTACACTTAAAGCCCTTCAGAGCCACAGTTCTGAACTGACAAAAATTAAGCGGAAAACATCTGTTCACTTGATCTAATTCAGCTCCAAAAAACAAACCAAAAAATAAGGTTGCAGAGTAAATTGGTAATAAATAGAAAAGCTCCCTGAAGAAACACAGTAATCAACTCAACACTACGCACGGCTTGAAAATATAATACATCTTCTTACTGGATGTTTCAGACCGAGGGAATAAGCAGCACAATGCTGCAAATGGATACTACACCAGCCCATTAATTCACACTGACCCACTCTGTCCATTGTGTGAGCCAGCGAGCAGACTGGCAGCTGAAGATACTTGTTCATACCCAGTCAGCCCTTCAGCTCTGTGTCAATGAAAACTGAGGCCAAGAGCCTCTATTATATCCAACTTTGATGGGAACTGGATTACCCCTGTGCATGATCATGTCAAAATATGTGCGTCTTTGCTGAAACCCTTGTTATGAAAGACCCATTCATGTGCTGTGAATCAGGCTTTCAGTATTTCCAAAAGAATTAAGTCCCATAACTCAATTTATGATTTAATTGGTTGCATCTTGGCTTCAGTTAGCTGGCATATCGTAGCGCTATGCAGCTCCTTCTCAGGTGGTTCTTCTTAAATAAAAACACACCCTGACTTTCAGACACATCATGTCTGTTTTCCCCTTTTCTCTGACAACCATGTATGAATATTAAGATAAAAGGCAGCGCATACCCATACGTTAAGCTTTTTAATTCAAGGTGACCTGATATGGAAACAGCACATGTGATTTTGATGAGAGCTGTATCCACTAAAAGCTTGACGGTGATGGTGAAAAGCTTTCACTACATTAATGTGATGCAATGCATTTTTTAACGTTGTCGGCTGCGTTCTTTTCAGGAAACAGTACATGTTTGTAAATGGACAGTCAAACCTTTACTCCGACAGCTGTCACCGCACATACATTTACTGTATAACTTTGCCTTTTGCTGTCATTAAATGTACAGTCCTTGATCCAAATAAATGAACAAATTCAAGCTAAAATCAAGACTGGTATCTGATACCCATCCCAAATGATTGAAGAGGTAATTTAAGACAAGAATTACTGCTGAACAGCAACCAATTTTAAGTACTAAACATTGTTTTCTGATGCTATGTAATGCTGCTAATTTGTCCAGACATCTCAATGAATCACCTTCTTTAAATGGCCACAGGGTGACTGTCCTCGCGTGAAAAATGATGGCGGTTAGTTGAACCACTTAAAAGACTGAAGTTTCACTGACAGGAACCTCTTTCAGCCAAGTGAAAAAATCACTGCTGTCTGGCTGGAGCATTGGTGGAAGAAGCATCACATTATGATAGCTCTAAAAAGTGGAGGAGAAACTAAAACCAAAACCTAAAAAGACTGAATGCAAGGGCAGTGTTGTATGGACAAAGGGATGTATGTACGTATGAATGAACGTATGAGGGACTGTATTGTCATGGTTGAGAAATGTAAATGGAGAAATGAATGTATATTTTTTTAGGATTGAAGTATGGACGTAAGTATGAATGAGTATTTGCAAGGCAGGTGTGGTAGAATGTGGTATAATAGCTCTTTTGCATAAGTCCATGGACAGCAATTTTGCACAGCTCATTTTTTTGAGGAGCCCAATTGGCTATGTGCACTGTACTTTTACTGACTTTTTTATATATTCTGTGTTTGTATGTCTCTGTTGCATGGTTTAACTGGCGCAGCAATTTCCCTTTATCCATTGCAAATTTCTCCCTGGGGACACCAATAAAGTTACTTTGACTTTGACTTCCACAAAAAGAAAAAGCTTGACATTTTGAAAAATATGCTTGTTCACTTTCTTGCCGAGAGAAGATTAATAGCACTCACACTCTGTAAATTTCGATAAATATGAAGCTACAGCCAGCTGTGGCAAACTTAGCTTAGCACAAAGGCTGGGAACAGGGAAACAGCTGGTCTGGCTCTGTTCAAAAGTGAAGAACATCAACATAAATTTGTCATTTTTACCATTCAGTTATTGGCCAGATCACACAAATGAGATATGTTAATTAGTCAGTGTTTCCTCTTGTTTTCTCGTCTATAAACTACTACTGCTACTACTTTTGGTAGCAGTTTTCCATATGAAACGGTTATACTTGCTGGTGGTATTCCACTACAGTAGGTGTTGTCCTATTACAGATGTGTCATTTATAGTCACTTTTTGGAGTTCCATCTATAAATTAGCCAACTGCTGGTGGTAGCTTCACACTTATCAGCCTGCCACGTTATGGCTTTGGTTCACTCTCACTGCTCTCATCAGTGTTGTTGGGATATTGGGATCAAGAAATTCCCTGTATTAACTATAGCGGAAGATCAGAAAAGAGTATATGGACATTATTTATCACAGCTGTGGGGCACCAGATCTAAACATGCAGACATTTGTCGTGCTGGAGGGCAAAGAGAACAACCTTATTTTGTTGCTTGGGTTGGAGGACTTATTCTCCAAGGCTTGAAACTCTTCAGATACTACGTAAAGGTAGCCAGAAGTTTATAGTATATGGTTTAAAAAATGTGATTCAGCCTAGATGCAGCAAGTACATTCATAAAAATAGCATATCCACTTAAACGTATTTCTCATAGCAATTATATGATGCACAAATTAATACTGAGCTGGAGAGCATTTCATTAATGCTACCAACAAACGGTCAGTACTGTGATTGCCCTGGCATCTGTCTGTGTAACGTCCTGAAGAGGCAGAGGACTGATGGGAGGAACTGAAGCCGCCCGTCTCATCTCTAACCACAAAGTCCAACTCCCACTCAGTGTGAACGGGCTGGTGAGCTGACCTTCCTTCATGGGGATCAAACAGCAGTGTCCATGAAAAGAACACACGCACGTCACTCATAAGATACATCTTTCATTTTAGCGGCAGTGCGTAAATTAGGCCAGAACATCACTTTGACCAACCAGAGCCAGAGCCGTCTCCTGTACAGTATGACTCACTCCTCTGCTTTACTGGACTTGAACATCTGCTGGTACGTGACTTAACAGTGCTCAGTGACTGATGCTTTTTGACAGCGTGCAAAAGCAGCACATTTCCCACAATATGAAGAGAATTGAAAACACAGGGTCAAATAAATTAAAATGTTTCCCGGTAACAAAATGCTGTTTGTCAGTTTGTGCAAAAAAAAATTGCTTATTTTCAGCATCAGAGTAGCCAAAAAGTCACTCTGTTTATGATTTCCTGAACAGACAGATATTAACCAGTCTGGGTCTGTTGTTGTCTTAGCTGCTGTCTGTTCATTCTCCACCAAAGACTTAAAAATATATTCTGATATATCATTATCATTGTTAAATATCCACTGTCTTCACTTCAGCCAGGAGTCAGGACGCTGCTTTGTGGTAGAGGAAACCAAGCCACTGAATTGGCCAGAATGCGGCAAAACATGAAGGTCTCATGATAATTTAACATGTGACTTTGAGTCTGCGACATCGGACGCTCCGCCGTTCTGTTTTGTCCTCTTGCTTCGTCTGACAGTGACCTGTTTTCATTTAACAATGTAAAGCCACAGTCGAGTTAATCTTGACCACATGGAAGTTTGGGGTCTGTGAAATGTGGAACACTTTCATGTCAGAAACCACAATTCAGTCAACACTGTGACACATAAAGGAAGGTTAAAAAAATATCGCAGACACTTTGGCAAATGTCGGTAAAAATGAAAAAAGCACCAAAAAAGTTCCTCAGCTGTTTCTGTAATTGTAAACTACATAATTTGTAGTTTACAATTTGAGCTTCAGCATCAGCACGTTTTTAGTATCTGTGTGTATGTATATATCTTACTGTTAGTCCTGCTTTGGATGCATACATGTGATGTGATATGTTGTTTATTTATGATTCATGCTGAGAGAGATGCTGCTGAAATGATATTTCATTGTGACCACAGTGACAATAAAGTTCTGATTCTGATAATGAATTACTTACATTTACAAATCACCACAGCAGGAGTCCATTTTTTAAAATGAACTTATTGGTGACACTACTTTAAGTCCCTCTAATTATAATTTCTAACAAATTATTGATGGTTTATAGCAAACTGTGATAGTTGTCAACAGCTATAACTTCTCCTGTGGGCAACCATGAGTGGAGGCTGCTGTATGAAGAGATAACTAAGGAAAATATAGTAAAACACAGCTTTAATAATAAAAAATATGTCTTAAAAGCAGAGTATAATTACTGACAAATACTATAGATGAATAAACTCTTATGCCTGCATTGTATTTACCTATGAATCATTTATTAAATGTTTGTACACAAACTGCTGCTCAACAGGGAGACTTAAAGTAAGGCAACAAATCTGCACATAAAATAAGACGGAAGCTACATTGTTGTTGCTTTTTTTGATTGAAAAATGACTGAAATGATCAGACAGATTATCTGTCAATTATTCTGTTAGTTAACTAATTGAATTGACAATCATTTCAGCCCTACTTGAATTTTTTTATCAGTGTTTTTGCAGTGTCATTCTTTAGGGCCACCAGTGTTAGCTGAACTGTAGGTTCAACATCAAAATGAAGCGTATATGTTAATAACGATGAAATACAATGAAATAACATCATGATGCTCCTCTTAAATAATTCTGGAAAATACTAAATGTGTTTAATACTACTGACCACCTGTGCTCATAAACACATCTACTCACATAATGACTACATAAAGACAGATTGACACAAACTGTGCTTCAACATATTCAAGATCATTTTCTCCAAACAAAAGGTTTTGATTACTGATGGTCTTCCGCTGGAAGTCTTGCTGTTACGGTTCCACCTATCCAGATCTACCCAGGCCTGGAGTTTATTATCTATATGGTACTGCATGTTGCTTTAGGTGCCAAATAATTAATTTGAAAAACTCACATGCAATGTTTCTTTCCACAGTCAACACCCACAGCTTTACGAGCTGGGG
Source organism: Chaetodon trifascialis (assembly GCF_039877785.1). Lineage (NCBI taxonomy): Eukaryota > Metazoa > Chordata > Actinopteri > Chaetodontiformes > Chaetodontidae > Chaetodon > Chaetodon trifascialis. Next base: position 15,061,909 of record NC_092069.1, read on the forward strand.
TGGGTTTACACACATCTCCACTAATGCTGGTCTGTTTTTGCTTTCTGTCTTTGTTTTTTTGGGGTATTTGAACAAACCCCTTGTGGAAAAAGCCGCAATTTAGAAAAGAAGAGATACAATTAACAAAAATCATTCAACCAACGGACCATCTGTGTGTTTACTGTTGGCGATATGAAAATAGAGGAAAATGGAGACGTGACACCCTGAAACCTGCTACCCTTTCCACACAGCAGAAACAATGAAACTATTATTCATTGTCTCTTTTTCAGAGCTTCAATCAATTTCTCCTCAGTAATCCCTCTGTTGGGAAAAAGTGCATCTTCAATCTTTCACTGCAAGTCATCTCACATTTGTTTGAATTTCTTGCCGACGAAAAGCTTGATATAATCCTTCATCTCTAAATGTTGCTCCTTGTGTCTCCCTTTCCTATTTTTATCCGTCCCTCTTTCTTTCTCTTTTAGATGACAAGAGTAAAACAAGAACATCTGACTGGCTTTGCCCTTGAATGTGAGCGATGCACAGCTGGCTGTTCATCTGTCTGTTATCCAGCCAGCAGAGTGACGCCCCTCAGGCACAGCTTTGATGTGCTGCCTCTCTCTCTGCCAACATCATTACACCGTAACTACACCTGAGCAACAGGCGTCCTGATCCGGCAACTTTACTACGAGGAAACACTGTCTCCATCATTTACAGACCGGTTCAGAAGGTGGGAAACAATAAATACAAGCAGATCAAAGAAAAAAATTAAGTCTGTCCTGAAAGTCGGCCAGAGAAATTCAGAAAGGAGGCAGCCTGAGGAAATGAGACATTTTGCAAGGAAAAGAAAAATACACAGATGCAGAGGTGATTATGTTTGCACCTCTAAAGAAAGGCTGAACTTAGTGATCATGTTCAACAGACCAGCAAGACATCTGACTCCTGAGATAGTTCACCGAATAAGCGCCTAATTTCCATCTTGGACCAAACAGTTTACAACAAACAGTCTTAACCCAGCTCCTCTTGGGTCAAGGTACAGTCAAGCTTTCACGTTTGGCTTGATCTCAGGATAAATTTACGGCCTAAATTCATCCAACAGAATTAATCTGACTTAAATGACATTAAGCAACATGTAAATGCTGGAGCTGAGTTTGTGTTTATCAAGAAAAATATCAAAACATGAAGCAAAGTCTACACTGGCTTAAACATAACTTATGCGTGTGTGTGTGCATGTGTGATTCATAGTGTGCGCTGCCTGCACTAATGAGATTCAAGCACTCCTAATTAAGTGCAAATCAGATTGATTGATTTTCAACATTCATAGAGACACATGGGGACTAAGAGGCGCAAAATAAACACGATTAGTTTGAGATGAATCATTAAAGCATCATGCGCATGCAGGCACGCACGGACAAGCGCTCACACTGTTGATGCTGTTTGAGAGTCACTGCTGTTCAATCAACATTTAAAACAAAACCATCTTCAGTTATTACCTGATCCAGAGAGATATTTACTTCTGAAGTGCACATTTTCATTGCAGTCACACCTCCACAGTCATTAAGAGAGAGCCTTGCTGGTTCCAGCATGAATTAGTAATATTCACTGAAGTAACCCCAAATCAGTTCATGTAAGTCTCTGTTTCAGTCAGCCAATATCTTCAGCAACAATAAAAGCTAAAGTCAAATCAAAACCAGAACCTAAACTGAAATCTAAGGATGTATATTCATCTGTTCTTTGTTATTGAAGACAGGAAACAGCAGCAAACTGAGATTAGGGGGGTGGAATTGGAGTTTTTGTACCCCTCTAATCTCTTTGCATATTTTAAATTCTTTTAAGACAACTAAAGCCTTCTTCCCTTTTTTGGGGAACTTGGCAGAGGTTTCCTTGTAATTGGTAGAAATGATGGCGTGACTCAGTGTAAAAAGAAGCACTTTCTCTTAAACACTAATAGCATCTTTGGATTTTCATCGCGTGCCCTTTTGAAAGATGCTACGTGGCATTTGGCAGAGCTGTTAACAGTTAGCAGAGTCTGAAACAGCAAAGTTAATACCTCTTGGGTTTCTACTGTACATCAGGCTGAGGTATACAAAAGGCCAGAATAATAGTGATAGCTTTGCACTGCATTTCTATATTTTTTCCCTATGCAAAGAGTACTGAGAGAGGGCAAGCACAGGCCGGTAGGACAATGGAGTGATGTTAGTTGAGCCACTACAATTTCATCATAAAATAATAAAAACAAGAAATGTTTTGTTCTGCCAGCAAATCACAGTGAGGTGGGAGGTTAGGAAAAGATTGTGGTTTGGGGTTAAAACTGATAGAGTAAACATGGGGTGTCTAGTGTTTGTAGCGACAGTCGGCTTTTTCAGTGTTTAATCTAGACCACAATCTTTCCCCAACCTTAATCAAGTGCTGTGATTGCCAAAACATAACCATAGATTTTAATCATGCTTTAGTTGCTGGATACACAGTCCACATTCTGCAGAAAGGTTTGCTGTGAACATACAAAGAAACTCAATTTGGGCTGCATAACATTTCCCTTGCTATAAAACATATTTGCTGCTGTGTATTTGTAGCATATTTAAGTAATTTCAAGAACACAGGCTGACGTAATGCCTCTCCATGCTGGTATGACAGAACTGTCTCTTACTTGCTGCTCAAGTAGGCTGCATGCTGGATACGATTCAGGATAAGAGAGGGAGGGGGGGTCTGACATAATACTGTGAGTTTTGGCAAAGCTCAGCCTGGGTTTTCTCCTGTCTCTGGGACTGACTGCAGCAAGAGCCACTTACTGTACCCTGGTCCACTCTTTGTTGCTGCTAGAGCCAAAGAGGAGACAAGCCAAGAGACTTGCTCCTCCTGTGTGTCTCCCTTTTTGTAGAAGACAAAGAGGTGTTGCTGAGGATATGTGAAATACGGTATTCAGTGGTATTTCACTGGGAAAACATTTGGCATGAAGCCCCTGATGGGATGAACACATAAAGTATGGTACATGCAAATATTCAGCACACAAGACCATGAGTGTAAAGCATGCAGTGCCACATTGGAGGGGAGAAATCTGTGTGAGGCAAAATTAACTACACGTGCATTAATCAGACGATTTCTCAAAAACAAGCACTGGCATGAAAAATTGGTCCAAGGTGATCTGAATCTGGTCCTAATGTGTAAAAGATAACCTAATGTTTTCCAACGGACGATTTAAAGCACAGTGATGCCAGCAAGACAGCTCTGCTGGATCCAAGTGAGCTCATCATAATTTCTATGCCCACATGACATGCCTCTGCTAGTCAGCCTGGTCAGATCTGATACGCAAGAAACACACATAATACTTTTCTTTCACTTACCATGTAATTTGGATTTCGTACAAAAAGAAGAAATCATCATCAAAAGCTGATTGGGGATTTCAAAGTGAACATAAGCGGACAATGGATACCATTTTACTCTGCTGATAACTGTTAAGATGTTTGTTTCTATATCTTTCAGTTCCGCTACCAGCTTAACAGAAAACAGTTCAGAAAACTGCATCTGACCATCGACGTGCTACACGGTTTTTCAACTTTTACGGAGAAATTTTGTAGTCTCTTTCATTATTTACTTACTTATAAAAGCACTAAAACTAACACTATGCAATATTGCATAATTGCAAAACCACTAACTCTTTCGTTGGAGAGCCCACATCTTGCCAAGTCTTGGCGTACTGCAGTGTAAATGAATGTAATTCAAATTTCCTTAAGTGTGCCTCAAGAGAATATGACAAACCGACTGAAGCCATTTTTTCAAGGTGGCTTGAAAACACCTTACAAGAGAGGGAGAGAGGTGGAGTATATTCACAGGCACTCAGAGAGATGAAATCATACTGCAACAGGCTCAGTCTAAATACTGGACTACATATCAATCTTTTAACTGAAGCAATAACAAAATATAATAGAGCAGCAGTAGCTAATTAATTAATTAAATAATTATTAAATACGTAATTTCGAAAAAGAAATCCTTAAATGAGCAGTGTAAAGTTTTTAAGCTTGACTGAGGTGGAACAGTTGGTGTATTTATAAAAGAAAAAAACAATAGAAAGACACTTGACGAATTGACGTACGCTACGTGAAGCACGTGACTTTAACCTGAAAGACGAAAAATGGCGGCAGACTAAAATATCATCATTTGTGTGAAGCGATTAGGGTGCTGTAATTTTCCTCACATTAATACATAAAACACACACTAATACCATATTTCTATCATATTTTCCACATTTCCCCCGCCATTTGCGGTTTGACTAGCTCTTTTTTTTAGCTCGTCCCCTGCGTTCCCTCTCTTCTTCTGCAATTGTTTAATGGCGCCCGTCTGGAGAATTAGCGCCACCTACTGCTCATCTCGCTGACCCAAATCTTACTGTGTAACGGACAGAAACACGCATAAATTCGCCATAAATTTGCGCTACACTTGGATGAAAACCTGTCTGTTGTGGGCAAATTGATTTACTCAATCATTTTAAGAAGAAAAAGTTAAAAAACGACCCAGGAGGGAAAAGTTTTAGTGTGGTTAAACGTTTTAGCAAAACAATAATTGAGGTAAAAGTGAATTTCTGTACTTACCCATCAAAATGACGATGGAGAGATACATATTGTGTTTTTTTATATAATCCATGGCTTCCTTTCTTTCGGCAGATCCACAGACAGTTCGTGTAGTTTTTGGCAGATTTACGTCCTCATGGATACGTTCAACAGACGGTCATACGCAGGCTCGTGAGGCACACGGTTGCAAGACACGCGCTTTCCTCCGGACAGTGAGCTTGTTTCTGTAAGTTGCGCACTGTTACTCATTCCGGTGATGCTGATGCTGCTGCAGCTCCCAGTGACGACAGTCTCTCTCTCTCTCTCTCTCTCTCTCTCTCTCTCTCTCCCTCCCTCCCTCCCTCCCTCTGCTCCTCTGGTCCTAGAGACATACATTTTCTCAGGTTCCACTCTGCCTGCTGTCTGGGTGTGTTTTTATCAGCAGTTTCTGGTCTCAAAAGAGTTTAATCTCGCTGCTGCGGCTGCAGGTGGTGACACCAGCCTGTGCATTAAGAATGAGATTGAGTAGGACTTATTAAAACAAAGACCAAAGACAATTATTGCACTGCGATGGAGGAAGTATTTAGCTATTTTACTCAAGCAAAAGCTGCATACTTTTACACGAATATTTTTATTTAAAAAAATATATCCTGTTACACCATAAGTGGAGAAATACTAATTTATAGGTAAAGGTCATTCATTCAATTCATACAAGGGCAGTTTTACTGGAATTTTAGTATCAGATCAGAAAATTAAAAGGTCATTTTATTTAGAATGACCATTTGAGAATGTTACATTATTATTGAATATGTAAGAGTGCTATGATAAATCTTCTCTTCATGCAGGCTTTTAAGTTGTGTTTCGCTGAAACTATTTTAGAGAGGTGTTGATTCAACTTAAGGATCATTTTGGAGGCCTTAGTGTTTGGTGCTGTTGAACTCTTCTGCAGGTGTTATGTTATTAGGTGTTCTGTTATTTTGTCCCCTTCGTTTTCCATTTTATTAGTGAGAGCAGACTGAAGAACAGACTGGTGGACTGTTGTATTAGTGCCTTAGTTTTCTATGCAGTAATCAAACTATGAAAAAGAATGTTTTTATGATTAAATTGCTGTTCTGTTCTCCAAAAATAAATCCTTCATCATCGTTTTTCACGCTTGCTACTGTATGTTCTGCCATGTGTTTCTGATTAACTGTTTAGAGGCAGGCAAACACATCGCTTCTGCGCTGAAGAGTCTTCAAAGTGGACTATGGTGATCATGCAATTAAAAATGTTTCACATTTACAACTGCATGTTCTGCCGTGTGTTTCTGATTACTTGCTTACATGGCCTCCGTGTTGAAGAGGTTTTTCAACATGGTCTAATGCAATCAAAATAAGCAGAAGATGTTGTGCTGATGTATTGTACATAAATCACTGGTGAATGCACAAATTGTTGTGGATTTCTGCAGTTTATTTTTAGGCACAATGCAGATGTTCATGTGCATTTTATGTAATTAGAGCTTAGACTACAGAATACATTTTACAAATCTGTGCCATGCCATCTTTATTATTGTGAACCACCCAACAATCATTTGTGAATTGTACACATATGGCCGGGTTTGCGCAAAGATACGCTTTCTCATTGACTGAATAAGTAAACACATGAATCCACATCAGGCTGAATTTTAAATGCTACTTTTTTCTCTTTTTTTTGAGTCAGAGCAAATAATACATTCAGTACTGAAGCTCAGTGTGATGCACATTCTGAAAAATGTGTTACTATTGTCTTAAAATGCTCAGAAAAATATAGATTTGCTTCTTTATCTCTCACTGTGTGAAAGTACAAAGGCCAAATCTGTTTTTGTGGTCTCCTGTCTTCTTCTCTAAGCTAACTGTTTGGCTTATCTTCGCATCTGTCTGGGGAAGAAAACTGAGTAAAAACAATTTGACAAGTGTGCAAAACAGGTCTCTGAACATTGTACTTGAAAACATTCTCATTATTTCTGCATTACATTTCATGCCAGTCTAACTTTGTCAAGTATTTTTCTTTGGCGTTCTTTCTCCTTATCCAATGATTGCTTTGTGTGGACGTACCTTTGCGTTCTTAGAACTTCAATCATACAAATCTTTCTTCATCAGTCCACTGAGGAGTACCTTTAGGTTCATCTGTGAACCTGTCAATCAGTGGCAGTTTGAGGAAAATGTTTTTCAGCCTTCAGAGCACTTCGCTGCAGATTTGCAGCGCGACAGCAAAAGGGAGGCAAGCTGTGGAGTGGGAGTCAAATAGCTTCAGGTCAGAGGAACACAGAGGGATCAGAGGAGGCTATAAGTTCTTCTTTGGAGAAAGTAAAATGTCACTGTTGAGACTGCGGTTATAAAAGCCCCGGGGAAAAAATCCTGATTTTGAAAGGTCATCTTCTCCAATAGCTAATTTCAGGGATCAGGGGTCATTTAACCTTTATTGAACATTGCAGAATATTGATAGAAGACCATGGGTGCATGCTTTAGGCTCATTTTCCTCATTCACTGAAACATGCTGCCGAATTACTGCTGAACATGTCATAAATGCCGCACCACAAGGAATGATAAGCAGAGGGAATGCACAGCTCTCATAATGTCACTATGTGCCCATTAAAAGGCTTTCAAAGCTTCTTATGTGAAGATAAAACAGATCATCTGCTGTCTGAGCTGAAGTCCAGCAGCTTTCTGGTGACTCCCTCATGAAGTTTCTTCCAGGAACCAGCAGCAACCTGAGTTTCAAACTGGCAGATCTGCAAGAATATCACTGCTGACTTGGAGGCGATCTTGCACAATTTGCTCTTCTTCTTTGGATCAAACACGAGCATCGAGCAGAGACGAAGGTGAGCAGGTACGATTGGAGATAGAGCTGGAGACTATTCCCATATTCATATTTAATGGAGGCAAAAGTGTGGAGTTATATCAAAGGCATGAAGGGATTTCTTCCTGCAAAAAAAAATCTAAATATGTAATTCTGATGAACAGAGATTAGTTTTTAGGGGTTTGATCAGTGTCGGGAGAAGAACGGTAAGTGCTCTGAGGAAACTGCTTCTATGCTTCATTGAAAAGGCAAAAAAAAAAAGAAAAAAAAAAAAGAAAGAAATCCTGAAAAGTTACAAGCCAGCAGACCACATGAAGTTAAGCATTGGCCTACTCATAAAAACCGGCTTCCCGCTGCTGCCTTGACCAAACTCTCCCAGCTTTTCCAGAGGTTTCCTTTGTCTAATCCTCATAACTTGCACGCTATAGCACAGGAGACACTCCTCTCACCCTGAAAGGCCGAGCCGAGTGAGTTCAGATGAAAGAGGCCACTTCACTATCAACATTTCATGGCCACATTAAACAAATGACCTGTCATTAACTGGGATTGTGAGTCTTTCTTCATATTATATATTAATTTCTATTTATTACCAATTCCACATAAGCTTACAACATTTGATCATTTTCCTTCACGGCTTAATTGAAGACATTAGTTTTTATTATGGCAACGTTTTCTGTAATCAACTCGACAGGTCTTCAAGGGAACAAGCTGCTTTACAGACTCCTAAAACATAAACAGCATAGATTGTTGTGATATTTGATGTATTTCTCTTTTTGTAGTGTTTATTTTTACGTCTGCACACTCTTTGCCAAGTAGTATGGAATTTATCCCTTTGAAACAAAGTAAACTGAATTGAATTTCTTTTCTTTTTTAATGAAAAACATGCAAAAATGCATCTCTTGCCCCCTCTCCACCATAATTTTATGCATTGACCAATTACACTAAAAACCATACTGTTTAATTTTATCTGTTTTTGATTTTTGTTTTTATATTTAATTCATGGCTGAGAGTGGTAAAAATATACATGTGAAACGGGGCGTGAGGCAAACTGCTGCAACTCGTTTGGTTTTGATGGAGGACAGTCAGGCCTCTTTACATCCTCTGACCATGAAGCAGTCCATGAGGACATAATGAGTGGACAGCTTATCTCCTCTCACTGGTCCTGTTGTCACCACAGCCTTCTGTTATGCTGGTTGCAGGTTTGCCAAGACACATCAGGAATTGTTGCACAGGCTCTTAGCTTAACTTCTTGGCATCCTCCTTTCAGCACGAATCTTCCATAAAAAGAGGTGTGATTGTTTCGAAAGCTGCCGGGTTTCCTTCATGTACTCAACAGCATCCTTTTTCCATCACTTTTTTATTGGGAAAAAGTAAGTAAAAATGATTTCCACAGGGTAATTTAGCCAGAGTGGTTACTGAGGAGCTTAGTCAATGCAAACCACTTGTCAGTCTCATACTCCAGAGAGGTCTCCACCAAACCAGCTGTCAAAGTCTCAGTCAGATCTGGCCAATGAACCACCTCAGACCGTCCCTCTGCTACATCTGCTGTTACACAGGACAATTTTAAATTGTTTGAATTATAAGACAGCTGCGGTTGCTTCTCCGCATCCAGTGTCTCTTTATCTTTTCATTTCAATCCAAAATAAACACCACTGGACTTGAGCTCATGGTGCAACAGCTACACAATATGGTTTTCTTGCAGGAGTGTATTCTAACGAGGCAGTGAAACATGTCCAAAGACAATACACGGTTTCCCACCTCTGCTGTCTGGGAGCATGTGTTGTCACTTCTGCAGAATCACCCACATTGTAAGTCAAACACAAGAAAATGGGGTTAGATTTTGCTAATAAGTTGGTTTCTGCTGCTGTCCGAGAAGACATATAACATACTGCATCTCTGTCATAATGATACTCAACAGATGCTGAAAATCAATTGTGAGCACGTTTATATTTGTACTTTTCACCACTTATGCAAAAAAACAAACAAATAAACAAGCAAAAAAAACAAACAAAAAAAACATATTTTCACAGCTATTTGTGGTGAGGGGAAAGGCATACTGGTGTCAGTTATGTACCACCGCCATTCTGTGAACCGTGTTCAAACTACACTTATACAAGATGCGCATGTGAATAAAAACACAGTCAACATTTTTAGGTGGAGAAAAAGAAAACACAGAAAAGATTTACGATGTGACACTGAAGCAAAAACAGGCTAAGAGAAGAAACTTCAGAAATTTTCCTTAATTAGATGTTTACAGTGTATTAGCACAATCTCAGCTTTGGACAACAAATAACAATAAAAAAATTAAGTATTGGAGCTCATGACTGTAGGCTGGCCTGTTTCCTGTCTACATCATCACTAGCCTCTGAGAACATCACAGAGCCAGGATGCCAGGTGCTGTTAAACATGTAGCACCTTGCTGTTGGGGTTAAAGCTATGGGAAGCAGTTTATTTTTTGGCGTCATTGGGCAAAAATTCCGTAAAAATCTTTTAGCATATTGTGGTCAGAGGGAAAAATAGACTTCTGTGGTTTTTGTCAGGCTTTAGAAAATCTCGCCCATGATGGGAGATTTTGGCCGAACACCGATCATCTCTCACACTGGCACGCTATCCTCCAGTGGAACGGTGGGTCTGGTGCAGGTTTTGGCATGAGACCGGGCTGGTGTGTGTGGCGTACCAGTCTCTCACCCTGCTGCCAAATGGTGTTGCAGCTGCTTCTGAAGCCTGGGGCGCTCTGCCTTGGGGCTGCAAAGCACTGAAGGGGCGTCTTTGAGAAGCCACAGTGTGAGGGACCTGGGGGCTTAGCAGAGGCAGCAGAGGGAGGTGGAAGTTTTTGCATAGTGTATGTTCAGTTGTATCATTCTGCAGATTTAGGGTTTTACAGTCATTAGAGAAAACTCACAACTGTACTTCAGTATAACCTAAATAGTATATAGCAGAAATGCAGCGGTTATACAACTTGCAGGGTATTGCAGGTGCTCCTCTAATCTATATGATATTTAGAACGTTCTGGGAAACATAGGCCATGGAGAGGTGAAGTATATTACAACACTTCATCATAAAATAACAGCTGGAATGTAGCGAACATCAGAGATAGATGAGATCTAATTGTGTAGCATTATGCAGGGTTGGATTTTTTCTGGAAAGCGTCAACTTCATATGCTATTAAGTCATGATACTATCATGAAACCCAAATGACCTCACGTCAAAAGCAGCACAGCCTTGACATTCATTGAGGTTGCTTGCAGGAGACAG